>NC_133219.1:39176180-39817014 GCF_040436345.1 Pagrus major | reverse complement strand
GTGGTGTAGGGCTGCAACTTACACTTATTTCCATTGATGTTATTCATAATTAATCAATCAATCAATCATTTAGTCTGTGAAATGTTAAAAAATGCTCATCTCAATTACCCAGAGCCCAAAGTGACGTCTTCAAGTTACTTCTTTTGTCCAACCAACAGTCCAAAACTCTTCATTTACTGTCACAGATGACAAATAAAAGCAGCAACCAGCAAATATTTCACATTTTAGTTCTGAAGAAATGACTGAGACGATTCATCGTTTATGAAAATAGATGGCGATTAATTTTCTTTCCATCAGCTAAAGGTTGAAGCTCTACTGTTGTGTTGTATAAGATTATATTGTCAACAGTGTAACTGTTACATTTGTCATTACAGAGAATAAAATATCAAAGACACAACTTGTACACTGTCCAGGCCCAGATACACTTTCTACAGGGCCTCTGGGAAAAAATGAGCCACTGTTGCCTCAATCTGTTTCGCCCAAAGTCTCAAAAACAAACCACTGAACTGCTGCACACACACACACACACACACACACACACACACACACACACACACACACACACTCAGACATGATGAGACACAAAGATGTGCAGCCGTGTTGACAGTGTTTCATCCAGCAGGTGGAGCTCTAACATCAACTACTGACCTGAAGTGAAGCTTCCTCTCCACATCATTTACTGTTTTTACCTTTTGTCTATAAAAGGTTGTTTCATGTTGAATTAATATTGTAACAGCCACACTTTACATTTCACTACAGAAAGGTTTAGGAATATGTTTTCTATCATTATTCTGACTTAAATCAGTTAACAAGTGTTTCATTTGAGCAGTTTGTTGTAGCATTTAGGCATCGCAGTTTAAATAAATGTTTTCATGATTCATGTTTAAGCTCTTAAAGGTGGAGCTGATTTAATTCCTGTATATACTGCTGTGTAATTGAATCTATAATAATACATCATAGCTGATTATCATAGTGTGTATTAATATTCTGACTCTGCAGAGTAGCTATAAATAAAACTGTCTATAACGTAGTGGAGTGAGTGTTTGGGTGAACTGTTCCTTAAACATGTTGTTATTCAGTATTATAGAGCTTCATGTCCTCCAGAGGCAGAGCAGGTCTGACTGCAAATAACTGCTGAGGAATAATCGCTGCATGCTTACGCCTCCCAGTGCCTCAACTATGAAACTACACCTGCTGAAAAGAGGCAGCACTATTTATTCTGTCCTCTTGTTTTAGATTGAAGAGCGTTTTACAAATACCATCCATCTTCTTCTTCTTCTGCTCATCCAGGGTCGGGCACAAATACCAGCGTGGCATTTCTGCACAACATTTAATCCTTCTGCACCGGTGAACTCCTCAGCTCCTGCAGTCTGTTTGCACTTGATGCATACAGTGTGAAACATGGACAGAGCCAGAGGTTTCTGAAGAGCCAGGATGAAGCTCAAAGTGGGCAGTACCGGCCGTCGCCATCTTGGCAGTACCCAACTCCAGCTAACTACTGGCTAATCTAAAATGGGTAAAGAGGCGGAGCGTGGGTGGAGCTGAAGCGAGCCTAGCTGGAAGTTACCAAGCCAGCTAACAGGCTAACAAGCTATCTGAAGCAAATTTATTTGATTGTGGGCTTATCTGCCACAAACAGACTGAATATTAGCCGCAAGACAGCGAGAACAGCAACAACATGAACAGCAGGTGTTTGTTTCTGTGTTCACCTTTGTCTCTGACCGAAGTCAGCACTCACCAGAGACTCAGTTTCTTTCTGTTATCCTGCAGCGTCTTTTCTCTTTGCATCTCCTCTCTGTAGGTTTATTAAGTACAGTACGTTTTCCCCCATTGAGCAGTTAAATAAGAGAGAATTACACAACATCACAGTATTGTTGCTGTGGACAGGTTGAGAAGCAGGTGTGAAAATAAATCCACTTTTTAATGCCAAAATAAAGAAAATAAAAAAACTTTTTATGCCTGGGAAAATTCACGACCGCCCTCTCAGGTTGAGTTGATGTCAGATGACGCTGAAACACGGTGGATCTGGTTGATGGTTAGGAAGAGTAACTTTCCAACTCGGAAAATGTGACCATCGAGGAAGTGAAGGCAGTAAAACTCCAGGTATCTTGACTCGACTGTCTCCTCCGCATCGCATCAGCTCCAGCTGCTGTCTGCCGGTTAACGCTAACAGAGTCACTTTTCAATTCAAAACACTGACGTCTGTCCCTCCCCTCCCGTCTGTTAGTCCAATTAACTGCACAGAAAGACATAATTTGTGCGATATTTGCATTAAAAATTCTCTAAAAACAGCCGGGATGTGAGGATGAGTGACTGGAATTAGCTCAGGTGAAGCGGCTAGCTGCCACTCAAACAGGCCACGCCCCTAATTATGCGTGACTTTAAGCCTTAATATAGTTTAAAAGAGTGAGTTAAATAAAAAAATCACCCTTGTACAGTTGCAATTAGCTGTAGAGACCAAAACTGTTTATTTCGGCTGTAAAGCATTTTAACATGGGCTCTGATGGGGATTGACTCACGTCTGGAGCCTCGTGTGGCCACTCAAGGAACTGCAGGTTTTGCTTTGCTTCATTTTTCAGCCCTGGAGTTTGCAGCTTAGTGTGAAGTCTTGTTTTCTTGTGATATCTGCGTAAAAGTGACACTTCTGACACCGGCTGGTTAAATAAGATACTGGACCATTTATTAAATGTACAGAAATACTGTTCAAAATCCACACAAGAATGTGTTAAAGGACAAATCCTTCATCAAATGTAAACAAAATGGTTGCCCCACCATACTGTATATGTAAAGCAAAAGCTTTGAGAATGACAGTTTTCATACTCTTAAGTGGATTAATTAACAGCACTCTTGATTTGAATCTAATTATGGACAGCTCAATGTGAGTGTCGGCGTCGTCCGATGTTGTAAACAGCTCATAAATAATCATACTTTTGTAAACATTAGAATTGAATAGATGGACGTGTTGAACTGCGATGGACCTTTGAAGCTGCGGAAGAATAAAGTTTCACTACCTTTTTAGACTGTGCACATATATCCATGAAGTGCTGCTTTAAGGATTGTGGCTTTAATAATGGGTACCATATGGGTGTTGCAAAATCAAAAAAGGAAATACATCACAGAACAACAGAGATAGTACTTCATAAACATTTTACAGAATCTACAAAGTTAATCTATCAAAATGACTTCATGGTTGGCTTTCTGAGAAACGGAGGATGACGTGAAGTCGCTTTTAGCTGTAAATCAAGACAACACAATAGTTATAGCATTGAAGACAATCATCTCAAAACATCTCAGACCGCTCAGTGTTTTTTTTTTTTTTAACCTCGACCCTATTTACAGAAATACAAACCTGATATCAAATACAACCAAGTTACAAGAGTTTAGTAAATTTACCAAAAACGCTTCACCTCCAGTGTTACAGCACAGGCCGACTCACACCACCTGACCCCGAAATGTGCTTATCTAACCATGTCTCGAGAAAACAGGGAGCACGATGAACTACCACGCCGGCGGGAGGAGACATTAGCTGCGTCTGTAAACATTCATGTCACGATCAACATTGGACCTCAGATATCAGAAGCCGCGTGCAGGAATCTGTTCAGTGTTTTGCCTCGATAACGACGGACGACATGAGAAATGTTACCAGACTTTCTGAGATGCATTTAGTTTAGACGTCTAATCAGCGTTTGACAGATTAGTCACAAACACCTAAATTGTGCTTCCTGGAAGTATCACAGCTAGAATTAGACTGACAGAACGACACTGATGTGGCTTATTTCTCATGAGTCAGTGTGAACTAATAAAGCCAGGATGTAACAACAGCTTTTTCTTTTTTTAAATATAGCTTCATGTTTTTATAACAGCAGTTTGGTTTAAAATCAACCAGCAGTGTAGCAAAGATCTTCTAGCTTTAGCTTTAATTTAGCTGTGATCTGATGTAGCGGTGTCGAATATTGAAATATTCACAATAACCGTGATATTAAAAAATATCATGTAATTAATACATATATGACAATATTGTGTGAATAAGCCAGATAAGATGTTTATCCTTGTGCATCTTTTGTTTGTTTGTTCATCTGGTTGCTTTTTCACAAGTAATTGATTAGTTGATAGTAATTGTTGTTTTTTTACAGTTATGGTTAAAGACTCTCGTCCTCCCTACACTCGTATTTCCAAAAAAGAGACAAAGTTAAAGATAGATATGATTGCTCTCATTATTTGTTTTTTCTATAGATATCAAGATAACATCGCTATCGTGAATTTGTTTGGCCAAAATAATCGTGTAGTAACATTCTGGTATCAAAAGTTTTCAGAAATGTTATTTTTAAATATGAACGGGACATTTTTTCTTTATTTTCTCTATAATTTCTTTTTCATTTTTGAAACAGGTAGATTTTTTTGTCAGGGTAATTTTTCTAAATGACTTTTGTCATCTATGAAAACTTAAGTCATAAACACAGGAAAGAAACAATTTAGATCAGACTTTTCGCTGAATTTATTTTTTCTTTTCTGCCTCTCAGGGATTCTGTATTATTTACAACAAAGCTAAAGCTAAAGCTAAAGCTAAAGCTAATGTATCACTGCCACAGTGTCGGTTGATTTTAGGTCAAACTGTGTTTTACATTCTGTTTTTTTTAAGCTTAAACACAGCAGAGAAACAACTTCATCAGACTTACAGAACGGATTACCAGATATATGTTTTTGCCTCTCGGGGCTTCCGTAGAATAAACAGTACAATCACTGTAAATGTGTCACCGTTCTGCAGGCAGGAGACAGTTTGTGGCACATTTTTAAAGTGGGCGTTCTTTGAGATAACAAAAAATGTGCAAACCCCGACTGTCAGTTGTGTCCGTCGTGACACGAGTCTGACTGGATCTGTTGAGTCGGATGAAAAGTTGAATGATCACAAATCTTTTTAGCCCTTAGTGGAAATGTATGTAGGTGTTAGAGAAGGTGTAGAAGAGTTAGTGATACGTGTGGGCAGAAAAATACTTCACTCAATGACTCCAGTTCATTTAGAGCTCAAAGTATCAGAGACTTAATATTAATATTACATTTTGGATATCATTATCAGTGATGGAAATGAAGTACATTTACTCAAGTACTGTACTTAAATACAATTTTGAGGTACTTACACTTTGATGCCACGACATTTTAGAGGCGAGTATTGTACTTTTTACTCCACTACATTTCTTTGATGACTTTAGCCATTAGCTAAGCAAAGGTCCTGTACATGTGCTGCTACCCTGCTGAACCAAGCTGCAATGATCGAATGTAACTAAGTACATTTACTCAAGTACTGTACCTAAGTACAATTTGAGGAACTTGTAAAGTAAAGTAAGTAAAGTATTTCCATTTTCTGCCACTTTATACTTTCACTTCACTACATTTATATCATACTTTTTACTCCACTACATTTAATTGATGACTTTAGTTACTAGTTACTTTGCAGATTACATGCTGCATCAGAGCCAAAGCAGCACATCTCTAAATCAATTTTATTGGCAAGCGATTAAAAAACAATTAATCTGATAATCAGAAAAATGCTGAGTATTTGATCCAATAATCAGCTGATCCATAAGTCATACTTGAGTAAAAGTAAAGATATCGGGCTACAATATTACTTTGATAAAGGGAAAGTCACCCATATGAACAGTACTCGAGTAAAAGTATTAAAGTATCTGATATTAAATGTACTTAAATATCAAAAGCAGAGGCAAATTATACATATATTTACATCTGGAATGTAACTAAGTACATTAACTAAAGTACTGTACTTAAGTACAATTTTGAGTCACTTATACTTAATACTAACTGAGTATTTCCATTTTCTGGTACGTTTTACTTCCACTCCACTACATTTGGAGGTACATATTGTACTTTTGCTCCACTTCATTTGTATGATAACTTTAGTTACAAGTTACTTGGCCGATTACATGCTGCATCAGAGCCAAAGTAGACTAACGGAAAAATTCTAATTATCAGACCAGATAGTACGCAGAATATACTGTACATGCATGTAAATACAAGTATATTTTACTTTTATTTATATTTTGATACTTGGAGTCTCAAGTTAAGTACAAGTACCTGAAAATTGTACGTAGATACAGTACTTTTAGGTAAATGTACTTAGTAACATTCTATCACAGAGTAAAACAGATGTAAATATGTATAATTTACTTTTACGTTTGATACTTAAGTACATTTAATATCAGATACTTTAAGACTTTTACTCGAGTATTATTCATATGGGTGACTTTCGTTTTTTACCAAAGTAATATTTTAACACGGTATCTTTACTTTTACTCGAATATGACTTTTGGGTACTTTTTACTACACAATCATGATATCATGATATGACATGTTGTCATTTCCTGGTTTTAAAGGCTCATTACAGTAAAGTGATGTCATTTTTACTGGTGATTGTTGATCAGACATGTCAACGTGCCGATAGTCGTCCCTACAGTATCGGTGCGATATCGAGGTATTTGTGAAAGAATATTGTGATATTTGACTTTGGTGCTTTTGAGGAGATTTTAAAATATTGAGATATAAATCATTCATCAGGATATAACCCTCGTGTTATTAGACACTACAGGTGAACAACTAACAGATATCACCGTGAAACTTTCCTCAGTTGATCACTAGTATCGTCTTTCCACTAGCCTGAAAGAAGACGTGTTATGAAAGCAAAATAAAGTTTTCACCTGCAGTGTCACTGAGGCCATTATCACCCGGCAAAAGTAACAACTAAAATAAACCAATATAAGCCGTACATATAATCTTAGATAGAAATACAGTAATTGTGCTCTAGAATTGGCCCAAATTTTGGAGGGAAACTAGATGTGAAAAACTGTATTTGGTGTGAATATCATTCATCTGTATGCAAATTCAGAGAACATTCAACGATTTATAATAACGATGGCATTAAAAATGAAGTGGCTGCATGAACAATCGCCGTCCTCGTGCTTTTCAAGCGAGGCTGCACTCGACTACACAGGCAGAAACATGATCCCGACTGATAAAAGAGGCCCAATGTTTGGTCATCTGCTAAGAAGAGTTATGATTGATACTGTATGAGACGGAGAATATGTACACAGTGAGTGTGAGAGCTGGTCTGGAGGCAGAAAAAAGAGTCGCTCCCCCCAATCAGACACTTCCCTAAACGCCATCTGTCTCTCGGTCGGACATGGTTTTCTCACTCACACCTATTTCCCTTCCTTGTCGTCTAAGCGCCCTGGAGTAAAAATGTAGTCCAAGGCTTGTCTCTCAGCGGCGGCCACGTTGGGGTGCCACAGGTCCACCATGAAGACCACCCTGGGGCCGTCGTCTGCGCCGCCTGGACACAGAAGAAACATGGAGAGAGGACAATAAAGCACCGCACTTATTTATTATCTTGATCCCGATCCGACTCGCTTTAAAAAGACTCTCGATTTTCTTTAGCTGTATTGGATTAACACTTTTAGGTCAATCCTCCTTAAAGGAATAAATAAAAAGCGACAGAGTGCAATAACAGATTAAATTTTAATCCCTTCTTACCCTCGTGGAAAGCCCGGTGGAGGAAGGAGTCATCAAAAAGCAGACAGCTGCCCTCAGACCAGCACTGTGGCTCTCCACCAACAACGAGCTCACAGGAGGGGGGCACTCTGAGACCTGCCAGAGGAGAAGAACCAGGACATTCATGCGTCATTATGGGACTTACAAAATAAAAGCATTTTGTGGTACTAAACAATCTCCCAGGTGACATTTCCCAGACAGGATGGCCTGTTCCTAGAGAGTCCCGCTTTATTACAGCATGCTGCTTTCAAGCATTTTACAAGAGACACAGCCAACTTAACAATAAACATGACTATTTATAGTCATCTCTCAGGGTTCTGTTTGAAAAAGAAGCTCAGCTGCTATGAAAATAATAAAAATTATAACATGAGCACCTAAATTTAAGCCGTCATGACCCAGGAGGATGCAGATATTTGGTTTTTATATTAAAGTCCTTGTAATAAATGTTAGTTAATAGGTGATAAATCCTTTAAAGATGCTCAAAGCAAGGAATCTGTCTGTCTGTCTGCTATTCATGTATCTCGAGAATCGAGAATCTACTTTAAACTTGCCGTGGACCAAAGGAAGTTTTAACATTTGCTTTTGGTCGGTGCGGTGCAACAACTTGCTGTAGCAACGGAAACAAAAGCAGAAGGTTAAACGAGTATAGATGAGTGGGGAGACACAGTCAACACGGGAGAGAAGTGGAGGTGAGATTTCAAGTTTCTGTCAATAGTAGCATGCTAGCTAATGTTAGCCTCAAGGGCTAGAATGTTTAATGTCGCTTTAGGATGCCTCTCTCATTGGTTGTTGTGGTCCAGCTAGGAAAGTATCGATGTAATCATCCAGATTTTTAAATCTAGATATCAAACAAAGAAGGCGAAGCTTTCGATTTACCAGTTGATCTACGTTCCAACCCTCAGCTACGGTCACGAGCTTTGGGTACTGACCAAAAGTCTGAGATTGTGGATATAATCAACCGGAAGGAGTTTCCTTGGTAGGGTGGCTGGGCTCAGCCTTAGGGTGCTTCACATCAGCGACAAAGGCCCAGATCTGAGTACACTTGACACCCACAAGTCTAGGGTACTCAGGTATGGCTTGCAATTACCCAGGGCGAGTAATGTTCATGTGTACTCGGGCACGGTAAGCATCAGGTGTGAAGCAACTATACCAAAACATGGAAGCGGACTGCTATGCTATTTGTTGATGACGCAAGTGTTTGCTTCTTCTTTGTGAAATTTGGCAGAACCGACAGAGATTTGGTACAGAACAACAATACTAATATGAAAGCTGACCAGCGGGGGAGAGGGGAGGCCATCATACTCTGGCACGGTACGATACAATCGTACCTAATGTGAAAACACCCTTAGAGACAGGGTGAGGAGCTCGGACAAAACGTAGGGAGCTCGGAGTAGAGCCGCTGCTCCTTGGCATGGAAAGGAGGCAGCTCAGGTGTTTCTGGTTCTGATTAGGACGCGTCAGGGGTGCCTCCCTTTGGAGGTTTTCCGGCATGACCAACTAGGAGGAGACCCAGAACTTGCAGGAGGGATTACATATCTCATCTGGCCTGAGAAAACCTCAGGATCCCCCAGGAGGAGCTGGAAAGTGTTGCCCGGGTGAGGGATGTCTGGAATACCCTGCAAAGCCTGCTGCTACGACCCAACCCCCGAATAAGTGGAAGAACATGGATGGATGGACAATAAGAGGAAATTCAAGGCTTTTATTTGTGTTCTTAAGCATCTAATGACTTTTTAAAACCTATAATCTAACATTTAGTACAAGGACCTTACATAATGCAACTTTCACATGGTTGCTCGAACTCTCTAGTCTAAATATGCCTCTTGTTGAGGTCATCTGTGGTTGTGTCAAGCTGAATGCACCCTGAGCCTCAGACATCCCATGATTCAATCAGTTTCAGCTCACTACACACTTCACTCTCTTACCCAGGTGGCAGCGCAGCCTGACATTTGTTGGACCGTAATGCTCAGTGATCAGAGCTCCAGGCGTCAGCACAGAGAAGCAGGCGTTTCCGAACACGTTGTTGGCGATGAAGGTACGCAGCTGGCCCAGCACCCTCCAGGCACGCGGACACCTCCTGACATTAAGAACCAGCGGGGTGCCTTGGTTGACCAGGTAGTAGGTCCACCACTGCCCACGAGGAGTGTTGTTGGCCTTCCACCCCGGTGGGAGGGAGGAGCCGCTGCGGGCCGGAGGCTGGTGATAGATGCTCTCGAACTCGGCCAGAAGGGCGGGGAAGCTCTGCTCCAGCAGCTCCACGTCGTGTCTCTGCACTTCCCTGGAGAAGAACGGGGCTGACGGGAGGTCAGGGAGGAAGAAGACCTCCGGCCGCTGGATGGTGGGTCGGCTGTTAAGGTATCGGCCTTGATCACGGACTCCTTTATGCACTCTGCCCATACCTGACCAGGTGTAGCGCTTGGCGTAATCCTGCAGGCTGTGATAGAGCCTCTGGTTCAGACTCTCTCCGGCGCTGGTACAACGGAAACACTCAGACGACTGGCAGAAAGCGAAGCCGTTCTGCTCTTCTAGCATCGAGCCGTGCTTCCCTTTCCCCCGGCTGCGGCAGTCTGAACTCATGAAGCCCCCCACCACCCCTCCGATCCGGCCGGGCCCAGCCAGGTACCTCCTATGCAGAGGGCTGGAGCCGTGCTCCCGGCCCACCCTGTAGCAATACCACATAAACAGCAGCAGAACACACATGGCTATGGCGAAAGCACAGATCTCACACTCCCTTATAGACTGCATCCCTCCAGCCACCATCTCCCTCACATTCTCTAGTGACCACTCCATCTCGGCTCGTTACCGGACTGCTGAATCTGGCGGAAAAAAGTGCTGATGAGAGATCAGTTAACACGTCTTTTCTTGATCGTGATTGAAAGGGGCCGTAAACCACACGCAGGCCGTTAGAGAGTCTGGAGTCGAGCGGCTCTTATCGCCGCCCCTAATGTAAACAGATCTGACACACCGGCTCCTCAGTCCTAACATTTCAGCACTCTGCAACGAGGGAAGGTCTCGGCTCGCATGACGTCTGGCTGTGCGGCATTTGTGCAGCTCCCTCTCTCGTTCCTTTCAGACAAATGCAGACAGACACCGCGCCTTAGGGTAATCTGTTCTCTGAAAAACAAAGACAGAAGGAGAGAAAGAGAGGATGAGGAGAGGAGGAGGAGGAGGAGGAGGAGGAAGATACTGTAACTGACTGGCTGCGATTGATTTGACGCTCAGAACTCTGTTTGTGTGAACGCATGCGGGAGGAGTTCAGGTACAGTTACACTCCGCTCTGACAGCAGGCTCCCTTCATGTTCAACACACCTGCTGAAACTCACCCACCCACGCACCATGGACTTCAAAATGACTGCACCCCATGCACACACACACACACACACACACACACACACACACACACACACACTTTGAACACAATTTGGATTTCAGCTCTCTCTCCACACACACACACCCTTGTACTGCACTGTATAAAACCATGAGTCATGGGCACATTGCTGCATTTAACACAAATCTCTTTTATATTTTGCGCACCACGCACTCACACAGGCGCGCACTAAACAGTGGATTATGTAAAAACTTAAACAGTGTTGATACCCACCCACACTGATAATTGGCATTCATAGCAGGAGCTGCATAAATGGATCCTCGAGGGGGAGGGAGAGGGAGAGGGGAGGCAGGGATGGAGGGGGCGAGCTGTAGTCTGTGTAATCGTATTCTGCTTAAGTCAAAAAAGAAAACCCGGATTACATGAGTGTGATTATATAATGTTAATGGACCGGCAGCCAGGACCAGAGCAGTGCAATGCGTCAACTGTGATCAGAAGTCCACGATGCTCCCTCACCAAAAATGGTCGGGTAATCCTGCTCCGATAGATCCTCCTCCCCTACATCCTGTCTGACAGCACCAAGACGCCCCCACATCGCCCCCCGCACACATCCCCCGCACACTCCCGCTGCCTTCAGGACGCACTGGCCATCAAACCCAAACCATCTAAAACACACACACACACACACACACCCTGCCTTGTTCCACCAACACTCCTCCACTGGTTCCATCCAACCGCTGCCTCCACCACACAAACACTGACGATCAATAAACAAGCAGATCTCACTACCAGCTCGTGCTCCTGCTCTCGACGCTCTCCAGCTCGCTGCGTGTTTTGGTGCGTTGGCTTATTTTTGTGTTTCCATACCTACTCAACATTCATGACTGTGGCCGGTGGAGAGGAGAGGCGCACAGGTGTTTCTCCAGGCGAAGCTGCGCACCACTGCAGTGCACAAGGTAGACGGGTATCAGTCGCCAACATTATAGGAAATCACTCGGAAATGCCTTCAGAAGAAGTCCTAACTGGAGCCGTGCGCCATGACGAACCGGGAGAGACCAGCAGAGAACTGGACCGAGCGCAGAGCCGAACCAGCGACGGTCCGTTCGCCTGTCTGTCTGTGTGGAGCCGACAGCAGCGTCACAAAGGAGCTGTTCCCACAATATTGTTGTAAATACTGAAGCTCCACCAGGGAAGACTCCCCGCGCCAAGAGCGCACAGGAACACACGACTGCACGTCCGGTCTGACCCTCCAAAACAAAAGTCTCAGCGAGGAGCGTGTTGAAATCAGGGATAACACTGGAACTCATTTTACATATACTCAAGTACTATAGTACAGTTTTGATGTACTTGTATTTTAACTGAGTATTTCCATTTTCTGCTTCTTTATACTTCCACTCCACCAAACTTTGGAGACAAATATTGTACTTTTTACTCTACAATCAAATAAAAAATGCACTGATTGCAATAATCAGAACAACTGAGTATCTGAATAATACTGAATATCGGATCCAATAATCCATAAAGTATACAGTGAATAAATACATGTAAATATACAGAAAAAGACTATTCTTGTAGGTAACTTTCACTTTTGGCACTTTTTGGGTACTTTTTTTACAACACTGTCTTTAAGTACAACTTGGAGATACTTGTACTTTAACTGAGTGTTTCCATTTTCTGCCACTTTATACTTCTACTCCACTACATCTCAGAAGTAACTACTGTACTCTTCACTCCTCTACATCTGTCTGACAGCGTTAATTACTAGTTACTTTTCAGATTATGATTAATGATAATGACAACCTGATAATACCAGATCATTATCAGATTGTATCTTTTTAAATCCATTATCAATTTGGGATCTTGGAGCCATTTTATGTTTTGTTTTATGATGTCATTTTGCTCTGGGTTTTAAAGGAACAGTTCTCCCATAACTGAAAATTCAGTCACTAATATTCAGTCATAATCTGGTGTTTTATCCACACAGTCACTGATGTAAACCACATTTTTTAACGTTTGAAAGGACACGATCCTGACGTCTGTACGTTTGTTGTCTCCTGGTGTCAGAATAAGTAAACTTGATAAAAAACAGACAGTCAAAGTAAATATGAACAGTTGATAAAGTAAACACAGTAAAGAAACATTAAAGGGACGATTTAAATTGATTGCTATGTACATTCAGTGGACAGCGAATCTTGAGACTTGGATTATGTAGGTTTGACGACATTTTTATTTTTGGGCGAACTGTTCCTTTAAGATATCAAACTGAATTTCTCTATGATTTGATTGGGCTGTTGAAACAAGCTACTTCATCATCAACTCTGGGTATTCTTCACCACTTTTTGGACAATATACACACAAAACGATTAATTGAACATTTAACAAAATAAGTTGCAGCAAAAGCCTTGCATTTCTGGGGCCAGGTCTTTTATTGTGAAGGCAGCATTACCTAATATCCGGTATTGATCTGGTCTCCTCTGCTGCCTTCACTCAGCTCAGAGCAGAGCCTCCCTCTTCCGCATGTCTCTCGACTCGCCCATCGACAAACTGTTTGACACGACTGCAGACAGCATTTCCCATGATGCACTGCGGCTCCCCAGGGTTGCACTCACAGCAACTCAGCAGTCACTGTGATGATGACAGCTTCCTCCTCCTGCTCCTCCTGCTCCTGCTCCTCCTGCTCCTCCTGCTCAGCAGTCAGTGTGATGATGACAGCTTCCTCCTCCTGCTCCTCCTGCTCCTGCTCCTGCTCCTCCTGCTCAGCAGTCAGTGTGATGGAGACAGCTTCTGACACAGAGTCATGAGAAGTTTTCCTATAAAAGGTCTAACTGCAGATACCAGGAGACCTCCTCCTCCTCCTCCTCCTGCTGCTGCTCCTGCTCTTCTCCCTCCTCTTCTTCATCCTCTTCCTCCTGCTCCTCCCCCTCCTACTCTTCTTCTTCTTCTTCCTCCTCCTTCCTCCTTCCTCCTCCTCCTCCTCCTCCTCCACCTGCTGCTCCTGCTGCTCCTCCTCTTCTCCCTCCTCTTCTTCATCTTCTTCATCCTCTTCCTCCTGCTCCTCCCCCTCCTACTCCTCTTCCTCTTCCTCCCCCTGCTCCTCCTTCTCCTCCTCCTCCTCCTCCTTCTTGCTCCTGCTCCTCCTCCTTCTTCTTCTTCCTCTTCCTCCTCCTCCTCTTCTTCCTCCTGCTCCTCCACTGAACTCTTCACCTGGATCCTGACATCATGACATCATCAGTGATGTTAATGGTGTCATGTTGATCACCTGACAGGTGACTGCTCTGATGTCAGCTGTGAACTTCTCCCAGTTTGTTGACACCTGAAGCCATTTTGTTTTCTCTCCTGCTGCATGAGAAGCTAATGGAGGGAAACACTGAGCTGCATTTAACTTTTCTTCATGTTCAATTAACAGGTCGTTTTTATAATGTGTGTATTTTTAAACTGGCTGTGACACATGAAGCTGATGTAAATAAGTTATCTTGAACGTTTATGATTAAAAAACAGAATTCTGAAACATTGAGATTATATTAAAAACATGGAGATTATATTAAAAACATGGAGATTATATTAAAAAAGACAGTTTTTCTCTGGTTACTCTGAAAATTCACAACATTTCTGGAAATCGAAGCTGAAAAACCTTTTGGTTGTTTGTCAGTAGATTTGAAGTCGACCTCCAGTTTTGTGAGTGCTTAACACCGTTGATGAAATGTAACTAAGTACATTTACTCAAGTACTATACTTATGTACAGTTTTGAAGTATTAGTACTTTACTTGACTATTTATATTGTCTGCTACTCTATACTTCCACTCCACTACAGTTTGGAGGCAAATATTGTTCTCTTTACTCCACTACATTTATTTGATAACCTTAGTTACTAGTTACTTTTCAGATTACATGCTGCATCAGAGCCACAGGAACGCAATTTTAAATTAATTTAGTTTTATCAGCAGTCAGATGAGTATAGACAGTGTGGTAAAAAGTACCCCAAAGTCACTTATATGAATAGTACTTGAGTAAAACTCTTAAAGTTACTTACTTACTATATTTACTTAAGTATCAAAAGTACACTTTTTGAGTACCACTTTGAGGTCAGGGTGCTCTTTATTTAGAAAGGTCAGACAGGATGAAGTAATCGTGATTACAACACCTTGAATTCAGGTTACATGTGCTTCTCTGTGACTGGTCAGTTTATTTGTTGTGTCCCTCAAACTGCTTTCACAAACAACTTATCTTATCTGGTGTGTGTGTGTGTGTGTGTGTGTGTGTGTGTGTGTGTGCGTGCGTGCGTGTGCGTGTGTGTGTGTGTGTGTGTGTGTGAGTGTGACACTAGTAAGATAATAAGTCCTAATGTAAGATTTGTAATCACACTACTATTGATACATTACAGTTCATCACTACATGAATCGATACACGATCATTCATGTACCTTCATGTACGTTTGTATCATTTATTTTTACTTTAGATATGCAAGTACTTTTGGAGACTTTTACTCAAGTACTATTCATATGAGTGACTTTCAGTAATATTTACACACCATATCTTTACTTTTACTCAAGTATGACTTATGGGTACTTTTTACTACACTGGCTGTACTCATCTGATTGATGATAAAATACATTACTTTAAAAATGTGCTACTCTGGCTCTGATGCAGCATGTAATCTGCAAAGTAACTAGTAACTGAAGTCATCAGATAAATGTAGTGGAGTGGAAGTTTAAAGTAGCAGAAAATGGAAATACTCAAGTTAAGTACCTCGAAACTAGACTTAAGTACAGTACTTGAGTAAATATACTTATACTATTCCAGTTTGTGGTTGATGAAAATGTATGTATCATATGCTTTTACTTGTACTTTTGATTCTTAAATACTTTTTATTTCAGAAAAAATGGAAATAGTTAAAATAGCAGGTACCTCAAAATTGTACTTATACAATAAATAAATGTACTTAGTTACATTCCATCACTGCAGCTAAGTTCAGCAGGATCACAGCACATGTACAGGCCCTTCTGCTTGAGTAGTAACTAAAGTTATTATAAATGTAGTTGAGTTAAAAGTACAATATTTGCCTCCAGAGTGTTGTGGAGGCAGAAAATAGAAATATTAAAACTGTCTTCCTTACAGTACTTGAGTAAATGTACTTCGTTACATCACTGGTGGCGGGTCTACAGAGTGTTTTGATGTGGAACCTCCTCCATCATGACTCAGCGGTTATTGCCCTCTCTCGTGCAGGCGGTGGGTGGAGCCAGGCGGAGAGGCCACGCCCCCTCGGATGGAGTAAGTCCAGTGATCCAGTGAGTCGGTGGAGTCGGATTATTTCAGCCCTGCAGAGGTGAGATGAAGCTCTGATGATCCCCGCGGCGCTGTCGGATCAGATCAGCCATGGCGAGGTCAAAGGCAAAGGTGTACGCGTGCTGCGCGCTGATGCTGCTCTGCGTGGTGGCTGTCATCGTGTGTATCGCTCTTCTGGCGAAGGTGTCACCTGTAAAGTGTCCAGATGACACTTTCTCACGCGCCGCTGTGGCCGCAGACTCTGGGAGATGTTCACAGATCGGACGGTGAGAAGAACTTTACACTTTGACTCTGACTGGAAGCGGCAGGTTTCATTTTACGCGCACATTACGCACCGTCTGTCTTTACGCACAAACTTTAGGACGCTCTAAAACTTTCTTCCTGATCCTGAATGATCAAAACCTGTTTGTAAAAATCTGCCGGTACACCTACATAACTTACTACTCGTATTACATTATTATAGACCTCAGTGCGGAGGTGGAAACTGAAATTCGGACAAATAATCCTCATTGAACCAAATCCAGAACATTGCACAAACAAGGAAACTGGATGTTCTTTACGTAACAAGTTACAAAGTTCTCTAAAACTGCTGGAAATCGCTTGAATTTAACTGTTTCTTGCTGCTTATAAACTCAATGATATTCTCACATCTGCCCTGAGGTTGAACTATTTTACAGCTCAGTCATCTGTGTTAAAAATCTCTAATAAACTATCTTTACAATCGGGTCTTGACAATCTTGGACTAAAAGCAAAAAGTCACCACCGTTGTCACATTTTTAAGGAAATACAAGAGTCGAAGTTATCAAATTTGGTTGATTTTCATTACGTAAACTGTCAAAGGTCTGTCGCTTGGACAGATTCTTCTGGAACTCAGCACACTTAAAGTAAAGTTGGAGAGAGCCAACAAATCCTGGTTAACTCAACAACAAACCTGTCCTCATGTCTTAAATATAAAGCCTTTAAATGTGTGCTTTATTGCATTAACTGTGTTCTTACATCACCGGTTTACTTTCTTTTTCTCATTAAAGCCCTTCTATGGGGACGGCCGTTGCACCAGACAGCTGTTTCTGTCCGTGTTTGTATGTTGCATCTTTTCCCATCAAACAAACCACGAATTATACATTTATCACGGCACCAGACAACATAATGAACTACCATCGCTTCTGCCCGGGGGCAGTTTCATTAAATCTTTAAGAACGAGGTGAACCGGATCAGAAACATCTCTGCGCTTCTTGTTTTACAGAAGCACGCCAGCTGTTTCTCCTCTTTCCTTTAATGTGACTGCACATGTTTGTAATTGTCGCCGAACACAAACATTTCCCTCCTCTAGCTGCATCATGACGCACGACACTGACAGTAAAATCTTTCAGGGACATCCTTCAGAGAGGAGGCTCGGCGGTAGATGGCGCCATCGCTGCGCTGCTGTGCACCTCCGTCATGAACCCGCAGAGTATGGGCATCGGAGGAGGGTCCATCTTCACAGTGATGGACAGCTCAGGTATCAGGAACATTCAGTCAGAACTGACGAGTGTCCCCCTGAGGAGACACAGTTAATGATGATCTCTCCTCTGTCTGAAGGTAAAGTGAAGATCATCAACTCCAGAGAGACTGTACCCAGGAACTTTAAAACTGACCTGCTGCAGTCATGTCCCAAAACCTTCCAGATGATGGCAGGTAAAGACCACATCATCACCTCTTTTCCTTTCCTTTCCTTTCCTTTCCTCCCTCGTTCTTGTGCAGGAGCCCTTCTTGTTTTTTCTGGCTCTGTCTCTTGTGTTGGGTGTGAGGTAACTCCAGCCTTATCACACTGGAGGAAGCACAGATAAGCTCAATATTTTGCCTTTTCTATCACACTCACTCCTTCATGGTTCACTGGAAAACTGTTCACCACATAAGGACACAACGTTGGAAGGTTTATGACTCAGCCTGAAGATAATGTCTTCTCCGTGCTGCCACTGCAGTGAGTCTGACTGTAAACACACCGGGGGCCCGACGGTCCTGACACAGACTCAGACCACGAGCCGAGCTCTCAGCCAAGACCCCCCCCTACACACACACACACACACACACACACACACTCAGAGGAGCAGGAGTGAGAAGCAGCTGCTGGTCTTGTTGTGACATGTTGCTGAGGTATGACACAGACAAGATCACACAGATGAAGAAGTTTCACCTCTTGTTTTAAGAGAAGGCCTGTTAGAAGATGTTTATCATTATCTTTCTCAGGAATAGTCCAGAAGTAAAATCATCTATCAAAGCAAAAGTACTAAACTGTTGCCTCTGATTGATACTTTATTACATTATTAGGTCTTTATTATTGATGAATTAATGTGTGACAGCAGGTTATTGTTGCTGCTGGTTGAGGTGGAGCTGCTGTTTAATCAAATGTCAGACCAGACAAGGTAAATATGTCTCTGAGGATCGTTTCATATACAGATGTGAAGTTAAAACAACTCGATTCAAACTTAGAATAGTACAATTCAATGTTAAAAACAACAGTCAGAGGAATAAAAGATATCAGGTAAAAAGGTAAAAGGAAAATAAAGACAAGCCGACAATAAAATATGACTCTGGATCGTGGGAGAAACAGAGTACCCGGAGAGAACATGTAAACCCCACACAGAGTGGCCGTGTCTGAACCAGGTCTTGAATCCAGAGCCGTCTCGCTGTGGGGCAGCAGCACTAACCACTGCACCGACATGCTGCCCCAAAAACGTCATGTGAATCGGTTCCTCTAAGTTGTCTGTAGGTGTGAATGGTTGTTTGTCCCTACATGTCAGCCCTGAGATGAACTGGTGACTCATCCAGGTTGTACCCCGCCATCACCCAGTGTCAGCTGGGATCGGCTCCAGCCCCCCCGTGACCCTGAAGAGGATGAGAGGTTTCAGATAATGGATATTAAAAAAATTACATAAAAAGTATTTTTTCTGTAGCTTAAAAAGGACTTTTCTCTAATCTTTGTGAAATATTGGATAGTTTTTCTCTCCTTTAGGATTTAACATGTTATTTTAAGCTCCTGTTGGTAAGATAGTTGATTTTTGGTATTGTAGGTCGGGCAAGGCAAGACAAGTTTATTTGTACAGCACAATTCAGACACAAGACAACTCAAAGGCATAAAAATAACATTAAAACAAGTTAAGAAATAGGAAAGTAAGCTAAAATAGAATAGGATTAAAAGAGATAAGAATAGAAAATAAAGTCACAGTGCAGTTCAAAGCCTTGAAAGTGCTTCAGTGAAAGGCAGCAGCAAACAGAAAGGTCTTCAGTCTTGAGTTGAAAGAGGTGAGTGTTGGAGCAGACCTGCAGGTTTCTGGGAGACAAAAGTAACGAGTAACTTCAGCTGTCAAATAAATGCAGCGAGTAAAACTTGAGTAAAGTAGAATAAAATGGAAGTTAAATACAAGTAGCTCGTAATTGTTCGTAAGTTCTGGGGCCTCATTTTTAAAAGTGCTCCTAGATTTAAACTTGAACTTAGTCTTGAGATTATTTCCGACAGTGTGCTGATGTTCGATCAGCACAGAGACGCTGAGCATAAAAACCTTTCAACAACAAATCCTGTTTGTAACTTACACACCTGTGATGCATAAATCTCATATTGACTTAAAATGAAGACACCTGCTTTGTAATTCCCTCTTATATAACGCAGCACAAAGAAAGGTTTAGTGAGGAAAAGTCATTGGCTTAAAAAGAGGAAATCAAACTTTTTGGAGGATGAGATCACAGCGATGGTGGAGGAGACTGAACCAGGCAACGTGTTTTATTCAGTGGACTAAAAAGTGGCTAAACAAACACGCAGGAAGTGTGTCGCTGCTGCACATTGTTCAGAAGGCTCATTAAAAGGTTCACTACAGGGTTGGACATGAGTCCCAAACTGCAATACCCCAACATGACCAGCAGGAGAAATGTTTATGTCAAGTCTAGATTAGAGATAAGATCATCTCCACATGAGAGAGAGGTTTCAAAGATAGCTACTTATCAGTGGTTTTAAGTCATGCTTGAGTAAATGTACCTACCTGTGCATTCCTACATCCATCCTGTCGTCCAGGTAGTCACTGGATCGGAGTCCCAGGTGAGATTCGAGGTTATGAAAAGGCTCACAAACTGTACGGGAAGCTGCCGTGGGCCGACCTCTTCCAGCCGACCATCAAACTGGCCAGAGAGGGATTTCCTGTCCCTCTGGTCCAAGGTCGCTACATCTCGTACATCGATTCAAACGAGACCCAGAAACTACGGTACCAACGACTCCACAGCACCACTCAAAACTACAATAAGCAACATTTCACCTGACAACGTTTAACTTTCTGTGCGTCTGTGTGTCTGTCAGAGAGCTGTTTTCAGATCAGAACGGGAACCTGCTGAAGGCCGGTGACATGGTGAAGTTTGAGAAGCTGGCTGACACTCTGGAGGTGATCGCCAAAAAGGGAGCGGACGGTTTTTACACTGGAAGAATAGCCGAGGATTTAATCAGCGACATACAGGAGGCAGGTATTGTCAGACGGGCTCTTCCTTCCCGAACCATTTTCTATCTCTTGCTGCCACAATGATCTTATTACACATGAACAAATCAATTGGGCCTGTAGAGCTCTGCAGCGATCGCTCTCAGACTCCAGAGTGAGCTGCCTGGACCCATTAAAAGTCCTGATTATGTGGAGCCGAGATGCTTTTTCGGTCAGCTTTGCTCAGCAGAGCCATTTGTTTCAATGTTTCTGTGCTCAGGAGGAACCCTGACGGTGCAGGACCTGGCAGAGTACGCAGTAACGGTGACTGATGCGTGGGCCGTTCCTTTGGGAGAGTACCAGATGTACATCCCTCCACCCCCTGCAGGAGGCATCATCCTCAGCCTCATCCTGAACGTTATGAAAGGTTACTGCTGCACACACACACACACACACACACACACACACACACACACACACACACACACACACACACACACACACACACACACACACACCCTGCAGAGCTGAAGTCTCATAATGAGCAGAGCCGTGACAAATTCATACCCACAGAGGTTAACGAGGAGGCTGAGCGATGGTGTGATGGTTTGTTTCTTACTGCTCGTCCTGGTGTTTGTTTACAGGATATCACCTGAGTTCAGCCTCTCTGAGCGTCGAGCAGAAGACTCGGGCCTACCATCATTACATCGAAGCTTTTAAGTTTGCCAACGGGTTAAAGAAACACATCCGAGACCCACAGTTCAGCTCAGAACAAGTGAGTTTCAGTGTATTTCTCACATTATTCCCGTGTTTATCATTTATTCTTAAAGGGTAGAAAAAAAGAAGTATAAAGCCTTTAGTGGCTCCAGAGGAAGCTGCGTGTAATCGGATTAACTGCCTCCAGTGATGTCACTCAGTGGGTTAGGTGCATTGTGGGTAATGTAGGCTCCAGATTTTTGAAAAGGAGAACAATGTGTGGAATGAAAAAAGGCGATATTTCTGATTCTGCTGTATCGATATCGTTCGTTTTAAAACTGTTTGCTGCCGTCTGCTTTTCAAAACCTGGAGCCTACTTTACCCACAATGCACCTGAGCCACTGAGTGACATCACTGTAGGCAATTTATCAGATTTATGCAGCGTCCTCTGAACAATGTTAATATATATTTTCTAAAGGCCTCATTACCTGTGAACACTTTTTTCTTTTTCCCCTTAAAGGAGCAGTCTGTAGTTTTGTTGAAGAAATCTTAATGAGAAGAGAAAGATCTTCACTGGCTGATTTTTTTCTGCCTAAACAACTAAACTTGTTTGTATGTGGCGGACCCTGCCACCTTTCTACCTTCAAACAGTGTCCTGGGACCTTATTTTCCTCTGAGAACAGCTCGTTTATTCAATATTGTAAATATTAAAATTCTGAGTTTGAATTTTTTCTCCAAAACTACATCGTGTCCCTTTAAATAGAGTCATAATGTGACCTGTTAAATGTATGTTTGTGTTTTTAAATCACTTTTTTTCTCTCCCAGATGGCCAAGAAATTCACCACGGACAGCTTCGCCGACCACATCCGGAGTCTGATCAGAGAAGACAGGGCTCTCGATCCAGAGGTTTACAACATCACCCCGTCTGTGGACGGCGTGGGCACCACACATGTGTCTGTGCTGGCGGAGGACGGATCTGCTGTGTCTGCCACCAGCACCATCAACCACATGTCAGTGTCTGAATCATCCTGCTGCACAGTGACAGATCACAGCTTCAAACACTGTTGATATATTTAAAGTGTTTTTGTAAAAGGAAGCTGAAAATACTCCAGTCCAAAGGCTTCTCTAACAGCACAGCGTACAGTATTTAAGTTTCACTTCTCTATTTTAAAACGGCACCAGAATAGATTGGATTCTTTTTGATGCATTTTCTCGCAGATTCGGCTCAAAGATCTTTTCTCCGAGAACCGGAATCATCCTGAACAACGAGCTGTCTGACTTCTGCGGGCGAGTCGAGGAGATGTTCCCCGGTAATCAGATCAGCACGACACAATCTTCCACTTTCATCTAACAATCCTGGAATACAAGTCTGCTGCTTAGATGTAGTTTTGTTCAGATTCAGAGGAAGTTACTGTTCCTCGTTTACCAGGATTGTTCATTCAACATGCATTCAAATACATATTGATCATCAGGAAGGAGAAGCTGCAGGAATGAGTACTTGAAATATGAACCCTGTGTAGAAGCTGAACCCAAATACAGATGACAGCAGGTGGATGGATCACTAGCTGCGTTTCCATGCAGTCTAATATTCTGATTATAAATCGGTTTAAAAGCCCAAACAGAATAAAAATGCTCTGCACAAACACCTCAATCAGAATAAACAGAATATTACCGCAGAGTTTACAAACTCTTTGAGAACGACGACAGATATCCGTCTTCAGGTCAGGGAGCTGATCAAACGCGTGCCAACAGATATAAACTATCCGAAGAGGAAGAGGAATGAGTGACGTCACACAGCTGTTCAGATCAAATTCATTGTTGCATGTAAACACCGGACCGTATTAATCTGAACGACAGCACTTTTGTTCCAGTTAACGTCAGGAGCAGGTGAACTGAACAGACGACTCAACAGAGCCTGAACTGAAAACTGGAATAAGTACAAACTAAGCTGACGAGGGGATGAGGTGCAGGTGGAGAGAGGCGGGGAAGCTCAGGTGAGAGAATGAGAGCAGGAAAGGAGCTGATAGGCTGGAAGAAGCACTGCGAACAGGGCGGAGCTAATGAGGCTGATGCAGGACAGGTGTGGAGGGAAAATGAGGCTGGGGAGGAAACACCACAAAAACACAGTAAAAAGGGACAGAAATGATCTTTTGTTTAAAGATTTCTGCAATTAAAAGTCTAAAAGCAACAAGACCTTTGTAATACATTTCATTGAGTGGTGCACAGAGAAATCCTCATTGTATTTGGGTAACGGTGCGTTTCATTTGGTCACCTGTCGCTTAAACTTCCAGGAGAGAAGCAGAGCGTGAGGAGGGAAGTCGGAGAACGAGACGAAACATAACTGTGAACATTTCTGCGACACAACTTCCAACGTCTTACGATTTGTTTTGTTTTAATTTCGAGACCTCTAGTGGCAGAAATGACATACTGCGTTAGCGGAAGAGTTTCTACCTCGACTGCACAAAACTAAACTGTTGAAGCACAATTTATATAAATAAAAAGTCAGATTTTTATTCATTCATGTGGCACTTTCTAGAGTTTTCCATGTGCCTTGTATTCACCATATTCAAAAAGAGGCGATGATGAAACGTTCGCCGCTGTCTGATTGAACAAAGCAAAAATCACATGTCTGATCTGAACAAACGCCCTTCAGCCATCATTCAGACGCATTTATAATCATTTTCTCCTCGTTCTTTTCATTGATGAGTCTGCAGCCGTCTGGCCTGTCACTCAAGCCTTTTGTTGTGTTTGCAGGGGAGCAGCCTCCCTCCTCCATGGCCCCCACTGTGCTCAAGTCCCCGTCGAAGACGCTGGTGATTGGATCGACCGGCGGGAGCATGATCACGACTGGGCTGGCCTCGGTACGTATCCAGGGAAATCACACTAAGTGCCATCAAGATAATTGCTGCAGACTAATGCCCCTCACTGTTGTCATAGCAGGCGGCGTCCTCACCAGAGTCTTCAGCGTGTCCATCATCCGTTCAGTAATCATCGTCTGACAGATTGAATTGTTCTGTTCTGTTCCTCTTCCAGGCACTCATGAACCACCTCTGGTTTGGAAAGAGCCTGAAGGAGGCGATCGCTGCTCCCGTTGTGTTTGTCGACTCTCAAAACGCAGCGAAGTTTGAACCCAGATTTGATAAGGTGACGCACGAAATACATTTTATTTACTAAAGCAACACATCAGGTTTACTCCACCCTGAGCTTCATCTCCTCTCTCCCTCCAGGATGTAATCGAGGCTCTGGTGGCTCTGGGACACGAACAGGGAACTACCAAACATTTCTTCAACGTGGTCAACGCTGTGGAGAAGCAGGACGGCTGTATCTGCGCCGTGTCTGACGCCAGGAAGATGGGCGAAGCCGCCGGTTACTGAGTGGGCCTGAAGGTTACAGCCACAGAACCGACGGTGTTTGTGCTGCTGGAAAAATCATTGAACAATCAGCTGAACGCTCTCAGAAACATGTGGCAGCTCAACACGTGGCCTTCAGACAGAAGAGATGGTAACAGCGACACGATGGATTCACTGTGCAGGAAGAAACAACTGGGACTGTTTCTACATATGTTTAACACTCTGTCATCACACCAGCGCCTTGATGCTTCATCATGTTATTGATGTACTACATGGATTATTAGCATTAGTCTAATGCAACATTATTTGGTAATTTGTACTCATATACGTCATATATGCTCATTTTCAGGTTCATAGTTTTGTTCTGGGTTACTACTAGAATAGGTTTACATGCTTTAATGCTCAGAAAACACGTCTGAAACTCTGTTTTATCTCATAACTACCCAGTCTGCTCTGTCGTGTTTTCAGCTTCATGTTAGCGTCACTTCTACTGTGAATATAGGCATAAATTATGCAAAGATGTGACCTGGTGACGCAGTGTGATGTCTCAAAGTCACGGAAAGTAAAGGCGGGAGTACTGCCGAGGTGTTTCAGGAGCAGAGAGGAGCTTCTGTTGGACTTTTTTAACTTTCAAGACATTTTATATGCTCAAGAAACTTTTTAACACACTGAAGGAATGAAAACAAAACAAAAGTATCATAGGTCTCTTCATGCGATTTGAGTGTGACACAGTTGTCGTAAATCCCAGGTCACAGATGAAATGTGACATCTTAACTTTATGTCATAAAAAACTTATGTCTTTAAGTAAACTCAGGCATTTTTTTACCATGTGTCAGTCAAAGTGTGCACAAGCCTCATGTGGGAAAAGAAGAACTTCACCTGAGGCTAGATGTTCCTGTTCCTCCCTTCCTGACACTATCTACATGTACTCTTTTCAAAACCCCGTCCTTACCTGAAACAATAACAGCCTCCGAGTTATTCATCTGCAGGCTGAAACTGGCAAGTTGCTCTCAGACTAACAGCACGAACATCAACAGACTAGCAGCTGTTGCCTCTTCCTGTGTGGGGATTGAGTCATTTCAGTGTCAGAGCTCACCTCCACGCTACCCTGGGAGCCCAGGATGACCGTGATTGGTTCAGAGTCAATTCAAAGCTTCAATTATGTTCTTGTATCTTAAACATTATCCGGTGTAGCTGCATAGTTTTCAGGGTTTTATGTAACTGAGTTCTTATTATATCTTGTTATTATATTTCATTTTTTGTTGTTTTATTTGACTCGATTTCATTGTAAACATGCGTCGTTATGCACTGTGATCCTACAAAGTACAGAAACAAGTGATGGGGGGCATTAAAATGATATTAAAGGTAAAATAGTTACACAATGCTGCTTTCAATCAATATGTTTAAAGCTTTTATTATCTTGTTTTCACTCTCAGCTCTGGAGTTAATCTATCATCGTTGTATCAAGTTGAATATACAGTGAAAGAAATATGGAATTATTTGTAATATTCAAATAAAATGTTGCTTTTTTTGTCTGATGTACTTTAATGATACTCTGCAAGTTATTTTAAACCTCTTGTAAGAAATGTGTGAACTCAGAAGTCATCTGAAACCATTTTAGTGTTTGAAATATTATCAGAATAAGGTTTTGAGTGCTTGAATCTGACTTCATGTGTTTGTCACAATAAAAAAATTAATTCAGGGTCGAATACATAAAAGAAATACAACAAAAAAACCCATAAAAATAAATCAATCCTGTTTGCAATCTTTGACAAACATCCAGTGAAGAGAAGGGCTTTCTGTTTTTGGATGCATCAAAGTGACGGTCAGCCAAAAGGTCGATCCCTCTGACCCGAGGTCACAGCTATTGAATCCTGCTCGGTCGATCCAGTCCTCTTGTGCCTGAACTGTATTCTGATAAATCTTCTCCACTTCTCTGCTGCTTTTTCATAAATAATTTTTCGGTTTTGTGCCGGAGCATTGCAGCAGCTGGAGCACGATAATCAGATCAAAAGAGTGAGTCACACCGACAGGAGAGGGAAGTTTGCGCAGAGATATGAAGCAGTTCATGAGCCGACACAGGAAACGTTTTTAATCACACAATAAAGCAAAAAGACGAATGGATTTCTTTACTCAACATCCAGGAAAATAAATCAATCCTGAAGGGAAAAGGTCAAATAATAAAATCCTGGTGATTTCTGGGGTGGGCTCTGTCGCCCTGTCACATGGTATTTGGACCTCGGGGGGTGTGACAGTCACACTGTGCCCTGACCTTATAGGAGCCACCTGTTGCAAATGCCACATTACCATGTCTGGCAGCAGGAACAAAAAGTTGCCAGGAGAGGATCATGGGTAGGACCTCATGCGATGACCACCCTGCCTTTTCTCTGGCAAACTGCAGCAGCTCAGGCGTTTCCCTGACAGCACACAGCGGCACAGATGATCCGCTGGCTCAGAAACAAACACGGCTCTCCAACAACCAATCCCAAACAGCACGGGCCGAGCCGGCTGCTTTTTATTGACCCATTTTACAGAATAATCTGCATAAATAAATCTGTTAGTGTGAGCAGCTCCAGGTTCTGCTCCTGACCCAGATGTTTGCAGCACTCCAAAATAAAACACACATCACTTCTCAGTTTGGTTCTTTTATTGGCAGTCAGTGTTTGGCATGAGACGAGTACACACGGGCTACAAGAAAGACATCGACACACGGAAACAGAAACTACGAACCAAAGGGACAGTGCTCTCCGTCACTCAGGTTAAACATTTGACATTAAAGGTGTTTGTACACTGACTGAACTACTTCCTGTTTTATTGTGTAATCTCATCGGCCACGTCCCTCTTTGTTTACTGTTCACGCTCCACGCAGGAGGCCACCGCGCTCGGTTTCTTAGTCATTAGAGTCATTATTATAATTACACGACTGGACAAATGACAAAAACACCAAAACAAATAATTACAGCAGTAATCAGACGTTTTACTGTTACAAACACGTTAAACACACACTTAAACATTGATTATATATCAGGTGATGCAGGTTTAAATGAGCCTTCTAACAATCATGAGCCATTTGGTCATCATTTATCTTAAAGAGGTAACCATCGGTAACGCTTTACATCAAGGTCCTTGTGATACGCGTTAGTTAATGTGTTATAAGGCTCTTATGAGTCCTTATTAATGCTTAATAACATTAATCAGACTATATAAGTGTTAATAATTACAGCATAAGCACAATTTTGTTGGATTATAAGACTTTCGAAAGCACTTGAGTGTAACTATCTTTCTTATTGTGTCATTGTTAAACCTTTACTAAGCAGTTCACCGTGCAGCCGTCTGGTCATAAACATTTTGTTTTTTCACAGCTAAACAGTTCACTGAAGTAGGACCGAAAACATCTGAAGTGACAGATGCAGTGTAGCGAGGCTCTGCAGTAACAAAACGTTGATTCATATTTGATCAGCTCTGCCTGATTCTACAGTGTGAGCCGAGTCTGGTGAGCAGTTTGTGTTCGGATGCTGCTTTCTTTGTATTAACGGCAGTGAATGTCGTAGGAGAGTTAGTGGATTTGTTATAGGTGTATTAACAGCAGGGATTAGCAGACGTATTGTGCTGGTAAAGATACATGATTTGAATTTGTGTTACTGGTGTGTGTCACAGATTATCTGGTGACGTGAGGCGTTTAGAGATCCGGTCCTCAGCCTCCCGAAATCTGGATAATTACATCAGTACTTTCCGAGCTGGACCACAACAACCAATGAGAGAAGAATCCTGTAGCAGCTCATAGCAGCCCTTGAGGCTAACGTTAGCTAGCATACTACTGTTGACAGAAACAATTCACACTGAAGAATAGAAAACCTGTGTTGACTGTGTCCACTGACTCATCCAGACTCGTTTAACCTTCTGCTTTTGTTTTTTTTCCTGGACCAGTTAATTTCCATTTTGTTTACGTCTCCACCGAGCATAGTTTGCTGATGATTAAAAATGTATAAATATTGAACATGTCAGGTGTCCAAATTGCACCGAATTTCACACTGCACCTTCTTCGGTCCTCAGCAACAAACCTGCTAAGTTTGAATTAAATCGGATGAACGGTTCTTAAGATGTGTGAAGAACAGACTGACAGATTCTTGCTTTTTAGTTCGATCAAACATTCTTCATTATGCATTTGTTAGCAGTTCAGTGCAGCTACGGATCTAAAGCAGGATAGATGACTTGTCAGGGTTATTTAATATGTTATTTGCGCGTATTAACAACAGTCTTCTGTTATTGTACTAAAAACGAGAGCCAGTATTGATAATATTTGCAAAAAAATTGTAAATAATAGAGAATTTTAATGAGGTAATGTTCTCAGTTTAGATCCCATAGCTGCAAAAAGGTTAGTTAACTGTTAATAAGTGTATAATAAAGCATTTATTAATCTTAATAACACAACTAAAAACCCAATAAACTCAATAAATGTTGTTATATTGTTATAAACAATTACAAGAAGAAGCTTTTAATAACGTTTTTAAGCATCTATAAACTGTTAAGTGCTTATACATGTCTTATAATCAACAATAAACTGTTTATTATGCTATTATTAACACTTATATACTCTTACTAATGTTAATAACCATCTTATAAGGACCTAAAAGTATCTTATAACCTATTAGCGAACGCTCATTACAAGGACCTCCATGTAAAGCTGCATTCAGCTTCAGTTCTGTCAATAAGTAGTTATAAACAATGCACACAGAGAGTTTGAGATGTGGAGAAAAACTGAAATATAAAAAAATAGTCGCCTTAAAGTGCACTGCAGTGTTTCGGTCAGTCTAACTTAATCATTATGTGCTACAGTAGACAGACTCTAACCAATCGATAACAGTCATGGCTGTGTCTCATAGCAAACACAGGGGCCACATCGATAAATGGAGACGACGACAACGTATCCGTGGAGACAAACGGCAGTAGGACGGGCGGTTCGGACGACCGCTCAGACGAGTTGGCTGTAGTGTCGTAAATACACTGAAACACTGTGGTGATGACTACAACAGCTCAGTAATTACAAAGAGGTGAATACCAGCATTTAGGCAAGTTCAACAACAATCAGTGACAGCTACCCATTGTTGAGTCCTACCTGTTGTCTTCTAAGATTGCTTTGTTCACCAAAAGTGCACAAAAATAGACAACAGAGCCATGTTTTGTGTCCTCATTTACATCTACACAGGGGCTGCGTGGGTATTCACAAGTGGACATTTGGAAAGGGGGGGAAAACGCAAAAAGTCTTGACCTAGCAGTTTTGCCGGCGTCACGTGACGGGTCGTCGGCTGTATAGTCTGTTGAACTTGTGTCATAGCTTTTGTTGAGAGATTAACAGAGAACACACAATGTGGAGCTAGGCCCTGCCTGCCAGAGATAGTCTCAGTCCTGGTGGAGAACCCACAGGGACCCTCTGTTTGCCAAACTAACTCCACTACAGCTACCGCCGGGATGCTGCTCCTCCATCCAACCAACTGATCTGAATCTCCTTGGGATTGGCTCTTCAGCTATCAGAGAGAGTGTGAGAGAGAGAGAGAGAGAGAGAGATAGAGAGATAGAGGGGGAGAGAGAGAGAGAGAGAGCACCGGTTCGTTGACTCTTCCAGCCCCCCTCCAATGAAACCGCACCTCGTTCCCAAGAGCACCATCCACCAACACAGTAAGTCCACCGTCGCCTCGCTGTCGTCTTGTGTGGGTTAACTCAGAGATGGTTAGGATTAGCTTTGGTAGCCGTGTCGGGACGAGGAAGTTCACAATGTGGGCATCGGTCTCCCTCGTGCCTCAAAGGGTGACTGGGCTCGTGGTGTGAGGGCGAAAGGGCGAAGGAAGTAACAGAGTGTCGTGGGACGACATTTCAACCACGGTTGAAAGAGCCTCGCTGAGAGAAGGCCCCATCACCTCTCGCAGTAGTGGAGGGTGAAGTCTTTGGAGAGCTGCTTCTCCCCTGAGGCCCACGGCTCCAGCACAAACTTGTTCCCCATGTCATCCTCGTCATCGTCCACCTCTTCCTCCTCCTCCTCCTCCTCCTCGTAGTGGCTGGGCTCCTCGATAGACGTCTCCAGGTGGTAGCAGTAGGGCTGACCCTCGGTGTACTCGTAGATCGTCGGTAAGCTGCTCTTCAGGCTGCAGCGCCGACGCAGAGCGACCAGCAGCGGCTGAGGCATGGTGAAGATGTCCACGTTGTTGCCCAGGTCGATCCAGGCCAGGTTGGGGAACATCTTGGGGTCTTTGAGCATCTCGGTGAGGTCTTTGAGGATAGCCAGGGTCAGGCGGTTACCGTTCAGAGCCAGGGTGCTGAGTTTGGGCAGCGAGGCGAGGAGAGGCAGGAGGATCATCAGGTTGTCGTCCTGGAGTTCGGTGAAGCTGATGTCTACAGCCACCACGGTGTCTCTGTTGTTCTGGAGGTAGAAGGCGACCTGACGGACGTCACGGGTGGACAAGGCGATGCCAGATAGATCGACTGAGTCACTGGAGAGCTTCTTCTGTAGGGTTGTCTTCAGACTGTTGGGGAAAGCAAAGAGAGGAGATTATTTAGACGACTCTTTAACATGTAACCAGTATCAGTCCTAAGTGGAGGATGACAGGATCTGTGTGAAGGCCCTGGTTTTCTGTTGTGTTTCCTGTGTTGTATAAAGGAGGGGTGACTGGGCCGGCGTGGAGCGGAAGGCTGACACAGAGACTCCAGCATGGGGATTTACTCGTGTAAACAGAGGAGCCAAAACATCCGAACGAGGCAGCGGCTTGAGCTTAAAGCTCTGACAGCCAGGAGCTTCTTATAGCACCGAGCCAGAAGAGTTTACTGCTGGAGAGATAAACGCTCACGTGTTTTTAGAAAAGATAAAACTGGAATAGAGATACGTGGCCACTGGTTTAATAGAGAAGAGATTAATGTTTCCCAAAAAGTTTCCCAACATACAATGAAAAATGTTGGTGGAAGTTGGTAGAAAGTTGTTTCTAAATAAGACATTTTTGAGGATTTCTAACAAACTACTGTACTTACTTGACTGGATATTATTTCTATGTGTTTGATTGTCTGTAACACTTTATATTAAGGGTGTAAAGTGGGGAAGAAGAATCAGAACCAGAAATACTGGTACGTTACAGAAGGTCCTTCTACAGTAGAAATATCATACTCTGGAGAGATTTGAATAAGATATATATAGAGAAGACAATAACAAAATAGAGACGGCAAAAATAAAAGATAGAAGCAATAAAATATCAAATAAATTGTGTGAATTAAACTATAAAATGTGAAAACTATATTTATATTTAGAATTAGACTTTCTAAAAGAAATAGACATGTGAGATATGTCCCTAATACTACACTATCAGAGGTGTCCAATGTCCACACATTGTTTCCTCCAGTAGAAGTTCAGGTACTTGTGTAAAAACAGACTCTGGTAAAAGTAGAAGTACTGATTCAACTCCTTTACTCCAGTAAAAGTAATAGAGTACAGGCTCTGACATGTACTCAGAGTATCAGAGTAAAAAGTCTCCCTCTGAAGGACATTTGTGGTCAAAGCTAACTGAAGCTCACGTCATATTAATATAATTCAAAGACTATTAAAGTTAAAGGTAGAATCAGTAGGATTTGTCCCAGCTGTTCCTGAACGCACCACAAAGATAGTTGATAGTTGAGTCTCATTCCCAGGACGTCAAACAGCCACATGTTGGGTTGGTAAAGCGTCCCGAGCAGCAACAAAGAGAGAAAATAAGAAACTCTCTGCAGATACGAGACACTAACACGCCTTTTCTCCCCATTCAGCCTCCCTCTCTGTCTGTTTACGTCTTTTACGTCTTTGTCTCGTCTCGCTGCGTCTGCCGTGCGTGATGTGCTCTGATAGGTCGACATCAGCCTTGTGATGTTGGGAAGGCGGCGTGCGATGACGCCAAATAACAATAATCCATAATTCACCTCAAATGCATCAAACTAAAGTAACGAGCCTGTTTCAAAGCTGTGAGGAGGAGAAAGTTCAGATGTTTGTGTTCAGATGTAGAGAGGGAAAGTCACATCTTCTATCAGATGTTTGTGGATTAATATTCCTGCTGCGTTCGTGTGTTTGTGTCATTTTACTGCTGCAGATGTTAAAGATTGAGCTCATCTGAACTCCTTCACACACTGTTGAATAGTTTAATCCACTAACGGATCAAGTCAGCTCACTCTCAACCTCATCATGACTCCTGCCTTTCTTAAAGGTGTGTTTTGTCACCTTATTGAAACGTGTTCCCTAAATGTTTATGTGTGTATTTCAAAGCAGATAATGAGGATTGTGTAACCGTGGCTGCTGAGGTTTGAGCGCTCAGTGATATTGAGGTGATTTATATGAAGTGAAAGAAGTCTGGTTTCATGTGTGGGAGTACTCTGAGCAGGATATCTGTCTGTTTTGCTGCGCAGACTCACAGCACAAGCTTTGGAAAACCTTTAAGCCCTTTCAGGATGTTGTGTAACACGAGCAGGATTTGAGGCTGAATCTGAACATACGTGATTCTCCGTAGCATCGAGCTATTACTTTACACTGCAGCTGAGAATATTTGTGCATTATTCACACCCTCCTGTGGCCTTTTGTCTGCAGTCAGTCACATTTCCTGGTGGCCCATTTCCCCCCCTGAGGATGCGGTGTGTTTAACTCGAGCTGTAACTGAAGTGGCCTGTAACGCTGATTCGGTGTCAGAGTGAATTATTGCATCCTCCGGCGCCCGCTGACTTCCTGTGACATCCACTGCAGTACCTGTCACTAGTGATGCTTTAAAGTGTTTTTTTGGTCACGTTGAAAATGGATGTTCCCTGAGAGGCTTCTTTTTAGCAGCAGGTGACGGCTTGATGAGCAGAAAGGTCATGCATTAGAGCGCCTGTATTAATCGCTAAAAGAGTATAAACCCTGCTCAAAAACGCAGATTTAAAAGGAAGTTTGATATCAGTAATGCTTTATGTCAAAGGGGAATTCTGGTATTTTTAACCCTGGGCTCCATATTTACATGTTTTGGTGTGTAAATGATTCAGACTTACGTTCTGGAATCGGTCCAGTAGATCTCTGCGACACAGCTGCAATGTAATCCTTTGGGGCAACTGCGACTGTCAAAGTTACTAAAAGTGTTTGTGTTTGTCACTGACAGGCTGAAGTTGTTACTCTCAGTGTTAGATAAGTTAGATAATAAGATCCTTTTTGTAACTAGAAACACAAATCTCGTTCAAGGAGAAGTCTCGCTCTGAAATCTCGTGAGAGGTGAGTTGTTGCAGGAAGACGATGGTGGAAATGTGAGTCGGAGAGAGAAGAGTCGAGGAGCTGACAGCAATAATTTATTTTCAAAGTCATGATTTGTGTTTCTGGTTACACAGCAGATCATTTGACTAAAAGGTCTAAGCTGTAGGAATTGTACCTGTAATGTTGTCAGACACACCTGAAGGATTACACTGAGGCTGCCAGCTGAGGCGATCTATGAGAGCAATTCCCCCAAAAAACTCCCTAAAACATGTAAATATAGAAGCTCAGGTTTGAAAATACCAGATTTTCTCTTTAAGGTCTCGTAATAAACATATTACTTTATAGATAATAAGGCCTTTTCAAGTCCTCCAAAGATGCTTATTAACACTAATAAGACTGTATAAGTGTCAATGATACCATAATAAACACTCCATTGTTAGATTATAAGTCATTTATGAGCACTTATAAGAAACTTAAACAACTTACAATTAAAAGGAACTCATGAGGCTTTTATAACATTTCTAATTGTCTATAAACTGTTAAGTGCTTATAAATGTCTTATAATTGACAATAAACTGTTTATTATGCTATCATTAACGCTGAAAAAGACGTATGTTAATAAACATTTCCTAAGGACTCACAATGGCCTTATAAAGAGTCCCTTATCTCAGGCATCAGTTAAGTTTAGTTTATTTAAGAAGGGACAGTTCAAGTTAAGAAAACAAACAGTAATACATGAGTCAAATCCCATTATTCGCCAAAAGGCTATTTCTCATCTGCAGTCTCCTGGCCGGGGTCTAAAAAAGGCTTCTTAAAACTCAACAAAGGAAAGAAAAAAAAAAAAGGAAAGACGACAAACAAGCAGAACAGAACCGGGCACAAAGCAAAATAACACAGGGCGGTTTGAAGATCGGACAGTTGTGAAATAAACAGAAACCAGTCGTGACGTAGTGAACGAGCAGACGACACAGCAGTATGTATTTATCATCCATCGTTCTGTTGGATACTAAATGACCTGTATGTATTTGGTTGTAACTCATTTGTCAGGGCTGCTGTATGTTCATGACGTCCCTCCTCCCTCTCTATTGTCTGGCCCTGCAGCTTGTTATCTGACACACACCTCATCTCCTCCAGAGGCACAGAAGTCCTAATGGCCGCAGCCTGGCAGAGACGCCCCTGCAGGTGTGAATAGGTTTTGATCACACAACTCCTTCTTTGTCTGGCTTTTTTTCAGACAGACTCGTCTTTTTGAGCTCAGGAGGCACAAAAAAAATATAAATGGATGTCTGAGCCTCTTTCATCCTGCCTCCAGATCCATCTGATAGCAGAAAACAGCCGTGTCACCGACAACTGCGTGGCCGACGGCTTGTTGTCATCTTTACATCCATAGGAAACACCGATAACACGGTGAAGTGATGAGTAACAGTTCAGACTCTTGACAATGAATCAGATCACATTTTATATTTGTTGCTACGTAGATGTCTTAAAGGAACAGTTCACCCAAAAATGAGAAATCAGTCATCATCTCCTCCCCCGAAATTATCTTTTAGTAGTTCCTGTTTGCAGTGAACCTGTGGATGTACAGACAACTATCACTGGATTACTTTGATACTGAAGAAAACTTAGAAATGTGATTTTTCACAGGCAAGTTGTGCACATGTAAGGAGCGTCTTTTTTAAGGATTTCTAAGCAGATTTGCTGTGAAGCTCCAGAAATGTTTTGTGGACTACGAAACTTCACCTGACTTTCCATTTTTGTGAAGATAATGACTGAATTTTCATTTTCGGGTGAACTGTTCCTTTAAGCAGCAGGCAGAGACAAAATAATCCCTCTGTGATTTGAAGCCAGAAATAACTTTAATAACAGTGGATGTTCACCAATCTGCATGCACAAATAAGTAATCTAATAAATATCCGCTCCACAATTAAGTAATCAATTAAATTTACATTATTTAATGAAGCCAACTATTAAATATTCCCACTTAAACAGCGAGGAGGCAGCGAGCGTCTCCTGTCTCCATGTGAGGCTCATCAGTCTCCTGCAGACATCGATTTAATATAACGAGGCAGCATTTTAATCCAGTCAGCGTTAATCAAATCACACTTATGATTTATTAACATAAATATTCAAGTTTGGAGGGTTAGCTGATGCTAATGGAGACGCTAATTAATAAAAACATGGAAATACTTTTAAAAACATTTAAAATGCATGGGTTAACACGTGGGTGGATGATTACAGCTGTCATAAAAATCTCATTTTATTTCAACTCTAAATATTTTGCAGGAGTTCATCTCCTCCTCGCTGTCCTCCGGGTTATTACTGCGCCGCTCACATCGTTTTGTTTTTCTGCAGAGTCATTTACGGTGAAGCTCTGCTCTGTTATTCATTTCAGCCATCTGAACTGCACAAGAGAGCCGAGATGAGCAGTCTGATCACATCTGCTGCCTGACATTTCACTTTTCAATTCATTTTCTGTTGTATCATATACGTGGATAGGACTCACACACACTCTCTCTCTCTCACACACACACACTCACACCACTGCATTGTCCTTCATGGTGCAGGGAATCCAACCTCACAGTTCACAATCCAGACAGTTATATCACCTTCATATCTTTTTGTCTGATTGATGTTTAAGTCAAAAATCGGTGCCGAGGAGCTGATCTGATCACCTTGTCCTTTTTGTGAGGGCTATACCTGTTCAGACCTGTTATTACCATCAGTCCTGAGTGATCCCATCATTAGTGGACAGCTATAAATCCGCTGACGTGTGTCTGGAGAAACCATATTTGATCAGATTCACTCACTTCCCCGTTCTGTATGCACATAAAGACACCATGTTTTTACACAAAGAAAGAAATATCTTCAAGTAGAACATTTGCCGAATTAACAAGAAGGCCCAAATAATTAAGAATTTGTCATAGAAAGCACACAATGTTTATAAAGCTTCTTCTAACTCAACAACTCACAAAATTTAGCAAATTTTCAAGGGAGTCTGGCGACTTTCTCCACGGCCAACAAAGAAGTCGCCTATACTGGTTACTGTTTAGTGTATTTGTAAAATGTGACATGTTTAGCGTCAATAAAATGTTTCTTCTTTCATAAATTGAGTGTAAATGGTGAAATCAGTGTAAACAGTGTGTTCAAACAGCTGCTAAATGTTGGCAGGTCAGACTTTAGCACTTTAGACACAGAAGCAGACAGGCTGGTGCAGCCATGCTGCCACAAACTGACACTTTTTACAAGGAAACAAACAACTTACTGTTTTCATTTAATGCTGAATTTACAAGAAGGAGACAAAGATTCAGAATCTGTCGTAGCCGTTTCACAAAGTTTGTTCAGTTTCTCCTCATGAAACAACTCTTAAAATCACTACATTTGTTAAGGGAGTCTGGTGATGTTGTGGTTACTAGTTCATCTTCTCCTCCTCCTTCTTCTTCTCCTTCTTCTACATCTGAATGTTGTGTGAGTGATTACATCTAAAATTTGGCCTCAGTGCGTCTCGGTGGCGTTCACACCAGTACTTAAAGCTGTCCACTTGTGATCGGATCACTCAGGATGAATGTTGACACCGGGCTGAACAGCCTCTTATTCTGCAACTTGCTGACAGAAGTAATCAGTTAAAATGACTGATGGGTCTTTGAGGAAGCTTCGATGTGCACCGTACGCTACAGCGCACGATATAATGTTCAGCAGAGAACGGACGGAAACGCAGTAATTTTACGTTGTGATGGAGATAAGTGATGTGGAAACTGAAAAAGGCCACTAAATGGAGGTTTTTGTTTCTTTGAGAGCGTTCGGCTGACAGCTGTAATGGTGAGGTCAGATAAGCCCGATGGAACATGAAGATAAAGGTGTGAAAAACGAAGAGAAAAAGGTCAAAGTGTTTTTACGCTCACATGAAAGCACCCTGAGGTGGGAGCACCTTCGCAGCTTTTCTGGGTCACTGCCTCCGTCACGCTTATTGTCGAGCTCTTTCAATAAAAACCCAAATAAACTAGTTAGATAGATTAACAGGATTAGTGAGATTCAGACATTAATTCAGTGTGGCATTTCAGTCAGAAATGCGAGTACAGTATTTAGAGCGAGCGGTGTGCAGAGCTAATGCTGGATAATGAAGGGATGAACAATCCGAAGCATTAAAGCGGACTGAGCTGTTTCTGTTTCCTCTGAGCACAGAGAAACCTCTCACAAGTGAGATTGTTGCATTTTTGCACAGATGAGGGCAGTTTGCCTGCAGCTCAACAAAGATGGTCGTTAAAGGGAAACAAAATCCACCTGAAAAATATATTTAAAACATTGTAAGTGTGGATAGTTAAATCCTTAATAGTTCAACAATTTCAGAAATAATTGCTTTTGTGCAGAGAGTTGGTTTAGAAAATGGATACTACTCTCAGGAGACAATTAAAAACAGCTAGGACAACAGCTAGCCTGGCTCTGTCTTACAGTGGAACATCAGTCCAACACATGAACACGTTGAATGAACACAGTTTTTACGTTTTTACTTTTTGCAATGACTAAAACAAGACAAAATGTGTTATTTATTTAGCTTTAAGACAGGTTTCGTTACCTTTAGACAGAACCAGGCTAACTGTTTCCCCATGGTTTCAGTGTTTATGCTAAGCTATGCTAACCGTCTGCTGGTTCTAGCTTCATATTTATTGTCCAGTACATACAGAGCAGCAGGGATGATGCATGTTTGTAGGCTAACCCTGAAGTTAGCGTTGCCCTGGTTCTCTCAAAAAGCCTGAGGGATTTTTAAAATTTGATTTTGGATTATTGCATAAAATAATCTCTGTGGATAAAACAAGTTTATCCTACTTCCATGTTGTGTTAAAGATAATCTTCACATATGAACACCACTGTAAGGATTTCTGACGTTTAAATGCTGTCGCTAGTCGTAAAAAGCTAACTATAGGCTACTATACATGTATTTCAAGGTCAAACGATTTCTCAGACTTTAATTACAGCGTCATGTGACGCATAACGGCCCAAAAAAATGTTTTTTCATAATGTGCTTACATTGTGAAAGAAGCAGCTGTAAAATGGTGGATACATTTGGTCAAGATTTGAATTAATTGATCCAATAAGATTAGAAGAGCTGCACGATCACATCATTTTATCCCTACTCAAGTTAGCCGTGGGCTAAACGAGGAAGTTAGCTGGTGGTGCAGGCTCTATGGGCCCCAAAGGATCTGGGTAAGTCTGTACCCGGGAATCCACTTCTCATTATGTGTCAATGTCTATAATGCCAAACTCGAGCCAACGGGTAAAGTCATGAGCGGTCTGCAGCTGGTATTGATCTTCTCTAACTGATAAATGTTGAACTGTTGCACAATAATCCTCCCACCTGCAGATGAACACACGACAGTACAACAGACTGCAGGCTGAGCTGAGCTGCTCTCTTTAATAACAATAAACGGGAAACTATCTGTGCACCCGCAGAGGCAGAATTGTAACTGTTGCACAGCTGCTTTTATAGCCCAGAAAGAGTCTCTTTTTTGAAAATGAAGTATTCATGGTGAGCGGCAGGCTGGCCCTGTCTCGTCTCCTCTCGGCTCTGACAGGTATTTGTTCAGGAGCACAATGGCAGGCGAAGCTGTCAGAGCTCTCAGCATCCACTGTATTAATATTCAGTTTTAGGGTGGATTTTTGTTTTAATGATTCATGTTGCTCCTGCTGTCTCAGCCAGTGTCAGACTGTCTCTCTCTCTGCATGTTTATGAGGCCATGAACATGACTAAGAAAAAAAAATAAAAAAAGGAAAACAACCCCTTCAGCGAGGGATTCAGCAAATCGGACGTATGTGCACATCTCCAGAGCTGCTGTCAGTGTCGGTTAGATTCTGTGTCGCTCCTCTTCTGGGCTGAATTAAACGTCTACAACACAACACAGCCCTGCTCGACAGCGAGGTGTGTGATCCTGCCAGATCCCCGAGAATATGTCTGATTCTGCGTGTTGATACCTCCGACTGACTCATAATGAACCTGTCTCATCTTGCTGTGTTTTCGTGTTGTCTCCGTCCGCGAAACCTGAGATTATTTTCAATGCTCAGAAAATGAATGTATCGTTTGCAGCTGTGGAATAAGCAATTACTCCAGAATGAATTACGATAGCCTGTTTCTGTGCGTGGATAGGATTACCTCGGCACACACAGAAACACCGAGTTGTACATGAGCTGATTCTTTATTCATCATTTGCACATCAGAAGCAATTCACTCCTTCATCGAGAGGAGTGTAATTACATCTGAACGCAGCCCTCTTCAGCCAACAGATGGAAAAAAATGTGTTGCTGTGGCGCTTTTGAAGAGAGAGAAAGACCCGGTGGCGACGCACATCCACCCGCACGGACACGAGCACTTAAAATGAAAAGATGATTGACAGCCGTGGTAACCATGGCGCTCCCCGTCAGGTCAGCCTGTGGCCAGCTCTGTCCTACTTCAATGTCAGCTACAGAGAAAAGGCAGTCTCCACAGCGCCGCTCGCTGCAGATTTATTACACACTGGATGTCTGGACAGGAGGGCTTACCAGGCCTGGGATTTCCGTCTGGACATGCTCTGCCTCAGCCACTTCGAGTGCGGGGTCAGGTGGTAGATCAGCTGTCTGCATATCTTATCAGAAGACTTTATGGTGTCTGCGTCCTGTGGAACAGAGCAGACACAGTTCAGAACGGCACAAAACACTTAACATGCACATATTAATCATTAACTTGTTGCTTATGAGCATGAATCTTGACCATATTCTACAAATACTAGGTCACTGACGTGTTTTCCCTCAGTATGCTCTTCATTATTTATTATTTATTGTAAGTAGGGAAGTGGTTGTGCATAGATTCTGATCTTAATATGATTTGCTCAGTAAAAACCACAAGTATTGGTAAGGCTGATCTGAAATGTTGTTGTTGTTGCTGGAATATAATAATCATTGTTGCTCTCAGGCTGTAAATTAATAGGATTCTCATTCAGGAGGTTAGTCTCCTATTTTTTAACTAATCTCACTATTTTCCATTTCTTTTTCTCCTGTTATTTAGTTTAGTGAACAAAAATACCTGGTTAGGTTTAGGAGAACACGGTTCTGGTTAATACAGACGCGCGTGTGTGTATCATTCCAGTCTTTCTCTCGATCCATTACAAACACGACACTGGCCAGTTCCAGTGATGATCCCAGAACAACATTAATTACACCAACACAGCGATATCAGATCGTGTTTATCAATTTTGCCCAAATAACCCTGAATCAGCGTTGGTCAAAATGAGACTCGCGGGGCAAAGTTTCCCTCCAAATGTATAAAATAATTCAAAGAAATATAATAATGTTTAAGCGGTTTTATTTTTTTGTAAGGTAAAAATGCTCCTTAAATATGTCAGATCCCTAACAGGTGTCCAGATGAGATGTAAAAGTCAAAATGCAATTGATTAGTTTGGTCATAGTTTGGTCATGAAGTTAATCCTGAGTTTTTCAGGATGTCTGCTCTCCCTCATCTTTAATCATTTTTTCTATAATCTGAGCAGGAAATTAGCAAATTAAGGGAACTTGGGCTCCTAGTAGTAGTTTGAGTTTTTGTCCTGTCAGGGAAGAAGTTTGGGCGCCCTGGTTTATAATAAATCTTACTGACTCAGAATATTTGTTCCGGTCCTAAAGTCAGTTCTTGTTCATAACTAATTCACTAGCAGAACCTGTGAAAGACCGTCTAGAGTTATTTATTAACAACTTTCTTATTTCTTATTCTTATTATCAGTAAGCAGTAATTATGAGTAGTTGTAAAATATGGTCATGGTGAATAAAGTATTACTAAGTGTTTTATAATGACTAATAAAGAGCCAATATGCGACTAAGGAGCAGCTAGTTAATGTTTAATACATGTTCCTACTCTAACGTGTTCGACTAAGAGAAGCAGCAGATTTTCTGCTTGTGTGTGCACGAGACAACATCTTTATTTCACACCATCCAGCCTTTAAATCCTGCAAACATCCCTCCATTTTCTAGAACTCCTCAACCTGTAAGATCTCTCACACGAACAGAATAAAAAATGGGTTGTTATTATTCGAGACGCCTTGAGCTACTCCCGAACAAAAACACAATTTAGCTGCCGTGCTGGAGCAGGAAAATCTAATCACATGCAGCGTGCATCGGTGGGGAAAAAAACACAGGAAGTACACAGGAGAGGAGAGATTCAACACAGCCGCTGGTACACACGGGTGATTTCAGTTCATTAGGCATGTTGGAGCTGCTGGTGGTCATTAGCTACATCACAATAATTCAATACGAGCTGCTGGAGGTCGAGACACACTGAGCTTCTTTCTGTGCACAAACACAGCCTTTATATTTTATGTACTGTTGGCGGAAAACTTATAAAATTACAGAAGCACAAATGTCGAGGATTAATACCGAACAGCTCTTCCTATTTCTATCTGCTCATAAGGAAGACGTGTCTGCAGAAATGTAGGTCGCTTGATTTGGATTCTCATTGATCCTGAGAACTCATCGCTGAACAAAAGGAAAAAGCCATCAGGGGAGAATGTTTTAGGAGAAGGCTTTGTTTCCAACAGGGCTGCAAATCACAATATGGCCAGGTGCAATATCCAGATCACAGAGGCAGAACAGATGCACAGATGTTCTCCAGATGTGTGTTTTGTAAAGACTCATCATATAAGCGAGCTGACCTTCTTGGGACACTGCATCTCTCGAGCCAGACTGAGCAGCAGCTCGTGTGAGATCGGGTCCACCAGGTTGAGGAAGGCGGCGTTCTTGTATAAGATGTCGTTGAGCGAGGTGCCTTCCAGACCGAGATCCTATCAGAGCAGACAAGAGGAGAGAAAAACTGTAAAAAACATCCTGCAGTGATCTCAATTAAAAGTGTCTTCCAGTGAGACTCTGGACCTGAGAATAAAGTGCATTAGTGGAGGAAAACGAGGCCCTGCTGTGTGTCAAGGGCGCTGCGACTGGAGATGGAGAGATAAAAGATGTGTTTTGTTTTAAATATTCATTAAAGGAGACAGGAGCTTTTTCATCGACTGTAGGAGAGAGGAGTCTGGAGGGAGTCGCAGGGAACACTATGTTTTAGCATATATAATCACACCACCATGGCAGCGAGGCACGCCGCACATCCCAACATGCCTCAGCACCGACGCCTCACACGGACCGATCCAGTCTCATCTGACGGGAAGACCTTGGAGATTAGTTCAGGTCATGTTTCTATACTGAGACAAGAATACTCACACATACATTTAAAGGAACAGTTCATCAAACTGTTTCATCCCTCTGTACATGACAGTGAAAAACCTCTTGATGCATTAAAGGAACAGTTCACCCAAATATGTAAATTCAGTCATCATCTACATCCAGCCATGCTGATGGAAAGTCAGTCCACAAAACATTTCTGGAGCTTCACAGCAAAAGAAAACGGAAATAACAACCAAAAAACATAAAATGGCTCCACACAGCTCGTCCGGCTTAGTCCAAGTCTGAAGCGAAGACTTTTACCTTATTAAAGGGTGTAAATGACGTCTGTTTAGATCAATTTGGGATCTCGTGGCGTCCAGAGACTTGGATTACACCGGAAAATACGGCTCAATTCGATTTTCATTTGAATTATCTGCTTTTGATTCATAAAGAGAGACTGAGACTGATCTTCTCATATATTCCTCTCCCTGTGGACGCAAATTTACATCTGGCAAATTCAAAATGCTGTCAGATTTTTTCCCGTTCTGCAAGTAAATCTCTGAAAGCTGTTTGTACCAAAATAATCCAAAAGGCTCTTTAAAATGTGAAAGTTTCTATTTTGATTCTTATTTTGAAATTCACAGGCCTTCATCTAGATGCTAATATCATAATATCATCCAATTTATTTCTACAAAGGCAGAATTTAACCAACGATTCCTGAAACAAATAGATTCTTAACGTTAACATTAATATTTTTCAGGTTCTGGTAGTTTTAAGCAGTTCTCACTGAGTCTGAGTCAGTTGGTATTGCAACTGAAATATCTCCGACTGAATCAAATCATATCATCTGGAAATCGATACGAGCAGTGTGGAGCCATTTTATGTGTTTTCTCTGGTTGCAAAACCTCTGAAATGACAAAATATTTCACTATTGGCGAGCAGGAGATTTTAATAGAACTGTGACAAAATATTTTAGTCTGCTTGCAAATGTCATTGTTGGATTTTTGGATAGAGCAGTACGGTGAAAACCCCCTTGGACCGAGATTGAAATGACAGGGAGGCACATCGGGACCCAGATGTTCCTCAAAGAATGACACTGATTTAGATGTTTTGTCGTCCGTCCAAACTGAATTTGACAGATCATGCATGAATTATCATTTTTGGCTGCACTACTCCTTTAATCCCCGAGCTGTTTACCAAGCAGACGCATCTCTTTCCATCAGCGGCACCTTTAAATGTCAGGTTTTGAGTAAACATGATTGAAACGTTTGTGCAGCACGTGAGTACAGAACTGACAGCTGTCACAGCAGCTCACTCACCAATACGACAAAATCCAACAGGATGTGCAGTAAAAACAAATCAGACGACTAAAGGCAGGACGGGTTCAGATGACCTTCTGAGCCTGACGAGACGAGCGGCAGTCAGCGCTGCAGCTGGGTGGACTGAACTGTACAATCTGCCTCCATCGTCACGTCCATCCTCCGCGTCCTAATGAGGCGAACTAGGATGACAAGCTCTGGTTCGGCCCATGAAACTTTAATTAGAGGAGCAAACCTCTGAGACACAGTATGCACATACCTGCACATTTATTTTCTCTCCAACACAATCGGCATTGATTGTAATAGACAGTTTGAGTGGGAGGCCGACAGCTCCACATTACCGGCTCCCCTTCTAACAAGGGCAACAGTAAATACAGACTGAACCCAAGGCGGAGAGAAGCTGCTGCTGCCCTTCTGACAAACAAGGTATAAAAATATCTCCCTTCTGAGTTTAGACACCATCGATTGTCACATGCGAGCGCGGCACGAAGACACGAATCCTTCGCATATCTGCAGCAGAGCTCAGATCTTTCTCATATCTGGAGCAGAGCTGGCTGTTACACACCAATTAACTCTGCCACGAACTCCTTCTTTAAATTCACAGAACAGAATCTCTCAGACATCTGCGAGAAGATAAAGCAAAGCTTATTTAATAAAAGTGGAGCTCATTTAGAGGAAGCGAGCCCATGTCCCCTGTGATGAGGCTGTCATGGAGCCCGGGCTAGCCAGTTTATCTCCTCGGCTTGATTAAGGAGCTTCCACTCTCTCCTGTGTCGAGTCTTCACAGTAATTAACGGCAGATTGGCCGACAGCTAAAAGACAGAAGAGGGCCTGAGGGCGAGCAAACAAATGAGATCACCAGGGCTGCTGTCACATCTTCCATGCACCTGTATTCTCTGACACGTGTTTCAATGCAACACGTCCCACTGCAGGTGACATTCAAACCTCGAATCCAGATCCAACGTCGTTTACGACTCGCGACTACAATACCTGCTCGTATCTGCTGTCACGGTCAGGAGGAGAGGAGTGCATCAAACATCCTGCAACAAAAGCTTCTCAAAACAATAAAAAATGGTATTTCTGGCTCAATGACAGAGCTCGTTTGATACGATCCCGAGGGTTTTAGAGATTTTCATCAGCCAAAAAGGCAAAAAAACAAAACAAAAGAATAATCCTTCTGTGAAAATCACCAACAAATGACAAGGACTCACATGTGTATGACAGGAAAAAAAAAACAATATTAAAGCAACAACAGCGGCCTAGATTTTCATTTCTGTGACCTTCTTCCTCGAGGTGAGAGTTAATAAAAACCTCTTGGAGAAGAATAATATTTTGTATTGTGAAACACATCACTCCAGGGCTTACAGTGCTGCTGCCGGAGCACAGACCATTACAGAGAGAGGGAGAGAGAGGGGGGGATGGAAGGATGGAGGGAGGCAGGTCGCTCTAATGGGAGAGTTAGCACAGCCTAAGGAGAGGTGAGGCCGGGAGGAACAAGGGCAGATGTAGAGAGGATGGTGGAGTCGGGGCGATGCTGCTCTATTCCTGCGCGGCGTTGGTGGAAATATATCCACATCTCATCTGAAGATAATTAGATCTGGGATAATGCAACGACACAGAGTGCAGGTTATCTTTTCAAATCAAACGTCAACACGGAGCACGTTTACCCACACTGAGAGTGAGTCACCGAAACAATGTGTCACAGGTACAACGCTCTGCCAGTGGCCTACTTTCTGTAAAAACAAACGCTCTGCTGCTGCTGGAGGAGGACGAGGCCGAGGCACGTAGAGTCGACTCATGGGGGGGAGAAGAGGGGTGAGGTTGGATTAGGCGAGAGGTACAGAGGCACGATATGGATTATTTTCAGCTGATAATGAACTGGGCGATATCCAAAATATTACATCACCATATCGACCGCCCCAAATACAGCAACAGACAATATCATCGTCTTTTTTTGATATGCTGTTTACTTGTTTACTTCTCCCTCTGCAGCAACACTCACGACCAAATAAATGACAAAATAAAAGAAATAAATTAGAACTTTAATGCAAAGAATGAACTGCAGACATAAACAGAATAGTCTACAACAACAGGTGCAGCTGTCCGTCACTGTCCTCCCTCTGAACTCTGGAGTGGTGAGAAAAAAACACTGTAATAAATTAATATAAGAGTGCTTATGACTGCAAATATTGTGATATTCGATAATATCTAATATCATCCCAAGCCGAACCAATAATTCCCTGCGATAAGATAATGTCACATTTTTATATTTTAAAAAGAGGTTTACAACCTCGAGTTTATTCACACTAGACGGTACGAAAAGCTGAGACGTAAAGAGCAACGATGGATTATTATTATTTTATAGCTCTAATGAGATTTGTCGAGTTAAAACTTGGCGACTTTTGTGTCGTTTTCCTCTGAAACTGTAAAAAAACGACAACATGTTTGGCTCGCTATACGGATGTTATGAGCAGCAGCAGATGTTATGATGCCTCGCTCGTTAAGTTGTCCAAAACATGCTGTTCAGTACACATTATCTGATAATATAATGTAATTTAGAGATCCAGTCCGAAGCCTCCTGAACAGCTCACAGACTCATCTTTGATAATATCAATCATCAACCAGAGAGGCGTCCCTGAGCAGCTGAAAGTGCTGCCAAGCAACAGTAAAACATCCTATCCCTTGAGGCTAACGTTAGCTACCATACTACTGTATGCTCATCCACGCTCATTTAACCTTCTGCTACTCGTTACCACAGCAAGTTGTTGCACCACGCTAACCTCCAGCTCATCATGAGATCATGTGTGAGTCCAGATTCAGTCTGCAGAGCGCCGAAGCCAACAAGGAAGTACCAAAACTGCAGTTCCTCTAACGGCCACTTGAGGCTGGCTCCAAAATCTAGAAATCACAAGACTCCATGTTGAAACTTCACAGCAGAAATAAACATGTTGACAGCCTGGTACAGGAGCTGCAGCTAATCTGCCCGCTCGTGACAGCTGTACAGGCTTGAATTTTTATATAACGTACTGGTTTAAATTATATTCAAGGTCATATTTGTAAGAAAGGTTGATTTCTGAGTTGGAAATGAGACTCAAAAATCGACTTTCTTACAAATAGGACCTTTAAGGCTTAAGGAAATGAATAAGTAGGGATGATGCCACTTTAATTGAGTAAAGTCTTTGCTATTCATTTAAAATGTTTTAATATTAAACGAGTCGTTTGTCCAAACTGCACTGAATTCAACACTGCGCTTCCTCTTGCCCTCGGCAACAAACCTGCCAAGTGTGAAGTCGATCGGATGAATAGCTCTGGAGATTTGTGAGGAACAGACGGACAGACAGACGGACAGAGAGAGATAGATGGAAGAAATTTGGTTAAAATTATCAGCTCTATTCATCGGCTATAATTTCACTGATAGGAGACATAACAGGCTGATGGTGCAGCCCTGGTTGGAGGTCAGAGGTCACGGCCTGCAGGAGGACACCTGTGGCGCTGCAAGATACTCGACATCAAACTGCACACAGACACACACAGACGGACACACAAACAGCTGCTGCCTGTTGTCCATCTGTTGCTGTGGGCTGTGTGCAGGCTGTGTGCAGGCTGTGAGTGTCTGCAGGCTTCAGCAGCAGCAGTCGTACTGTATGTAAACAGGTCAGTGTGCTGAGCTCGAGCCGTGCGCACTTCACCTCCTCCTTACCTTCCTCAGTAATTTGAGCACGTCGGTCGCCTGCTCTATCCTGCGGTCACGGAGCAGCTTCTGGATCTCTTTGATCCACGCCACCCGCCTCATGTACGGGCTGTGGTTGGTCCTCCGCAGCATCCCCGGCAGTTTGTCTGATTTGAGCATGAGAGCGAACAGAAAGTCCCCGCCGCCCCGGCTGCCCCTGTCGCTCTCTCCGGTGCCATCCAGAAGCTTGCGTCGCTTTTTGGAGAAATTCTCATTGTCCAGGCTGCTCTGCCGGCTCAGTCTGGAACCCATGGTGGTATTTTTCGCGTTTTTTTTTTTTTTTTGTGTGTTGCAGCTTCAGAGAATATCACCAAGAGGACAAACCCATGACCAGCTCGGTTTTCCTGCTCCTGGTAGAAAAACGGCGCCGTGTAGTCTGGCGCTGCGTTGCTGTCAGACTCACACGATGTCCCTCCAGTCTAATGTATCAGCACCATCCTGTCATGCAGCCGTCACACGTTGCTGTTTTGATTTTTCTCCCCCCCTCCTCCTCTTCCTCCTCCTCGGGCTACGTGCGCCTGGCTGGGATGATGAGGATGCACCGGCGGCTGCTTCATCCTCCGGCCGTCCCCGCTCCTTTACGCTGCTGTTTAGGTTTGTGCAACGTGGAGCGTCCGACCAATCCCTGCATCTGGTGCCTGCTGCGCGTCTCCCCTCCTCCGTGCAGCTACGAGGGAGGATGGAGAAAAAAAAAGAAAAGATGTCTGTGTTGTTTTTAATATCTGAGAGAAGCAGCGGAGCAGAGTACAATCTGATAAATCATGCACAAGTCCTCGAAATAACCACAAATACAAAAAACACTCAGGTTTTGTTTTTAGGGGCATGTTTCTGAGGGAGGCTTCAGATTTATCCTCCAGAATAAAGTTGGGATTTTTCTCCAGTTTCACAAATTCTGTATGAGTTATTTTAACTTGTAGTCTTGTTGTCATTCAGAAATCCACAAAATCATTGTCAAGGTCCCTGAAGGATCATTAATTGGGTGCATCCAGCTGCTTAAGAGAAAGCTCTCAGTTAAAGGAACAGTTCACTCAGAGGTTTGGAGTTTCCACAAAACATTTGCAGCATTCTGCTAAACAACTGGAGACTTGATTTTAATGTAAAAAACAACCAAAAAAACATGCAAAATCAGATCAGAAATCCTCAAAAAAGACGCTCCTTACATGTGCAGAACTTCCCTGAGAAAAATCATGATTTTAAGTTTTCTTCAGTATCAAAGTAATCCAGTGATAGTTGTCTGTACATCCACAGGTTCGCTGCAAACAGGAACTACTAATAGATAATTCGGCAAAGTTTAAATGTAGATTTTTACGTTTTAAAACAAGTCCCCAGCTACTTCAGTTGTTTAGGAGAATGCTGCAACGCTGTTTTACTGTGAAGCTTTTGTGGACTACAAAAACTTCACCTGACTTTACATTTTTGACAAGATAATGACTGAATTTTAAATTTTGGGTGAACTGTTCCTTTAAAACAGAGGGAAATGACATAATGTCAATACAGAACATGTTATTATATCGACAGTGTGGAACAGTAAGCACCAGCAGAGGACGGTGGTTTATGGTCTTCGGGTGGTGTTTTTTTAATACATATAAACATATATAAAAATAAATTGTATTATTTGTGAGGCAGAAACAGAAACAACTCTAAACATGCTGCTGGTTGAAGAGCACAACCATGCTGAGCAGTGTGACAGCAGAGTGGTGAACTGCTCCTTTAAGATGACACCTGCTCTTCCTGTAAACATGAAGGTATCTTCTCTCAGATTACATTAGTTTGTGATGTTTCTATTTTTAGGTCCAGTCATTGTCGTGGCTCTGAAGACTCTGATCCTGATTCCTCTGGTTCGTCAGTGGATCAGGACGCTGGCTGCTCTCTCATAAACACTTCGTCAGGCTGCACTGTTTCCTCTCTGGGCTCAGCCTGCTGAGTTTTATCCTAGAGGTTGTAATTATGATCGTCTGTGCCCTTAATTTAATCTATTATCCTCATGCTGCTGATTTGTTTTGTCAGAGCTTTGGCTCTCCGAGCAGCGCTGATGAACAACTCATTTTAACAGTATGTGCAAACATGACTGACTGTCTGGTGTCTCACAGTAGCATAAACACTACTGAAGGAGATGATGACTCCATAAATCTGCTTGGAAATCCTTTAAAAAGATGGTCCTAACATGTGCAGAACCTGCCTGAGAAAAATCATGTTTTTAAGTTTTCTTCAGTATCAAAGTAATCCAGTGATAGTTGTCTGTACATCCACAGGTTCACCGCAAACACGAACTACTAATAGATAATTCGGCAAAGTTTAAATGGAGATTTTAATATGTGCAAACATGTCTGACTGTCTGGTGTCTCACAGTAGCATAAAAACTATTTGAAGCACTGTGGGAATGAAATGTAAAGCCCTAAACAGTGGACAGTGCAGGGTGGGTCAGACGGTCCTGATTCAGATGTCTTCGAGATGATTGTTGTTGTGAGAAGTGCGAGGAGACACTGAAGAGACAACAGTGGAAACAAAATCAACATTCTCAAGATAGCACACACACCATGCAGAGCAGCAGGAAGCGGCGAGACATCGACGCAACTGTGTTGAGGTTAAGACGCTAATCATGAACTGCAGCATCACCAGTTCAAGTCTGGTCAGGGACCTTTGTTGCATCATTCTGCTGCATCTGACTGTCAAAAATAGAGATGTATCTATCCATGCCAAACATCTAAAAACACACGTCCATCTCTGCTGAGGAAGAAGAAGCTGAACTTATAATAGCAGCACACACACACACTGTCTGTGGAGCCTCTGTCATTAAAGGCCTGCAGCCACACATCAAAACACGTGACATCACCCTCTTCTCCACTGTGGCCTTCTGAGTGTCTCTGCGGGCTGTTTCAACCTGTTGCTGAGGAACAACACTGCGTGATTTCATTTGCTGCTCAGTAAACAGGCATAGGCCGTATTCCCACGGCGGCCATTTTCCTCTGACGTCACGATTTGTTGTCACCTGGAGTACAGCAGTAGGACATCATCCGTGTATTGTGTGGAAACAATCGGAGGTGTGTAAAGTGTCAAAATGAAAGCGACACGCCTCCAGCTGAGGGATAAAAATACGACCGAGCTCCAGCTGATATTTCATGAAGCACCCCTCCCTCCCCCCTTCCTCCCTCCCTGACAGTGACAGTGACGGTGACATGTGCACAAAAGCTGAAGGAAGGCTTTTGTGATCTGCAACAAACAGATATGTAATTGTCTTCTTCCGCTATAAATCAGCCCCGTCCATTCAATAAACTCTGATCCTGGGGGCGGCTCTGAACCTGGGAGATCCAGAGCAGGATAGTAGTGATTAGATTTGGACACAATCACAGCAGCAGCAGCAGCAGCAGCAGCAGCCTGCAGGCTTCTTTCAAAGTGCTTTATCAGTGTGGCCCAGCAACAGGAGAGCACGCTGGATTAGCCGAGGTACCACAGAGGGGTGTTTGCTGTTGAGTAGCTTCTGTCACCGACGTTGCCAGCTTGGACCTGCGCCGCCCGGAGAAGGCTCAGGCATCTCAATCGGCCTGACGACGCCTCCAGAATTTAAGCCATTTAATCGACTGTGACACGGCTACCGAGCATGGCAACGCTGCCGGCTGAGCCAATCACACGGCGCCCCGAGCCGAGTCAGGCTGAGTTCTGCCTGCATATAACAAATCGCTCTCACCTTCACTCTGGCAAGCCTGGCAGATTGATATCAGACTGAAATCCAAGGTTATGGACGACTCAAAAGACAAACTCAAGAGTTTCACTTCAAAGTGAGGAAAAGGAGGCATCCATCACCCGAAAAACTGCGTCTAGATTTTAAAAAATGATCGAATGAAAAGACAGCAAATCCAGATTTCTGTAAATAATTGAATGTGCGGTTTTCTGTCAGAATTTGAAACCTTATCGCCGCATTGCTGAAGTTTCCAAGAGCTCAAAAACATCCAGCAGTTACACAAGAAAGCTTCGCTGACCTTTGCCCTCCATCTTCCTCTCACATATTAATGATCAGTTTATTTATAAAGCATCTTTAAAAACTGATTTTACAAAGTCACTGACAGGTAAAGCAAAAGCAGGAAACTCAGGAAGACAAGGACTCAGGAGGCACAAAATACACAACACAAAATCAATATGAATAAATATAAATACAGGAATAAAAGCTTTGAAGAAGGCAACATAACATGAAAGTATTTACACAGAATTAAAAGGAATAAAAGGGATAAAAAGACGCTAAAAAGCCAACATCACATAAGAGGAATTAGATATGGATAAATGACAATGGAAAGACTAGAAGGATTTTTAAAAAAGGTGACTTTACATGAAAGCAAGTCTAGAAAAGTGGGTTTTAAGAAGTGATTTGGAAGATGCTGCTGGTTCTGCGAGCGTCGTCTCCTCAGGTCAGTCGGGTACAGCTTGTTCAACATAATCCAAGTCTCCAGAAGCCCCGAGATCACAAACTGATTTGAAAATATGTTATTTACATCTTTGACGTGCTACAGTGAAGAGTTCAGCTTAAAAGGGTTTAAATAACGTCTTTACAGATCAGTTTGTGATCTCAGGGCTTCTGGAGATTTGGATTATGTCGAACAAGCTGTATGGAGCCATTTTATTTTTATTTTTTTGGTTGTTTTTCCGTTTTAAATCAAGTCTCCAGCTACGTCAGTTGTTTAGCAGGATGCTGCAGCTCTGTTTTGCTGTGAAGCTCCAGAAATGTTTTGTGGATGATGACTGTCCATCGACATGTTGGTGAGGAGATGATGACTGAGTTTTCTTTTTAAAATCATTTCTAAATCAGACATGGAGCCAACAGAGAGAAGCCAGAACTGAGGGTCATGTGATGGCCTCTGTTAAACCAGTGAGAAGCCTCGCAGCTGCAGTCTGAACATGTTGGAGGCGAGAGACAGACTTCTGACAGAAGGGAGTTTGAGAGGAGTGCATGACTTTTTGAGCATTTATTCTGGAGATGGTTCAGTCTTCCTCTCTCTCTCTCCATGTGTCTGTATTTTTCAAAAACACACACAGATAAGGGAACATGCTTATTATCCAGAAACCACAGCTCGTCAGCGTCACAGTGTGACACCTGAGCTAAGTCACACCTGAATACCAGAGATGACACATCATGTCCTCTCACCAGTCTGAAGCTGGTCAGACCGAACACCTTGGCATTATCACTGGCACACTGACAGTCTGCTGAATGGCCTGCTCTCTTCTTCTGTCTCTGTCTGTCTGATATTTTCCGTCTATCTGTGGGTGAGTGACTTTTTCTGCTTCTGATGATGTATATGTGTTTTGTCATGTACACGTTTGACTACCGCTCTGGATTTGACAGATGAGGACTCTTGTTTCTGAGACGAGGGATCCGGTCTGACAGTGTGTTGATGTTCACAGGAAAATGGTTGGGAAGTCCCTGATTGCTGGTCTGGTGGTCCTTCTGGTGGCTGCAGTGAGCCTGTTCCTGGGGGTGTTCATGGGCCTGGGGAAGAAAAACACTCCTCCCCCCTCGGACCACTTCTACTCAAAGGCTGCTGTGGCTGCTGATGCTGGAAAGTGTTCAGAAGTGGGGAGGTAAGAGGACTCCCGACACTCTCCTCCCGTCTCTGAATACGTGCCAGCTTCACTAAGTGTATTCTCGTGTTTTCAGGGACATTCTGAAGAAAAACGGTTCGGCCGTGGATGCTTCTATCGCTGCCTTGCTATGTGTCGGCCTTTTGAACGCTCACAGCATGGGCATCGGAGGAGGGCTCTTCTTTGTCATCTACAACGCTAGCACGGGTGAGTGTGCATCATAACTTCTCAACACAGTTAACTGAGTAAAAGCACAATCATCAATCTGCCCTCATTTCTGCTCCACAGGGAGGGTGGAAACCATCGATGCGAGGGAGACAGCGCCCATGAACGCCACTGAAGACATGTTTGGCAACAACACCAAGCTCTCTCGTACAGGTACGAGCTGTTGGAGGATTTCCCGGGCACAGGCTCACTCAGTGCAGATCTGACTGATTGTGGTCCGGAAAGCTGTTGCAGCTACTGCAACACGTCTCTCTATTGTTGTAACAGAGCGAGAGGGATTTAAAGAGGATAAATAATCCTAAATCTATCAAATCCAGCCTCTCTTGGATGTTCCATCATGCTTAACAACCTTTCTGTGTCTTCCCGTGCATCTACTACATCAAAATAAAATACTAAATCTGTACGTGCAGAACGCTTTATCTATTGGATTTTGTCTCTTAGTATGATAGACAGAAAGAAAGACCTGAAATTCACAGTAGTGTTTCATAACAGGTGGACTGTCTATAGCCATTCCCGGGGAGATCCGCGGTTATGAGATGGCACACAAGAGGCATGGCAGACTGCCATGGAAGGACCTGTTCGAGCCCAGCATCGCCTTGGCTCGTGATGGTTTCCCTATTGGAAAAGCGTTGGCTCACGCCATCTTCAAGAGCAAAGACTCCATTCAAAGAGACGCCAACATGTGGTAAGGATGACGAATCGAAGGTGGCTGCAATAAATCTGCTGCTTTTTCTAATTTTACGACTGGTATACACGCTCGTCACATCAATACATGAGATATGAAGCTACAGCAAGCAGATGGTTAGCTTAGCTCTCCAGACAAATGTTAACCAAAGTGACAGTTGTGTCTTTTACAGCACCAACGACAGACATTTTCAACCTCCGCTCAAACAGTATTGTCTGTAATTTTCCACAGACTTCTACAGTTTACTTGTTGTCTTCTCTTTGTTTCCCGTCAGTGAGGTGTTTTGTGATTCTCAAAGAAACATCCTGAAGGAAAATGATATCATTAGATTCCCAAAGCTGGCCGACACGTACCAAAGATTAGCAGAAGAGGGACCGGATGTGTTTTATAACGGCTCGATGGCACAGAGCATCGTGGAGGACATCAAGGCGGCAGGTCGTGTGTTGTTTTTCTTTCTGAATATAATGAATACACATCACTACTAAATTTGAGCATTTTTCCCCTGGTTTTAAACTCACTCTGACATGTGTGCTCGTCCCAGGTGGCATCATCACCCTGGATGATTTGTTGGAGTACCAGCCTGTGCTGAATGAAAACCCTCTGAGGCTGAACGTTGGGGAATACACCATGCACGTCCCAGACGCCCCCTCCAGTGGCCCCGTGCTGGCGCTCATACTCAACATAGTGGATGGTGAGCGGGCCGGCCAAGTGCTTGTGCAGCCGTGCAGAAGAAAAGGATGTCAGGTTTCCCCAGGTCGTCCCTCGAATGTCTCTCCGCCTGATTTGGACGAGAACACAGAGCTGCGACTCTGCTCGCCAAATTTATTTCACCCTCAGCAGCCCATCTGTTCAGCCACAGCATGTTTAGTCATGCTTTAAATAAAAAGCGGCATCATTAACTTTAAATGAAGGATGAGATTTAATGTGTTCATATAAGATCACGTATTCAAACTGCTGAAAGGCTTCATGTTGCTATTTGAATTGCGGTTCAGACAGTTTAATGACCTGCCACTGGCTGAGAGAGGGGCTTTTAGCACGATGATGGAGAAGACTCATTAGGCCGAGAAAATGTGATTCTTCATTTACTCCAGACATGGTTTTCTTTTTTTTCTCTCTATTTTGCAGGGTACAACTTCACAGGCACGAGTGTGTCGACAGCAGAGAAGAAGACTCTGACGTACCATCGCATCGTCGAGGCTTTTCGCTTTGCTTACGCCAAGAGGAGCAGACTCGGGGACCCACGATATCTCAATATTACTGATGTAATTCTTCTTATCATCCTTTAGACTTTTATGTCCAGCTTCACTTTACTCAGTATGATCAGGCATTTCCTGCTGGCTGCTGCTCAGTTCTATCTTATTTACAGCCCGGTTTCTAAAATGTTTTTAATTCTATTTCATACTTTATTATAAGGATGCAACATTTTACATACGTTCACTTTAAATTTCATCTGATGTTGTTCATATTTGTCTTTAGCTTTATAATGTTGCTATCTCGACATGTTGAGTTAATTATTGCGTTATCAAGAGAAAACAAACAGCTGATTTCTTGAGATAACAAGACGATTCATCAAAAGACTGGAACGTGACATATGCACACTTCTCTGTGAGGTGGGTTTGGAAGTTTAAAAGCAAACAAAATGAACTTTTTATCAACTTTTGCCACTTAAATGTTTTTCCTCTTGGTTTGATATGAAGGTACAGTAATAAGATAACGTTTTCTTGAGATAATGAGATAAATTAACCTGATATCACGGGGAAATAATCTTCAGATCTTGATTATGGCACGAGCCAAACTTGGTAACTTATAAGTGAAATATATAGTTTGGTACCTGCGAAATTTTAAATGGCACAGATGGCGCCAAAATGTGCCAAAATGGCACATTTGGAGATTCTGCCCGAGTGCTCTGTAGTAAAATCTCTCTAATTTTGTTCTGATCCACTTTATTAGCATAAACGTTGGCAGAGGTAACGTTCAGATGTTTTGCTATCGTTTGCCAGAGATTTGGAGCTGCAGCTGCATCGTTCCTCCGGGAGATTCATTCTAAAAGTGTAATTAGTTTTAGGCGGAAATCAAATCTTTCATTTATGCTGCGTGCCAACTTCATTTACTCAGACCCAGTGAGATATAAACTTACACATCTGAACAAATAATTCAAGTGTTCCCTTTATTATGATACCTGTAGAGCTTGTAGTTGCAGACATACACTCCGTTAATTAAAGGCACTCAGTAGAGCGCATACCTCCGCCAAAGCTGAACAGTCCCCTTTAATTTAATCAAGCATAATTCAGTATTAAATAAAACATATTTAAATTTGCACCAAAAGTTAATGGGCTCTATTCTGGGCTGAGACTCATCCTCCATCAAAGTTTGGTGGAAATCTGTTTAGTATTTTTTGTGTAATCCTGCTCACAAACCAACAAACCAACAAACAGTCACTGGCGAAAACATCACCTGCTTGGTGGAGGTAATAATTGAGCCTTCAGATGTTTCAGGCTTCCTAGTATTGTTCAAAAAACCAGCACTGCTCTGCTGTTTACCAGTTTTCATGCCAGACTGTCTGACAGACTTGTTTTGCTCTCCTCAGCTCATCCACAACATGACCTCAGACTACTTTGCGGACGGCATAAGAAGTAAAATTACAGACGACACCACCCATCCAGACAGCTACTACGAGCCAGACTATTTTGTCCCAGACAACCACGGGACGGCTCACCTGTCGGTCATAGCAGAGGACGGGAGTGCCGTGGCGGCCACGAGCACCATCAACCTATAGTGAGAAGCTTTAGGCCTTCGTTCAGAGTGAAACATGCATTTCTTCGGTTGTGATGATTATTATCTGTGACTCACTCATTACAAAGCTGTTTTATTTCTCCAGCTTTGGTTCCAAAGTCATGTCTCGATCGACTGGGATCATTTTCAACGACGAAATGGACGACTTCAGCTCTCCGTACATGACCAACGGGTTTGGAATCCCTCCGTCACCGAACAACTTCATCCAACCAGGTGTGGCTGGACTCAATTATCACACTTGTACAACTCCGACCCCGAGTTTAGATTTAAACTTTGTGGACATGTCTGTGTTGATGGATGGGAGCGTTTTTTTAAATTAGGCCTTTTGTTTCCACAATCACAAAGAGGATGTTGTTCGATCCCTTTATCTGGATGCAGAGGTGATGTTTTCACCAGCCTTTCACTTGTTCCTGCATCCGTCACTGTCAGGAACTCTGATAGCTCTCAAACAGCATCACTCTTAAAAGAAATGAGTCGGTTTACAACCTCTCCTGTTCTTTGGTTTGTTTAAAGTCATTTTAAATACGTGTTCAATTAACGTGGCTGTTTTCAGCCTAAAATGCTGCACGGGGACTAAATGTTTATCCATTCTAACGACCTACTGCTGGCTTCAGACAGATTAGTTTCCTCTGAAATCACTTAGAGACTTGCGTAGGTCTCATGGGCTCAGCTCTTAGCGTACTACCATCACGCCTCTCCAACTGAATTTTTCTGTTGTTTTCTGTTGGGTAACTTCTACTTTCTCACGAGTTGTGGCGTCCCTCAAGACTCAGTTCTTTGACCCCATTTTTTTGTAATCCGTCTGAGATGAGTGACAAGTGACTATCGGCTCACTTTGTCCCTCTCATCTACTGTCAATCATACCAGAAGCTCTCTGGTACTAAATCCTTCCTTTAACCACACCAAGCTTCCTCCACACGCGGCTCACCTGCTGTTATCACAACATGTGGATGAATCAATCCTAAACACGAGCCGTGTTTTTTGGGCGACATTATAAAACTTACTGCTGACGAAGAAACCTGATAACGTTGCTGGTAGAGATGGAAACAGAAAGGCGAGGCAAGCCAGTGTGTTTGCATACAGGTGGACAATTTAAGCAACACTATGTAATGTAAAGCATGCAATCCATTTTCATGTGGACAACACGGAGCTAAACATGCCCTAAAATCCACAGATCCTGGGCAGCCTAGCAAATCTCATTTCTTGCCTTCTAATATTAAATCCTGGATGTCTCAAAATGTCCTTCAATTTAACGATGACACGTCTGAGGTCATTCTGTCTGGTGCACCTGATTCAGTCGAGTAAAGTCTGTTTTATTAATATACTGCCAATTCACAACAAAGTGATCTCATGACACTTTTCATTTCTAGAACGTACTCTTTCATTTACAGAGACAAATAGAGAAGGATAAAACCAAACAGGCTTTTAGGAATCTTATTTATTTGTTCCAACCTCTGCTTCGATGACCAAGTCAAAAATGTGGTTTAATCTCGTTTCCTCCAGCTCAAGATAATCTAAAAAATGTGTCACTTTTGTATCATTGGTGAATTGAACATATTCATATAGCAGATAAAAGTAGAGTTGAACATACTTTTATCTGCTCTCAGCTTGATTTCGTAAAGCACTGTACTGGGACCTCAGCCAGGCCTCCCTCGGAAAGTCTCCAATTAGCACAGATTGATTTATATTTTATCTGCCTCGTCTGGTCTTAGTTCTTGTTAAGGACTTTGTGACTGAAAGAAAGATGCTGCATAAATATAATGTATCATTATTATTATTATTATTATTATTATTGTTATAAGCAGTGGCAGCCACATTTTGTCTATCTGTTGCAGGCAAGAGGCCGCTGTCTTCCATGTGTCCAACAATCATCTTTGACAAAGAAAACAGAGTGAAAATGGTCGTAGGAGCGTCCGGCGGCACGAAAATCACCACAGCCACCGCTTTAGTAAGTGTGACTCAGTCACATCTCCGTCCCGCAGACGCTCACCGCCAGTGATTTGAAACTCTTCCCTTTTATCTGACTGAAACAGGTCATCCTGAACTCCTTGTTCTTCAACTACGACCTAAAGAAAGCTGTGACAGAGCCGCGAGTTCACAATCAGCTCAACCCGAATATGACGGTAGTGGAGCAGGGCTTTGAAAAGGTGAGTCACAGCTGGAGACTGAAGATGCAAAACAACAAAAACAACAACAACAACAACAGCAGCAGCAGCAGCTTCTGATGCTGATAGTTTGACTCATTTGACTACAAATATACAGTATCTTACCCAGCATGCCTTTTGCTTTTTGATTGATTTACCTCCGTACAAGACGACATGTATTTCAGTCACGTCAGTATGAAAATCATATTGCAAAAACTTGAAACAAAACTAAATTTGGCATTTCTTTTCCTTTAGTCTTTGAGATTGCATTAAAGGGAAAATTCATCCCCAAAATCAAAAACACACAGTTTCATGTAGGGGGCCTGCAGACTAAAGCTGGCCGGGTGCAAAGTTTAATTTGGCGAATTTTCTGTTAAAAAAAATTAACTAAAAGTGAACAAAAAATAGGATGTTTATGCAGCTTATAACGTTTTATTTTTATGAGGTTCCAATGCTCTTTAAATATGTATGTTCCCTAATAATTATTTTTGTGACATTTTGCGCAGTAAGTCAGTCAATTAAGGCAACTTAGCATCCCAGGAACATTTTGTTTTATTGAAACAATATAATATAATAATAGGTGTTGACCTGTGGCCCACGATTAAGTTATACTTTTGGCCCACAAAGGGAACAATTGTGCCTTCTTGATCCACATGCACCAACAAAAAAAACTTTAAAAACAATTTACTTTTGAATATAAATAAATTATCCACAGCTATGATGCGAGCAGCTATATCAGGCTCTTGACTCAGTTTTAGATTCATTAGAGTTTATTTTATTAGGAGTCGACCAGTATGGGTTTTTCAGGTCCAGTACTGCTACAGATTATTAGAAATCAAGGAGATAAACGATATTTGATATACTGCACATTTGCTGTAAAAATTAAAATGTGTCAAAATTAAGAAAAACCAGTGAAGTGAACCCAAGTACTGTTCTTAAGTACAACTCTGAGGTAGTTTACTTGAGTATTTCCTTTTTCTGCTGCTTTATTCTTCCTCTAGTAACTAGTTACTTTGTAGATTCAGATTATTTTATTGTTTATAGGCTATTAACTGTGTTTTGTAGTTTATTTTATCTGTAATCTGACAGAAAAATCACTGATGCTGATGCTGAATGCTGAATATCGGCCTGGTAATCGTCCAGGCTGATAATCAGTCTATCCCTAATTCTTATAGTGTTTTAGCTTCCTGAGAGGGAGGAAACTGTGGCATACACAAGAAAACAACTATCAGAAATGTTATTGTCACAGTTCAAATAATAAATAGCCAGAGGGATGCAAATCCAGAAATATGTTGTATGAGTGTATGTGGTGTAAGACCAGTAACACCTTTACCTGCACAAGACTCTTTTCCTGTGTTTGTGTCTTGATGAAACCACGGCAGAGTGTCCTGGAGGGTCTGGTCCAGAAGAACCACGTAACACAGCTGCTGCGGACTCCGGACTCCGTGGTCCAAGCGGTGGTGCGGCAGGGAGAGCGTCTCTGTGCCGAGTCCGACCCCAGGAAAGGAGGCTATCCAGCAGGATACTGACGGGTGACCTCAGGTCCTCCTCTGCTGCTCTCCGTCTGGACAGTCTCCTCAAAGACACTCGGACAGAGCGGCAACACAAAGTCTGCACTGAAGACTCAAGCAGTGTTTAAGCTAAGAGACACGGCGAGATGAATCTCCAACGACTCATCACAAAACCTCTTTTTACTCAAACTCAATTTTTCAGCAGTACTTATTGTTTTGGAATTATTTTTTGAGTTTTGAAGTAAAACAAGAGGTTGCACCTAGTTTGACTCGTGTATCATCACTACTGGGAACCTGGTCAGGACGGTGATGACATCTGCTTTATTTAATAACCCTATTTTATGTATGACACAGTGCCAAACATATTAAAAACAACCAAGTAAGTACCAATAATAATTAGGGCCAATGATCATGTCAAAATTAAGAAATGTTTGAGGTAAGAATCTGAGTGGTTGTAGGTTGTCCGTATAGTATTTTCATTTATTTTATTGTCGAAGGAAAAAAAAATGTGAATAATTAGACAATTTGTCTGAAAACTGGGGGGTGGGGGGGTTGTTTTAATGTCAAACCATTAATTAATTATAAACTAGACATGGAGGCAGGTTTAACCCATGAAAACTAAGGACACCTCAGGTCGTTTGCCTGTTCTACCTGATCGTCTGCAGACATCTCTCTCCTGATGTAAGCTGATCCTGAAACCAACATTATTTAACAGAAACTGTTGTTTTCTACCGTGACTCTTTATTGAAACGATTACTTTTGAACTGTAAATGTTTAATATCGAGTAGAGGTTCAGTGAATGTATAGTGTGTTCTGAAAAATACATTTGCAGATATATTTTTCTAAACATGCATTGTTCTTATGCCATGTTTTGTTGCCATGCTTGTTATTAAACATTTTGAACAAAGATGTTATATTTTACCAGACGGACCCCTCTGGGTATTTCTGTGCTCTTTCTGTGCTGGAATATTTGGCACAAAATCACTAAATCTTATCTTTTATTTTAAGGTTTTGGCATTTTTTGCTCGATTAACGACTTTAAATAGATTCACCGTCTCGCTGTTTCAGCACCAAAACATTCACAGTGAACTAAGTTTTTGAGGACGACGGTTCAGTCACGGTCGAATGAGGTAAACAAAACCTGTGCAGGACTCAGGACCCCTGAAGAGTCTTTCACTGTCCACTGAGTTTCAATCAGCATTCAGTAAATATCTCCACTCATGTGTGCTCTTTGAGCAAATGAAAAACCAAGTACCAGTCACAATGAGAACGTCTGTTTGCCTTTGGGTAAAAGGCTCAATCTCAAAAATGTCTGACTGTTTGTCATTCATGACTTTTCAGAGGTTAAAAATATCGTCTCAGCTGCTTTTGTTCATCAGGTTTTTAAAATATCCCTCATGATGGTAGAAATTCCTCTACTTGTGTAAATGTCTCTGCTGCATTAAAACCACTTTGTAACCAGCAGCATTTAATCCAAACATCAAGCTTTCTGCTTTGAAGGGTTCTGGGAAACAATTTCCCCAAAATCAGAAAAACAGATTTCCTGGAGTGGACTATTTATCCACTTAGATTGTTTGGTGTTGTCGGCTCTCTCTCTAATATAATGGAGCTAAATGGCACTCAGTGCGTGGTGCTCAAAACGGCAAAAAAGAAAAAAAAAGAAAAAGAAAAAACATTTGGAAAAACTCAACAGCCACGTCTCTCTCCCGAAATCATGATCCAGTTTCATGTCGGAACTATTTTCTTTATGTTTCAGCACCAAAAGTAAGGATGTGCTCATGGACGAGAGGCTTGTGCTCATGACAGGGACGTAAACATTAAAAGGACAACTTCACCTAAAAATGTAAATTTAGTTATCATCTCCTCCCCTCATGCTGATGGAAAGTCCCCGTCGTCCACAAAACATTTCTGGAGCTTCACAGTAAAACAGAGTTGCAGCATTCTAATAAACAACTGATGGGGTGCAAGCTAACGCTTTTAGCTCAGCAGCTACTCTGAAAAGTTAGACACAAACTATAACGTCTTTTCAAATCAATTTGGGATCTCAGGGATTCTGGAGACTTGGATTATGTCGAATAAACTGTATAGAGCCATTTTATTTTTATTTTTCTGTTTTAAATCAAGTCTCCAGCTACTTCAGTTGTTTAAGAGAGTACTGCGACACTGTTTTGTGGACTATGAAACCTCACTTGGTTGTCCATCAGCATGGAGGGAGGTGATGATGACTGGATTTACATTTTTGGTTGAGCCTTTTGTCCGTGAGCCGATGCACACTTTCTTTTGCTTTGTGATACATTAAGAAAATAGTTCCTACATCAAACTGCTCTCAACAAGGTCTGTGGATTACCTCGAGTAACCGGGTCATGATTTCTGCAAAGAGACGCTGCTGTTGAGCTTTTCAAATGTATTTTCTGAAGCTTTGAGCTCCACAAGCTGAGTGCCATCTAGTTGCATTATACTGGAGAGAAAGCAGACATCTCTATGGCAACCTAGATGGGTAAATAACACTACAGGTAAGAGGAAACATATGCATTTCATCTTGGGGTGAACTGTCCCTTTAAGACTCTTTGGATAAAGCATAAACAGAGTCCAGACGCTGCTCTTTGTTAACACACACATGCTCCTTTCTTAAGAGCATTAGTTCATCCTAAACAGACCATGTGGACCGGCCCACAAGCTCTCCCCTCTTCATCAGGACGAACATGTAAATACAGGATCTAAATACGTCCCCGCGCCCGAAGCCAGAACACAGCCGGTGACAGTGAAAAGAGCTGAGAGCAGGCCGCCTCGCATGTGTAATATTTACATAAAAAACAGGCCTGCTTCTCCGACCGACCGCTGCAGTCCGTCTGTTTATGCGCTACATGACATGAAGCCAAACATGGTACTTTAACTCGGCCAACAGGAACGTTCAGGGGGTCGGCACCGAGAGAGAAAAGTCATGTCATCAGTCTCAGAGACACCAGAACTATAAACTTTAAATATTACTGAAACTGAGACATACCCGCTGTGGATATATTCCCCTCACAATTATTCCTGTACTTGTGGCTGATTAACTGAAAACTACATGAGATGAAACCGGTCGTTTATTTTCTTGAAAGAAGTGCAGTAAGTAACGGATCACAAGCCCGTCGGGACACCTAAATGTAATGTTATGTGCTGAAATTGTTCTCACAAATTGTGTCAGCCGTAAGTGGAATACAGAGACAGTATCTGCTGTCGTATTATAAATGTGAGCACGATTTCCTCCTCCGGATTCCAGCTTCATCAGTATTCTCCTGGCGAAATATGAATCATCCAGGCCACTGAAACACATTCATCTTGTAGCTAACTGTGATATTACCCTCATTCATCACAAAGCGGCGGGTAAATCAGCGCCGCTCGTGACAGCTCCTGATAAACTTTGGACATTTATACCACACTGGCGGCAGGCATGTTCAGTCTGTCTGATAAGACTGGACTCCTGCTGTGTGGGAAGCTGTTAAAGCACGTTATATTTGTCATCAGGCCATTATTCAAATGTGAACCTGACCACAAGGGATATTTGACCTTATTCTTGCTTTACTGGAAGCTCAGACTTGTTTATGACTGTGGACATTGTCCTCTCTGATTATTGGCCTCGTACCGCACGCAAACACTTCCACAGTTGCTTCTTGTTCAAAATATTTATACATGAAAGGCTTCAGAGCTGACAGAGCAGAACAGATCTTTATCACCATCTAGTGGTGAGCTGCAGTGACTCAGCTCAACAGTCAGAGGAGGAGTTGTATCCAAAATAAGTCGAGCAGTCAGAGCCGCATGGAGACCGGTGGTGCCGGTGATTGCAGCTCCTGGTCGAGCAGACGGAAGAGCATGGCGCTTTTGTTGCACTGCGAGGTTTGTCCCAGAGCGTGGTGGAGCTGCGCCTGCAGGTAGTGGACGTCCCGCAGACGCTCCTTACAGCTCAGCTTGGAGAAATACGCTGCAGCCTCCTTTAGCGTGTCAACAGCCAAAACCGCCAAATGCAAATCTGCAGGGAGACAACAAGCAGCAGTGTGTAAATAGAGGATGTACTGAAAAACCACACAGTGTGATAGGGATGAGTGGGCGGATGAGTGGGTGGATGGTACCTGCTTGCCCTTGTCTGTTTGGCCTGAACCCAGCCACCGCCATCTGACAGCGGGCCGTCAGCAGCAGGGCCCGGCCTTTGTCCATGACTGATCCGTGAGCCAGGACCGGCTCGATGGCTTCATGGAGAACACTCAGAGCCTGCTCAGGGACCCCCAACATCAACTGCAAGAAACACATTAAGTTAGAGTGTAAATGTCTGCAGGCTTCACATGACACCTGCAGGTAATGTTTGTACTACGAGAGTCATAACAAAAATTTTTATCAAATATCGATATTTTTTAAGGTACTGTATCGATGTCAGGATCTCCAGTATGGTGACAAACCAGCTGAGAGTCTGGTGATGTAACGTAAGGATCCCCCTCAGCTCAACACTCATGTAAACGGTGGATTAATTACAAAATTGAATATTACAGCGTGAAATACAGTTTTACTGATGTGTTCTGTGTTCGGGAGAAGGATGAACGACTGAAAGCTGCTTTCGCCTCCATTTAGTGAAATCCTGTCGGCTGTGACTCGGGGCGTTTTCAGGGATGTAACTGGGAAATTGAACGTGGTTGTCATCAAAGAATTAGGGTTACTAACTCTGTCAGTATCTGCTGTCTCACCACAGCTCAGCCTCTGTGACACAGCAGTCTTCAGAGTTGACAGGCTATAACTAGTGACGTGTAAACTGTTGGATAATAGTGCGGCGGGGGAATTTAAGAAAGACTACAGAGTGGTGGTGACTGCAGGCTGCATCCCATATGTCTGAACTTCACTGCTCTTGAAGACTCGTGGGAATTGTGCGAGTGCTGAGAGCTGTCCAAACCCACAATTCATCCGGTCCACACAGACACTCAAGGAGACTTTCTGCAGACTTCACTCATTTAATTACCCACAATTCATTGCAATACAAACGTAACTTTGTAGAGCTTATTATGAATGTGTAAAACAACCACATTATGATACAGAGGCTAGAGAAGTAATGAAATACATCCTGTTATTGAAGTCTTTAAGCCCGTCTAACGACGTGAACACGTCACAGGATGTTCGACTGCAGTCAGAAGTCTGTGAGTGAGGAGTCCTTATGAACATTTAATACAAAATACTTGAGCAGAATTCAGAGATCAAGACTTCATGAGTTTCATTCAGGCTTAAATTGATTAACCGTTGATGAATATTAAAGTTTGTTTTGAACATTAGAGCGTATTATCTGGATGAAATGTACTGAATGAAAAATATGCAACACAAAAAAAGCTATTTCTTGTCTGCTTGTAAAAAATATGTCTGACTTTCGTCCACTATTCAACTTACTGAGTCAAGAAGTTTATTTTAGACACTGCCTGCGTGCTGCTGTTATTTTGCATAATTGCGTTTGCTGATTTGCATTTATGGGAGCTGCAAGAGGGTTTGAATAAAGTCTGTTTTTTGCTGTTGCGGCTGACCTGAGTGAAGGCCAGATGAAGGATGGTCTCTGAGGCCAGGGACTGGAGGTGGTGCTGTCTCGCCAGAGCCAAGGCCTGCAGGAGGAGAGGAAGAGCGGTGGAGAAGCCAGAAGACTCCCAGTGGAGCTCCGCGGTGGAGAGCATCACTCTGTGTGACACATAAACAGGCGCTTATACAGACCAGGAATAGAAAGAAGATATTTTGGGAAACGTTTTTCATGTTTGTTCTCTTGTCTCTTTATAATACAACAGTCTGTGCCTCCAAAGAGGATGCATAATGTGGACATAACACATTAAATATTTATTGTAGCTCTAAAAAAGATGACTCATTCAGTTCCACAAATACAAGACAAAAGTTCAGTTGTGTTCGCTCTCTTCTACAGAAATAGGTTATCATGGCTCAGACACTGTACCTGATGACCACCTCTGTGCATTTCGTCTTCTCACAGTGCGTCTGCAGACGCTGCAGGATGCTGTACGCCTCAGTGCTGCGGTTCAGAGCCTTCAGAACCTGAGCTTTCCTGCCGGCAGACACGCCGTTACAGCTTCAACACAAACCACACACATGTTTATGAGACAGCCGTGAAGATGCGTGCCGCGGTGTTACCTGTAGAGGCCTTCTGTTTTGTTTAAGGCGGAGATCGCTGTGACCAGCGGCTCTGCCAGGTGGTATTTCCCTTCGTTCATGTGTCTCTCAAACTGGATTTTCAGATCACACAGCATCCACAGCTGAAACAAAAAAACAACAGTGTTTTGTACATTACAGACATCTATAAATTAAGTACAAACATCATGTATAATTTGCTAAAAGACAAGATGAGGGTCGGTAATTTAGAAATCATGGAGTAAACTGACTAAGAGACATATTTCATGGATATCTCATATGATACAGACTTTACAGAACAGCTGATAAGCTGTACAGTTAATCCAAATAGTGAAAGAAAAAACTACAGTTGAAGTTTCAGCGACCCCTACAGGGGGATGGGACCTCCAGGTTGGGAACCACAGTGAGACGGGCTACATCAGGTGAAAGCCAGCTGGTGCACTGAAACTAAACATACATATAATATATGTTTCCCTTCCTGTGTTAGCTTAGCAGAGTAGCATCAACTACCATCTCAGCTTTTGACTTGTGTGGAATTCATGTGGTTTGGTTCAAGTTTAGCTCATTTTAAAGCACAAATATGTTCATTTTGTAATAAAGAAACAGCCATAAAGGCCTAAAATTGCAGCATCTGTTTAAATAAGTTTGCCATCCAGCCCACAAACTTTGACCTCCTGTTTTCTAGAACTTCACCGTTTCTGCAGAGAGTGCTCTGTCTTTGTAGGACAGCTCTGAATAATACATCATGGTTAAGGGAACACACCTTGGCATGCTGTGAGTGAGGAGGAAACTGTTCTTTCAGATGCATGAGAATCTCTGACACTGCACTGTACAGACCCTGCAACAGAAGCAAAACGGACACGGGACAAAGAGTTAAGTGTTTAACTCGGCTGGAGCTGGAAAGAAGACCCAATCAATGTTTATTACTTTCCTGCAATGCCGGGCCAAGTGACTAATGGATACGCAACAGCGGGGCAGAAAGCAGACGGGCGAGATCAAATCAAAAATGTGTTACCTGCTCAGCGTGCAGCTCGGCCAGGTGGCACAGAGCCACAGCGAACGCCTCTGTGTTGTTCTGCTGGACCCCGAAGTTGACTGGCTCCAGACTGCTCATGTTGAGAAGCAGCTGGGCCTGCTGCAGAGCCATGGTGCTGCACAACACACAGGGGGGGAACCATGAAGGACTGGTCTCTGACACACACACACACACACACACACACACACACACACACACACACACACCTCTGACTCATCCAATTCTACAGCTAAACTTCTGGTTTTAGATTTGTTCTCATGAAAACTTTATCTTTATGTGAAATGTTAAACAGCTTTTTGAGAGTAAAACTTTGGGGCTTTATCAGGACATCTACAGTAACATATTAACTCTGATCGTATGATTTGATTACGATCATTAAATTCTTGCTAATTTTCGAAGCCAGAACAAAAAGATACGAGGTCACGATCGTTTCATTTCAAATATTAACAGATTTTTGGTTTACATTAGTGACTGTGTGTGAAACTGAAGCAGGACTTAAAGATATTATTAGGATTTAAACATATTCTTAATCTTTTAAACACAACGATTAACATTAAAGCAAAGGTTCACCCAAAAATGAAACAATCCAGTCATCATCTCCTCCCTCCATGCTGATGAAAGTCAGGTGAAGTCTCAGTAAAGCTTCACAGTGAAACAGAGTTGCAGCATTCTGCTAAACAACTGAAGTATTTTTGGGTGAACTATCCCTTAAAGCAAACTTTACGACTCGTAGTAAGCCTGTTTCACAGAGCTGATGTGCTGTGAGTGAGGGGAAGCTCGAGTTGTGACGAGCCGTCCACTGTCAGTAACAGAACAGAACTGAGGCCTGTGTGTCAGCTGAGGGCGGCGGGCTGAAGACTGACCTCTTGCCGTACATCCTCCATATGGACGTCGTCTGAGCCAGGCTGATCTCGATCAGCTCCGACAGACTGTGTTTCCAGTGCAGGATGTCCGTGTCCTTCAGAGCGTCCATCAGTTTGTGGGCAGTCTTACCCTGCGTCGCCCCCTGCTGGACCAAAGACTGAATGCCCAGCGAGGCCAGGTACTGCAGCAGAGAGGAGAATCAATCAGTGTGGTGGAGAACATTTGTACCTGTGACGTGAGCAGTGTTTTAATCAGCGATCCTTCTTTTTATTTCAACCTTTCTGTGTACTCCTGTAAGTTATTTAATGCAGAATTACTGACTTAAAGACAAACAATGCAGGCGAGGACACAAATATTAAATTGCTGACAACAAACATGTTTAACTTCCATGTAACAGCCGTTTCATGTGTTTTAGAGTAAGTTTTTGAAGTGTTGCATTAAATCCAAGTAACAGACACTCGCGGGAAATTTGTACGATATGACGTGTGATCTGTTTAAAGGTCTTCATTATGAAGTAGATCCGCCGACTAAAATACAGAAGATTACTAATTTAATAATGTTTAAATGTACTGAACTCTCCAGGCAGCGTGTGACGGGATACAAATACTTTCTCAGGCCAGTGTTGGTCTACATTTTATGATTTATCAGCTAAAATTCAGTCGCACCAAAAAACGGTCCCAAAATGAGACTAAATGTTTCGCAGTCTGGAGCCGTGAACACGGTGAGGCAGTGTTTCATCGCTCTGGCTTCGTTTTTAACAACAGTTTGAAAAGGCAGAAGTCTAAATCACACTCAGTCCTCATTACACAAGTTTAATTCTTATCACTGAGCTCAGATCACTGAATCAATGACTCTGGTATTTCCAAGCATTTCTGGCATCTTCAAAGTAAAACAGCAACTTATTTCCTTTAGATTGCTGTCAAAATGTTGAGTTCACTGTTTGTTACAGGCGTGTAAATTAGTATCATTATATTTAATGTGTTTCAGATCATAAACCTGCCGTGGATTGAATCATCGGAGGTTTGGTGTCTTGGATAAAACCAAACTTTGTGGTTCGTATGGAGCAGAAACAGTCACAGTCAGATGGCAGGTCTGGAATTTAGGCCGCTTTGGTGTTCTGATAAAACCAAATTTATTGCAGCTTTGCAGCCAAAATGTGGGAACAAAGACTAAAACCACAAAATGCTGCCTGATTGATCTTTTAAAATGGACGATTCATTGTATTAACTGTTATTGTTACATTTTAATGATAAACTAGTGACTAGTGTTATTACTTATAAAAAGGGACGGGGTCGGCGGGCTGGAGGCTGGCATGGAAGAGCAACAACAACACAAAATGTCCGTTTTTGACGACCTGGAAATGAGACTCAGTAATTATCAGCCATGTTTCTCCTTCACCTCCACCTGGTCTGACAGACTTTATCATTCTGTTTTCTTTGTGAGGTTTTCAGGTCAAAATCAGGAGTTTTTCAAAGTGAAACTGAAAAGTGATCCAAAAAGTAATTAAAAAATCATGAAGAGCCACTTTAATACAGGCATTTCTATTCATGAGCTCGTGTTGCACTCACTGGCAGGCAGAAATGGGCAGCCATCTTCACTGAATCCTCAGTTAACACGGTGCTGTCAGATCCCCTCATCTGCTCCAGAGTGTAGAGCCAACTCTGACGTGGGACACAAAGAGACGGGGAGGAATTAACTAGGGCATAATGAACCATCCATCCTGCTACAACAGTGACATGGAGTCAGATAATCAGAGAAGAGGAAGTATTTTACCAGACAGTGCTGCAGGCACACGTGGTCGTTGGACTCCTGGGCGATGCGGATGGCCTCCTGTAGAGCCAGGTCAGCCTGCTGACTGAGGGAAGAGAGAGCTGCTGTATAACCCGGATGTTTCACAGTAGGAACGTGTCCACGTAGTTAGACTCCAGCAGTTCTTGTACTCACTAGTGTCCGAAGCGACAGTGCAGGCTCGCCAGGTTGAGAGCGGCGTAGCGGAGACTCCGGCCGTAGCCCTCGTCCCCGTTGCTCTTCCCCTCATTTCCAGACAAGATGAGTCGGTCGAAATAATGTAAGAGACTGTGGGCCGACAGGAAGATGTCCTGGACCCTCATGCTGTTCAGGTAGTTCAGGTAATGCTGAGGAGAGAGTGAAAACCACAGAGCTGATGGATGAAGACGTGATCCTCCTCTAACACACCTGCTGATAAAGTCTGGAAAGTTAAGTTCATGAATCTCACCGCTTCAGCAAAATCTGGATTAAACTTCAGCATGTTGTTGAGCTCTTCCTGCAGCGCGGCCGGCTTCAGAGCTTTGTTCTCATCGTTCTTCAGAAGATACGCCTGCACAGAGACGGATTCAAACCCTGTCAGAGCCCATCAGTGATGCAACAGCACATCTGGGTTCAACACGAGGTGATTTAAACACTCACCTGTCTTGCGAGAAAGTACTCTGCTTGTTTTTGTGACAGTGGACCTCTGCTGGGATTATTGTCGTTTCTAGAACAGGAACAAAACATGTTCATCACTGAAACAAACAAACACAAGGTTTTTTACACAAAGAAAGAAAGAAGTTCATGTGGAACGTTTGCCGAATTTACAAGAAGGCGCCAATGATTTACAATTTGTCGTAGATGTAGCACCACACGCTTATAAAGATTCTCTTCACTCAGCAACTCTCAAAATTATGCAATTTGTTAAGGGAGTCTGGTGATGTTGTGGTTACTAGTTCAGTGGTTGCATCAGTTGAAACAGACGGTGTGTTCACAAACATCTCCTGCCAACACCGGCAGGTTCTTCACATCACGGTGACTCACTAACCGGAGCTCTGACTCGTGCAGCGGGGTGTCCAGCTCTTCTTTGTCCATTCTGTCCCCGACAGTGTCCTCGGTGCTGGTGAGGTCCATGTCGGAGTCGTCAGCGGCCAGCGCCGGCAGCCCCACCTGTCCGTCTGCAGGCTTGCCGTAGTGACTGTGGTAGTAGTGCTGCAGGGACTTGTACAGCTTGTAGACCTGACTGAACGACAGCTTGTTGTAGGCCAGCAGCATGTGTCTCATAAAAAGACCTGAAGAAGAAGCGAGACGGAGCTTCATGTGAATCTTCTTTATGATAACGATGATGTAAATGTTTCAGCACGTACAAAGAGACTGTGACATCACGTGTACCAACACTCACCTACAACACTGGTCTTATAGGCCTCAGAGTCGAAGGCAGTGAAAGGCGTGGGGAGAGTGGAGAAGAAGTACTCCATGTCTTTCAGCTCCCCGTCGGCCATTTCATGAAGCCTTCCAATGAAGAAACAACAGAAACTACACGTCAACATTAGTGTGATGGTGTTTTGGTTACAGGGCTGCAGATCTGTATTATCTTCATTTGGAGATGTGAGACTATGTGTCATCATTAAATGGTTTTAACAGCTGCATTACAGTAAAGTGAACTTACCAGACTGATCTAATGTTCTTATACTATACTACACTAGTTATTTGATCTATAAATCATCAATCGGTGTTTCCCAGAGCTCAACATGACCTCAAGTGTCTCGTTTTGTCCACAACTCAAAGATATTCAGTTTACTGTCACAGAAAGAAACCAGAAAATATTCACATATAAGAAGCTGAAGTCAGAGAATCTGATGTCAAACAACTGAGTGATTATCAGAATAGTTGGTTGAGTTTATGACGGATTAATTGAATACTTGTTGCAGCTGAGTCAACTAATTTATGTCCTATTTACTATACAATAACAATAAAGGATCTATCTATCTATCTATCTATACATTACTGATGATTATCGATCAAAAACTGCACTAACATTGTGTGAAAGTGCCAAAAGTCATCCCTTAAATATTGTCCCAATATTGACATTGAGGTATTTGATCAAAAATATCATAATATCTGATATTATGCTCATCACAAAGTGTTTGTGTGTACGCATATATATAACTGATTTATCAAAAAACATAAAAAACATATATCGTAGCGCCCGACCGATGTATCAGTTGACCGATATTAGTCTATCACAAATATATATATCAGTATCGGGATTTATATGATCCAATATGTGCTGATATGAAAACTTTTTAGATATTATAACGCAGGAAAAGATGTTTGGAGAAGTTTATAATTATTGAATTCTGGGTGACGTTGACCGTTTCAGTCAAATATCCTGTTCCTGTGTGTGTGTGTGTGTGTGTGTTTGACAACCACAACTGAGGGATCGCTGACAACAACACGAGTATATCGGCCGATTTATCGACACCGATACGTTTCATCGTCCCGAGAAAATCGAGTGTCGGTCAAGAGAATAATTAAATCGTGTCAGTTATATGGAGCCTTGATGAAGAGATGTGGAGATTTATAGTGTGTATGATGATTTCACACAGATTTGTTGTGTTACTTGTATCAGCACCGCTCAGCCCCACCAGGTTAACACGTCAGTAAGATGCCAAAGTGTTTCCTCACAGTTATGAGTGAGAATCTCCTGATGAAGTGTTTGAGACTGGAGCAGGTTACCTGAGTTTGACAGCGTAAGCAGCCTGAGGACAGCACTCCTCCACAGTCTGCAGGAACTGACCCAGAGTCAGGTCTGGACCCTGAGAACAGCACATCAACACACCGTGACCACCTGACACACACACACACACACACACACACACACACACACACACACACAGAGACAAACCCTGACCTGCTGCAGCGGCAGGATCAGCTTGTTGAGGCGTCTCCTCTCCGGTAACGTGATCTTGGTGGCGGTCATGTCGTACAGCAGCGCCAGGACGGAGATCTTGTACGGGGTGACCCAGTCTTTGATGCCGAACACGTTGGCGTGGACCACCCCGTTCGTCATCATGGGGTTGAAGTACAGACTTTCGTGCACGCTCGCCATTTTAACGGCGTGTATGGTGAAGAAATGTCCCGATGTTGTCACGAACTCGGCGGAGAGGAGAGTCAGAGACGGCTGCCCGCGGTCCAACAGGCGGCTAACGCTAGCTAGCTAGCATCAAGTTGAATAAACGTTGGTGAAGTGAAAATAGCAAAAACATATAAACGAGTATTCTGCGCTAACTTACTGATAAAGTATCCGACTGACGGTGAACGCTTTCTTCTCTCATGTCACGGTTTTTTTGGTTAATCTCAAACATGTTGACAAAAGTTGCCTCTGTGCGTTCAAACCGCCCTCCATCCGTCCCCTGAAATATACGTCATCAAGGGGCGGCGCTTTTTTTTTTTTTTTACGTTAAACTTTATTTTAGCGCTCAAAACAAAACCGACAGAACAACAACAACAACAACATTAACAAAGACGTGACAATAACGATGATAAACTGTTGAAGAGACGATTTTCTGCTTCCTGTCGGACAGTTTGTGTGGAGACAACTCCGCCTGTCAGAGTGGAAACACTTTTATTTTGAAGGTCGCCACCGGAAAAGATTGTATGCTACCGTGTCCGCCTTGACAGTGGCATTTTTATTTAAATTATTTTTATTGTTTTGTTTTTTTTTTGTTATTGTTTTATTGTGTTTTTATTATTTTCCTCACCGACACGCGCGTTAGAGCTGCAGGTGCAGTTACACAGTGTGACCACCAGATGGCGCCAAAGATTAACAGCTCTCCAGGCAAGTTAGCGTCAGTGCAGACACAGCAGCACCCAACATTTCCGGCCACTTCTTTCAAAACAAGACTTCTAATAAGTCAAATAACGGAATAACATAATAATTTAAAGATTTAGCGAATTATGGAAATTCTGCATCATGTGGGATGTGAATATAAAAAATAAATAGATGTTTAATAGTTTGCGGTTATTTAAGGTAAAAGCAGTAGAGATTAACATCAATGTAAAACACACTCTAAGATTAAATCTTTTTTAAAAATTTTCATTTATTTTCTTATGTTGCTGTTTTCACAAACAATGAAAAAGTGATTCTGAATCTCAGTGAGAATATTCCTGGTAAAATAAAGGTAAAATAAAAACACTTAAAAATCAGCTGGAATTGTTGTTTGTGGTTGCATTTCTGTAAACAACTATATTCAATATTATCAGTCACAGCCATCACGATCATATATTTTATTAGATGAATAATTATCCACAGATTTGTCAAAAATAAATCGCAAATCCTTTCGGAAAATCAATGTCCAAAAGTCGAATGTAAAGACCATTACACATGTATTCAAGATAAGATAAGATTAGATAATCCTTTATTAGTCCCACAATGGGAAAATCTGCAATATTACAGCAGCAAATAGCAGCAGGGATAGTAGTAAAAGTCAAAATATATAAAAATATAAGGAAAAGAGCAGTAAAAAAAAATATAAACAATAAAAATAAGAAACAAACACTATTGCACACTGAGACGCAGAAATAACAAACATCTGCATGTTTAGATGTGAACTGTACCAGTTTGTTCTGTTGGTTGAACAGCAGTCGACTCCTTTACACATTTAACCAACATATTTCGACATATTTCGTTTAAGATTCACTTCACAACAGTGCCAAATCCCATGTTTCTGTTTCACACATCAACCGAGACGTTCTGGGATTTTTTGAGGGGAATTTTTACTTTTGCTGCAACAAAAACAACGAGCTGCTTCTGCTTCCACCTCTGCGAGAGCTTTCTAGTTTATTCTGACAACAACACTTTGTGGTGCAGCAGATGAAAGTCTGAAAACATGAAACAGAAACAGCTTCAAACTCAAAGCTTTGTCAGCTCGGGTCAGGATCACGTCTGAAAACAAGGATTTAAACTTTAATAATTAAAAACCACAAAAGAGAAGACACCAGCAGCAGTTTTGTGTTGTTGTGCTGTGGACACAGAAAATCACCCCAACAGAGAAAATCTGAGTTTGTAGATGAGTTATTTAAAGTACCAACGTTGGTCTGAAACCACTTCATCCAGTAGATGGCAGTGTTGAGCCAGCAGCTGTACAGTGGGGTCCAGAATCTGATCTCATCAGAACCATCTGAGAGGGCCACTGTGGGCCCTCCACCACCCTCCACCAGCCCTCTCTGTCTGAGGCTGAGGTGAAGTCAGCAGTGGCTGCACGGTGACACCTGTCAGAGCTGAAGCTTCGACCCACCGACTGTAGATGTCAGCTAACAGAACCGGCTGTGTGCTTTCAGAACAAACAAACTCGTGTGTCGTGTCTGAGAAACTGTCGACGGCTTCGTGATCTATCTATCTATCTATCTATCTATCTATCTATCTATCTATCTATCTCCTGCTGGCATTATAAGAAGAAAACAATCATTTTCATTGAGACCCAGCAGACAGTATTTATTTCCATTACCTGCTAACTCTTCGGCAGGTGTCACCTCTTTAATGCAGGATATTGAATTTTTGAGTGAGCTCCAAACTGTTTGGATGAAAACCATCCAATCAGTTTCTCCGATCAGCAGCCGACTCCTCATCAGAAACAAAAGCAAGTCGTTTCTTCAGATTTGAAATTTTGGAAAAAAATCTGCTTGTTTCTCCTCAGAGTTGGACGTGAACGCCACTCTCAAGTCTGCGCGATAGCTTAGCTTAGCATGAAGACTGGAAGAAGGTCAGTATTTAACACTTTAATGCAAACAAAGTGTGATTATGAGCTTCAGACCTGCTGGCTGAAGTGTTTGTTACCTTCAGACAGAGACAGACTGTTTACCTGTTTCTAGTCTCTATGCTGAGCGAGGGGTGTCGCAGTATAGCCTACAGCTAGCCTATTGATGCTAACTGATATTTAAAACATGATGTTTTAATCATGCAAATACGATCCACAGCTTCTTACATAATTTCCACTAATTTTACGTTCTGGATTTGTCAACGCTGGTTGTTACAAAACATAAAGAAAGAAGACGGAGTAACTAACAAGCTGCTACTTAGTTACTGTACTCCAGCAGGTGTTTCAGGTGTCTGTACTGTACCTGAGTATCTCTGAGACTTTCCCTCTCTACATCTGAACACAAATATCTGAACTTTCTCCTCCTCACAGCTTCAAAACAGCCTCGTTACTTTAGTTTGATGCATTTGAAAGACGAAACAAAGACGTAAAAGACGTGAACAGACAGAGAGGGAGGCTGAATGGGGAGAAAAGGCGTGTTAGTGTCTCGTATCTGCAGAGAGTTTCTTATTTTCTCTCTTTGTTGCTGCTCGGGACGCTTTACCAACCCAACATGTGGCTGTTTGACGTCCTGGGAATGAGACTCAACTATCAACTATCTTTGTGGTGCGTTCAGGAACAGCTGGGACAAATCCTACTGACTCTACCTTTAACTTTAATAGTCTTTGAATTATATTAATATGACGTGAGCTTCAGTTAGCTTTGACCAAGTATACCAGAGTACATTTCAGAGCCTGTACTCTATTACTTTTACTGGAGTAAAGAAGCTGAGTCAGTACTTCTACTTTTACCAGAGTCTGTTTTTACACGAGTATCTGAACTTCTACTGGAGGACAGGATGTGTGGACTGTTGACACCAGTGCCACAAATCGTTTTGTGATCGGCAATCTGAATGAAAATCTGATATCATGAAAGCTCTATGCTATGCTAAGCTAAGCTAAGCTAAGCTAACTGGCTGCTGGCTTCAGCTGCAGACATTAGAGCTCTTTCTCAGCAAGAAATGGTCAAAACATACTTTAAAGGTTTAAAGACCTTTATATTTACAGTGAATACAGTAAAAAATAAACCGTATTAGTTTTTAAAGGAGCTTTGTAGTTATTAGCTCCTCATCATCAGGTGATTTATCCTTTTAGTGTGAAACTTTACGCAGCTGTACTTCACTTTCTATTGAGAACTTGTGAAGGTAGTTTTATATTGGGACTAAACTTGTGATGGAAGTCATCGTTTAGATGTCTCAACTTCAAACTATCTGACTTACGTAAGCGTGTGCATCACTGTTGGACTGTCTGTGACTCTGTATGAACCGTTTCTCCATCTGGATCAAATTTCTTCCTTCTACTTTTCTGTGGACGTTAATAGGAAAGTGAGTGCGAGCGCTGCGCCCCCCGGCCAATCGCGCTCTGCCTGGGAACACGGCCTTATTAATTAACATATTGAACTGCTCCGTTTTTCAAAGAGGTCATTTTCTCTGCCCTTCACCATTCAAGGAGTTTTACAAAACCTCACTGATGTCCTCTCTGAGTGTCTGTTCAGTCTTTGAACAGGAACCATTTGTTCTGCTTCCTGCTGCGACACCTTTTAATGGCGGTGATATCAGAGCGGGGCGATTGCATTTCGTCCGCCGCCTCTCTGCTGTTTTGCGTCCGACTCTTGAAGCGTCTGGAATAAAGATTACCTGAGATAAACGTATTGTTGCCTCCTGTGTGTGAAATGACAGACCCGTGTGTACGCTGACCCTGACTCAGCTTCCTGCTGCTTACTCAGTGTCTCTAAATGGATTAAGTTGTCAGTTGGACAGCCCGTCTGAGATTTTTAATATCCAGCCTGAGGTATATCAAGCAACCGTCTGCCAAATGGCATCACGGGGATTTACTTTGGTTTTATTGCGACTCTCTCTCTCTCTCTCTCTCTTTTCTCATCTCAGATATGGCCGTGCCCTCTGTGGTTCCTCGGGGCTGTTTCACTTGTACATTAATAACACATTGAGGAGAGTGAATGAAAATATATATTCCTGCGACTCCGGAGCGAATATTATCTTTTTAGAGCTGCGATTTATAGCATACGAGCTGCAGAAATTAGGAGCAGCTCTACATGTATTAACTTCTTCATTCTTTCATTCTGCAGAGATCTTCACTCTCTACATCCACACGGAAACCATCAGCTGTCTGTGAGTCTGTGGACCGAACCGAGCATGTAATTTATTTATTAGAAACGGGAGTCTGGTACTTCCCAGCAGCGTCCCGCATACACCTGAATGCAACGACCACATCTGCAGAATAAATGTTGGTATTTTACATTTTTCTGCAAAACCACAGATATGTTACGTTTGTACGTTTCATACGACTGTCATGTCAGGAGAAGACGGGGATGTTTATGTCGAGGGGATGGTGCTGGAGTTACGGGCGAGAATGCTGCTGAGTTTCAACATTTGTAAGTGTGACACCACTGGATATTTTTAAAGAGAATTTGGGACAATTTCCATCTGTTTGTGGCGATAAAACTGTCCGATGTTAACAAAACCTCAGGACAGGAGACGTCCACACACACGGCTGCAGACGTCACGACTTCCCGACAAAAATATCTGTTTTTTTTGTTCCCACAATCACGGCTGGAAGTCGTCTCAGGTCTTACACAAGAGATCACCGTCAGTCAGTGGGGATCACCATTTGAGATGGCACTTCAACATTTGTAAGTGGTTAGATTTAATAAGACATCAGCTGAGTTTGTGGGGGAAAACCCTGGATATCGGGATGATTTCCAGCCGTGTTGGTGGCGACCGCAGCAGGTGTTTCATGTCCAAACCCTCACCGAGCTGTTCTTGTGTCTGAACCTAACCGGGGCATCAGCAGCGCTGTCATGAGAAAGAAAAGCAAATTAAATGTAGTATCAACTCATTTGTGGTTCTCAGAGACAAACATTTATTCCTTACAGATTTATTATTGTACCAGTAACATACGTGTCAGTTTATGTGTCGTTTTGTTGTCTCTAATGTAGCTGGAAAATGTCTCATGAAAAAAATCCAATAATTTCCTTCTTACAAATAATGAAATGTGATCTCAAACAGCGACTTCCCCTTCTCCTCCTGACATCAAGTCACTTCATATTCTCGTGATCTGAGCGTGAGACGACAGAATGTAGAAATGTTGAAATAATACGTATGAAAAGTACAAATGATACGTATACGTGGGAAATGTAAGATACCAACATCTCATATATCTGTAATGCACTGGTATCGGATCGGTACTGGCTGAAACCCAAAGGTCTCAGACTCTATCAGGAAGGTTTCTAAACTATTTTTTATTTCTGGCAGCTTTTCTTCGTGTTTCCATCAAACCAAAACCAGGATCAGACTGAGAGAGAAACACGAGGAGAATCTTGAAAACTTAATGGATTTTGGGGAAGAAGAAACACAAAAAACCCGACCTGAAGCTCGTTGACCTAAAGCGAGAGGACACACACACACACACACACACACACACACACACACACACACACACACACACACACACACACACAGCTCACTGGACCGCGAGTGACACCTTCCTCTTCGCGTATGCAATAACTGTCCATTTGAGCCTCTTTGAATGGACCTTGAACACATCCATGACTTCCTCTGTCGGCGGTTCTGAAACACCGTCCGTGCTGCTGGACTTAAAACAGAACAGCAGAACCATGAAGAGCAGAGTGAGGTGCATTTGGACCCGTTTCATCACATCACATATCCACAGAAACATGTCAGTTTGTTTGTGTGTGTTTGTGGATTTCTGTCTCTGGGAGATGTGTTTAGTTTGTTGAGCCTGTTTATTTCTGTGTGCGTGTGTGTGTGTGTGTGTGTGTGTGTGTGTGAGACTGAGTGGGTGTTATTTTTTATTCCACAGAAATATCTTGAAGCTGTTGCTGCTGTTTCGTGACGGAGCCATAAACTGAAAAAGCCTCAGCACAATAAACCCATGAATGTTTTTCCAACACTTGATAAAGACGTTACAGTCGTTTAGTTCCAGGAAGACGACGAGGATTTACACGGCGTCTTACATAATGTCTTAAAATCGAGTTTCATCAGAGACAATAATCTGAGACAGGAACTGAAGAAAGTGCAAAAATATTTCCTTGAAGCATTTTTCCAACATATTTCCAGTTTTCTGTGAACGAACTGTTTAAAACTTCGCTCAAATCGTTAAATATTTCCTCTGCGACATTAAATATTCATGAATAAAAATAAGCAACAGTTTTTAAAAAATACATCTTTAAACCGTTTACCCTCAAAAAGTCAGTAAATCTGCTTCATCAGTGGCGTGTGGGCGTCTGAGTGACAGCTGATGATCTGAAGTACGTGACACCAACTTTTCTAAACCAACGAGGAGATGATGGAGGAGATGATATGAATACAGACCTCGCTGTTGTCTCTGTAACGTCTTAATGTGTTACTCAGTGAGAAGCTGATTGGAAATGTACGTCTTCACTGAATATGAATGTATTTCTGTGTTGTTTAGATTGTTTCCTCTGTAAGAGAGAGACATTAAACATGTTTGTATATTAACAACCTGCTGTGTGTTAAATAAAAAACTCGCGGCCGTGCTCGCAGGTAATTGGATCCATTTAACTTCAGAAATGAAACAATTTCTTTTTCTATACTAAGTGTGAAACTACAGAATGACAATTTAACATCAGCGTCTTCACAGGAAACACAAAGTGATGTCACCCGTCATCTTCGCACTGCGGCCGTCACCATCTTGGAGCTGTGGAGGACGTCCCGACTGATCCGAGGACACACCGTGGTAGCGACTTGTTGTTTACAACTCGGCCGCGTACTAAAGCATCCCGTCTAATTGACTCTAAACGGGACCATAATTTACTGAATGAACATCACGCTGTGTTGAAGAAGACCTGAAAGTACAGTTTGAGACCGTAAACTCATCAGGAAGTTGTTTATTGAGGTTTTAAATCAAGTGAGAAGTAGGGTCATTTTCTCATAAGCTTACTATAGGACTTCATTTCGCAACCAGCAGATACAACGCAGGTTTAAAGTCCCTCTGCACTCCGTCCGTACTTTCATACAGTCAATGGTTCAAATGTTTTAAGATGAATCTTCAGTCACAGCTGAGCGCGGCGGGAGTTGCTTATTTTTGCAGGCTAACGCTGAAGTTAGCATCGCCCTGGAGCCCGCCACAAACAGCTGAGGAGATCTTTCGACTGGATTTTGGATTATTGCAGAAAATAATAATAAATCATTCTGACTGCAGTAACTCAACTGTTTTGTTCACATTAGTTAAATCTTGAAGGAAGTGTTTTTTGAGATATTTCCATTTTCTGCTGCTTTATACTTCCGCTACATTTATTTGATACGTGCTGCATGAAAAGAGGTCATGTTGTCGCCGGTGTCCATTTGTTTGTTTGTTGGTTTGTGAGCAGGATTACGCAAAAACTACTGAATGGATTTCCCCGAAACTTGGATGGAGGATGTGTCTCAGCCCAGAATGGTCCTCATTAACTTTTGGTGCAGATCCAGGATTTTTTTCTCACTTTCTGTAACATTGCAAGATGTTTTTTGTGACATTTTTCTTGATTTCTAAGGGAATGATGCACGGATCTTGCGTGGTTGAAAAAAAATCTGGCATAGTTGGTGTGGCTGGTGTCTATGAGTGAGTTGAACCTGATGTGGACCCAAACAGAAATCTGGAAATGTGCTTTTATTTGATATCTAATTAGGCTTGATTGAATTAAAGGGGACTGTCGGGCTTACAGGGAGGTATACTCTCTCCATGTGTTTTAGTTTTCCATTACTTTATTTTATAAGTATCAGATTTGAAGAAACAGAACAAAAAACACTGATTCAGATTGTCAGAAAAATGAATATTTAATCCAATAATAATGATATCCATACATTCATACATGTAAATACATACATGTAAATACATATGAGTTACTTTTACTTGTCTTTTGATACTTAAGTACATTTAATATCAGATACTTCACGACTTTTACTCGAGTACTGTTTGTATGGATGACTTTCACTTTGGACACATCATGTTTGTGTCTGTCTGTGTTCATCATCCAACCAATCAAACATGTTTGTGAGGAAGATGAACTCAGTGAATCACAGATGGATGAAGGATGTTTCTCTCGCTGTATCAGTGAACAACAGAACAATTATCCTCCTCTCAGTTAAAATGCATCACGAGCTAACAATAACTTCACGTCTGCGGTTTGAAGCCTTCGACACAGAGGAGTTTCTGTAACTGAGCCACGCCGAGGCTCTGCAGGCTCATCATGAGAAGCTCTCAGCTCCACAGATCGGAGCTATTTGCAGTCGTCTAGTTTGTTTTAATCCACTGCGAATTCATCCGTGCATGAAATGCCTCAAGGACACCTTTATCAGCTCCCACCCACAGATCTGCAGCACTCTCCTTGTCGTGCGACGCTCAAGGTAATTTATTTAATACATTGCAAAATCATTTATCATTTTAAAAGGACTGACAGGAACAAGGCAGCGGCAGCAGAGGCTACATGATTCTGTGTGGCAATGGAGGAACTTTGAGTCTGATTAGTCTGCTCCCGTCTTGCAGTTTTTTAAAAGCAGTGGGGGGAAATAAACATCAGGGCTGCTCGCTACGCAGCCATGGCAACCCAGGCATCGACGGTTATCTCTCAGAGAAAAAGTACGACTGTTTTTCAGAGTGACTGAGGCTTTGTCGAGCTTTCAACTGTCTTTATTCTGAACACACAGCATCACATTCATAACACATTTAACTTTTGTGCTGTGTTATATTTAGACATGGAGGTTCATGTTGTATACAAACACAAACACAAACACAAACACAAACACAAACACAAACACTGTTCTCCAGTAAAAGAAAAACAGACAGTATCTTTTTTTTTCATATGGAAACGGAGAAGCAAGAGAAAAATATATTCTGGTGTTCAGTTTTTGATTTAAGAACAGATGGATTAAAGATTTCACCAGGATATTTTTTCTGTAATTATTTTTTTAATGAGTGAAACAGAAAATTGGCAATTTTTTCTTTTCATCTGTGAAAAAAGGGGGAAACATTTCCGTTTGCTGAAATTATGTTTCATCTGTGAAACAACAGTTTTTGGCAAAATTTGTTCCAACTGTTTGCTGAGATGAGATGAGTTGAGATGAGATGAGATGAGATGAGATGAGATGAGATGAGATAAGATGAACCTTCATCCCTCGTAGGAGAAATTCAATCTGACAGTCAACAAACAACGTGTCAACGATAACAACAAGTAGCAACGCGAGGTGCGAATTCATTAAGAGAAAAAATAAAACAGAATAGAGACAAATAAATATATGCTCAAATAAATCAGATAAAATAGAAATGCTATGTTCACTTTTTTGTGTATGTCGTCCTCATTTTGGCCACAAGAGGCTTCACAATGTGTCAAATCTAAATCATTTATTGTTGTTATGTTCCTGTTTTTTGTTGTTCTCTTATTTCCTGTTTTATTTTGTAATTGTGACCTCATGTGTCGTGTGTCGCTTTTCAGTTCCTCCCTCTGCGTGATTTCCTGCACCTCATCCCCTCGTTAGTGTGTCTGTGTGTGTGTAGTCTTTGTCCTTCCTCTTGTCTTTGTCAGATCGTTGTGTTTCAGCGTCCTCCAGTGTTATTCTAGCGTTTCTCTGTTTGACCTCACGGTATGTTCGAGTTTTTTGTTCCTTGTGTTTTCATTGATTTGTACTTTGCTTTCATTGAAGCTCTTTTGTTGCTACTTCGTGTTTTTGAGTCATTTTTGGTTTCCCTGGATTCTTGTTTTTTTGTGTGTGTCATTCAGTTTTTGTGTAATAAATCTCGCCCTTGGTTCCTGAATCCTGTCTGCGAAATCTGCCATGTTTTTATCTCAAGGTGAATGTCGCCTCGTATGCCACTTGTTTCGCCTCTTCTGGATTCCTTTATAATATGAATTGAGAGCAGCCGGGTCATGAAGGGAAAAGTGTGAGTGTGTGCCGAAACTGCTCGCCAGAATAAATATTGGCACTGTATGGATCTGCAAACCACTAACCCACTTTAGGGACAAATTTTCACTTTTATGTTGTGACAACACTGCTTATTGTCTGGCTTGGTTAGACACAAAAACTACTTGGCTAGTGTTGGGAAACATCGTGTTTTGGCTGGAAAAACCTGGAATTGTTGGCACAAACATGGCTGTAAATTGTCTCGATGTCTCATCAGAAACACCAGGTTCTGTTGCAACAAGCACAGCTGGAGATTTCCTAACTTCTCCTCAAAAACGTCATTTCTTTTGTTTGCACAAATGTGGCTGAAAAGTGTCCTGAAGTCTCCTTCAAAATATCCAGTGTTGTCATGCTTCTCACAGTTGAAACACCATGGGCCATGGTCACAAATATTCAGTGGTTTCACACTTGGGTTGGTAATTCTGGAGTCTCAGCTCATCAAATGCCGACATTTTGGGTCTGTATTGGACCAGAAGTTCTCACCCAAACCATTGGTATTTGAAGACCTGAGAATGAGACTGAACAATCAACTACCTCTCTCCAGAATCACCTTCTCAACCTTTAAGAATATTGAAACACAGTCTTGAACTGCAGTCACTGGCTTGCTAACCTTGTTTCCTGCAGCCTCGCTGTCCTCTCCACCAGCCGACATGCGAGTCAGCGATATGACACGTTTTGTAGAAATGTCAACATGGTGCGTGGACCCATTACAGACCCGTACAACTGTTAACTTATTGTTTTGCAGAACGATACCTGCCAACATTTTCATCCTGGCGACCGGCCGGCTTTCTTCTTCCCACCTCTTTTCACAGTTGAAATGAAATTAACTTTGTGAAATGATCCTGGCAAAACATTCATTTCACCTGTTCTTAGGTCACAAACACAGGAGAGAGAAAACACTTTGGATCAGAATTAAAAAATGGACCTCCAGACTTTACTTTATCTCGTTCCTCTCAGGGTTTCCTTATCCTGGAGATTGCTTTACAAAAAATCGATCATTGAAATGAACCGCAAAACTCACAATCTTACCCAGTATATATATTTCTTATTTCTAATTTAACATCCAATTACACATGGTAGAAGGCAAAGTAGTATTTCAGTGAGATAATTTGACAGTTTCTACCTGTTTAATGGTCAGGAAGGTGATTCTGGAGAGACATAGTTGAGTCTTATTCACAGGTCATCAAATACTGATGCTTTGGGCAAGAATTTCTGGTCCAATACTGACCCGAAACGTTGGTATGACCTGAGACTCAACAATCAACTATCTTTCTCCAGAATTCCCAACCTTTAAGTGTGAAACCACTGGATATTTTTGACAAAGGACCATTGCGTTTCAACTGTGATAAGCATGACAACACTGGATATATTGAAGGAGACCTCGGGACAATTTTCAGCCACATTTGTGCAAACAAAAGAAATTACGTTTTTGGGGAGAAGTTAGGAAATCTCCAGCTGTGCTTGTTGCAACAGAACCGGGTGTTTCTGATGAGACATCGAGACAATTTACGGCTGTGTTTGAGCCAACAATCCAGGTTTTTCCAGCCAAAACACGATGTTTCCCAACCTAACCTGTGTCTAACCTAACCAATTGAAAATTTGTGCAGAAAGAAACGTAAAGTTTCAACATATCTGTGGTTTGCATTTTGGTGATTAGGTTGAAAAAAGAAAAGAGAATAAAAGACGCTTGGGGTTCGAATTTGCACTTTATACAAGCAAGAAAAACCTTGTACCAATTATTTTTTTGATCTTACTTTTCATGCACCGTGTTTCCCAGTGGTCCCCTCAGTGGATTTTGTTAGCATGATCTTCACGCCTGTTAGAAATGTTGGGAAAATGCCAAAATCAATTTTTCTGTCCATCAGCGCTCCTGCTGCTCCTATTGTCCTTATGTCAGGATGACATACCGTCTCACCTGTCCAATCTCAAGTTGACCCATCGGACATCATTACGTGTGGCCCGACAACCGTGAAACTGTCAGAGAATAATTAATGTCATGGGATGGGTGTTGCTGAAGCTGTACATCATCTGATCTCCACCAACTTACCTTTTTTTTATCACGCTACAATCGCAGGATAATATAAAGCAGCAGCGCCCGAATTAAATCCTGTCTGCAGAAACTGCTGCTGTAAATGATGCTGTTAAATATACATTAAATCCAAGAGTGATTTTGGCATATTTCATATATTCCCCATGAACAAAAGAAGCCAATCTTTTATTCAAGCATTTTACTTAAGTACAGCGGCTCTTCAGGTAAATTGCCGACACAATCACAACTTATAAGAAGCTGTTTATGGTCTAAATGTCATCCACTGTCGCAGTCGCCTGGTGCATGCTCTTATTCTGCTGTGCCAGCATCCCTGGGACTGCCATTAAATGGAGCTGAGCCACTGGAAATTATCTCCTCTTTCGGCTGATGGACTAATTGTACTCGTATGCTGTAATAACACCATTAAAATGTAATACACTCGGGATCATTACTTCACATTTTGATATAGCTGCGTGTTGCGGCACAGAGAAGTAAAAACAGGCTGCTTCAGTTGGAGCGGTGTTTACCCCGGTGATGAAATCCACTTTTCAAATCAGCAAAACTACCTCAGTGGAGTGAGCGACTAACGAGGGAGGGACTGATTTTTCTTTCTTCATTGTTGAAGATTGTTCTCCACGGATGCACTAAATAATCAGATTAAATAGAGGGAGAAAAACTCAAGTATTACAATGTAGAAGTACAGATAAGCATTAATCTGAGGTTGGCGCAGATAAAAGGCTCATCCAGCTGCTCGAAGTGAATGATACAGCGCTGTCATCTCAGGCTTTGATGAAAGATCTTTCATTTTCTTGGCCACTAATGGGAATTCTCGGTGTCAGTGAAGTCCTCATTTCAATTCCTGTTTTTTAATTCATCATATAATTTCTGCAGGGCCAGGATAATGAAATGTTTAGCGAGATATTCTTCCCCCCTTTTAGGGATTTTAAATTAAAATTGCACCCATCTATCATTGCTAAATCGGGGGGGAAAGGAAACTATTTCAGGAAACAAAGGCTATCATTGCTCACTTAGTTACCCCACAACACACGTGCACACAAAACGACCAGAGTAAAATATATTTCCTGCCCAGAGCTGTCCAGATACCCTGCCATTAAGGCCCAGTCAGCGACAGGGCCTTTCACAGAGTGCAGGGATCGTAATGAAGTCCCAGGACTTTCATAGTTTAGCTTTAGTGACTGTAGCAGCAGGGGAAAAGGTCCTTGCCAGGTCTAATGAATTCAGATGTGAAAACACTTTGGTATTGACTTTATATAATTGGGCAAGATGCAATAACACAACAACCTTGGAGCAGCGCACCTGGATAACAAGCGATCAAACAGCCCCATCCATTCACTCTTTAAGAGTCTGTGCTCCTGCTGCTCCCTGTGGAGACGGGCCGCTGCCTTGAAGCTCAACCTCATTAACTTTTTGTTATGTACTCCCTCTTTACTCTGCGCGTGCAGGAGCGTGCACGTGTTATTACCACCACCATGCTATCATCATGGAGTCCTTTTTCTTTTCAAGGTCTCCATTTATACCACCCATCATGTTCATCTGAACTCATTTTAAACTGGATGTTTTTAAAACTACGAGGAACTTTTATTTCTGGTTTATTCTGCTGGACAAAAGATGACGAGGGCGAAACAAAGTTTACTCTGTTTGAGTGACGCATCGACAGACTGGAGATCAGCGTCCGTCCTCAGGCTGTGAGAGGCCTCACCCGACCCTGACAGACATTAAGAATCACTATAATAACTATAATAAGCAAGAGTCTTGCTGATGTAGGTCATAAAGAGGCATCAGTATTGAGTGGAGTTAAGTTCATAGTTATTTTAGCCCAAACAATGATGTTTTCCTAAATCTAACAAAGTAGTTTCCTGACCTTAACCTCCCCAAACTAAGACCGTACAGCGGCGGTCCAGTGCGCCTGTCGCTGGTACGCTGACACGGTCTTTTTGTTTTGGAGACACTGGCAATCAAACTATTCAGTCATTTAGCTTTGAGGAAAAATATAAGTTCCCTCCAACACTATTGTTGCCACATCCTGAGCTTTGTGCTGCCCGAGACCATTGCGATTGTTTTCAAGAAACACAAAGAAGCCTGAGTATTTCTTTTTTCAGCCTGATAGCAGAATGATAATGCGACGCTCCAGTTCGACTGCTGAACTAATCTGTGTTCACAGTTCAGCATGTTCCTCACGCTCTCTGCATGTAGACTGCAAAGCATTAATACAATCAACAATAGACTACAAATTTTAAAGGACCAAAACATGACGACCCATTTGAATCAAATGCGATTTGAGTGCAATTTATTTAGAGGCCCTTATCAGTTCAATTATGCTGTTTTTCTGTTTAGGGAATCCAGGTGCAATCACTGAAGGGGGTGGAAGTGAATCTGTTTCCTAATTTATTTATGTAAACTTGGCCTCCCTCCAGTAGCAGCAGATGATTTCATTTGTCTGAGCAGAGTGCCTGTTATAATAGGATTACAATCTGGCTGTTGGAAAATTGTCTGTGGACCTGCGTGTTCCTGAAGGTCTGAGCAGGTCTATTAGCCCCTGATGGCATCTTCATGTTTTTTTATGCTACGGCTTAATCTGTCTTTAAAGCAAACAATCTATCATGTAAGTTAACCTTTTAGCATGAGTGTAATATTCACTTATAAACTCAGGGATGGTCCTTGAGCTGTGAAGTTATTAATCAGTGGTTACTGAGTGTTAAGGTTAACATGTGTTGAAGGTTTTTAGCTTTATTCACCAACTTCCTGCTGTATTTTTTGTTTTGTATTTGATTTATGATTGCATGCTTTTCTAAAATAGTGTGCAGTTGTGTTTCAGCACCTCCTGTTTAGTTTCTAATGAGAGTACAATATAGTTTAATAGTGTCTTATTATAGTAAATGTTAGGTCTAATGAGGCATTACATGCAGTTTCTAATTACAGCATGATTTATGGTTTATATTTAGGGTATTATTGATTTTACTCTCTAATAAAGAACATGTTATTTCTTGTTTTAGTCTAAACGGAGATAAATTTCAGCTCGTGTTAATAGAGGACTCAGGGTATAACTTTATTTACTGTCTAATAATGAACATTTTATTTCTGTTTTTTATTGACAGCAGCTTTACTCCAGAAACTCCGACTAAGAACTGAAGGGTCAGGTGCAAACTCTCTGTGGGTTGATCTTCACATTATACGCAGCTATATGATTCATTATTGATATAAAAATAATGATTAGTGAAGTTTTAAAAAAGTAAAGACAGCCTGCAGAAGTGAATCGCGCTACAAACGTCTAATAACTGCAAATGAAAAAATGCTGAAGGCTGGACTTTAATATGTCCAGAAACACTTCAGTTTGAGTTTAAAGGTCCTGTATCATGCTCACGTTCATGTTCATAGGTTTCCATGCTTTCAATGTTCAAAAAACACATTACTTTTTTACTTTTTTAACTTGCTGCAGCACCTCTGTTCACTCTCTGCCCCACCTCCCGAAAAAAACAGTCTGCTCTGATTGGTGAGTTTTCACAGGCCTGAGCAGGAACCGCCCATTGTGTTGTGTTTTAGAGCTAGATAATGAACCTAAAGATGGCGCCTACTCAGTGTTCTCTAGCTGCTGGGTTTACTTCCTGTTTTCCCACTGAAGCAGAGCCCTTGATTAGAGAGAGTCGCGACAACAGATGTTCAAAATGCTGATCGTCACGTGATTCATATAGATCCAGACAGTTCCAGGAAACCAGGCAATTTGAATACGTGGATATGTAGAGACAGAACAGCGAATTTTGGTAATTAGTAGTCAATAAATGCATAAATGTTTTTGCGCTGCTAGTATTAGCAGCCAACATCCAGGAGCTATTGAGCGTCTCCACCATTGCTGTGAAAAAAATGGTCCATTGGCGTGAACGGAGCTAATTTTACATCGTGATGGCGTCATGGATTTTTAAATCACTTTTCTCGACTCAAAGAAAGTTTACGAATAAAAAAAATCATAATATAAAGAGTCATAATTGAATCATAATTGACTTTGTTGGCAGTTTGTCTCTTTAACAGTGGTGCTCCATGGGGAAAATTACTGCAATACCTCGAGTGGCCACTGGGTAAAAATGGAAACAAGACTTAGCGTCGCCGCGGTATCCACGTCTATTATACATTCATGGCTTTGAGAGAGGTTTTTTTTTGCACCCACGGCTGTGTTAAGGCCGTGGGTGAGGGTGGTGACTGGCTACTTTCACAGTGTTTATACACCAGACCACCTTTATAATAAAAAAGACACATTATACAACATGAAACCTTCAAATGGAGACATCACAGCTTCCCCAGAGTTTCCTCTGGACTCCTCACCCCATTAACGAACCTTCAATGTGTCACAGTGGGAAAAGCTCTGCGTTTAAAACAGATGAAAGGATTGGACATGATTTCTCTCCATCCTCTGACTCACCCGCTGATAATTTATGATAATTAATTCCAGCTAATCCAAAACCTTTTTATACGTGTGCCCTGGCCTCCACCCACAAAAAATAACAAAGATGCACCACCACCACCACCTCCGTGCACCAGATTAGCACCCCATCATCCTGTCTCCACCCGCCGCTGTTCGCCCTGTATTTTCTCTATTAGCAGTGAAGCCAAAATGGAAATGAGATTCTGTGGAGGAAGTCTCATCAGAGGCATGAACTCGTGTCTCCAGATGAAGGAATCCTCAGGAGGTTTGGCAGCTTGGAGAGCGTCCTCGAGGTGGGAATAAAGAAAACTTTTTTTTTTCTCCACACCAGGGACACATTTGCACAAAGCTGCACATGCTGTGGTATGAATATAAGACTAAGTCCTAATCTTTCATTCAATATATTATATTCAAATGCATTTAACTGTTTCAGATGTTTCTATATTCTTATATTACAGCAACACACAAACGGATATAACCAATGAAAGGTGTGGTGATGTGGATTTGGAAGGATGAACCTTCATTCTGTCGTGTGCTGTATTTATTTGCTTGTCTGTCCATGTTAGTAAAATCCCGTCTGGTTTGCTTATTCATCGAGATTCCCTTTTTTTTAAGCTTTTCAAAACATCTAAGCAATTTTAAAATGTAATGTTTCAGCTATTTCCTCCCTGCAGTGCATCTCTACGTAGCACAATGCCACATAATCCTCGAGCAAACGCACGAGTCAAAGAATATCTAAGGGGATCTGGCGTATACCTTTATGTTAAAATTAAATACTGCTGTCATCTTACAAGCAACCCACTGCACAGGGCTGCGCATGACTGAGTGCAACGAGCACCAAAGGAGACAGGAATCTGCATTTTATTCCCTACTGTGAAACACAAGCTCACGAACTCAAACAGGGTGAAGACCCGAGGAGCGACGAGGGTGAAAATATCTCGCAGGCAGAAGATATGACATGATAGATGCTCTACAAACAGAGACGAGGAGCAAATAGAAGAAAACAGCTTGTAAGCGCTCGTCTCTAAATAGACTTCGGGGCTCGTTTTTTCTATTTTCTGTGTCGCTTCCCGTCTGAACCCACAACGCACCATGAAAAGTTTGTGCAGTTTCATCCCAGCAGACACAAATCCTGGATGACACGGCAAATCCATCCATCGCTGATTAGCACCAGTGACGCAAAGAGACGGCAATTTGTTCTCTGACTTTAGGCCCGACCACCTACACACAAGCTTAGCACGACTCCTCTCTCTCGCTCGCTCGCTCGCTCTCGTCTGGTGTTTCTGAGAGCCCACTGAGAGCTCCCCAAGCACTACTTCATCTAGTCGGATGTCAAACATAATGTTGACAGTTAATGTGGTCATTTGGTGCATGGCTGGCAGTGATGGCTTTTCAATTAATACAGCCCAAATGGCAAAAATGCTCAATTAGCTTTAATGTATTCTACTCTCTGATGAATGCTGTGTAAGTGGATGAGGGAAAAAGTCATTTATCTGCCTGCGTTTTACCTATAATGACTTTAAGTTGCAATGTTCAGCAGTGCTGGAGGACTACCTTGTAGTTTTTTTTTCCTGTCTTTTTGTGTTAACCTAAGCCTCGGACATGATATAGACCGTTGCCTGAAAGATTTAGTGTTCCTCCCTCTGGGCGGTTGAATGGACAACAGAAAGCCAGACAGACAAACAGACAGACATGTTGGCAGCGCCGGCTAAATGAGAAGTGAAACAGAGCTGCAGCACAAAAACTTCTAATACCCGCACAGACAAGAGGAACAGATGTAGATATACTGGTAAATATCAAACACTGACAGCCTTCAGAAGCCATGTGAGACTGCCGGCCCCCCGAGTGTCGACTACAATTGGAAGGCACATGCTGCTTGTGCTGTATTCGGTTCTCTGTTGCTGTTATTTCTCTTCTTTCTCCGTCATTTCAGTCTTTAATGTGTGTGTTTGACAACAACGGACATTTTTAGTTTGAGAATGTCACTGACCACAGATGTCAGTCCCTTCAGGATTTTGTGGGATTGTTGTGGCCTAAAAGACAGAGTCCAGAGCAGCATTTCTAAACAATTTCAATGCGTCTTCTCATGTTGTGCAGAAAATCAGGGTGTTGTCTTTGGTAGCAATTTTTTGTTGGGAAGCGTACAACTCAATTGCCAGAATAAATGTTGGCAGTGTACGTTTCTGCACAGAAACCACTTGGTTAGTGTCAGAAAAAGATCATGTTGTGGCTTAAAATACCTGTTTTTGCTCTGTGAAATGCAGAAATCTGTCCTGAGGTCTCCTTAAAATATCCAGTGATGCATGTCACATTTACAAATGTTAAATTGGTAAATGGACTTTGCATTTCTGCAGCGCTTTTCCAGTCTACTGACCACTCGGAGCACTTTGAAACACTTGTCACATTCACCCATGTCAGCATCAAACCAGCAGCCTCAATTACTGCCAACCCTCCCTCGAGTCTCAAACTGTGGTCACTTGGAAGTCTTCTCGGTCATAAACATGTAATGTGACCATGATAAGACATGTATATTATAGTAATGTCGATACGGTACGAAGTCGATGTGTCTGTGGTGATGAAACATTTTATCCTGGCAGCTGGGCTGTTAATGTCGTGTCTGCACCTTCACAAAAACAAGGAAGTGAGTTTGAAGTTCTTGTAGAGAAGAAGAATATGATTGTTAACTGCGTGTCACTGGAAACTACCATGATTTGTGAAATTTGCAGAAAAGTTGCTGTTATTGAAGAAAATTGCAAGGTCACACAGATTTAACAGAATTTGCTTTAATTGCTGTGATTGTGACATTTTAACTTCCTGGAGGGACTGATTGTTACAAGTACATCCAGCTGCAGCACCGTCGAGGAGGAAGGTGAACTTGTATGGTTTGTTCCGGGCTCGTAGGCTGATTTGGTGACAGAAGAAACCAAAAACTACATTTTTTAGTTGATAAATAAAGCGAGAGTTAAAATTTGCACCTACACTCATGAAGATAGTAAAATAATAATACAAGGGCCTGTAGTCTGAACCAAGACTGCAAACTTTTACTCCCTCCGTTTTGTACCTTTCACAATAAAAGCCATAGACCTACCAGTATACCGTACGGCTTAAATCTTCAATTAACTCTCACTATTTACTAATAGTACTACTTTTCCTCATTATAAGAAGACGAAGAAGAAGAAGAAGAAGAAGAAGAAGAAGAAGAAGAAGACATAGAAGAAGGAGAAGAAGAAGAAGAAGAAGACATAGAAGAAGGAGAAGAAGAAGAAGAGGAAGGAGAAGAAGACATAGATGAAGAAGAAGAAGAAGGAGAAGACAAAGAAGAAGAAGAAGACATATAAGAAGAAGAAGAAGAAGAAGAAGAAGAAGAAGACATAGAAGAAGAAGAAAAAGAAGAAGAGGAAGACATAGAAGAAGAAGAAGAAGAAGAAGAAGAACCCCCCTGGGACATTTTGTTGTATTTGGTCGGACCACATTATAATTGACTTGGTTATTTCTCATTTCTTTCGCTCGTAGCTGCTAAAATGTTGTCCTTTATTCAGATTTTCAGTGTGTTGTTGACCTGCTGTGGTCTGTCTTCTTCAGCCTGGTGTTTAATAGTCGTGGTTTGTACAGTTTGCACGGCTGCAGTTCCTCTCGATTGTTGTTTTTCCCTGAATATGCATCCTCTGTCGCAGCCAAGAGTGGAGTCAATAAAACTGAAGCTGGGTAATCCTCAAACTGTTTCTGAGGCCTCCTTCAAGTCTGCCAGTCTGAGTCGGATTAGACAGTGCTAACAGGATCGGCGTGGAAACGTGATGGAAAATTTCAGTCCTCAGAAACAGGACAGCTACACTTCATGTGTTTCTGCTTCACGGTGACGCTCCACAGATGCCGATCTAACATTCGTCTCTCTAAAGTGTTGACCACATAGAGTTCTTCTAGGAAGGAGAATAATTCAATAAAATCAGAGTCTCTGTTGAGTGTTAGCTCCAGATGTTCGGCCTCAGACGTTTGGATTCACACTGACAGTTTGTATGTGTGTGTGTGTGTGTGTGTGTGTGTGTGCACTAGTGTGTCAGTCCACCAGATTTATCTGTCGGCGCAGCTGAGCGAAAGCCAACAGCAGGTGTGAGATTATGGTTTCGCTCTTACTTTGAGGTGAGCAGATGTGGTGCTATTTAAGCCTTACCGGATACAAAAGCTGCTCTTTTGTATCATCTTATCATCCGTCTAATCCAGCCGAGGACTCCGACATAAAACACGCGCAGCAGACGGGATGATGGCTTTGTTGAGACAGATCTTAAAGAGTTACTGCTCACACGTAAGAGGAGGTTATTTAGGGAAATCACAACGGAGGGTGTTAATGGCAATATTTTCTTCAAAGGAAACACACATTTTCATGATTATCTTGATATTATAGCAGTTTGACGCACAGTCTGTGAGCAGCAGTCTTTCATTTTCTGAAAACATGATCGACAGTCCATAAATGTGGGAAACTAGAAGCCATGCATCCTTTTTTTTATTAGCTATTTCATTACCTTCTGTTGATGTGACTTTGTGTTTGTTTGGTGTGTTTACAAAAGTCGTACATTTAGAGAAGATTGTGAATAAAAAATGCCAACAAACCACAGTGACTTTTGGTAGAAAGGGTTTTCATTAGACCAGACATTAGGAACCTGGCTGTACTGTGAATCTTATAACTACTTTGCTCCTGAGACTTAGAGAAATTTGAGACTTAGAGAGATTTTAAGAGGGATTAAGCTTTATAATTAGTATTAGTAATATCAGTAGTACACCTGGATAATGACTTCTTTTTTTAGGTGAGGCAGGTGCAATTGTTAAGGTTACACAAAAAAAGCACACTTTAATGAAAAGCTGATTAAAAAACTGGCAGGAGGAAAAACCCACATTCAAAAACTAAAAGTACAAACCAAAAAAAAAAAACTTGGGGAATGGAAAAGATGAGATGAAAGATGAAACACAGGGTACAAAAAGAGGAGACTTAAATACACAGGAGGCCAATCAGAGACAGGTAAAACTAACAAATACAGGAAGTAACACAACATGACTCATGAGGATGAACCTTACAAAATAAAACAGGACACAATAACTAAACCAAAAACAAAAACTATGACAAACATCGGCTTAATATCACACTTTAAACGTAAAAAGCAGATTTGGAGCTATGTTAGCGTTCATGTTGTATTAATGTTTCAGTCCTGAATGTAAATTTAAATTAAATGTGATTAAAATACTTAAAGTCAATCTTTATTTAATTGTATATTCACTATATTTATCTCTGTTTGGTCTCCACCAGCCCCTGAAGGCAACATCTGGCTCTTCAGTGGCTAATAGCACATGTCATGTTCAGGTGGTGTTGGAATAATTGGAAAAATGAGCTCCTGGCTCACATGAACACGCCCTCAGGTTGGACCAGCAACAACATTTTTTGGTATATGACTCGCCAAGTTTGACGTCCGATACGCAGAAACATGTTGGACGAAAGTAAATGTTTGATCGATGGTAAGAAACTTTGTATTAATTTAAATATTGCTATATTTCTTTCTGTCCATGTAGAGTGAGCTACATTATTTAGAGTAGAGTCTTTTACAAAGTATAACCCTGGTAAGAAGTCAGTATTTTAATATTCAACTGATATATTTCAGTGTTTTAAGGAAAAAAGCTCACAAAGACACAACTCAAAATGTTCACCAGCTCGTCTCTACCTTTGTGTTTTGGTGCTGGGCAGGTAACGGACAGCAGCCGTCTGCTGCATCTGGAAACAACTCTGACTAAAGAGTGAATATAAAACAGGAGCCTCGCAGCTGTATGACCAAAACAATTCGCTGAAAGACAACAGATATATTTCGTAGAGCTGAGGAGAACTATTAAAGTGGGCTCAAGAAAACACATCCCACATCCTTTAAGCGTTAATTCACCGACTCTTCTCTATCTGCTCTTATAAATTCGACTAATTCGTCCTGTAAGAAGCTGTTAAGAGGCTGATTGGTGCTTCATCTCAGACAGACTCCCTCTCTGCCACTCAGACTCCAGCAGCTCTCAAAGGTCTGGGCTCAATGTTCTGGTCATTAGTTCAACACCATTGCCTTGATAATCTCACCTGGGAAGGACAGGTAATGGCTCCTATCGGTGCGATTATAGCTACTCACACAAACACCTATTCGTACTTGTCATGTACATACCTGCTCCACTTCTCTGACCTCGGGGAGATAACTGTGGAGCCCGACATCTGCCGCAGACCTCCGAGAACGCTGACAGATTTATTCCTCTGTTTTCTATTAAGTTTTAGGAAATCGTCCAAACAACTTAAATCATTTCATTCAGAGTAATTCATACAAACGCAGCCTTTTTTAACAGTACTTCCTGTTTCAACGCAGTCCCCAGAAACAAAATGTTGGCATTATATGTGTCTGCAAACCAGACATATTGTTTTATTGACAATATGTTGGGACATTTTCAAACCATCTTTGTGGCAGTAAAATCAGATGTTTTTAAGGAGACTTTGCAACCTTTTCAGCCGTGTTGGTGGCAGCAGAACCGGGTATTTTGAACCCAAACATGATCTTTTGCTATCCCTAATCCAGAGTACCAGATTTAAGGAGAATGCTGCTAATGACATTGGTGTGAAATGGACCAAACAACAACAACAGCAACACAAAAATCAAAGTCAAATAAGAATTTCCCAAAGATGGTTTCTGTCATTTGATACATTTGGTTTTAATTAGTAATTTGATGCTATAGAAAGGGGGCGTAACCTCGATTCTGAAGCTCCAACGCCATGGAGCTGCTGATTACATAGACGCTAACTGGGCTAACCGAATGAGTTTAAAGAGAGAAAACATTTTGACTAAGAGGTAATTAAAACGTTTGACTTTTCGTTGACTAGACTACAACCATGAAGGATAAAAATGGCTAAATTTGACTAAAGATGAAGACTAAATCTAAATCAGATGAACACTGTATTACAGTTCTGGTTCCCATGATGGTGCTTATGTTTACGTCTTGGATTTAATTAAAGGAGCAAAATGATTAGGAAGTCACAGATCTATTATAAATGTGTATGACTTGGATTTATCTCAAAAAGCCGTCTGTGAATCCGATGATGAAACTGCTCAGTTTTATCAAAAACCCCAGAACAGAACCAGAAGTCTTTTTGTTGCCTTTATTTAAAGCTTTAGTGTCTCCTTTAAAACAAAGAACAGTGCAGGAAAATCAAAACGTACGTTTTCTCCAGGGATTACATGAAGGAGACACAAATATAAAAGTTTCATGATGCCTCCGGGGTCTGACGAGATTATATCCTCAGAATCTGTCTTAAAAGCCCAAAAACAATGCGCTGTGAGTCAGTGTTTGCACATGAACACACACACGAGACGTCACCCTGCAAGTTACCACCTCTCTGCTTCACACACTTTTTGATTTTTGTTTTGTTTTTCTCACTCCCCCGCCCCCGCCCCATAAAACACAATCACACAGACATCATCCAGGATAGTGCTGTGACATTTCACAGGTAAGTGTTGAATCTTTTTTCCCCTCAAAACCACCACAAAGGTCAAAACGTCCTGTGATGGAGGGAATGAGCGCAGTGTACGCCATCATTCAGCTCAAATACATCAAAACAAATGGGGGAGAGGAAGCAAATATGACTTGTCAGATTAAAAGAAAAGGCTTCCGTTTCCACTTGAGACAGTTTAAGTGCAGGGGGATGTTAAATTACACACTCTTCAAGCACTGTAATACCTACCCAACCAGTTAAGTAGATTAGGGAAGATTAAATGTATTATAGTCTTAAAAAAATGCTTTAATTTCACATTTTCTACAGGCGAGTCATTAACACGCAGATCATTTTTGTTGAGTGTGAGGAAACAGCTGGGTGACATGACTTCAGTTTAAAGTAATTGAACCTGTGACACTTGAAAATGAACTTTCTATCCCGCTCAGACGGTACGCTGTCTGCTTTTTTCCAACATGACTGAACCTTCAGAGCTCCAAAATTGACTCCTGCTCACTCCAGTGCCCTACATTTCTCGCCTTTCAAATGGAATGTTTCGGATTTGATTGATTTCCGACTTGATCTATCTCTGCACCTGTACTCCACCACCTCCATCAACTTGGCAGGAATGCAACTAGAGAGCTATTGATTTTTGTACCCCCTGAAATCACTTAGAAGAGGATACACACTTTGCTCTCACTGTACCAAAATAATTTTATCTCTCCAAAGTGGTTTCCTATATTCGCAATTTCACAAACCCATTTAATTCGGGGGAACATTACTGTGGGGAGGGAAATTGAACATGGACCGGCTGCAACCTCGAGTCAATGAAACTTTAAGATATAGAGTCGGCATTGCAGAGTGTGGAAGTGCTCTCTGATGGCTGACAGCTTTAATGTATAGCCCCTATTATAGTTTCCAATCGACATTTATAAAACAAACAAAAATAAAGAATGACTTAGTTCACACAGAGTAATAACTGCTTTAATAAAAACAATTCAAAGTTTAAAGGGCGACTCCACCAGTTTTACACATTAAAGTTTGTTTATGGTTCTTGGGGAGTACAACTGGATATAAAGTAGTATAAAGACTTTAAGAGGAAGCTGCATGTAATCTGAACAGGTGGCAACCTCTAGTGGCTGTAGTAATTATTACGGCAGGAAAGGAGGAAGTCAGGTGAAGTGTAGTAAATACGTTTAAGGAAAACAAATGATCAGAAATCTATACAGGAGACCAGAGATATCACCTTTTTTCCCCCATGCATTCTTCTTCTTTACCTGGGGCCTACATTACCCACAATGCAACTTAGCCACAAAGTGACATCACTGGAGGCAGTTTATCAGATTACATGCAGCTTCCTCTGGAGTCAGAAAAGGCTTTATACTACTTCACATCTGCAGTGGTTCTCCCCAAGACCTGTAAACACACTTTAATTAAATAATAACCTGTACAAGATGATGTATTGGACATGCCTTTAAAATCAGAAAGATGACATCACACGGCAGTTTTAATAAACCAAATAATATATCAACAAAGATTTTAGGACCCATGCAGGAGAGCAGCTCAGTGACCACAGCTCTTTGCAGCTTATTAGCAGTTTTTGCACTGATATTGTAAAAAAGGAGCCCTCTCCCATCTGACAGAGTGTCATCCACCGCTCTACTCTTTGTGTCAAAGTCACCTTTCGTGTCACTGCTTCATGGAAAGCTGCCCAATGATGAGCTGCCAGGTATTAAGCATTTTTAATCTCACTTAATCTCCCCCGAGTTTCATCCAACCTTCCACTTTGAAGGAGTTAAAACTTTATGATTTGTGATTTACGATTCTCATCTTTCCTTTTCCTCGTCCGTCCCTAAGGTGACATCCACTGTGCATTTTTCCTGTATTATATACGGCTTACTGCAACATAGAAGCGAATGACCTGACCTGAATGGAAACAGTCTTGATTACTGAATCTTACATGTCATGCAACACTGGAAGAAAAAAAATGGATTAGCAGTAAATTTAATAGCGAATAATCCAATCTGAAGGAAAATAATCCCATCTTTTTTGTGTGTGAGGCCCGTTGACCAGATCTGTCACCGTAAGACTTGAAGACAGAACTGCAGCCGCTGCAGCCAAACTCTGCTCATAAACAGCTGATTTAATTTCACAGAGCTGCATTTAGTCGACACGACGCGGCTGATCCTGTTAGCCTCTGCACTAAACAGCACTGTATATTCAAGGCCATGGACGACACACATGAAATATAAAAAAAGGACACATATGCGACCACACACACAAAACTGCGGGGTCCTCACACAGCTGGAGATGGTGGTCTGTGAAGCCTGTAAATCAAATCATTTGTTCGTTTTTGTTCCAAATGATATTACTTCAAGGGGATATAATTAAGTAAATGGATTTGGAAAGAAATTGTTAAACAGAAACAGACTCGCTGGCTTCAGAACAGAGAGCCTGTTTTTCCTGCACAGCAATGCTGATGCACCAGAACATCCCCTGGTCTCCATCTCTTCTCTTTCTGTATCTTGCCTCTCTCTTTTTCTTTACCTTTTACCCTCATAAACCTGTGAGAGGCCACACAAGCCGGCGTGGCACCGGTGGAGATTTATGTACCCCTGCCCCATAGGTCAACTCAGCCTCAGATGCAATTGAGAAAGTGGATACGGACGCTGGCAGGAGAGCACAGCTGGAATTCGTTCTTTAGATGAGTGAAAAATGTCACAGAAAAGGTGACATATCCTGCACAGGTCCGGATGGGTTTGCATAGTAACTCCATTTAGCCTCCAGGTATTCGAACATTTTCTGTGCAGCAACTTTTTTTTTTCATGTGCCGGATGAAAAGAGCCACAAGAAGCACAAATAGATTTTTTTTTTTTTCAGATTTCTGCTGAATTAACTGAAGCACTTCCAAAAGTCATATAGTCGGTAAACAGAAATAACCAAAATAGATTTTTTTCTCGCTTTTCCCTGTTTTGTTTGTGCTGTACAATGTGGAGGGGAAATTGGTGCAATGTTCCTCTGCTCTGAAGTACGAGGAGCTATTTGAAATTCCTGCTGTGCATAATTATGATGGATGTGCACAGGTCCGGGTGGCAGTGGAGGCGGTGAATCTGTGTGTGTGTGTGTGTGTGTGTGTGTGTGTGTGAGGTGTAGTCGTCCACAAAAGCCTGGCAGCTGATGAGCTGTTACTCAGGGCAGACAGACAAACGCAGAGATTGTGTGGGTGATCTCCGGAGCTGACAGGTGTGAGAGGTGCTCTGCAGCCTGTGTAGGAACATTTTTTAATAGATACAGGATGACACCGTGTAACAGCAGCACTCAAAGAGACTGACAATTTACATTTTGAGATAAGAATACTTTTCCTTAACAGAGTGGACACCTGTGTGTGTTGTGCTGGAGGCTGGTCCTTAGTTTCTGTTAGCTGACTCATTTCTAGACTAACATTAGCTACTCTTGCACTCGAGAACGTGCGTGAAGTCTCACATTTGAGCAATAAAAAAGCTATTAACACATGGAAATTGCGACAAATTGTTACATAGAGCACCTTTAAAGAAAATGTTGTCGTAATTTGTATTTTGTGTGTGATCAGGCCCCCCCCCCCCCTGCAGGTAAAAACATATCCCAGGGTTTCTGTAAAAATGTGTCAGCTGTAATGTAACCGATCCAATCTCCAGAATAAATGTTAGTGAGCATGTTTCGGCAAAACCACAGACAAGTTCAAAACGATTGTTTTCTTTATGTTGCAACTTTACATTTGTTAAGGTTGATTCATCTCTCATCACACCGCTGTGCTTATGGTGTGTTTAGGTTTAGGCACAAAATTCACTTGGTTAGGTTTAGGAAGACATCATGATTTGACTTAAAATACCTGTTTTAGTCGCCATGATCACAGATAGAGACTTCCTATGAAACTTCCTATGAAAAAATAACCATTTTTGTTGCAATCAAAACCTCCAGGTGTCCTTCAAAATATCCAGCGCCATCACCTTCCCCTTCACCTCCTGATATGAAAGGTGGCTAATAAGCATATAATGTGAACATGATATGCCATGTTTAGTATAATGTCAACATGTCAAGCTTGGACATATCTGTTAACTGCTAACATTAGATCCTGGAGCCTGAGCATGGTAAGTAAACCTGCACGGTGAGACATTTTTGTCAAGTTTGCACACAACTCACTTAACACAAGTTAACGTCACTTGAACCAGAGAAAATAACACCCGGCTGTAACATGCTACCAGCTAAACCTCACTTAGGCTGATGTGGCTTATAATCAAAAACTTGATAAATTTGCTAACAGCCAAACATCAAGCCAGTGCAACAACACCAGACATATAACTTAGCAAGCAGCTAATATTACTGACTATTCAACAACAATAAATCCAGCTTGGCGTCTGTCTACAGCCTTTTATTTAGGGAAGCTGTCTAAAAGACTAAAAGCCATTCTGAGATTTACCCTTGTCTCTTGTTGCCCGCTCACTCGACTCCAGTTCTGGTTCCAATTCCGGTCCCTGACCTGAAAACCTCCTCCTGCCAATGATCCAAAAGTGCTGTTATAGCGGTGTTAACACCAACACTGTCCAACGGTGCCCCGAGCAGAGTCAGCTAACAGAGCTAACTCGTAGCTACACTACCTGGTAATTACAGGTTGCTTTCAGGAAACTGTGTAAATCAAAAGGAGTTGAGGCAGAGCAGCCATACATACATGATGATCCAGTTTCAGTGCTGTGTGTGATGTAGCACTGTGATCCGATGTTACATGTCACAGAAACAAGTGAAAGTGGGGTGGAGTGGCTGAGACTGAGACACCATTCACCCCTGTTACGAGTCACTGTCCCATTAAAATGATCTAAATCTCGTTACATAATGTTGCTTTAACAGCTGTGAAGTTTGAAGATGCACCGCTGTGTGTCTAAATAGGAAAAACGCTGGATTTTTTAGAGTAAACATCTTGCATAATCAAGATTTGTTTCTAAAAAAAACATCCATTTTCACTTAATATCCTCGTGCATGAAGCACTTTGGGACAGACCATTTGATTTTTGTATTCATATTTTGGGGAATGTTTCCTGAAGTTTAGTGGAAAAGTTCAATTACAGAGCCAACTGTTCAGCTCCACACTGGCAGAGAAACCCGACCAGTATGAGAACAGCACAGTGTTTTAACAGCCACCTGAACAAACATCAAAGCATTTCACAGTTATTGGGTTTGGTGTGGACACACAGTGGTAATCCTTCAGATTTAGCAACATCTTTGATGCTGAGTCCTCGTCTTGTTTATGCTCTGCACATCCACACATCTCTTGGCACCTTCGCCTCTACGTAGATGGCGCTTTTTCTTTGATTCTCCTGCTGGGGGGGTTTAAGGGGGTTTAATTAAATGGGTTTAATTAAAATCAAACACATAATTATTATTTGTTATGTTACTCCTTCATGAACTAATGATTAATTACATAGATGTGCAGCACATTAAATTGGCAATTTGTAAGATATGGCCAGAGTTTTAGTTTAAAACAAATGTGTGAAGAAACAACAGTATCAACGTTACGACAATGACGTCCATGTGCTGTGCAGAGATGTCTACTGAAGTTAGCATGCTAACCAGCTAGCCCTGTCTAGTGAGTAGCGAGTTTGCTATTTGGTGCAATAAGTAAATAAAATAAACTTAGAAAATGTCAACAAAGGAAATATTTTCACAGCTTAAATCATAAACAGAAAAATACAACCGTACACCGTCTGAATTCAAGTCTCTCTCTTTTACTGAACCAAGACGAAACAAAACTCACCAAAACAGTGTTGGTTTGTCTCCACAGTCACGTCTGGTTTGGTCCAAATAAATCCTCAGCTCACAGAGTAAGATGTGAAAATATAATATAGAAGAGTCGCACGATGAAATTATTTTACTCTTTAGTGCCCTCGCTCAATGGGCCACACAATGCGGAAGAACCGTGGCCGGAAATCGAGCGTTTTTGACTTCATGCGCCACTGAGCAGCTTTCATAGGAGCGGCTCCGCCTCGAGGGCTGTGTCCACTAGTGATAGGTCCATGTAGTGAGCAGCAGTTAGCGGCTATGCTACTTAAATTGAGACCTTCGTGTATAAAAGTGTCAGTGATTACTGCATTTTAATCTTTCATGAAATCAAATCATGAAAACAAGCGCGAGGCCAAATCCCATTTTAAAGATTAATGCTCCATCTCATGTAATCCTGTGTCAGTGTTGATTGGTCCCAGATGTGATGATGCCAAAACCAAAACACGGACAGAAGTGTGACCCAAATTCACACAACATGCTTCATCTGACCAGGTTTGGGATTTTTAGTGTGTTTGCCCGAGAAAAGTAACAAGATTTAGTTTAACTCAAACCACAAGAATGCTAAAAAAAATCTTGATTTTTGGGTGTGCTGTTGATGGACATAATAGTCCCACAATGCAATGCACAAAAACAATGGAGGATCTTCTGACTGAAATACAAACATGTTGTAGTGTACACTGTATTCAGTATCTGTACACAGACAGTATGTGGTGCACGCTCGATGCAGTATAGAATTGGGACTGACAGTTTCTATATTTCCTTATTTTCCAGACAGCAGCACTGAAGCTCTGGAGGAGAGACGACGTAAAACAGATGTGTTGTTTCTTCCTTTTATCGGTTCGAATTTATATGAAGCTCTTTGGGGAAATGACTGCTTATTTTTTTCATTCTTTTTGTTAACTCAGTCAGAGATGATGCCCTCATTTGCCAAATCTAACTACAGCATAAAGCAAAGACTCTCTGTAAGTCTGTCTGTCTGTTATTCACATATCCAGAGAGCCGTTCGTTCGATCTACTTCACACTTGGCAGGTTTGTTGCTGAGGACCGACAGAAGTGCAGTGTTGAATTTGGTCTAATTTGGACACTCGGCACGTTCAATATTAATACATCCTGAATAAACAGTGAACATCGCTCTGTGCAGCAGCAGGGGGGGCTTCAGGACTCAGACTGAAGGTGGGCCACACATGTGATCCTCCTCACGTGATCTCATGGGGAAGCAGACATAAACAAAATGTAGATTAGCGTGGTGATGTGTTACAGTGACGAGTCTGATGAGTGGTGAGATGCGGTCAACTGTCCTGGTTTTGGTTTTCAGCTAAGATGTTTCCTGTTTCATGTCATGTTATCTTCACTTCTTTTCCTCCCTCTCTTGTGTATTTACGTCCTTGTCTTTCCTTCTGTCTTTGTCAGGTCAGCTGTTTTGTTCCCGTGTCTCTGTGTTTACTTCTCTTGTCTGCTTGGATTCCTTCCTGTGGTCTCCGAGTTTCTGCTTTGTACTTCGTTTAGGTTTTATATTTCTCTTTGTTGGAGTTGCCCCATCCTGTTTTGTTGCTTGTATTTTTGTATTTTGGGAGTTGGGGTTTTCTGGATGTTGGACATCAGCTTTGTTATTGAAGCTCGCTTTTTGTTTGCAACCTGGCTGCCTTTGTGTGTCTTGTGTTTGGGTCTCTATTGCGTTAACCACAACATCAACACAGGGTTTCTATGATTCAGAGAGAACTGAAGGTGAAATTTTAAGTTGTTGTCAACAGTATATATGTGGGATGTCACTCTCATGTGGTCCGACACGGAAAGTACCGACTATCATCCAGATTTTTGACTGTAAATATCAAACATGTTTAATATTAGCGGATGCCCTGATGAGTCTGAGCAGTTCAAAAGGCTTCAGACTGGATCTGTAAACATCTCACATACTAGATAATCTGTTCTGAACATCAGGTTCTGCACTGGTGTTAATTAAATCATTATCAACCAATTAATTCATTAATTAATCCAAACAGAATTTTTTACTTTTGACATTTTATTTATTATAGTGATGGAAGAAGTATTTACATCCTTTATTCATATTATAGAAGGAAAGCTGCACTAAAAATGTCGCCTTTAAGTACAAGCGCTGAAGTGTTATTAGCAAAACTAAATTAATTACAAAAATGTCCCCTGTGTTTGCCAGAATATTACATTAGAAACTCTTAAAGTCCCGTTTGTACAGCTGTGTGTGTGTCTGCAGTGTTTTTGTTCCTGTGTGTGTGTGTGTGTGTGTGTGTGTGCGGGGATCTCTCCTGGCTGCTCGTGATGTAATTTATCATTTTGCGGCACCGATGCACCAGTCAACAGTCTCCAGCTCCCCTGTAATACGGGGGGATATTTGTGGCTGCTGTGAGGCAAACAATTTAATAAATCAGTTCATTGCAGTGCACACGATGGCCCCTCGGCTTTACACACAGACAACATGCTCCGAGACTCCACAAAGACAGATGAGAAAACAAGTATTAAACAGTCTCTTTAAAGGAAAGCTAGTTCACACTCCACAGCTCATCACAACATTTGTATTCCTGAGACGGTGCTGAAGAAAATATAAACCAATAGCTGTAATGGCAAGACAGCAATTAAAAAGCGTAATTTCCTCCAGCGTTTGCTCGTTTACAAACCTTTTTATATACTTTAAATGATTTTGAATTAATTGTGCAACCTAATAAAGACAACAGGACATTAGCTGGAGATTAATTTAGTGAGTAAATATGGTTAGAACGGCCTCATGTTCTCAAATTAAATTGTGGTTTCTGGCTACACATATTCAGCCATTCAAAATTCAGTCATTATCTTCTCACACTGATGGAAAGTCAAGTAAAGTTTTGTAGTCCATAAAACATTTCTGGAGCTTCACAGCAAAACAGCGTTGTAGCATTCTCCTAAACTGTACTAAAACACACACAAAATGTCTCCATACAGCCCGGCCGCTGTAATCCAAGTCTCCAGAGGCCCCGAGATCACAGACTGATTTGAAAAGATGTTATTTACACCCTTTTTAAAGCTGAAATCTTCACTGTAGCTGCTGAGCTAAAAGCTTTAGCGTGGGGGTGCACGAGCTCGGACATGCGTACATTTGCTCCGTGCATTATTGGAAAGTAATTGTCTGGTGAAAAGTGGTCACTAGCAGCTTAGCCTCAATCAATAGTGATTAGACTCAGCTGTGGTCCTTCTGGGCAGTGGTCGTCTGCGGAAAGTCACCACAGATATGTCCTATGATGAGGAACGCAAATAATTAATCAATAAAAAGAAACACTTGATCTTTGCTTATATACCAACACTACTGACAGAAGCTACAGCGGTTAGATAATATGAGATCAAGAGCTATAATGTGATGTTAGATGTTATGGAGACTTCAGCAGAGCTCTCTGTGCTTCAGGTTAGCAGGTATGCTCATTTGGACTTTGGCACTCACTTAAAGATTCAAGATGTTTATTGGCACTCTGGTTGTTGTAAGTACACTCTGGTGCACTTGGCTGAGAGACTTCACTACAGTGTATATAGAGTATAATATTATGAAGCAAGCAGGAAAGGTATAAAGTAAGGGAGTAGGTATAGAAACAGCAGGAATACGGTGCATATGCTTATATAAATATAGAAATAAACATGTAAGACACATAAATGTAAACAAAGAATGTATTAGAAAATAAGTATAAAGGAAACAATAGTACAGAGCAAAGAGTTTGCTCTTCAGACGACCTGCATGCTAACGTCCCCAGCTAGCTCCAGAAATGTTTTGTGGACTTCCCATCAGCATGAGGGGGAGATAATGACTGGATTCACATGTTTTTGAGTGAACTGTTCCTTTAACACATTGAGTGCATGGCTTATCATACCTCTATAAAAGAGCAGCAGTTGTGTGTACCCGCTTTATCATTACATCTTTATTATAACAAGAGCGGCCAACATAAATACAACCCGTCTTTATTTATTAGCTTTATTTCCAAATCCTTTCATGGTGAACTGTGTTGTGCAGCCCCTCAGATAATGTTAACAACATGACAGTAAAAAAAATGAATCTGTAAAGAAAGAATGCTGGAAATCCATTATTCATCTGCTGAATGAGTTATGAAATGTGTCATCGACCTGTTATGAATACACAAAGAACATAAAAATGGAACTGATTTCAAAAGCGTCAAAAGCGTTTCATCGACCAGCTTACAGTGATACGATCACAGAGACACGAGTAGGAGCGCACCCACCTCGGATCCGTCTAATGGATTTCCTGCCAGGTGTTTGTGTGTCACCTGAAAACGATAACTGGTGAGTGAAACCCTGCCAGTCACAAAGAGCCCCGACGTGCTGCAGCTCCTCTGACCCTCATCAATTCAGCTCCTGACAGCAGCAGATCTTCCTCTTACTTTAACGAGCCTCGCTATTCTAATTCATTTCTGATTAAATATACAAGCGCTCTGATTAAACATGATCCTTCCAGTCGCCATTTCCTTTGACGTTCTTGATTAGATCTGCCATATTATGTTCTCAGTCATGTGGAAAAACAGGAGGGGAAAATGCTGGATTTCCGCAAGTCATGAATCGCCCTCTGCCACAGAGATGTAAATCAGTGTAGCAAGCTAAAATTGATGGAGCATCCTCTGGTTTTTATTCCCGGCTCACCCCTTCGTGGCCCCAGCCGGTGCATGCAGACACTAAAAGATGGATTACAGGCAAAAAAATGTGAGGTGTGAAACAAAGAAATTCAACATCAGAGCCATCAATCACACGGGTCCAATTCTGCCTTTTTTGCAGCTCTGAGTTTGTTACGTAAAGTGTAATTATGGACACAGCTGAATGCCGGGGCTTGTATCTGTTTTGATCCCCATTGACAGCGCTTATGTTGAGTTAATTGAGCTCATATCCCTGGATACATGATGAGAGGCTGTAACATTAGCTGTTTCCTGCACGCAGCTCATTGGGATGCAAGGGCAGTGCTGGCAGAGTAAACTGCGCCTTGGCAGAGATGCTGAGCAGTGGTGGTGCTGCTGCAGGGACATGACAGCTACAGTCTTCCCGGCCATAAATCCCCCCCTCCACTCTGCAGGGCACACAGACACACCTGTGTATTAAGTTGAAAGGCAGTTAAATTCAATCTGCCCCGTCGTGCCGTGTCAGTGGGTGAACTTGGTCGGTTGTAAGACATTTGTGCTGTTTCATCAACAGCCCATTATTTATTCTGGGTGGTTTTTTTTTCTTCCTCAGGTTCTCATGAGAGGAGGAGGAGGAGGACGGGTGGGAGTCACTCAGTCACTCACTGAATGTGAACCCAATTATTCCTCCTCCTTCACTTGTCCCACTCAAAAATCAAAGCAGCTCGCTCACAGCCACATCCTCAGCCTGTGCCAGTCACACATACTGGATGAGAGCATGTAATATCCTGATTAATTGTTCAGCTTCTCTGTTTTTTGCAGCGCATGTTGTCGTTCACGGTGCCTGTTGATATCATCCACTCTGCTGCAGCAGTGTGAGGACGGGAAGTGAAACAGGCTTCGTTCTGTTTTCCAGCTCAGTGTGACTCGACTTTGATTGTCTGCTCGCAATTTACCCAGCAACTGCCAGCTCTGTCTTCAGCACATCTCATACAGACCTTTTCTTAGATCTCAATGGATTGCCTAGCAACCTTTTTACTCCCAGCAGAAAACCAATCTGTGCACTGAGCAGCGCGTGGTGACCAGTGTAATTATTATGCAAAGGAAGACTAACAGAAATGCAACAATCTTTTATAATCAGTGTACAGAAATCCATGAAGACAAAGACACTAATGAGACAATAATGATTGATGTGGGAATGTTAACGTTTATAGCAGTTATACACGTTACTCCTAGCCCCATCATACCCTGAATTATTATTACCAGACATCAAAGAACTAGCAGCGACAAAGGCCGACTGTTGTGTTGCTTCACGTCACTTGTTTCTCAGCCAAAAAAGCTGCACTTGAACACACCACAAAGACTACAGACGACAGTAAGCTAGCTCCTACGTTCTGCGCCTGTGTGAGAGGAAATAACTCTCCATACCACCAGGTGGCAGCAGTCTGTGTTTGTCATTCAAAAGGGGCAAAAGCACTGGTGAAGAGGAGGAGTTGAAAAATAAGAGTGACAGGTTCGAGGAGCTTTCCCTTCCCTTTCTCTTTCTGTTTCTGTTTCTCTTCTCGTGCAGTGATTCGCTTAGCTGAACAGCCAATCAGAGTGATTTCTCTGATCGACGGCTCCACCGCTGATATGCTCAATCAGCCAAAAAGCTGCCGACAAGGGCCAACTAGTGCCAACAGCGTGGGACACCTTGCAAAAATCCGGACCACAGACATCCACGACATTGTTCAGTGACTCGCTTCATGTCAGCAACTCAGGGGTTTGCAGCTGCGTTAACCATCGAGCTAAAATAACAGAAGATCATTGGCTCCTATGAAGAGGAGAGGACTCCTGCAGAGACTGCTAACTGTTGCAGATACTCGTTTAGTGAAACAAATAACTTGAAGTCGAACTCATAATTTCCGCAGGTATCACAGGGCTGCAAATAACTCACATATCACTGTTTTTACTTAATGCAGCGGTTTAACAAAGTCAGATCTGTGAGTCAGCATCGAGGCCTCTGGTAAGGAATGAATTTAGTGGAAATCCTTGAGCGAGCCGACCCGACGGCCCTTCATCTTAACTGCAGCTGCTCTAAATGTGAAACTAGATTAACCACTGATGGAGCTCGATGGAGACTTTTCACATTACATAGCACATACTGCTGCTATAATCCTGAAGGGAGCGTGTGTCTGATAAAGTGAGTGGCATTCAGCCCTTAAATACAAACCACACAGCACAATACCGGCTTAACCGTGTCTCTATTTACCATAATTGATTTGCATTTTCAACACTGAATGTGGCATTGAGGGAGATGGATCCTGAAACTATTTAAATAGCAGCTATTGACAATGCATTATCTCAGGCTCCTCCTCGAGAGCAGAGACAGTGGCTGAAACAGCTGTGGCATTTTTAAACTTAATTTCAGTGTTTCCTAACAGTTTTTTTTTTTTAAAGGAAGCTGTGAATTTCTTTTCAGCACAGACACCAAATTTCACTCAAGACTCATCCTGGTTGAACCGTGTTATTATCGCCTCAGCGTGTCGTCTCCCAGTCGTGTTTTGTTGAAGCCTCATTCTGTTCAGGAAATCACATATTGGATTTAGATATTAAAACCTTCATCCAATAACAGCTGACGTCCACATGTGAATTGCTTCTTATTATTTCAAGTGATGAATATGTTTTTTTTTTGTTTCTGCATTACCAGATGACAATGGGTGAGGGACTGTAGGAGAGTGATTAGGATGGGGGAGAAAAGAGTTGTGGTTGAAGGTCGGGTCAGACGTTCTCAGGAGAGCAGGAATCCAAATGTGGACTTCCTTTGCTGGATGTTAGTTAACAGTCATGTTAATTATTAGATCAAGAGGACAGCTCATGGTTCATAAATGACAACAGGTCTGTATCAGGAGAGTCCGGAGCAACCAGTGTCAGTGCCAGGTGTGTCTTCAAGTCAAACAGTACTTCTGATTTCTAAGTCTGTTCATTCTCGATTCCTCTGTTCGCCTCCTCTCCTTCAGTCTTGGTCCCTCCCTCATGAGATGTGAAGCGAGGAGGCGAGAAGAGACATGAGAGGAGACGAGGAAACACGCATTTAACAAAATGAGACGTCCGTGCTTCAGAGCCGTCGTCTCAAAGCAACGTCAATTAAATACGATGTGTGGCTCAGCGGCATCATCCGTCTGAGGGGAGCACGAGAGGAGCAGAACAGCGTTCACCACAACTTATATGTTTACTTTTAATTCAGCTGACTTCCACAAAGGAAAACACCTGTGCATCCTCGCTCATAGCTCCTCCAGCAAAGCCTCCTCTTTCCTCAAGATGCATTTAAGGGAAATTGAGACATCCTTAACTCCTGGCCCCCGCTGACAACCATTTCCGGGCCACCGGCAGGAGGACAAAAGGAGCAAGAGATGAGAAGAGCCCAGAGACTCAGGTCGTCTTAAACAACCTCCCCTCATCAGGACATCCAGGGCAGGCTGGAGGAAAGAGGGGGCAAACACTGCATGTAGGCAGGGTTCACAAAAACAGCAAATCTGTAAAAAGTAAATATCACAGAAGTTAAATTACTTTGAATAACAGCAACCCAATATTAGAAAGCCTCACATCCTCCCTTCTGTGATATTTACACGCTCTCATTGTGAATGCTGCCTACATGCCGTCGATCGCCTCCTCCCCTTTTTTATTCCCAGCCTGTGCTGGATTAGGTGCTAACGAGGGGAAGTTATTCAAGAGGATGTGAGTGTGTATTGTTTGTCTCTGATGAAGACACACTCTGTGCTGAAACGTTAGTCATTTCCTTTTTCTGAAGTCTCTCCTTAAACTAGATTGCTGTACTCTGTGAGCGTTTGACAGGCTGTCGGATCTTTTCTGAGGCAGCTGAAGTGGGTTAAACTTCTTCCCTCAAGGACAACAGCTCTGTGTCTGTGTCAGGGATTTCTTTATGTGCACACTGTGGCACATTAGAGGCTCCACTCAGGTATTAAAGAGATTACATGTAAGAATTCTGCTTTAAAATGATTAAAAAACGACTGGACCTTTGTTGTGTATTACGTTGAGCTGGAGCGAGACTGATTGCAGGTTCATTTGTGTTTTATTATTGATTGCGAGTAGTTTCTCGGCCCAAACAGCCTGATTGATTTCCTCAACACGTCCTCAAACCTAAACCACTGAATGGGGTTGATTGCCGGTGACGCCCAAAACAACATACATCAAAAAACATTACTGCTGCAGCGCACCAGCGACAGGTGCAGCAGACCTTTGTGGTACGGTCGCCGTTTGTTGGGTTTCGGCAAGAAAACGACTTTGTTAGGTTTATGTCAAAATAACTATAATATGAACACATGTATGTGACGTACATTAAAGACACTAGTAAGTTAAAATGACTCACCCGTGACTTTTGGTTTCGTTGGACACGAACAGCAGCTCCCTGGATGAAAGTCCAGTTCTTGTTTCTTCCAGCCATCCACCTCTTTTTGTATTTGGACTTTTCCCACCTGATCCGACTTCTCCTGACTTCCTCCAGAGGCGCCGCTGCCGCCGCCAAGCATCAATATGGGCTATAATAAGCTGCTTTCTGAGGGTCTGAGTGTGTTTGTGAGTCTCCAGAGTCTCTCAGCAGAGACTCTGGAGACTGTAACGTGACGTTCATGAAGTAAAGTACATTTCCCCTCCAGCTCCAGTCAGCAGTCAACATTACAGAACAGAAACACCTGACGATGGAGGTCACCTCCGGATCACTGCTGCAGTCAGGCTGATAAACAGGAGTGAAGATAAATCCACTTTTTAATCCCACAAGTTAAAAAAAAGTCATCTCTGAGCTCTCCTCCCGTCGATCAGAGCAGAGTCTGATGTGACTCTCTTGTTTTGTTTTGGTAGAGATTACACACAGTATTGTGCGTTTAAGTAATTGTACACATGTTTTACTTTAACAGTGTTACATTATTTTAAGTTGAAACACCACCCTTATCTTTGTGTACAGTCCCTAAACAGTGAGACTGAGTCGATCGCTGGGTTAGGGATAGTTGTCCCTAAATAATGGCCGACACTCAGATAATTAAATTTGTAAATGGAGGATTATGTAACTGAACAACAATGTGGGAGTTATAGATTAAGACAAACAGTCGAGTGTATGGAAGAATTAAAAAGTGGCTTCACACCTTTGACCCTGAAATGCATCAGGGAAGCAGTTGATCGCCTTGTGATTCAGGAGGCAGTTTAAAAATAAACTAGCAGCACCGCCGTGTCACAGCGAGCCTTGTGAGATGGTAAAGGTAATCTTAAAGTGTGGGCATAGCAGCGGTGTAACTCTCGGGGGAAATCAAGAGCTTTCGCAGCTGCCCTGCCCGCCAGCAGTGGCAACACAACTCTAAAATGACAGGGCAGCGTGCCGGCGGACGAAGACAGACAGACAGAAACTTTGAGCTCAAACTTAAATCGAAATACTTCAAATACACCGGGAGCTCGTGGGTGAGACAAAGCCGCATGTTTCCAGATAAATACACCGCTGCCTGAAGTGCAGCCGAACATGAAAGCACATCTACCTTTCACCCTGCGAGTTGAGATGAGCCGTACATCTGTTAGTTTTGAAAAGGTAAATATTCCCACTTGTTTTTGTGTTATGCCAACCGCGCCGCATCCACGGTAGGAATATAGGTTAGACTCCGCCAAGAGCGAAAACATCTGGCCTGATTTTTATTGGATTTTGGATGATTTAAGTAAACAAGTGTACACAGTTACTGATTTCGCATCACATAGGCGTTAAAAAGGATGTTCAAGAAGCACACAAAATGGAGAAGCCATCATGCCTTTTTTTTTTTTTTACACCTCTACACTTTATTGTGCTTTTATGAGTCTTGTAAATGTAGACAGCTCCCTCGGTGACGTCCCGAATCCCGCAGAAAATAAGATCACTGGATGAAATCAATGGAACAGAATGAGAGATGAGAGGGTTTTTAAGCCCACAAAATATAAAGTGTTACATTTCCTGGCTCACGTTGACAGCTCCGAGGAGGGAGGAAATAGCTTGTGTCTGCTTTCTGAGGAAAAAGTGCCAACAGATTGTCAGAAAGACCGGTGTGTTGTCCAAACAGATAAAGTGTCAAGTGAATAACAAGCCAAAAAAAACCCCCATCTCTTGCCACTATCTTGACACTTTTCATTTTTGAAAATTAAGTCGGTGATAGAACTGGATATAAATACAAGTCAGTCAGCCTCGGTGAGGACCACACAGCCTGTTGTTCTGCACTGTGCAGGCTTCGACATGGTGCTTTAAAAAGTGATTTTCCCCAGTGACCCTCTGACATGCCTGAGCCTGCACTAAATTGTCAACAGTTATATATTTTTGTGAATCATTTCAAGGTTTTCCCGCAGCCCCAAATCATCTCGCCACCTGTAAAATCACCGAGCAGCCCTCCATGATGAAAATATCTCCAGCTTCTGTCGTGTTTCTGTGAGTCACACGGCAGATTCAAGACGTGCTCTGGGTGATAATTATTTTTTCCAAGTTTGTGTGCTAATGCTGTTGGAGACAGTAGTTTCCCACAAGTGCTTATCAAGTGAAGCATCATGAGTCATCGGCCTGTTGGTGTTAATGCATGTGAACGCGTAAGTCTAAGATGCTCTTCTTCAACATTTCCTGTCCTGATTCCTCTCACCAAACCCTCCTCTAACTCTTGAAGTGAGCGCAGTTTGTGCAATCTATCAGCGTCGTTAACCTGTTTCGTGTGTGCGGCCGCAGAGCGCTAAATCCTCCAGCAGCGTGAAGCTGTCACACGTCATAAGCAGATATATCCTCGGCACTGAAGAAAAGCACCAGGTGGAGCGTTTACAAGATGTCTGTCACTGAGGAATCATAAGAAAATCTCAACATACACAAGTGTGCAGTCAATCAATGCATCATTCACCTGCGATCATGATGTCACATGACTGATTTTATACAATCAGCTTTAATCTTGAATTGATAATCTTGAAATCTAACAGATACTGTACATTCCTATTATGTTCCCTTTCCCCAAAAAACAAGGAAATACAAGGAAAATAACATTTCTGTAAAAAGAGGAACATATATAATAAATACAGTCTGTAATTTCATGTCACAAAACATTAACAAAGCTCTCCATTCTCACACAGAAGTATGCAGTTTACAGCGACACCAGGGACAACTTACCACTTAAATTTATATATAAATATATGAATAGTTTCTTGATTTCAGAGTTTTACACAATAAAAGCTTCTCATTTCTGTTGATTTTCGCAGCTGAAACTACATCTGTTGCTGGCAGATTTTAGCTAGCTGATTAAGCTAGCACGATTGACCATTTACTCCATGAATTTGTTGAAAGTAACACATCCTCATATTAAAACAACTGAAAAGGTTGATCGCCTCCTTGAGTGACCCAAAACAACATGACTGTCGCAGCGCACCGGACCTTCGTTGCAGGTTTGCGGTTTAAGTAACTATGTTGACAACTTCAGTTACAAATGTACCTTTTTTATTAAGTTACTTACTTTGCATTATGTTCATGTTAAAAGAAAATAACTCAACGTCGTCGTTTGGTTTCGCACCAGACACAAACAGATTAACTCCTCCTAGATTAACTTCCTGTGCTTTTACCCAACCAACCGTCCCCATCCTCGTCTCTGTACAGACTTTTTGCTCGTCATACTGTTTCTCCTCACTTCCTCTTTTTCAGCCACGATAACTACCACAGCCACAAGATGCCACGCCCTCACAACAAACGTAAATATGAGTCTTAATAAGCTGCGTTCATATTTGACCTACATGAAAACTGTCTCTGGCTGACTGTTTAATATGTTTTTAATTGACTCCTTTTTTTTACATGCCTACATGATATCATACTAACAGACGGAGGTTAATGCTTCAGCCTGTGTGCCAAGTAAAAACATCCTCACCAGCTGAAAATCGATGTTGTCTGCTGTGACCTGTGACCTCAGAAAATGTAGTTCACTAATGGAACGCAAAACAATCGACCGCTTTGCACGATGTGATGTCGCCGTGTCGTTCCTACAGCATCATAATTATGTTGCTCCGGCACCATAATTCCATCTGACAGATCAGGTTTTCATCGTGTCGTAGCTTTGAAACTCGGGACAATGAAAAAAACAGAAAAACACATTAGAGAGATTATGTGTTCAACGTTTTGAAAAGGTCCATTTCAACACAAAGCCTCTTTATCTAAACCTAAACAAGCCTCCTGACCCTCTCGGCTGCAGACCGCCTGGCAGAGCAAAGCTTAAAGTTTAAAGCAACATTAATTATTATGTTCGAGGAACAAAACCAACACGGCGACACCAGATAAAGCCGTTACTGTTGGCATTTCTTTTTTTCTTCAGGTGGCAAAGTCAAGTCATGAATAGTTAATGTGCGTGAAATGTTGTTGATCCAATCGTAACTCTAACCATGACCCTCTCCGTGCGGTCATGTGGACGTTAAAGGGTTTGACATCCGAAGTTCACTATGATTAGATGAACAGTGTTTGTCGACCTCGCCGCAGATACAGACAGTTTAATCCAGTTCTTACACTTCTGCTCTTGTGTTTATGTTGTTGGACGGACACGACCCTCCTGACTCTTTACATTCAGACTATTTTCTCCTCCAGCTTCATGCTCGGCGTTTCAACACGTGCAGGAATCTAAAGCTTTGACAGCCTTGCTGCGCCTAGCTGCTAAAATATGATTCGACGATCGCTGCTCTAACTAACGGTATATTCCCAGCTGACAAACGTTTCCAATTATATCACATTTAGTTTTCACCATTTTCACGGCACAACATGGAGCTGCTGTCTATTATTATCCAGGATCTTAATTGGGTATTCTTTCACACACAAGTTTTTTCTTTCCTGGAAGTCACATAGAGGTCCTTAAGACAGTTAGTTTGTTACGTCATGTTATCGGACAACGCAGTAATGAAGCAGGAGAAAAAACAGGGAAAGTTGCCTTCAGGGTCTTGATCACTACGGTAAAAACCAGACATGATTTTAAATCAGATTTGCCTTCAGCGCTTTTCAGTCTCGACCACCTACGCAGCTTTTCTAAATACAGCAGACAGTTGTTTGGGTTGATGAATGACACTGTTACTGGTCATTTACCACAGTTTTATTTACCATATATTATAATGTAACATCTTGTAAAAAGCACACACATGTAGATATATGAGTGCACAGTCAGATAACTTGTTGAAGAACACAGTTAAAAACAAACCATTAAGTACAGGAGAGATTTTAAATGGATGGTGAAAAGTAAATATCTCAACTCCCAGTGCACCAAGATCTGTTTATTTTTCATCTGTTTATCTCTTCAGCTCCATTAAATTAATTACGTGATAAACATCACAAATCATTCAGGAAATCAAAAGTCACCATGTAAATTATACTTACTGCCGGCGAGATGTGTAGGCTGTACATTTTATATGACAATTACTTATTTTCTGACTTGTTTCTCTCGTCGTGGGTAATTTCATTTGGTGGGGCTCATTTCTTGAGCTACAGAGAGACCTCTGACTGACAGCGTGATTAAAAAAAAAAGCAGCAGAAAACCTTTTAGCTTGGCTGATCTTTCATTTGTTCTGCTACTCAGTTGCTTATCATGCTGTTTCCCTGCTCTGTTTATAGCATTTTGCATTTGATTACTGAACCTGACGCAGCAGAGAGGTGCCCAGATGAGGAGAAGTCGAGGAAAAATGTTTAATAAGATTAAAAAAATCATTAAATTATTATCCTTAATACTCCTCGGGAGGCAGAGCAGAACGTGGAAAGTCATGCTGCTGTTCAGCCTCCTTCTCTAATTGAGGACACTGAGGGTCAGGTAGGTCAGAAGCTCGCTAATCAATACTGCTGCACCCCTTTATTTCCACCGAGAAATATTTTCATTTTCATTACCCTGGCTCCAGGATGCTCTGCAGTAGATTAATTGTCTCTTTTGCTTCTTTACCAGACCCAGTTTCCTCCCACATAGCCTCCTTTTTCATCTGAGTGCTCCACTGGTTTTGTGCAGCAGACATACAGTACAGTAATTTGGACACAGAGCCTCACAGTGTCCCCAGCTCACTGGTGAAAGGAGTGGGTCTGGGGGCAGGGCAGCACAGGCTCAGAGGGGAGGGCAGCCATTAGCCCCGGGTGGTATTTGGCTGGCCTCGGACCTCTCGGCGCCTGAGTTGGGGGCTCCATGCCCATGTCGAGGCGCAGTGACAGGTGGGCATGGCAGTAATCCAGAACCGACGGCTCACACCTGTACAACGTCAGAGCACTCAGCTGCCGCGGGACCTATAGACGCAAGCAGGAAGCAGAAGAAGGGGAAGGAGAGAAGAAGAAGAAGAACACTTAAACCTTTTAAATCTGCCAAAAAAATCCCCCATTTCAACATTTTATTCACTCAGAATATTTGGAATTGGCTTAATTTACTTCATGCAGTCGTGGCACAGTGCTGTCATTAATGCAGCCTTGGCTGCTGCTGTAGTGCGCGCCCCAAGACCTGAAATCTGTGGCGCTCAAACACCCACTTTCAGCCGGAGTGATTTATATGCAAGATGAAAGCCTTAAGCAAGAGTGCACACATATTTTCTGCCCTCTTTTAAATGGAGTCAAGGCTCCATTTAGAAGAGAGTGCTTATTACATTACAAGCACTTTGCTGATTCAAAGACCTCTCTTAGCTTTATGTGCTAGTGTGGTCTGAATTATGTCAATTAAAAGGCATAAAGCTGCATCGTGGTCTGTGCAATATTGATATTAATATTTCTAATGACTATTAATGCCTTCACGCAAAATATGGATGCACTCATGCATCTCCAAATGCAACAAAGCAACAGTAACACGGTGTGGAGAAACATTCATGTTGGATGACGCACATGCAGCACTTGAATGCACTTCAGTCAAGTTCACTTCCACATGGAGATATATTCTGCATATTCTTCATTAACGCTCACAGTCTGATGCAGTGCGATGAATGACTGTTAAAGGTCGGGCTGGAAGGTTATTCTGAAGCTGTTATATTCATAGAAAATCTCATAACGTCTCAACAGCAATCAATAAACCAAATGTTTTGACAAATAAAAACAAAACATTTGTGGCTGTTGCAGACCTTTAATTCACCCTCTGTATGATCAGTGATGCCATAATTGCCATAATGTATGATAATTTGACCATTTTATGATGCTAACATTAGTAGCTGGGGTTCATTTACGCTCTCTAAGTTCAGTTTATTATCTGACATGATCAGGATAGTAAAATATGGGTCTTATGTCTGATGTGACCTCCTGTCCAGCTGGTCATGCTCGGTGTAGGCTCTGATGATGATACGGGAACACGGCTGAGAGCTTAAACGATCCCACTGAGGTACGTTGAATGTCCAGTTATTTATTTAATTAGCTAAGCTCACGGCCTTCAAGGTTTTCATGCTGTCTTGTCATTAAAGTTTTATTAATGGGCTATTCATGATTCAAAGATACTTTATTGTCATTGTACTAATGTGCAAAACAACAACACAATGAAAATGCCATGGCGAACAAAAAAAGAAGATGAAAAATATAAAATTATCAGCCTGTTTTGAATACGATGTAAATAAATACGATGATATTCCTCCAATAGCTAGGCGGCTATATTGCTAAAGCTATTAGTGAGCTAGTCGCACAACAACAGCAGAGGTGGACAGACTAACATGCTAGCTTGACAGCAGTGAGTATTAACAATAGCCATGATCTTTGTTTACGTTCATTATGATAATGTTTTAGGTGTTTTCGTACATTAGCACGTTAGCAAGTAGCACAAAGCACACAGCATAGATCCAACTATTACAATCTGGATACAGCATTGGAGCCCCGTTCACTCCTAAGAAAGCTGCTCAGTGGTGCATGAAGCCTAAACAGCTGGACTTCCTGGCTGTAAAAAGCTTCTGGTTTAGTGCCCGGCGAACTTAAATGGGAATAAAATCTAAAAATAAAATGATCTAGTTGTGCTCTTCTAGACTTTCCTAATGTTATCGGACCAAAAGGCTCAAATCATGATAGTGAAACGAGTCATTTCAGGAGGGTTGAGACCATTTTACAGCAGCTGCTTTCACAATGTTAGCTTACATACATCTTCCTGGGGGCTTGGCACAAAGCCCCTGAGCCAAAGAACAGGATCGCTGCAGCAGCAACAGTCTTATTGAGCGGCTAACCCAGCTAGCACAAAGCACACACCCACAGCAGTGACTGCTGGGTCGGGTAGCCCTTTTTGAGGTACGTTTTTGTCGGCTAATTTGCTTGTATTAATATGCTTGTGGTATTTATTTCTGTATTTATTAGAGTAAAAGAGCTAACTGAGCTTGTTGAACGCTGCTACCACAAATTTTTTGATTGGATACTTTTAAACTTTAGCCGTGGTGTTAAACCATTTGTGCTATTCCTACTGGGAAGCCTCAAACCTCATCATAATGTGTGCAGAACCTGTTGTTATTTTATTGGATCACAAAAGGCTTGATTCGATGCAGAGACGTCTTTTATCTCCGTGTCTGATGAGGTCAGGTTTCACAGCGCTATCACCATTCAGACCCTTAACTGTAAAATCACAGCTTACAGAAGGTCATGTTTTCCTATCAGGAAACGATCCGGCTCCGTTTGCTCTTTGCTGTAATAGGAAGATTATCTGAAAACACTCTATTGTCAAATCCAGCAGCTGAACTTTGCTCACTTATACTTCGGAGGACTTAATAAAATATTCATGAACAACAATGCTCTGAATGCAAAATGAGCAAAGTGTGCGGTGCCGTCTGGATTTGGGAGTTTCTCTGCACAAATTATCAAGGGGAAAGGCTACATGCTGGGCTCCTTTTCTCCAATTATAGCAATAGTAAGGAAGTCAAACATGTAAGTGGTGAAGTCAATATAGATTTGGTTGGTCTGCTCTCTCTCTCTCTCTCTCTCGCTCGCTCGCTCTGTGTACAGTAACAGTTGGCAGAGCAGTCGCAACCTTTGTCTCTGCAGCATCTCCTCCTGTTCAACTTCCACGTTGCCAGTTTATCCCGGCTCAGATCCAAACGGTGCCGTAAAATAAACCGAGCCGCAGTAACTGAGACAGTGAAAGTCTTCTTTGTTTTACTCTACCGCCACAGATCTGTAAACACATAAACAAATACGTCTTTTAGAAAAGGTAAGAGGCTTTCGCTGCAAAGGTTTTCTCACAATAAATAGTATGAATAGTAAAGAGACATTAAACAGTTAAGAGTCTGTGTAACATTTTGTGTTTTTGAAGGATCTGTGTCAGTCAAACGAGAACATAAAATAGTTACATCTGTGAGAGTGACTGCCTGCTTGTTGTGTCGGGGTATTTTTTTATGCTGCGCTTCAAACAGCGAGCTGCTTACCGTCACTGTGCCGATTGATTTAAACCTTCTCAAAGAACCCGACACAAGCGCCGGCTCATTTTTTATCATTATGTTCAGTCTGCGGCGAATAATGCATCAACGTCAAAGGTTTTGTCTGTGACGGCAATTCACTGTTTGGAATCAGACCTTTCTCTAAACCCAACGACGTAAAGAAAATAAAAATACTCACATTATCCAATAAATCTAACAAAACTGACACAGCAGAGGCTCCAGATTGTGCTGATGTCGTAGTCATTTCGCTGCTCGAGGCCAGGCTTGGACTTTGGATGAATTTCAGATGCATCTATTTCATTTTTTCAAAATGTATGCATGTATGCAAATGTTTGGGTCTAACAGATTTTTATGCTCCCAATCAGAAAGCCAATAAAGTGTATAGACACACACACACACACACACACGATCCCCCACAGCAGGTTTGGTGTTAACGTTCGTTAAAAACAACCACACTGTATAACAACCTCATTCTGTGATTTTATTGCCTCCTCCTCAAACACTTAAGTTACTTTCCTGCGTTTCCCAGCTCTTCGCTTGAACCATCAGCGACTGCATCTCACACAGAGAGCCCCCTCAGCTCGCGGCTCACTAAGTAAGGCCGACATTTTTATTCACATGGAGCCGCTTACCATGAAATAAATTCTAATTCTTATTTCATTGGGTCTTTAATTTTTAGTGAGGCCTCCCTCAGTATTTTTTCCTCGAGCGCTGATGGTGGAATATCTGCTGCTTTTCTCTCTTAAATGTAATAAAGTAGAAGTGAAGCAGAAATTTACATTTTCCATTTCACTGGGATCTGTACCTTTTATACTTTTACATGTGACAAATGATTAATTGTAGGATAGACAGCCTTTTTTGCTTTTTACTTATCAGTCTGGAGTAACTACTGATGGAACAGCTAAAAAACGACACCATCCCACAAAAATGAGGGAAGAAATACGACACAAAGGAAGCACGTGGCACGGTTTTCCCCGGTCACTATCCTCAGGTAATGGTTGAACAACGTGATTAACTCTTCACTGCAAGAGAAGAAGCAGTGAGCGAAGACGGTGCAGGAGGAGTGTGATAGAGATTGAAGCAACACGACGGGTATTTGCTCCGGTAGTTGTGTCAAAGTCTGTTCCCTCCGTTGATGTGTGTTTCCAAATGTGCTAATGCTAGTGTGATAATTAACGGGAAATGGCGGCGTCTCACTGTCTCCGGAGTTTGCATTTGAAATATGATGGAGGTAGAGAAAACAGCATGTTCTGCCGTTCTAACTTAATACTGCCGTTGTGGACATCCGGGGCCTGGCAACATGAATCCATCACAAGATGGAGAGAAAACAAACAGAAGGTATTTCTGTCCATTACATTTGACTTTTAGCCTGCAATCTTACATTTGTCTGTCAGGACAGACACAAAACTGCTGAAGATGGAAGATATTTAACGTCGTTAGTCAGAGACCGCCTACAGTGAATCCTTTATTTCATCACAACAGAAACTTGAAGCAAATATCTGATCGAATATAGTTTCATTTCCCTTCCTTTATTTTAACTGTACTGGCCCCGTCTGCACTCGCCTTTGCCAAGTTGTCTGAAAGAGCACAGTGCGAGAAGACGAGAAGAAGCTTTGTTTGTTGAAACTAATTGATTATGAAAATAGTTGTTAGTTGCGGTCCTAATTAATTCTGTGAATTAATTAAAGTGGGAGTGAGACACCAGTTAAACAGCGAGCGCAGTGGTGGGTAGTGAAAGTGTGAAGTGGTGGAAACTGGGATCTCACACTTACAGTATGAATGTAAACTCATGTATGTTGGCTCACGCTCCTATATAATATTTAAGACCGTGCAGACTTGTGGGGAGGACGTGCAGTTTGTCTAAAATTTAGTTGTGACGATGGTGAGCTAAACATTATCACAGAGACCTACAGATAACGTCCAGTATGGATGTGATCAGTGTTTTGCAGATGGACGGCCCTGTGCTGCGTCGGCACCCTGCTGCTTTGCCAGATTGACCTAAATCAAGTGATTTTCTACCACGCAGAGGTTTACAGTCCGTCTCAACACATGCTAGAAGCCCCGTGAGGCCGTCACAGCAGTGCTTTGAGTTAGATGCTAATGCTACCGTGCTAACGTGCTCACAATGACAACAGAGGTTCACTGTGCAGATTGTAAAGGCCACTGAGGGAACGTGACTGTGATTGTGGGCTTCATATATAGAATTGATTTGACTTGATTTGTACTTCTGGTTCCCTCGTGTCGCAGGGTTTTCAGTTAAATGTCTAAATTATAGTCTGTGGTTAACACACGCTTCAGAGATGTCCATGTTTTGTTCTCCAACATAAAATCATCATTAAATGTCCCACAGTTTAATTATAAAGCTCTTCCGTGTATTAGCGGTTGCTAACAAGTGTCTAAATGAGGCTACAGAGGTTGTCGGGGACATTAAACGTCCTCACAGCGAACACGGAGACTCATCTACTCACTAGTCCGTCTTTACAGGCCCACTTTAGTTACAAACTGTTCTAACTCTGACTTTACAACTTGTACATTGATCAGTTTATAGAAAACCTGGATAGTAATTGTGCAGTAAGACGCTTAGTGAGCGTGTGACCGTGATGTCGTCTGTTTACAGCCTAACATCAGCTTTTTACTGCTACACATTTAATTTACACAAGTGGTGTTCATCTGTGGAGATGATCTTGATGAACAAAACGTGTAAGAATCATAAACTTGTGTTTGTCACAGGGATTATTTTCTGCTATAATCCAAAATCCATTTCAAAAATCCCACATGCTTCAGTCAAAGGAACCGTGCCAACTTCCATGTTAGCCTTCAAGAATACATCATCCCTCCAACTCGTGTTGAACTCGTGTTGCATATTAACCATTAAATGAATCTTGAATCTTGAAAGTCGGTGGAAATCTGCACTACATTTCAAGTCAATCCATCCGTTAGCTGTTCATATTCTGTCTGGACCAAACTGATGAAGCCACTGCTTTTATAGTTTGTTGTCCTGGTTATTATAAAGACAGCTAAGGTCACATTTTTAATTCCTACAGCTTCATAATGTCTTTCAATTAGCCGGTAAATTATTGTGCCTTATTTATTTTTTGGGTGAAAAGAGTAAACAGCTTTTCTGAATCACTGATGGTCTCTGGATGAGAACACTTCCTAATTACTACAACACAACATTCAAAACATCAAAACAAAGTCAATTAAGTTAATGTCAGCTCTCTTCATAAGTCTTGATTCAGGTAAGAGTCATTTCATCAGAATAAATGTTTTTCCATATTTTGCAGCAGGTCAACAAAACACCGTCCTGCGTTTTAAACCCGCTCCATTCACACGGAGCGGCTGCCGCCTTTTCTCGGCTCTTCATGAATGAGATCAAGTTTTTAATATCAGCATCTCTGAAGCAGCAAACAAAAACAGGATCAGTTTCACGTCTTAGCACAGAAGAAAAGAATGAAAAGCCTCTCTGGCCAAGCGAGCAGAGTGAGCGCTCAGGTTTAATCAGGAATATTGAGGAAATGTTGGCTGTTATGGTTGCAGCTCTTAGAGAGGTGACTCATTGGCTAGCATAGCTTGGAGAGCTGCCAGCAGAGCTGCTTAGAGCCGATCGCTGCATACACACAGCCTGAGGCATGATCACCATCTTACCTCAACTCTAGCAGCTCAGGAAGTCCTCTACAAACCAGCTGTGCACTACACAACCGCAGAAATATAAGATGAATTCAAATCTCTTGATTACAATAGCTACCTCAGAATAGCCTCGCTTCCTCCTGACAAGAGTAAGTCGTTATTCAGCGAGTCACTGGCTGCTGGCCAAGGCTATAAAGCGAGCATCTGGCATCGGCCCGATCTTGTCTTCACGTTATGTTAACGGTTTAAACTATTGCTGTTTACCCTGAAGTCAATTTGAAATGAAGAGTGTCCTTGAGCGCAGGCTGCTACCTGTGGAAACTACACCTCTGTTACAGGTGCTGTACTGCATGTCTATCCTGCTGAGGTGAGCTCATCCCATTTCACTTTTATGATACATATCTGCTTTGCATCTTTCCTCTCAGCTCGAATGACTCATTGTTTATGAGCGGAAACCTCCAGCGTCTGAAAACTGTTGGAAATGATCCTGACTTGTTTTAAGCTTCACGTGGGAACAAACAAAAGAGATCTTTGTTGTTTTCTTAACCGATTTCATTACAGTTTAGTTGTCTGGGCGGTGATAACACATAAAGTGATAATAAAAAATAATAATCAAGCGTGTTAGACAAAACAAAAATCATATAAATGACATAAACACGGAGGGAAAACTGCCAAAACATGACAAGTTAAATGAGACGAGGTCTGCTGCAGAGGCAGACAGTGAGAGTGTGGTTTTCATGCACTTTTGAGTCTGCCCTCAGCAAAACATAAGCACTGAAATCCTCACCCCAGGCAACATGACAAATTATTCACCAGCAGCTCTGGTGGCCTTTTCTGTCCAACACTGCAGAGTGTGGCACGAAACCAAACATACACCGGACACATCAGTGCAAAAGATATCTGAACCAAGCTGATGAATAAACACCACACCTTTTCTTTTGTCTCTCTCTGTCCAACATTTAAATAACTTCTGTCTTTAATTTCAACGCTGTTTTGTATTTGTTTATTTGTTTACTTATACTTTGTTTAATCAGGAAGTCACATTGAGATCAAGGTCTCATTAACAAGCGAAACATGAGTACAAAATCAAATCAAATCAAACAAAATGAAGTAAAAAATAATGATGAAACGGTGGTTGTAGAAATAGAGATAATTGAATCAAATTGAAGATGATTTAATTATACAATCATAAAGACAACAGCGTGACAAAGAAATACAAAAATATTCAGTAAAAACATTTATAAATCAAACCTCTCAACATATAAACAGCTGCATTAAGGTTTTTATTTTCGCACTATTAAAATAAATGAATAAACTAGAAAAAGGCACCCAGTCGAGTGCATACCTCCACCAAGGCCCAACACTCTCCTTTAATTCAATCACCGCTAATTAAATAACAAAATTAATAGCCCTGTATGCTCTAAATTAAACCATCCATAATTGCTTACCATAATTTAAGCTCACCTGACCGAGCATCTGCATCAAACTGTGTTCACTCATAGATGAGTACGCCTCATCTTTTTCAACAAGATCCATATTTTACTCTCTGAGAAATTAATAAATCCAGGCTACATGTTTCCCCCTGTTCTCAGTCTTTATGCTAAGCTAAGCTAGGCAACTGTGACTACTGTTGTAGCTTCATATTTACCGTGAAGACGCGATGGTGGTATTGATCCTCTCAGAGGTGTCGTTTCACCTGCATGCTGAATGCAGATGAAACAAGACTTATGTCGTTTACCACTTCAAAAACATGAAGATCTGCAGTGTCGGAGAAAACTCCAGCATGTGACAGAAAAGCTGAAGCTATTATTGAGACTTTAATATAGAAACAAGTCTCAGTTTTCTTTCTGCAGAGTCCACCTTTTTAAACCTTTCAAACATTCATAATTCTTTTTAATCCGTAACTTGCTGTTTTTGTTGTCTTTTTAATGCATTTCTTATCTCTAACTGTTTTTGCTTTTGCTTTATTGTCTTTTAAATGCATTTCAAACATTAGCTTGATGTCCTAATGTCTTATTTTAATGTCTCCTCGTGTCTCTGAGGCACTCTGAGCTGCCTTGTGTCTGAATGGTGCTGTATAAATAAACCTGTCTTGTCTGTTATTGATTATGGAGATGTGCTGTATCTGAATGCCTCTGCTCATTGTCTTCACTTGCTGGATGGAGAGATTCACCACAAACTGCCGCTCTCTTACTCATCCCTGAGTATTGATGGTTTGCTTTAGGTGCACTGCTGTTTTTATTTACAAACCGTTACTGAGAAACGTCCTGTTTACTTTTCTTCTCTTTTAAACTCACAGTCACAGTTTGTAGGTTTTCAATTCAACAATTTTGAATCCATCGAGTCCAGTTTGTCTGTGTGCAAATGTTTTATCTGAATATTTCTCTGTATTCTCTGATGCTGGAATTTCTAATTTTGATATAATAACTTGAATAATATTGATATTCGATACCATTTTCCATAACAAAGGGAAAAATTGACCCAACATCGAGGGTGTAATATTTCAGATTCTTATTAAAAGATAAATATAGGAAGGCTTGCACACTGTATTTCAACAACAAAAGCATTTAAGTACATTTTTACTTCTGGAGGAGGCAGAAGTATGTCGGCGCTACAGTAGGGCTGCACGATACGGTCAAACAGGGATGTTGTGATTGCGTGTGTTATTGAAAAACTAGTAAAATCATGATGATGTGGCGTTTCTCCTGGTCTCTGCCCAAAGAAACATGTTTTATTACATCTGGAGGACAAGGTTTGTAGGCCAGAGCGTCTCTGCAGCACTACAACATTTGACCTTTATAAATTAATTGCAGTTCTTGCGATTTTGCTTATTTTGCGATTAATTGTGCAGCCTTACACTGCAGCTGTGCACGTGTCAACTCGCTGTCAAAAACACAGGTACTTGTGTATTAATACTGCGAAAAATGAGTATTTAAACCATTTCAAATATTCAGATTTTATGTTCCCTGTTCCCTTTTAAAAGAGATCCGTGATCGCAGTCGTACTAACCTGATTAAATGAGGGCTTGATGTCATGCCTATTCGTTGATTCATCTTTAATTTATCGCTGTTATATTTTCTATGAGGTTATGATCATTTTATATTATGAGTCAAATGTCTTCTTTTTAATTATGGCATCAATCACACCTATAAAATAAAAATCACACAAAGTGTAGAAGTGAGTGAAGTGAAGTCATGAGCGTCACTTTCAATAACGGCACAAATAAGTGACATGAAAATCTAAAAAAAATAAAAAGTATTCGCCCTGATATAAAGAGGGAGATTACTGAGCTACAAACCTGACTGATGTTTAAAATAATCCCTCTAAAGTCTGTCAGTAAATATGTCAGATTGTATCTCGATTTGATTTTTTCCCTCCCGCTCTTATTTGGCCCCTCGAGAATCCAACTCTCAGCAAAACGTCAAAATGCTCCTTTAATATCTGAAACTTTCACTGTCACATTAAAACCAGCTCTCTGGCAAAATTCAGTGTTTTATAACAAAGATTCAATTAAACCGTCTACTGAAGAGAATAATGACACAAACTCTTGTGACACAGCACACCAGCAATTATCTCAAACTCCCGAGCTATTAGCTTTGGATTGCTAATAAAAAACATCCACATAGGTGGTCCCCCCTCTGCTCTGCTCTGAATGTAGGTCAAGCTGCTGCTAAATGATTCCCAATTAGGTGATAGGCAGCTGCACCATGCCAGCATGCCTCAGACTGGCACGGGAGGCATGAGCTCTCATTGGCATATTAACAACATCCTCCGCCTCCGAAGCTGTGCTGCTGCTCTCTGTCAGCTGGATAATTCACTCAGTGGTCAACGCTGCGGCGAGAGAGCACAGACAAGCCTCCATTATCATCGCTGTCTATTAGGCTACACACTCATGGATGCTGAATGGCATGCTAATGGCCACGGACCCCACGGCCCTGATTGTTGCTTAGGGGGGATAAATTGAAAAATGACTTCAGGGTGATTGACACAGACATGAAGCTGGAAACAATCAGCCAGTAAACTTAATTAACTGAGGGCAAACTGTGGGAGAAAAACACATTCTCATACTGTGTAGTGTCCATGTTCAGTGTTATTAATGTTGTAAGGCTCAATCTCATTTTCGAGTCATTTCGAGCACCCGTGTCCCACGACCAGACGTTTCCCAACATGCCGTCAGCAGAAGAAGGTCGACCCATATGCAAGAGAGAGAGAGACCAGCTGCAGAACATTTATTCAAAATAAACCGAACAGCAGGCTCATGCAAACACAAAGACTGGACTTAAATACAGAGTAAAATAATGAGGTGATGTGTTGCAGGTGGAGAGAGGCGGAGAAACACAGGTGAGGGTAATGAGAAGGGGATACAAGAGAGCAGGAAAGGAGCTGATAGGCTGAGAAGAACACTGTGAACAGGGCTGGGCTAATGAAGGAAATGCAGAGCAGGTGTGGAGCAAAAATCAGGCTGGCAAACAGACAAACCTCTGAAAATACACAAAAAGCAGACGGAAGTGACAGCACCGTGACATTTATCTGGCTGCTGCAGTGCCATTTCAAAACATGCTGTTCAGCACAGATCATCTGGTAATGTGAGGAGTTTACAGATCCAGTCTGAAGCCTCACAGACTCGTCAGGGCCACCCTGATAATGTCAAATATTTTTGATATTTAGGTTTTAAAAATCTGGATGATTTCATCCACAACAACCGATGTCAGCGGCGTCCCGGAGCAGCTGATGTGCTGCCAAGCAACAGCACACATCCAAGCTAACGTTAAGATCTCACCTCCAGTTCTCTCTGGAGAACAGAAACCTGAGCTGACCTTCTGCTTTTGTTTATTTCTCACTGCAGCAAGTTGTTGCACCACGCTAGTCTCCATCATGTTTACGTCTGCTTCACCATGAGATCATGTGAGAGGGATCACGTGTGAAGCCACGCCCCCACTGCTGCACAGTGGCTGTTTATTAAAAATGTATTAATATTGAACGTGGTGTCCAGATGGCACCACATCGGACACTGCACTTCATTGTGTCTACAGCAACAAGCCTGCCAAGTGTGAAGTAGGTCGTTTGGATGGTTCTTGTTCGATGTGAACATCAGACTGACTGTTAGATGGAGTTTATCTGATGCAGAATAATATGGACGCTCGCAATTCACTCATTCATTACCTGGACACTAGCGACACTAACGTTAGCAATCTGTGCTGCTGTTCTGCACTGATAATCAAGGAGTGGTACTGAGTGAAGCAACTTCACTGCTGGACTCAGGCCATGTGTCCAAATAGCTTTTTTTTTTATTGCACCGCCCAGCGTCTTTTTTTTTCAACGCTCCGCCTTTTTTGTGCAGCTGCTCCGAGTTGAAAATCTCTCAACTTTTTAGAAAAGGTGGCGGTGACGTCAACGTTGCTCTTTTTCTTTTTCCTGGCCTGGGCGATACTATTAACTGTATTTCTGTCTCCTATGGATCATGTCCTGCACCCTCATCCTCCTCGCTCGGATGTCCTGATGTCAAATAAAAAACAAAGAGATAGTAAACCTGAAAGGGGCGGTGTGTTGTCAAGATATAAGATAAGACACGGGTCCAATAAAATCTGGAAAGTCTAAAAGAGTTGCGAGATTAAATAAATGTATTTATTTGTGGGCCGACAACACGGACGATTCGCAGACGATATTTTTATGCTCAGAAAGTCGAACTTTTTGGGTTTCAAGCTCCACTGAGCATCTTTCATAGGAAGGAACTGGGCTGCACCTCCAACACTGTGTCCAGGTGTCTGGATACGTCTGCGGGGAGGGCCAAGGGGGTGTCTCGTGATTGTCTTTAAATGTGCATGAGAACAACAGGATGTCTGCACAATAAAACATAATATTTAATAAATCACACAGCAGATTAAACAGACAGCGGACCACTAGCATCGTCCCTGTGAGGCCTGAACAACCAGGAGAGAGGAAAATAATTGACATCCATCTAAAAGGAAACCATACGTTGTATATTCTCAACACCGCATGTACAGGAATTCCAGAAAGATGATCTTTTGCTGACTTTAATATTCACCATGTAATTACATTTCTATTTGAAAAGCGCTTTGCATTTGTCAAAATAACCATAATCCTTCAGATGTGGGGATTTATCTCCTCCTAATGCTGCTCATCCCATTTTCTGCTCATCAATGTTGGCAGAGCACGCCGAGATTTACTGTTATTTACTGGACGGACAATTTATGAGTCAGTATGGAGTCTTTCCTGATGTATAGAGATATAAGTACCCTGAATGCGGATGCCAAGAAGTATATAGATGCATAGATTAATCCTGATTCAATGGGAGGCACATACAGTAAAATGTGAGCTACTGTGTTTGGTTTCATTCTCCCTCGCTGACTGTTTTTCTCTTTTACACTCCCACACACATTCCTGAGTGCGCGCACACACACACACACACACACACACGCACACACACACACACACACACACACACAGAGTGACTATGTGCTGATGCTGCTTGTCAAAACAGTCATTAAATGCCTCAATCCGGAAAAACGAAAGATACATAGTTTGGAAGGTCACCGCTGTTTACTCGTAGCTGTGACGGTATCATAGTGTTTTTATCGTTCTTTCACATTTTATTTTAAGTTTCACAGTTAATTGAAACATGCACATACAGCAGAGCTAAACGCTGCCATCCCTCTGTGACATGCATCGTACTGAGGTCTGAATATTTCTGTCCTTGCTGCAATTTCAATAATCTTTTTATGACAAGAGAAATAAATCGACAGCGTTCAGACACAGAAATAATCCAATTTGACAGAATGCCAGATGTTCCACTGACATGATGAACAACATGTAACGCACTGATTTCTCTTTTCTTTTGTTATCTATGAATCAACATGCTGGTTTTTATTTGATTTAGTGACGTTAATCCAACTCTGCTTTGAAGGGGCAGATATAATTATGTGTTTTTCTGGCCTTGAATTGTCCAACAAAGACTCAACTATGAAAATTCCCAGAATATTTTGAGATTTTCACTGTTAATGATCAGAAAACGTTCAGCTCAGCTCATCTGAACAAACTCCTGACTGTCAGGACTTCATCCGGGCTGTTAAAATACACTTAAAGCTGCTGAAATCAATATTTGTATATTTATAATAAATCACACGACTATTTGTTTGTGTGTTAGAGAATAAAGCCACAGATTGAAGGAACCAGGCAACCTCCCCTGACTCTGTCTAACTTCACTTCATCATTTCACATTATTATTACATCATACACAATATAACGTTTAATATCATGTGATTGATTACGCTGACACTCAGGTGCCATTTTACTTCTTTATTCTTTATTTATCTACTTTTCAAAATCACTGCCAATATCACTTTTTTCTATTTTAGTTCATTGTTAGTTTACTCTTATTCTACTAGGCACAGGTTTTATTAATGACTCCTCAAACACTTGATATTTTGTATATTTCACTAATATTTAATACTCTATTGATTTTATTCTCCTAAAAACTGGGCCCAGTGTGTGACCCAGACCCGGAGAACCCTCTGGTTGTTATTGTAATATTTTGTCTTATCTTATCTGAAGCCAGAAGACTAAACAGTTTATGATGTCCACTAACTTGAGTTGGAACTATTCGACTATCTTGCAAAGAAAACTACGTCTTCATCTCTCAAAATGCTCAAATTCAATAAAATGTTTGAAACTTCCTGCATTTTACTTCCACATGTTTGTAAAAGGGGTGAAAACTCTTCTAACCACCTCAGTGAGACTGTGAATTATAACTTGGCCCACATCTCGTCACATTAATGTGTGACGCTGCTGCTGGAGGACAAATTTCATCTGGCAACTTTTGGAAGAAACCAAATTTTGCTGGGAGAGGGGTGCTAACTATCTACTATCTACGACATAGTTACAAGAATACGTTTGATTAATAATGTAAAATTATCATAACTACATATTATTATAAAATAAACTCATAGAAATATAAAAAGTACAATTACCAGCCGGCTCTGCAGATCCCTGCAGCTCGACGGAGCTTTTCAGCATCTGTTCATTGTTCATTGTTCTGGTTTTTGGACTTTTCATGTTTGGTTTTATTCTCGTCCCACTCAAAGAAAAACTTTTTTAGCTTTTTCCAGTAAACACTTCTCATCACCAAACTGCAGACAGACACAGTTAGAGACTTGCTGCCGATGGTGGTGACAAACTAAGAGCTTAAGAGCCAAAAATTTCCCTCAGGAGTTCATAGAAACCAAAAGTAGAATTAAAATAAACATGACTCCGCACTGCTCTGCTAATGTTGCAGCTGATAAATAAGCAACTCTCGTGACTCGAGGGGGAAAATGTCAGTGTTGTGTTTGTAGTGTTTTTCTGCCGTCCTTAATTGGTTTAATATAAATAGATACACAAACAAATCATAGTATAAGATATATAAAGACAACCGAGGTATTTCTTGGACTTATCTTCACTGTCTCACCACAGTGAAGGAAGTTTCTCACAGAGATAAACTCAGTTACACTAAAAGAAAAGACTTAAAGGAACTCAGTGTGCCCGTTTCAATCTATTTCATCCTCTAATGGATCTCTGGAGTTTATCAGCCTTACTTCGTCCAGATGAGATCCTGAGCTAATGTTGCACATCACAGATAATTTAAGAAGTATAGGTTCAGAAAAAGATATGAAAGAGTAGACTGACAGACGTGTTTAATGGATATGGTAATGATACAATCACCTCGGTTCAGACTGAATGCTCGCTGATTGTGTGGATGACTGATTCAGGGGAAGTTTGGCGGTGTTGTTGTTTGATGGGAAGATTTTACAGACGGTCTGGAGTTGGAGACTTCTGAGGGAACGCTGCTGATGTGCAGGAGCTCCTGCGCATCACAGATATGTTAATTTGCGCCACACAGTTTATTTAAATTGTCCAATTAAGTGAATGTGTTTGTCAGTAACAAGTCTGCAGAGTTCATAACTAAACATCATGTGTGGAGGATGAGTGCAGGTCTGGGGTTAATTTGAGGATTAAATTTAAATATAGAGCGAGGATCGGGGACGGGTTTAGGATTAGGATGGGGTTGGGATAAACCTAAACTCAGCTGTGGGGGCTACATCAGTCTGCTATAATCCTCCTGCTGGCTTCTTCACCACAACTTTCTGGTTCCTTCCACTCTTTTCTTTTTTCATTGTGTTGGCGAGACACAAAAACATGAAGCAGTCAAGCTAACAAGCTATGTGCTAATTAAGGAAGACTGACAAATACCTGCACTGTGCCTAACGCAGGTACACTAATTAGTCGTGTGCGAAACTCTTCCTCGGTTACATTTCCTCTCCAGTCCTATATTTAGAAGAAGAAGAAAAAAGTTCTGCATCTGAATCATTTTGAAGTTTAAGTAGCTCCACACAGTTTTCTTTACATGTGCCCAGAACCCGTCTGTGGTTGAAGGATCCTTTTCAAGTCCGGTTCTGGTTTTGCAACTTTTGTCCTGGTTTGACAGTGATGGGAAATATAAAATCCAAAATTGGGGAATTAGTGGTGTGGTTGAGGAGGGAGATGGCGAAGCAGCAGCAGCCGTGGTTGAGTTTGTGTCCGCAGCACAAATCCCAAATACTTAAACCTGCATTAAGTTGATTTTTGGCACAGGAAACAAGCTGTAAACACATCCTCCTACAAACACCCAACTTCCTGTCTTGTAATCCGGAGTCTTACAGTTGTCGCGGTTGCAACTTGAGCGAGAGGAGGCGTCACACATTAACAGATCACACATGTGAGATGTGACACAGGAGGGATGCAGCCCAGGTTGTTTTTGCGAAAGAAGAAGAAGAAGAAAGAAGATGAAGAAGAAAAGAACATGTGAGAGGACGGATTAGGAAGCGCGAGCAGTAAGGATTATATTTCTTCATATTGTGGTTCAGCGAGGACGACGCGGTCACAAATACTGAGAAGCTTTGTGTGTATCGGTTATCATTGTGCCCACGCCATACAGATATATACGTGATAAGACTGGGTCCAGAGAGCTACTGCGTATGACAGCAGAGCAGAGAGGGAGAGGAGTGTCAATCCGTCTGCGACTCAACCAGATATTTAGCAGAGAGGATCGAGTCTTTGAACACGAAGTGAGTTATGATGAACCTCTGATCTGGGGCTTTCTGTCTGCGACACAGTTGACAAGTGGAAGATCAGGGCTAAAATCCTGTGGTGTGATCTCAGCTTAACTTGTCACAAGTTCAGCTTTACAACCTCAGCATTCATAGTCTTGTTAGGCTTTCTGTTCTGTTATTGTAGATTTGTAGTTGTATGATCTTCATGGGTCTTGCTGTGACTTTCCACTTCCTGTCTTTATCTGTTTTTTTCACCCTTTTTCCTCCCCAGCCTGAATTCACCTGTCTTGCATCAGCTTCTCGTTCCCCTCACCTGTGTTTCTCCACCTCTCTCCACCTGCACCTCATCCCCTCCTTAGTTTAGTATTTAAATCCAGTCATTGCTTCAGTCTTTGTTGAGCTGTCTGGTCCCGCTGGTCAGTTCACCTGTTCTCGTGGTTTATTGTGGAATAAAACCACTTGGCGTCGCCTGCATTTGGTTCCACCTCCTTTGCTCTCAGTGTGACAATACACTCTTTATTTTTAGCTCCGCTTTGGTCTCACCAGCTCCTGAGGGACACGTCTCTCTCTGTTTAGCTGCTAGGCACTCTGGTATGTTTCCCAGCTAGCTGCTAAACGTCTTCAAGGAACTGAAACAAGTCCAGTTGCCTACGATACAACACTTAAAATTACAATGACCTGGATGACACTTTCAAATGCGCCAAAAGTGCCTTTTGGCCGTGACTGCTGCTATCATAGAAAGAAGTTTGCCTTTGTCCTGACAGCTCACAGCTGATAGCTCATATATAATCTGAGAGAAACATAAATTCAAAGATAGCTGCTGGCTTTGTGTTTCTTTTCATAGAGATCGGGAATAACTTGGCTGCTGATAAATGAACGAGGGCACAACGTAACATGGATCAAGTGTTTTCATTAGGTGATAAAAAACCGACATCTCTCACCACCGAAAAGGGCTGCAAGTCTTTTAGCACTGAACGTCTCCACTGCGCTGGAGGTTTTTAGTGTGTGTTTTTCTGAACTGTTGAGTTTGTTTGAAGGCATCAGAGAGAGACGCTGCCGTTTTCTGGGTGGTGGCGGTGCAGATGTGTGCTCATGTTTGAAGAGTTTCTACTCGTGTAGGCAGCACGAGTCAAGCAGTGCAGACAGTAACTTTTCTGTCCACTGTTTTTGTTCCCTCGTCGACAAAAATGTCCCCACACCTAAGACTGGAAAGAAGAAGGTGCTGTTGCCTGTCGCCGTGCTATCCGCCATGTTCCCTGCGATTCTATCCTACTCCAGCGCCACCTCCAGTGTCATTACGTTATTAGCATACTAACAGTGATTGGCGGTCACCTCACAGGGCGAGGTTTTCTCTGGTTACACACCAACCTGCTCAAAATTTAACTCCAAAACCAAAAAAGTGCATATTGAAGGTAGGCACATTTATCAGAATTTCTTTTTTTTTTTTGTTGCTGAAAACTACCTGCTGCACACAGAAACAGTGAAGATGTGTGCTGTCAGAAACTTAACACATCCATTGTTCATACAGAGGAAAGTTCATTTCAGATGCAAATTATTAATTAAATCACAGAATCTTTCTACCACCTACAGTTAAACCTGTCTGGAGGGGATCTTTAAGACTATACTGAAAAAAAAAGGCTGACTTTGTGGAGCATGACAGGTTCAGTAATACCTTTTAATCCATCTGAGAGCTCAGGACTGAAGCAACATGAGAACCAGTTTGGCTGATGATGTATAACCGAATATTGAAATAAGGGGATTTCCATTATACTCTTATCAGCGCCGCACATTTTACCGACACGTCGCGAGAACTGCGTCGGTTCAGAGGCGCTGCGGCGACGGCAGCTAAAACAATCTGTGCATTTAACGTTTCAGGTGACAGATTAAGATCGTACTCTGCGTTAAAACATGATTATGTGTGATTGTGTTAATGTCACAGAGGAGGATGCAGCATGCTGTTGTGCCATCGCTCCATCCGCCGTAGTACAAGCTTGTAACTCATGTCCAGTTTCCATGGTGATAACTCTAAAGAATAGGCTGTATGTCTGAATGCTGTGGCAGATTGCATATGTGTGTGTGTGTGCCCCATGATATTTTATATGCTCTTTCATTACGTGAATATCCCTTTTAGTTTCCACTCTGATATTAAATCTTCCAGGATGATGACCAGAACACACACACAGATGAACACACACAAACACACACACATGTAATTGTCCTGCTCTAGATTTGATCTCGACCCTCATGATTGGTCGGAGAGCCAACATATTTTGCGAGGAAACAACTGATTGCAAAAAAAAACCTATTCAAGACAATGAACGGCAGGAACAACAAGAAGGAAAAAAAGTGATTTAGTTTATCCCCGTCTGTTCGTCTTCTTCCTTCCAGAGAGGCCGAGAGGACGGCCATCTGTTTAAGTGCTACAGTCTCAAACAGCCTCTGAACCTGACCGGGCTTGTCCAATATTGATGTGGCTGAAAATGTGAGGCGACAAGAGATGAACTGCAGCCAGCTGTTGGCCTCCCGTGATATTTCCACAGAGGGAACGATCTGCACTGGAAGGATCGAGTTGATATTAGAGGCCAAGGCCTCGGCAAAGATTCATCTGCGGTGATGAGATGTGAATATTGCAGAAGGATAATATACAGCTGAAATGAAACGGCACGAGGCCAGAGCTGTGAAACAATAGCTGCTGCGTGGAGCCATACATTATCTTGTCATTCTTCTCTGCCAAAATAAAAGGACTGATGTTGATTGAATGTGTTGCTCCACTTTAAAGAGTCTCAAACTGTCTCCATGGAGCCGATATGCAAGATTTATTTTCATTTGGTGACACTGGTTGTGCTCATGACATTTGCCTGATATGCAGGACACAAAAATATATATTCAGTCATTATATACTCCAATGGAAAGTCTAGAAGAAGCTTCACAGCAAAAACAGCATTGCAGCATTCTGCTAAACAACTGGAGTAGCTGGAGACATTTTAAAAGGAAAAAACAACCACACATGTCGCCCGGTGTAAGACGGGTCTCTGAATGGCCCTGAGATCCAAAACTGATTTAAAAAGACATCATTTACACCATTTTTAGACAGATATCTTCTCTGAAGTGGGTGCATGAGCTCGACCTCATGTTGAGGGTGTAAATAACATCTTTTAACTTCACTGTATTTATTTTTTACGTCTTAAAACAAGTCTCCAGCTCCTTCAGGTGTTTAGCAGACTGCTGCGACGCTGCTGTTGTTTTGTGGACTATGAAACCTCACCCAACTTTTCATCCGAGCAGTTTTTTATCTTTGGGTGAACTGTTCCTTTAACCACGCTGTCCTTTACATGCAGTTGCATCGTTGTAACAGTGGATAACTGATCCTTCGACACAATATTGAGAGCATGACCATCACATGATGTCTCTGCTCACTACGATGAGGTTTGAGTGGCTTCAAGCACGAGTGAAGTTCTGTTAAATTCCTTCTTCTGGGCCCTGCGTACCTAAACGTTGTATCTAGGATCCAGACAGTATTAAACCCACTGAGAGTACAAATGGACTTCCAGTCATTGAGGGGAAAAAGCACCTTTGCAGAGCCCAGAGTGATAGTAGGACTTGACAAAATCAGGTCTCAAGGGTTTGACAACCTGCACCGATCTTTCCCAATCCTCGTTCTTCAAGTTAAAACAAAAACTAACCTTTTCTATCATGTAGATATCCGTTGTCATATCGAGGGATGGACCGATTATCGGGGTGAATATCTTATTTTCTGGTCCTCCGACTCAAATATCTTTACAACACCCATTAACGCACATTCATACAGTGAGGGCAGAGGTCGAACCCTGATGCTGGAGCTGAAGAAGACGCAGCACTGACTGGATCTCCAGTGATCCTCTGCCTGTCGGTAGTAAAAGGAGGTCACTCACGTTTGATGTTCTGGCATCTGTGATGCACAACAACACGCTGCAGGCAGCCCGTTAGCTCCACTGGCCTAATTTTCAGTCCACAGAGAGCCAGAACACAAGCAAGAACTTTAAGAAGCAGCTTTTATTTAAGTAAAATAAAAAGATTCCCTCTGCTGAGACCGAGGGTACATCAAGCCTCACTAAGCTCAGACCATTTAATTTGATTTAAGCGTTTTAATGAAGAGACCTTTTTGAAGCATATTGTTTTACTTTTCCAGCACTTGAGCCTAACTGGCCCTTGTGTCTCGTCTTGGTCGTCCTCTTTAACAGTAAATGCTGCATTCAGGGGACGCTTAAGAGGCAGCTGATTTATTACAATATTGAAGCTTTCTATGTTTGACCTGTATTAACTGCAGCTGTAACTCATTTAAACCGTCCCGGACATTATTATTATTATTATTATTATTAAATTTGTTCCAGAGTGTATTTTTGTATAAACATGTTCTCATCATTCATTTCCTGGGAGAGAAATGAAATGTGATTATTCTCCTGCCAGCTGCCAGCTGTTTCTTCTGTCTCACAGGCGTCTCTCTTTAAAATCTGAATTTTAAAGGCTTTTACTGCAGTGATATCTGAACAGGTAACTTGTATCTGAGCGGTGAGGCGTCTCTGCTTTTTACTCAGTGTCGGTTTTCAGATCCTCTTTCCACCTCTGCCCCTCACAGGTCCATCCATGTGCAGCTGAACCGCCTAGATTTTTCCGCCCTGTGCTCTGTTGTTAATGCAACCTGAACACTTTGTGCACCTGCTCTCCATGCCTTATACACTTCTCCCCTGCCACTTGTGGCGAGCACCTGAAAGGCTTTTACTGTGAAGTATCCAGTCACCAAGGTTAGAGACTAACTGCCTCCTCAAAAATCTCCCTCTACAGACATGTTGGTCCTTTTTGTGAGATCAGAGGGAGCAGCTGGTTGCATCAGGTTTAGGTTGCAGTATTTTTTGAATACCATCGCTCTCGTATGAAGAACCACCGGCACTGGTGTCATCTTGTTCCCCGTGTTCAAAATATCTCTTAGTTCCTCAAGATCATCAACCAGTAGCATTAAAAACAATAAAGCTAAAGTCTGAGTTAGTCACACCTAAAAAACAGGTTTGAAAGGATTATTGTAAAATGGACAGCGATACAACCAGAGGCATCACAATCCATTTCATCATGGAGCAGTTTGAAGTGATAGTGAAATAAAGGAGCTCTGCTCGACTGGAAAGAGCCAAGAAGAAGAAGAAGAAGCCAACTGTCAGCAGCCTACACTAATTAGTATGACTGCTGAATCATTGTTTGAGCTACAGAAACCATTCGAACATCACAACGTTCACTTCTGTCAGGAGAAGGCTGCTTCTCTCCCGCTTTGTTAGAACTCTTGTACTTTTTAAATATTCAGCTTTTTTCAGCCAAATATTACACGAGAGAATAAATAAATAATGATAAATGATCACAGGGTTGGAGGTTGGAATCCCACCTCCGGCAACTACAACCTTTACGACTACTACTGCTGCTACATCTACAGCCACTGCAGCCTTTATACTACTACAACTACTACTACTACTGCTTCTACAACTACTGCTGAACTACTGCTACTACTGCTTCTGTTACTACAGCCACTGCAGCCTTCAATACTACCACTACTACGACTACAGCCTTTATACTACTACAACTACTACTACTACTGCTTCTGTTACTACAGCCACTGCAGCCTTCAATACTACCACTACTACGACTACAGCCTTTATACTACTACTACTACTACTACTACTGCTACTAATACAGCTACTACTATTACTACTGCTGCTACTAGTGGTACTGGTTCTACCACAACTACTTATACTACTACTGCTACATCTACTACAACTACAGCCTTTATACTATTACTACTTGCACAACTACTACTACTACTGTCGTTACTACTGGTACTACTACTACTACTGTTACTACAGCCACTACAGCCTTTAATACTACCATTACTACAACATTTACTACAACAGCTTTTACAAGAACTGACCATCAGTGTGTTCAGTAAAGTCTACTGTCTACTACTGGTACTACTACAAAGTACTACTGTTGGTAGTGGAGCAGCTGCATTTCAAACCATCATTCAAACGATCACGCCTGCATCTTCCTCTGCTGCTCCGTGGCAGCGTGGGTGAAGCACCTGAAGTTTCTGATGTTCCACATCAGATACTGCTACAGGTGCAGTATCTCCCTCATTTATTTAGACATTATGACTTTCATTCAGCTCTTATGCACACATACTGACCTTTACATGCACATCGTCATTCTCAAAGCTCATGTCCACACAACAACAGAAAAACAGGCTCAGTATATGACACACAAAGACAGAAAACCTTGAAGTCAGCACAGTGCAAACATCCACCTATTACATAAAACCACTGCATGTTACATTACAGCCAGTGGAGAATACGGAGAATTAGCTATTTTTAATCATGTAATTCAACACAAATCTTTCCTTACAGTCAAAATATCTTAAAGTGGGCTTGAACAAAACAATGTTTTCACCGCCAGTGTTTCCGCTTGAACTTGATGAGATTTGAACATCTGTGGGTGGTACCATTGTCCTTGTTTGTTCAGCGCTTGTGCTAACTACTCAGTATTTATTACAGACACACTGCTGGCAACATAAAATGCATCATTCCCTGTGTGGCAGAAGATATCTCATCTGAAAAAGACCTCAGAGACGGTGGGGGTTTAAAACAGCCTCCGTAAAGAGACTAACCCTTTTGAATCACTGTTGTGCTACAGTATGTCAGCCAATGACGAAGAGAGGCAAAAAAACAGGTTTATTTATGTGAACGTGTGACAGATTTTTACTTTAAAGAATAATTGTGCTGCCAGGCATTAGGGAGCCAAATTAAAATGTGCTTCGCAGCAGCTTCTACAAAACGAGCTTCTTCTGCCAGGATGTTGCCAACAGGTAGACGGGTTGTGTTCCCTCTTCACAGGACTGAAGCTGGAAGAGAACATTGTGTTTACAGCAGAAGAAGCCTTTCCCATGGCCCCGTCTGCCTCCCTCCCCTCCTCTCCTCTCCTCTCCTCTCCTCGCTCTGTCTAACTAACAGCTCTGCAGCCACACCAGTTTGATGGTCAACTTGATTAAGATGAATGAATCTCATCCGCGTGACGCCTGCCTTTCATTTTACTGCAGAATCTGCGTGGCGCTCTCTTCAGGTGCTCAGCTGTCACCTTGGCTGGCCTGACAGGATCTCTCCCTGGAGGGTCACCTTGAGGGGGGGGGATGGAGGTTCACAGTCCCGGTGCAAAACCGTTTTGTTACCCTGACAAAACTGCTGCAGCATGACTCAGTTACACTGTCTGTCTGCTGCACAGGCCGGCAACGCACCCGGCTGAATGTACAGTAATAAATCACGTAAGAAAAACAAGCGGGGAGAATGAAGGGAACAGGGGGAGTGGAGGTCAGCAACCTCAATGTTTTCTCAACTACTTGCATTTAAAATTCACTGATACGATGAAGGATCGGAGGTGTTGAAGATGTCGGTGAGGTCGGCAGTGATTTAGGACAAAAGCACAACCCTGCATCTGTTCTTTAAGCCCTGCAGGAACGAGTCAGTGAATGATTACAAGCTTCAGTTTGGCCTCAGTTTGATTATTTAGATCACGATGGGGAAAAAAACCACAAGCAGATTAAAGCAATCACATTAACTCCGAAACTTCCGACGCTGATCTGGTTTAACGTCCTTTTTTTTTTAGCCCCCCTGTAGGGATGGCAGAGCGGGTTTGCTGATGTGTTGGTCCAGCATGAAGTCTTTGTAAAGTTGAAAGTAGTCGTGTCATGTTTCTCTTATTTCCTGTTTCTCTTATTACCTTGTTTATTTTGAAGTTTTGCCCTCATGTGTCGTGTGTTGTTCCTTCTTCTGTGTTCACCTGTGTGTTGTCTGTCTGTCAGCCGTTGTGTATACAGTCTGTGTTGTTCCCCTGAGCCTGTTCTCCGTGTCTCCCTGTGTCTCCCCGTGGGATGTTTCTGGTTTTTGCTCACGTCATTACTGGTTTGAATTTTGCTTTTGGTTGAACTTTGTTGTTTCTACTTTGTATTTTGGCATCTTTGCACTTCTTGGTTTTTGGATTATATCATTTTTAGTTTCCGGCTTTTTACCAAAGCTTGTTTTTTGTTCTCAATCCTGCCTGCGTCCCGAGTGTCTTGCATTTGGGTCCTCACAATTTTGTCCTTTAGTGTCTTTCAGCTCATTGTTTTGGTTTTACAGTCTGTTAATACATGTGTTTTGGTTCAGTCGACTCCGTTGGTTTAGAAATTACCCAAAAGTCAAACTAAAAATAAAGATATCTGGCTAAAATATATTAAATGTACTTAAGAATCAAAAGTACAAGTAAAAGTCATTTTAACGTGTATACTATGGAGCGAGTGACTTGTACTCTGAATTCAACGTTCAATTGCCAATAATGTTAAAAATGTGCTACTTTGGCTCGGGTGCAGCATGTAATCTGCAAAGTAACTAGTAACTTAAGTAACTTAAGTAAGTCTTGTAATGGAGTAAAAAAAATGGTAGTGGAGTGGAAGTATGAAGTAGCAGACAATGAAAATTGTCAAATCAAGTACCTCAAAATGATACAGTACTTGAGTACATGTACTTATTCCATCACTGGTTTCACCAGGTGCATTTACAGCAGCAGCAGCGAGAGAAGTTGTTTTGGTCTATAAAAGTCAGAAAATGGTGAAAACAGTCAGTCAGTGTTCTGAAACCTGATGTCAACATCTTGTTTTGTCCTCAACCCAAAGATAATTAGTTTACTGTCATAGAGGAGGAAAAAAACTAAAAATGAAAATATTCACATTTAAGGAGCTTGAATCAGAGTTGATTAATAGACTGTCATTGGTTGACATTGCTCCATGTCTCATGTGTGTTATATGGTGATAATATGCTGATGTTGTGTTTGTTTGCTTGTGTTGTTTCACCTTTAAAGACTCAGTGAAGTGAAGAATGTTAAATGTTCATTAATCTCCTATGTATCATTGAACTCCTGCTGCTAAATAAGTCAAAATAATCTTTGAATCTCTTCTCCCTTCCCATTAAAACACTGCAAACATTTTGAAGATGTATCTCGAGCTCTGCAGCGTACATACATTTATCCAATTAAATGTGATGTGAGGCGACTATTCAAACCCCTCTCATCATAAAAAACTGCATCTGAACACTTGTGAGTCAGAGTTAGCATGGGAGGAGGAGAGTGTTTGCAGGAAATCTGTTTATATTTGTGTTTGAGGCCCGTAGTTATTTTATTCTATTTATTCTCCCTTTTCCTTCCTCCTCCTGATCTAATAAGGCGGGTGAGGGAGGTCGGGAGGTGTGGGTGGAGATCAGCAGTCCTCTTCAGCTCCATTTCAAGCTGCTGTGTTTGCTAAAACCCTGCCAACTTTAGTCAGTTTCACTCAGTAGCAGGAGATGAAGACGTTCTTCTGGTTCATGATGATTTTAAACGCACGAGTGGTCTCAAAGATCAAAACAAAGAAATAAACATGAGAGTCAGGTGCAGATCCAGACCGTCTGGAGGAATAAACATCTGGAGTCTCGTCAGATTCTGCTCTGAGAGAGAGCCAGAGTCTCTGCTGCGGGCTGAGTTCAGTCAGAGCTTCACCTCAATTCAGATGGACGCACACGTCCTCGATGCGCGCTGTTGTTTGCTAACTTATGGCAGATCGACAGTAAAGTAATCTGGCTGTTTGTGCGAATGAACACAATGATCCACAACAAAGGCGGTGATGTTTTAAAGTTTGATTCACGTTGCGTTTAGTCTCGTTCTCCGACTTCCTGCCTCACTCTCTGACTCTCTCCTGAAAGTAATAACACAAGCAACCGAATGAAACCTACCGTTACCTTGAGTAAACTCAGAAATGTTACATATTACATCTTCTGAGATGTCCTGAGTGGATAACCTTATCTGATTCAGGTAAGAACATGATGTTTCCTGTGGTGCCACCATCAGGTCAAACCAAATATATCTTGTTAAGTAGCAAAACTCTCCATTTTTGTGTAATGAGCATTAAAGCCTCACAGGGTTGCTGGTGTGGCAAAAGAATTTTAGCTTTTTTTAAGATGATGAAAATTGTCACGACGGAGCACTTTCATTAGCCAGAGTCTACAGTCTGTGTGCACACTCTGCTAATTACAGGATTACAATGCCTGTTCCAGTCTGTCTTAGCAGAAGATCACGAACCGCTGGGAAGAATAAAACAAGACAGAGGCCTTAATCTAAACGAACAACACGCAGCTCTTTATTATATCTATAAATAACAAGAAGGTGTTCTTTAAAATAGCAATTTAAACATCGCTGTACTATCGTTCATGCACCAACAGGCCTAATTATTCTGAATCGAGGTCAAGGAGGAGGGAACACATCCTGCTGCAAAACAAAAGTTCTGTTTTTCTTTTTCCCAAACTTCAGGCCTTTTTTAATTTTTTTCTGCTGTGCCTCTCTTTACCCGCTGACAGACATAGCTGACATTAGTATTCTGATGCAGCCTCCTTCAAGCAGTGTTCAGTGCCAGCCACTTAATTTGTCATTTATTGCTCCATGACAACTGAAGTAATTGAACCTCTTGCCCATGGACGAGATCTGCCAGCCTTGTGGCCGTTTTCTCCCATTGTGGGAGCGACGCAGCCACGGGACCTTGGTGCAAATAAGGGGCGCAGATCTCATTTTATGGGGCAATGAGATGGTTTGTATGTACCCAGGCAACAAGGGGCTCTGCGGTGTTTACTGCACGCCTCTGAACCCCAGTATAGGGGTTAAAAGAGGATAAAAACAGGAAATTGGAGGGTATAAATAGCTACCAAAATCAAGGAGCGATGACGGGGGGATGATGCAGAGCTTGTGATTGTTTTTCATTCAAAGTTGTATTAAAATACCTGACTTCTTATATCTTATAACACAAACAGGAAGAAACCTAATTGGACAGCTGGGTTTCCAATTGTGTTTATCTCAGACATCAGGAATCCTAGAAATGATTATAAAAAGTTTCTTTTTCTTTTTTTTATAGTTTTCCCAGAGTTTCCAGAGGCGGGTTAGGGTTAGGGTTAGGCATCAACCTCGACATCGACATCGATCATCATGGAGATACTTGGAGAGCAGAAAATATTTTCTGATGTGGTAAACAGTGTAGAAAGTTTGAGAAATATTGTTCTATCAACAAATTTAAGATTCATCTCTGACAGAATGATTTACTATTCACAGTTAGTTGTTTCTGCAAAAATTGATCATCTTTGTCCGTCTTATTGCTCCTGACTGACCCGCTGTTCTCAGGAAATAACGGCTGGACCGATAATAAACGTTGTGAACATTCACACAGACAGAAACTCATTGGTTCTGACGACCCTCGACCTTTTCCTTCAGCACTATCACCGATGCAAAGTGTGCAACTCTGAATTATTCTGTCATCCTCTCACTCTACGCAGTGTTGACTGTGAGAATAGCATAGTGACTGTGAGGTACGCTGGTTCTGCCATCTACCCGGTCCAATGTTGACTCCATTTGTGTTGTCATGCATCTTGAGCAATCAAATTACAACTGGATGGGGATTCAGACCAGAGGAACGCAGATGTAGAAACACTCAACGCGCATTAAGAACAGATTGAAATACAATTGGCTTAATGAGTGCAGGAGATGGTCCGAGACACGTTCTGCTGGAGCTGCACGTTTAACTGTACGAGTGTTTGATCATCACGTTTGGCTTCAAGACAAGAATATGCAAACTGGATTCATCACTGAAAGAATTAGTGAAGCTTCCCTAAATGTTATCATTTGAAATAAAACATTTGGAGATGGGAGCCCCGTTCTCACCTCGTCAAGAGGAGAAGGGACGAAGCTGAACGTTGTGTTAAACTAATGAAGCTGTGCACGTCGAGGTGTAACCTGTGATGGGCTGCGTTCAGAGCCTCTGCTGGAGTTACTAAATATAGCGCTGATACAATGACAGCTGAAGGAGACACATTAGTTTCCAGAGGATTCCTAATACGATAACAACAAATCCACTGAGTTCATCTAAATGAGCCTCTGCTCACATTTAGATTCAGATGAGAAGGACTCCAGACCTGCCAGAGCATTTATAGGAAAATATGCAGAAATATCAATCCTTCAGTTGGTGAGATAAAGCAGCCGAGTGCTGTTGATGATCAATGTTTGCAGGGGGGGAAATATACCCGATAGCGATGAGCACATGTATGAGAGAAGAAACCCTTTACATCACAGGACACGCCGTCAATGATGAGAAGCAGAGTATCACCAAGCATCCATCAGCTACTCAAAGAGCAGATTGCAAGACAAGATTCAATAATTTCCCCAGTGTTCAGTGTTCAGGTGGGTTTTTTTTGGTGGCAGCGCTTTAATAAATGTCGTATCTCCCAAGTGTGAGTCTGAAAATAACAGCGTACCTGTAGCGCTCGATTGATGAAATTCCACGTCAGAAATTAGTTCAAAAAAAAAGTTTGAAGTTGTGAAATCGTGTGTGTAGTGAGCCGAGGAACCGGGCTGAATATTTCCGTCCAGACACACGGAACAGGATTACATTATCTGCTGTGCAACAAACCAAACCCTGCAAGAACTTAAACATTTCCCAGAAATCACACACACACACACACACACACACACACACACACACACACACACACACCTGCCTGCTCGCGTATCTCGTGTTTGATTTTGGAAGTTTTCTTCGCAACTGACTAATGATTTGGATCACAGACCTCAGACTATCTACCACAGAGATCTCCAGCCTTGAAACACTGCCTGGATTTTGACGCTTACATCTGGAAGACGGACTGAGAAACAACGCAGACTGAGACGGTGACTAACTAACTTAGACATAAACCATAACCATAAACAAACCTTTGGTCAAATGTATACAATATGCATTAATACAGCCAAAATGATCCAAAAATGAAAGGTAGAAAAACATAAAGTGTATCAGCAGCTGCATGAGGGGTAAACAGGACTTTCTGATGGAGGAGGTCGCAGCAAAAATATTGGACTTGGTGAAAGAGGTCAAAGTCGTGAGGTTACAAAACGCCGAGAAGGAGAAAAGGATCGACTTTCTGGAGAACCGGTCTGGCTGATTTGGAGCAGCAAACAAGGATGAAAAAACATCACTGTAAGCGGGCTGGTGACTACAGTGGACGGCACAGCGAGCTGGACGCCAACGCCACGGAGCAACAGGTGCCTTTCTTCAGACTAAAAGGATTGAAGTGCACAACAGCAACAACAGCGAGGCACGTCACCCTCTCCCTTGGCAAGAAGCAAGCAGCACAAACCAGCCGCAATAATAAGGTTTGTGAACAGAAAGCATGAAAAACACACTGCGAAAGGCAAAGAAAGAGCTGAAGGGATCAGAAGTCTACCTGAGTCAACACCTAACTAAAGACTGTGGAAGCAGAGGACGATTCATTCAGTGTTTTGTATGTATGTACAATGAAATGTAATGCTTTCACATAAACAAAAGTACATGTACATGTTTATATACACATAGTTTTAGTTAAGGGTCATTTATAAACCTCAGAAACCTTCAGATTCTCCTGAAGGATTCTCAAAAATGATTCTCCACCAGCAATTATTCCCACAATGTGCCTCATAATGAAGAAAGTCCTGTCCGTCGTCAAGGACTCTGAGAAATCCTCTGCCAGAGAATCTGACATTTTGCTCTCCGAAAACAATTCTGAAAGCTTCAAGGCTCAATCCCGACTCGTGAGTCATCACAGGTTTACTCATTTGGCATGTCTCCGTCCTTGATGTGAATCACCTCAGGAAGACTAATTAGCCATGTGGTCTTGGCAGCTCACCGAGCGACAGTATAATCAGCAAAGGTGAAAAAGTACAAAAGATGTGAACTGACTCATCTCTGCTGAAGTGACAGGATCAGAGTCTCATGTTCATGTAGAAACACTTACTCAGTCGAGTCACAACAGGATTACATCCGCCGAGCTGTGCAGAGACGCAGCTAATTGTTTTTGCCAAACCGAACTAATTGTCTGTGTTTGGGTCAATGATGAAACGTTGTGTTCTCAACGGGTCTTTTTTTTCCCCAGAAGCAGCTCCGACACAAGCTGGAACACGTTGTTATAGAAACAAAGAAGAAGTGGAGATGCTGATTTGATTTTTGCCTTAATACAAGTGAGGGTCCACGGACGGCAGAGTGGGCGGGTTGGTCGACCACTTTGATTCAGAAGGAAATGTCTCAACTATTAGCTGGAACAGCGTGACATTTTGTACCAACATTCATCGTCTCTGAAAGAGAATTTTTTTGCGGCGATCGAATGACTTAACCTCCAGAACCACAATAAGGCTGAAATATTCTATTCTACTGGAAAGTCTCAACAAAAAGGATCCGAGCAGAATGGCAGGAATTTCTGCTCCTCGCTCCTCTCAGAGCCGCTCCGCTCGATATCGTCCCCGCTCGCTCCAGAAAGAGAAAAAAGTAAATTGCAAATGTGAAAGCTACGTGAACTCTGTCGTCTGTTAGATTTACAGGATGTCGTACACCTGTATGACTTCTCAGGTTCCTTTTAAAAGGACTTTGTGAACTCCGCTGTCGAGCTCGCATTTGCAACACACAGATGCATGCTTCGAGTTCAAAGTCATGGTATGTGGTAGAAAAACTGGAGCTTTTAGCCAATATTTAGACAGAGAGTCAAACAGGACAGAGGGTGGAGAGAGAGGAAGACATGCAGCAAAGGACCAGAGGCGGGAATCAAACCCGAGCTGCTGCCTCCATACATGCGACGTTCACCCAACCAGGTGACCAACACATGGACCCCCGACCACCATCCAAAATCCTCAAGATCCCTGAATCACCTGTGCTCGGCTAACATGCTCGGACTCAACAGCTGTTGGATGAACGGTCATGGAGTATCGTTCACAGTCCTCAGAGGACGAGTCGATGGAGAGCCGCTAAATCAAGATGGTGACCGAGCTGAATATCACCTCGTAAACATCAGCATGTTAGCAATTTTATTGTGAGAGTGTTAGCATAAGAGCTTCAACGACAGATGGATTAGCCGTCAATTATTAAATCAATCGCCACTTATTCTGATAATCAATAATTTTGAAAGAGAAAAGATTTGAGCTTCTTAAATATGAATATTTTCTGGTTTCTTCTTTCTTTCTGTGTTGTGAACAAAACAGGACATTTGAGGACGAAACACTGATCGACAGTTTTCTGACATTTTATAGACGAAACAACTAATCGATTAATCGAGTAAAAAAAAAAAAAATCAAGAGATTAATCAACTATGAAAATAATCCTAAATGCTATATCGTAGGCAACTAAACCTGGATGACTGAGAGTCTTTATCAACATGAAGATAATTGTTTCGGTGCAGCTACAGTCAGCTTGCTGAACCAAGACAAGACAACATAATGAAAAACAAACTAAAGTCACAGTGTCCAAAAAGGGTTAGATAGAAGTAAAACTCATATCCCTACACCTTTCTCACTGTTCTTCATTTAACTCAGATTATTCCAACAAATTCTCATAATTATTTACAACTAATATACAAACAACTGTCCCAGTTTATTTACAATCCAAATATCCACCCAGTGCTACAAAATAAATAGGAACGCCCCGAACACAACCTTTCATTTCGTCTTATTTCATTTATTTATTCTACTTATTTCACTAAAAATCCCTCTAAAAACTTAAAGATCGCCTTCATCATTAAACCATCATCACTGGGAGAAAGTGAGTGCAGACAGCCATGTTCCTCTCAACACATTCAGAGTCTCTGCTGCCTTCTCTTTGTTTGTTGAAGATATAAACCTGGTGGGTTCAGGCTGCTCAGCCTTCTGCACAGGTAGGATTCACCTCATGGACAAGGACGTGAGCTCTCACCAGCTCACAACAAGCAAACAGTGTTCAATGGCCGCCCAGCTAACCGAGACATTCACAGATTGTCTCCTTTAAAAGGAAACACTGAGCATTTTTCACTTTCATGACGGAGCACTGTGACTCAGTGTGAGGACGACAGCAGGTGATAGACACAGTCAGAGGAGGACGGCTCTCAATTTAGCCTCGTTAGACGGAGGACGAACTGGGCTTTCATTTCTAATGACGCTCACAAAATCACCTGGATGTTTATAAAGCCTCGGCTCAGGATGTATTCAGATGCATTTATCTCCGTCAAAGACGTTATATTCAGCAGCCGTGAAGACAAACACTGTTTTTCTGTGCTTCACTTCTCAACATGCAAATGCACTTGGACAGTAGAACCGTTCCACAATGACAGTAAACATCTGTTTTCATTGTACTGCAGTCTAAGTCTCATCCATGTCCAATGGCTGGAGCCGGTCCCAGTGGACGGGCCTCCGGTTTACTGCACACACACACACACAGAGACAGTCATACTCACACCTACAGTACGAGCGATTTCGAGTCATCAGCACCTGGCTCGGTGTCAGTGATTGTGTGGGTGTTTTTGTGCGTCTATGAGAATAATGTATGTTGTTGTGTATCGCTGAAAAACAAGAACTCTATTTGTTAATATTCAGCGTGACGTCTGTTTATATAACGAGGAACACCACTTATGATTTCAGCGCTGTAAACAGCTGCGTGTGGACGGCTGAGGGAGGACAGGGTGGAGAGCCAGCAGCACGGTGGATGAAGCTGCTGTGTTTGCTCTCCTGTTAATGTTCTTATCTGCACTGATCAGACAGTGAGTCAAACACAGGTGGAGGTGCAGTAATACCCACACAGACCCTGCTCACAAACAGGCTGATGAACACAGGGATGAGTCCGGTGGTGGCGGCGAAATCTTTTTTTTTTTTTGCGTGGGGTGCAGTATGTAGAAGTCATCTGTCAGATGTGCCATAACCATAACCATCCTACTGGTGCATCACAACAGGCTATTAAATACATCAAAATTAAAATACTCTGCCTGGAACAGTCATATTTGTCTGATACAAAAGTATAATTACCACTGGGATGCAAATTTTAAGTCATTTCTTTAATCAATAGTCGGCTGCCTTAACAATGGATTATATTATAAATATGGATATTATTATTATTATTATTATTGTTAGGAGATGAAAGAACAGATAAAGTCAAATTAAATTACGGAGCTCCCGTCTGTCGCTGTTCAACAGCTGGCAACTAAATCCCAAAAATTTTAAATTACTTGTTTTTTTAATCAAATACATTTTCTCACACCAGTATTTTGTGTTTTATTTGGATATATTTGAAAAACAAGTATCTGTAATCCGTTATTGTAATATATTTTTTGTATTTCTGCCTCTGATTGTCAATTAAGACATTTTTAATCGGTTAAATTCTTAATGGCGATTAATGATTAATCATTAGCATCCTTAATTACCACGTTAAAATGACCCTCACTAAAAACTCGTTTTGTAAACATGAGACCTGCCTGTCAAACCATCAGACTTCATTTACAATCATAAATGACAAGAAGAAGAAGAACAGCAAAAAAAATCAATATTAACTGTAAAATGAACTCAAATCATTTATTAGATATTTTTACTTCTTTCACATAATTATTTCATACATTCAACAGAATTGTGTGAACTGTCTTGGTTTGGGGTTTTTTGTTAGTCATTTCCTGTTTTATTTTGTAGTTCTCTCCTCGTGCGTCATGTTGTGTAACTTCCTGTCCCTCTCTTGATTGTCCTGATTAGCCTCACCTGTCCCTGATCAGCCACCTCACCTGTGTACCTCACCTCTCTGTTTGTCAGCTCATCTGTTTGCTCTCTGTGTCTCTGAGTTGCTCCTCGTGTGTGTGATTCCCAGAGCTTCTGGTTTTTGTATTTCTCTTTGGTTTCTTGTGGATTTGTCCCTGTCTTTATTAGTTTTGTTGCTTGCTTTAGTTTTCAGTCAGCAGCTTCATTGTCACAGCTTTCTTTGTTTTCAACTGGACTTCCTCAGTGTGTGTGCTGCGCTCGATGTGATCCTCTGTCTGTTGCCTGCCTGTTGTGCTTTTAAATATAACGATGGATAACGGTGATAAAGATTAAGACAGCAGGGAAACACAGCAGACAGTAAAATAACAGTGTAAAGAATCACTAACTAACTGGGACCTCACATGTTGCCTGTAGCATGTAGACTCGTCTCTGCTCAGCTCCTCGACGCACCGAGTTACATTTAGTAGATGCAGAATAAACAGTTTTGTAACAGTTCATCTGTCAGCGAGGACGTAATGATGATTCACAAGTGACTGGAATCTCAACTAGTGCTCGTTAAAACGGTAAACTACTGGGTTTCTGTTGCAGCCAATAATAAACGAGTGAACAGAAGTGTGATCAGTCCTCGTCCCGTCCGTCACCAGACATGACACCATATTGATGACATCATGCTGACGCCAGCTCCTTATACGACTTGATTTATCAATCAAGATACTTTTTCACTGACTGACGGGAAAACAGTCAAATATATCCCCAAAATATCTGTAAAAACTACATTTCTAAAAAAGAGAAGTACAGCATAACAATAAATGATAAATAAGTGAAGAATGGAGTATTTTCATTGTTTCTTCGTGTGAGTTTGTAAGTTGTCTTCCCCCCCAGCGGTCATAAAAAGACTCTTTAAACAGGTAATATTTTGGCATTAAAATGTCTGAAAATGATTGTTGAGCTGTTTGTCACGAATGTTTTCAACAATATTCAGACAGAATAAATCTGAAATTTTATTTAAAGTAACGTTTCATTGGTCGCCTCTGGGAAAACACCAGATGACGTATCATTTTATGGTTTTAATGTTTATACTTTTATTTATTCATTTGTTTTTTCCTGGAAACATTATTCTTTTTACATAGATCTTATAAAGATGTTTCTACATTATTATCATCACGTATTTCATTGTACCAACATTTTTAAATACATTTTTTGGTGTAATATTTTCTTTATCTGTATTTTTATTGCTTGTATCTGTAATTCTTTATCTTTTATTATTCTAATACTCATTTTATTTCGAGTGCTGTGCACTAGTCTCCCAATCTGTTTTTGTTTTCTTTTTAATCTGAGTTGCATTTTGATTTTTTGAAAGGTGCTGTATAAAGTTTGATTGATTGGCGACGCGTCAGAGTGCAGAAACTAAACGTAACATCAATAAACCTGCGATACCTCTCGTCTGAGCTCTGCTGCTGCCTGAGTCACATCAGATTGTTTTCTTCAGATATGACATACTGTGTGGTAACATAAGTAAAGGCCACAGTTTAGGCCACTATTAGAATACAAAATATTATCTCAGCATATTTATCCCGTCCTCACTGAAATCCCTTTTTGTTGCTGATCCATTTAAATCTCTGAGTCAGATATCAGCACCAAATTGAGAGTGACTCCACAATAAAATGTCTCACAATCCACAGATATTTTTTGCATTTTTCTCCTCTTGTAATAAAAGCAGGCTCTGTTGCAGAGAAGCGAGAGGTACACGGTTGTTAAGGCAACTAGAATGACTTGGTTAATACTTAAAGAAATAGCCGAGCTGAAGAGCAAAGCTCCAGATTCACTGGCTGATCGCTGTTCCAGCCCTCAGCTATGAGCCCGAGACGTCGTTATTACCGACTCCAGCAGCCAAATGAGATTCCTTCACACAGCGGCTCGGCTCGCTTTGCATAACAGGGTGAGAAGTTCACTGGTCTGAGTGGAGCCCGGTGTCCTGTGGCTGCTCCGCCATGAAGCCAGGGGTCGACTGAGGCTTTTTCAGGAGCTTGATAACCCGCACCGCTGATTCCTGTAAATAGAGCCCACAGTTTTTAACCTCCATGTAAGCGATGATTAATGGAGGTAATTTTGAGACGCCAGGAAGTTCAACTCTAGGATTTACTTTTCTCTAATTCCAAGTTTTCCTTGTCCTTATAGTTACTCATGAGTTTAGGACATCATTAAAGGTGTAAGTGTAAGAAAAGGCAAGAATCCAAAGGCAGCTCTAAAACTGTAGGGGGCAGCACAACCGCTATCTGCTGCTCACTTGCTCGCTGCTGTAGTTATCTTTGGCTGTAGCGACTAGCTCAGTTAGCCGTGGAGCTGAATGGACCCAGCTAACACAACTGGGACTGAGCACAGCCCCGGAGACCAACGGAGGTCAGTCTGAAGACAGACGATACAGCACAGAGGTGATTTACAGCTAATCTGACCAGAACTATGACTCTGCAGCCCGTTCTCACTCCCAATGCATCAAAACTAGTATTAAGAACGAGAAAGGCCCAAGTCAGGTGGGCCAGGAGAGCAGATAGCGTCAGGTAAGTGACGTGACAGCAACTTATGTAAGTAGCGAAGTTATTTTAACCCAAAAACTAAACTTAACCAAGTAGTTTTTTTTCACACTGGAGCAGAGAAGGTGGACCCAAAAGCCGGAGCAGGCAAAAACACAACAGATGACTGGACAAAGACCGGACTTCAATACAAACTAAACTAACGAGGGGATGAGGTGCAGGTGGAGAGAGGAGGAAAAACACAGGTGAGGGAAATGAGTGGGAAAACACTGGGAAGAGGGCGGGGCTAATGAAGGTGATGCAGGGCAGGTGTGGAGGGAAAGCAGACTGGGGAGGGGCTATCAGACGATCACCTCTGGAGCTACAGAGTGGTGTTAGGAGACAGGACGGGCCGGGGCTAGCTGGTTAGCATGCTAACTCTGCAGCACAGTACAAAGTCACTGTTGTTTCTTCACACTCTGCTCATGATGTTCATTTTTTGGATGTTTAACATTCAAATTCTGTCCATATCTCACAAATTGTCCCTTTTAAATCCAGTGGATTATGCAAAATTAGAGTTATTATTACTAAATTTATTCCATCATAAAGTGGCCCCCTCGCTGCTTTAATGTAATCTTACTGGAGCTTTCATAATGACTGGGAGACGAGCCTCTCTGCGAGTGTAACCAGTAGTAATAGAAAATACACAGTTAACCACGAGAGAGAAATTCATGAGACTGTAAAATCTCTCCATTCAGCATCTTTCAAGTACATTAACAGGAACATGACGGGGTGTCAGCTCACACACACACACACACACACACACACACACAGCTTCAGGGGCTGCTTTAGGGCCCTTGTCATGGGTTTTCCAGTATCTGTTGCGGTAATTGTCACTGAATTGGAAAAACGCCACCGCCTGCCGCCCGACTCTCAAACTGCTGACAAACAGTACACGACGAGGGATTTATTCATCATATCCACAATGAAAGAAGGAGCTCGCTCTCCTCACTTTGCTGTCAGACGTAACCGCCACACATGTTCGCTTCACACACAGCTCTGTGGTGATGAATGTTTGCATCAGTGTGTGTGTGTGTGTGTGTGTGTGTGTGTGTGTGTGTGTGTGTGTGTGTGTGTGTGTGAAGCCATGCGTGACTCGAGCAGAGCGTGTGAACGTGCGTCTCTGTGACTTGTGGCTTGATGTATAGCAGATTGAAGTAAGTGCCGCGGCTCATGACGATTCATATCAGCGGCCTTGTTTTCTCCCCGTTATCGTCCGCTTCAAGTGTGCTGTGGCACTGAAACGTTGAGACAGAGCAACAAGAGATATTTTACACACTGTGCTGCTGTGTCACTGTGGTTGGAAAAAACATTACCACTAAAAAAAATGCACTGTGGGCAATAAAAAGCTCTGCAGGGGAAAATAGCTTCCATCACTGCTTCTCTAATATTTTAGGAAGATATTACAGCCTGAATAAAGCTGCTTTAATACAAAAGGAAACATTTGCTTTTCCAAGTCAAACACCAGGTTTGTAAAAAGAAATCCAGTGCATTTTGAAGACGCTGTCTTTGCAACACGGTTAAACTATCACAGCGAAAACAAACAGTCTGACAGGTGGGTGGAGAGGAGAAGAAAACACCACCTCAGAAGCAACAGAAGTGCACGACCTCTCGTTTTCCTGCCACTGCAGCGAGCTCACACCTCTGAGCTCTATGGAAATGGGGATTGACTGAGAGCCCGGAGTCACCAAAAAACAGGGAGGTTTCAGTAATGTCAAACATGCACAGCACGCGCTGCCAGATCAATACCAAGTCCTGATCTCCAATTGATGAAATGCCTCTCCTGCCAGGCTCCAGGGATAATCTCACCCACTGATTTATCTGTGGTGGGAATGCTCTGCAGAACATGCAGTATCCCACCACTCCTGGATCTGCGTTACGTCACGGTTACATCGAATCAAACATAAATATCACATACAGTCCATGTGGGAGACCCCAGGAAAACAGCTGCATCAACCATCACTATGTGTGACGTTTGTTTTCTGTTGACACTGACATGATGTCTCTTAATCTTCATGGTGAATACAGATACATCTTCTACCTTAAAGCGCCAAACCAAATCGCCAGAATAAACATAAGCAATGTGCTTTTCTGCAAACCTCAGATATGTTGGAACTTTACATTTCTTTCACTACAATTTTCCATTTTTCTTTGAGTATGCAATGGTTGGATTTAGGCACAAAAAACCCTCAGTTAGGGAGAGGAAAACTCATGTTTTTGTTGCCACAAACACACCGGAAGACGTCCCGGCTTCTCGTCAAAAATACCCAGTTTATGTCGCCACAAACGCAGCAGGTGTCCCGGCTTCTCATCACAAAAACCTGTTTTTTTTTTCGGCACAAACGAGGCAGGAAATGTTCGAACCTCTCATCAAAAATATCCGCTCGTCGTCGCCACAATCACAGCTGGAAATCATCACCAAGTCTCCTTCAAAATATCTTGTTGTCACGCTCACAAACGTTGAAAAGCTGTCTCTTTGTACCAGTCGGCCCCATTTCCAGTGTGCAGGCTAACACTGTGTGTATTAGTATCTGTAAGTGTGTGAGTCAGTGCTGTGGAGTCGTATTGTTTGGTGTGTTTGTAATGAGGTGATCTGCTGGTAATTGGCTTCATGAACCCTTGATGACCTGCACCATGCACCTGTAGAGTAACTCATATATAGGGTCGTCCAAGATATGCGTCATTCTGCACTGAAGAATCCAACGTGGACCGACAGTTGGATCTAAAATCCAGACTGTAGTCTGAGTTTTTTCTCTTCTCCGTGTGCGAATCCTCCCTCGCTGTATTGTTACATCATGACCACGGTCAACCTCAATGAGTTCCCCTTTTACACTGAACAAAAAACAGAGTGCAGAGTTCAGTCTGCAATCACTCACAGGTCAAATGACTCAGGCTGCAGAAGTCACGGGTGTTTATCAGCGTCGGCCCAATCGGCTGTAATGGAAACACAACACCACGCTGATGTTTCACTCCTTCTCAGGCACGATGCCATGACACGTGTTGAAGCTAAGGACGTTGGACCGCAAGTGTATTGTTCACATGGACACTAAATAAATAGATCCCCTGAAGCATTTAATCAGGATGTTTCCTCCTGCTGCGAAACATCTAATCTGCAGGAAATATAACAGAGGAAGAAGTTAGCCTCTGACAATCTGCTCTGAACCACTTTGACCTTTAGCCATCTTTAGACTTTTCCAGCCAAGGCGTTCAATCCCTTCAATCTCTTAAGATCTCCAACAGAGAAGTTGAATCGGCCACAGACCGGCTCCTGTCGCTCCTGGAGGCAGCGTCACCTGAAGTGACGCCCACATGAACATGGGAGGAGAGAGTATATTCAATCCAGCCACAGAGAAACCACCAGAATAATATATTTTCCTGTTGTATGGATTCTCAAAGGTTAACAGCACCACTCTCCATCAGATCAGATCGGTCTCTTCAGACTGACGTGGTTACATGAGGCATCTTTATTCATGATATTCTGATTATTAGTGTAATATTAGTTTCCATGTAAACACAGATGTTGTCGCTGGCCTTCACGTCCACGAGAAAGTAGTTTAACCAAATGAAGCTTTTCCCAACATTAACACTGCAGTTATTTTAACCCGGACCCTGACCTCCCTCTAACTGGAGGACATTTACAGAGCTGGATATGAGCCACGTCTACCAGCAGCTGTGTCTGATGGACTGAAAAGAATATGTTACCATAAACACATTCAAGGGTTTGTTCAGATGCAGCCGCCTGGTGGTTGGAGAGGCTCCTCCATTTTCTACACAACAATGAATGCTGACCCGACACATTGTTGTTGTTCGGTCACAACCCGTTCATTTATCAGCTGCTGACAAGTGACATCAGGCAAACAGGAAACATCTTAACGGGTCACTCTGGGAGGCGTGATGAAAGAGGAGAACTTTAAACATGAAGCTGAACAGACCGACGGAGCTCGGACGGTTCTGGTGAGAGCGGCAGCGGATCAAGCAGCGCTTTGAAGCTTCTAATGTGTATATTTATGTTGTGATTATGAGCTTTATCAGTATTATTAGACTTCAAATTGACCACTTTTATACCAATGTGACAAAAAAGAAGAGAGAGAACTCTTCTTTTGAAAAGTCTTTCATGCTCTCAGGTTGTAGAAAGTCTCTTCTTTGTGACTAGATGTTGTTTTGTAAGAAAGGTTTGACGTTTTGTTCACAGAGAACAAAATGCTCTACAAACAGACTGACAACTGAAAAAACACTGTTACATACAAATATCAGAAACTGCAGCGATTGGAAGAAGAAAAAGTCAGAGTCAGAATCTGTGCAGATAAAAACAGGAGCAGCTTTCTGTTCAGTGTCAAGTGCAGGATAACGCCGTTAATCACCTTCATGATCAAAATCTTCAGGAGACTTAAGAAAGTCCAGTTTCCTCCGTATAGCACTCAGAGATTTAACGTGACCCGACCCGGATGCCTGAGAGTCTTCACCAACATTCAGCTGTCTTACAAACTGGACCTTGAGCCAGGACTTTTCTCTGGTTCACCTCCTGTACATGCAGCTGCAGCGGTCCACAGCTTATCACCGACTGACTCAAGCTTCTCCTCACATCCTTCCTCCTCCTCCTCCTCCTCCTCCTCCTCCGCCTCCTCCTCCTCCTCCTCCTCCGCAGCAGCAGCAGGTCGAGGAACCACAACTTTAGGCTCATAATTAAATTAGATACGTCCGTTTCAAACGATATAACCGTCACTGCCCACTTACTTCCACAGTCCTTTGATGATAAGCAATAAAACCACTAGAGGGCGCTGCTCAGAGTCAAATCAGTCTCACAGGGACGCTTTTCCTTCGCCACCGTCCAGCTCACGTCATTCCTGCCTCCACCTGGTTGTTGAGTCCACAGCACAGAATGACTGACAGCTTTCACAGCAGTCTAAACGAACCGCACCGAAACCAGCCAGGTGTTAAAGCCCCGACGCTTTCACCGAGCGAGGTGGCATCAGTGTGAGATCTTCAGAATTGATGTCGGTGATAACTTCACACTAATTTGTTTCTATGCGTTGGATCATTTTGATGTGAGGGGAAAAGATGGATGACGTGCCTCGATGATCATTTCACCGCCATAACAAGCTGCCTTCACACCAGGCTCTACAGATCCTCAATATAATCTTTGGCCATCGACCAACATTAAAAACCAAAATGGGCGTTTTATCTCAATATGTCACTCTGGAGTTAATTTGATTAGCGAGCGTAATGGCAGGAGAAAAGATGAGCTCATCTCACAGGAATCTGTGTGATTCGTCTGCCTCCGCCGGCTCGCTGTGATGATTTCCTGCACTTAAAATCCCACAGATTTGTTCTTCCTGACCAGAACAAGTCAGAAACGACTGAAGAGCTCTCAAGAAAAGCTTCAATCTGAGATTCTGCTGGTAGCAGCGCTCTGTCTGTGTGTCCGTCTGTCCGCTCGCTGCAGGTTACCTAATTTTTCTGCCTGTTTATTTTTTTTTCACTGGGAGGAAACAAAGAGGATGTTTGGGGTAAAAACACGGCACTGGAACACGGAGGATGGTACCTGGGGAACGAACAACTGAGAGGGAAAGAAAGCCTTAAATCATCCGGGGTTCTGTTTGATCCGAACAGGATGATCCAGCCCACATACTGTAACCGTGTGGTTTTCTTTTCTCTGAGTGACCACATGTGCTGTCATTCTGCCCGCCTGTCTGTCAGCTGAGTGACATTTTTTTGGTTAATGTTTGCCGGATGTCTACTCACTCACAACTGAAAGCATTTTAGATGAAACAGCCTGCTGATCAGAGTGTATTACACGCCTCTCTGACAGGGCAAGTAAAAATATTCTGCCAGAACAAAGGCCTGACCCATTTGTTTGATTTGAAAAGGTTAGATTGGCACCCAGAGGGAAAACGCAGAGATGAATCCCTCCTCTTGCCTCCACCTGGGCACAATGCATGTCACAACAAATTATACACACCAGCAAAGATTCAATATTATACTAAATGTGTTGGCTCAAACTGGTTTATAGGCATTCAGGTCGCCGGCAGATGAATCCTGAGGTCGGGATTTTTGCACTTTGAGTGACACATCTCGTCAACTGTCATGAAATGTGGTGGAAACATTCATGTCTCCAGGGTGAAACTGTATCCTGATGGCTTGGATGTGTGACCCGAACACAAGACACTCAGAAGGCAGGCGGGGTGACGAATCAAAAGCGAGCTTTAAATAACAAAATGTGTAAAACAAGATCTGAAAAAACACCAAAAAAATACAAAGCAGAAACACAAAAGCTAAACAAAGTCCTGACCAAGAAAAGAAAAGGCAAAAGTCTCCAGCTGCTTCAGTCGTTCAGCAGAACGCTGCAACTCTGTTTTACTGTGAAGCTCCAGAAATGTTCTGTGGACTACGACACTTCACCTGACTTTCATCAGCATGGAGGGAGGAGATGATGACTGGATTTACATATTTTGGGTGAACTGCTCTTTTAAAACACTCCAATTAGTCTCCGCTGTACTTAAAGCTTGGATTAATTAGCTTCATTAGCATTCTAACAGCCTGAACTAAAAATGTGTGTTAGAGAGGCAGTACAGCACATCAGAGAGCAAATACACCGATACCGTTCATCCGTGTTACTCCATTACCTGCCGATCATGTCATCCGACTTACTTTTTTACTTTTAGCTAAGTACATTTTTAGCCGAGTACTTTTACACGACCGAGGCCTTCGTCGTTGCCACAGCAACCGGTGCAGACAGGTTGGTGATGTGTGGACACACGAAACAAACCTGATCACTTGTGCAGTTACAGTCCGTCTGTTTTCAGGATCAAATTTGGAGAAACGTGATGTGATTTGCCTGCAGTCTGAATAAAGTCTTACTCCTGTTAAACTTCTCCTGTTGGATCAGATTTCTGGTTCTGTGTCAGCAGTGAATATAAACAGGCTACTATAAAAAAAACAGTAAGAGCACTGCCAGATAGTAGGTAACCGAAATGTGCCAGGTTAAGCTTATTCTGGGGACGTCTCCTCCCCACACAACCAGCTGCCTGACAGCATTATATAATAACCCAGAAGAAGGGAGAAGTTGGCAGAGATGCTGCATCACTCTCAGTTTGTGCGGACTGACTCACCACTTTGTCCCATCAGACAGACGGAGACGTTGCAGCTACATGATGAAGGGGGTTTTAGTTTCTGGGGAAATCACAATACTATTCTTGAGGTAGACTTCAACAGTACATCAAAACAGCTTCCCAGCGGAGAGAGAGATGAAAGATAAAAGAGACTGTCCTGTCTTTATGCAGAGGAGGACGCAGAAACAAATTGCAGTCCTTCCGACTTAGTAGGACATGTGGTGATGTGCCAAGTCGACACTTCAGTCTCACTTTCAACTTCTTTAGCAGTGAAATGAAAGTGACACAGTCGGCACAACTTCAGCATCTCAGCCTGATTAGCTTAATAACCCTAATTAAATGAATCATAATAAAATGAAGGGCTAAATAGGCAGTAACTGCTTCAAACTGAGGAGGGAAAAAACTGATTGTGGCTGCTGTGACCATGAAACAGCATGATATGTTGTGTCTGATACGTTCGTGTTACATCACTCGTTCTGTCTGCGGCACACGACTTTTCATAAAGCGGCAGATAAGCCGTCAAATCCCATTACAGCGCGAGTGTCACTGATTGAGTGAACAGACGCTTAAAACTGAGGGAATCCAGGCCAAGTGATTACTGATTGATAGATACGCTGTAATAATAGGACACTCAATCTGGGATTCAGATGTTTTGCGGGGAAGGTTTTCAGATATTCACAGGGTTTTGTTGGTTTTTTTTGCACACAACACTGTTTTCAAGGGGAAACTCTCGTCTGGACTCCCCCAGAATTGGAAACTGTTCTTTTGTTCCCTGGCTCTAACTCAGACTGAAGACTTAATGGAAAAATCCACCCTCGGATACTCTTACACTGTTATCTATCATCAATCTGTGGGGCTCGCAGCATGCCAGCACTGATTTAGCATCGAGGTGGCATGAATTAGTTTTTTTTGGGCGCCCAACTTCCCTCAACTGGCCACATCTGCCTCGGCTTCACTAAGTGATCTCATGCTTTTTCCCTGAATCCTTTTTTTTTTCGACAACTGCAGTGTGAGCTTGTTGCGTTCACCTCCACAGTGACGGCGTGCAGCCCGAGTCAAAAAGTCACTCAAACCACAGCGTATCAGGATATCACTGCATTGTGGTCCGTTGAGGCCGCTGTCAGTGGAAGAAATTGCTTTTCCGGGCCTCTTCTATAATGCATTTCTCTTTTATGATGGATTGTTGAATGCCAGTGAGAAATTGGGAGCCAATCTTTCAGAGTGTACGACACCAAAAGTAGATGTTCACCCCTGAAGTTATACGGGCCAGCTGGAGAATGTTGCAGTGGATGAGATATTACATCTTCACACAGCAAAAATCAGCCCAGAGAAACAAGTTACATCGCAGCTCGATGAAGTAATTCCTCGAAGGCAATCGTATTAATTACTCAGATAAGATTGGAAAACTGACAATATAAGACTTTAGACTGTCCGCCCAAGAAAACAAACAACAGCGTCAGTGAATGAAAACAGTCAGGAAGCTGAAGAGTTTCCAGTCAGTGTTGGTTTCTTTCAACCACAAATGTTCCCTCATCTTGACCGAGTGGTTATTATTGTTCCCATGACTGACAAAGGTCCCCTTCACTTTTATGAAGTAGTGATTTCAACCCACACCATGTTTCCCCCGACCTGAAGCCTAGCTGGGGTCAGGTGGGGGCCTCGCCACTGACTAACACTCAAACGAATCCATAAATTTACACAAATGACCGTTAAGAGTCGAGTCAACACGACTAACATCTGTCATCCAGCTCCCTCCGATCTCATTAAGACAACAAGATCAGAGAAGTGGCCGAATCAATCTCTTATCGGTCTGAAAACGTCTCCGGTGATTCATTCAGGCTTCAGGCGTCAGGAGATAATGCTGTGATGTTTCATCATCAGCTGCCTGTTAAATACAGCTGAGCGCTTCTTCACTTTCACCTGAAGATCATCAAACATCTGTCACGTCCTCCTGAGGGAGTTTGTCTGTTTTTTCGGTGCATAATTTGCTCTCTAATTTTCTGTCCCTTCATCAGCAATGAGCGTGACACCGCTAGCACACTTGTAGCTTAAATATTTACATTATGGCAGAAAGCAGGAGGAGTAGTCTTGAAGCGTGATACAGGCTAGCTTGCATTAACACAACAGACACACTTACTGCCGCCTGTCAACGCGGTTTCCTGACGTCCTGCTGACTGCACAACCGGAGCCCGCTGCACGGCACGCTGTTCATGACTCTATAAATATCAGCCGCTGCCGCTGTTTGGAAAGTTTGCTGCTCCACTGCAGCACGCATCAATGAGTTGTTGTTACACACGTTCGGTTCAATCAGATTATGATCAGTGCACTCGCAGGCAAATCCATGAAAAGTCTGAACTTGGAAGCCAAGTCAAAGAGTCGAGAAAAGGCACGAGAGCATGTGACCCGGTCGATTACAGTGTCGTGACTCATGACTGTTTCTCAGTATCTCGGTTGGTTGTTTCAACATTTTGGACCAGAAATATCTCAACAAGGTTTGGACACTCATGGTCCCCGTTCCAGATAACGATGTGGATCCAACTAGATTCCCTCTGGGGCTACAAGCAGGTCTCAGGTCGTCCAAATCTTTGGTTTAAGACAAAGTACTTGCAGAATTAATAACACTGACTGACTTCGGCTAAAAACGTGAAAGCTCCTCTCGAGAGCCGGTGTTTGGTTTGTTCCGGGCTGCTGCAGAGGCTCCGGGGTTAGCACTGTAGCCACACAGCTAGAGGGTCCTGGGTTCGATTCCCTGCCCGGGTGGAGTTTACATGCTGTCGCCATCATCATGAAAAAATGTATGTTAGGTTAACTCTCCGCTCAGTGTCCTTGACCAAGACACTCCTCTAAGATGACTTCTTCCCTCTGCAGAGATAGAAAGCTCATTCTGCGGTCACAAAAACACATTTATTATCAGTTTCAGGTGATTAAACAATATTTAAACAAATAAAAACATCATTATGAATATTATATTTCTATTTCTGCCAACTGATCCTCCTGAATCCTTCACACTGGCCCTGTTAAAGCCTGCTGACACACTAAACTAGGATTGATAAACATCCTACATGCTAATCATCCGCATGTTAGCATTTAGCTCGGCCTCATCAGGCTTCTGGCGTGGCTCCGTAGACTCTTCTGCTCTTTTTAGTTGTTGTTGCTCGATCCTTGTTTTCCAGTAACGCATCCAGCTGATTGTCGACATGATGTGTTTTCAGTAACGGGGTGTGAGATTCTCATCAGATCAAAACACACTTCTAATTAACACAAAATTGGCTTTAGCTGCTTTCACCACCGCCTGAACAAAGCGGCCTTGAAACACAATAGAGGGAAGTTTAATATCACTTTAATTATTCATCGCGGTTTGTGTGTGGCTGCAGGAGGGGACGACCACTGGAGATGAGCGTGATGTGGAGAGAGGATGAATCAGTCTCATTTATCTCTGTGGTCTTTTTCATTTGGGCCCAAATTAGTCTGAATAAAACTGGGCCCTCTAAATTCTTCTTCTTGTAACATTTTATCGCATAATATTGTCCTAACACAGACGGACTCGCCTGATTTGTTTATAACAGACAAGTTAATTTGATCCTGGGCTTAAGTGAAGGACTGAGTTATTGTGTAATATCAAGTGCATTTCAGAGTTAATAATGCTGTCAATCACAGCTGACCTCAATTTAAAGTGGAGGTTTGCGGCTCAACAAAGCGACGACTTTCATTTGGCTGCATGTTTTCTCAGAGATCTGCCTACAGCTATCAGTCGTCTGGCTCCTGCGAGAGTCTGAGCTGATCAGTCAGATACACGAACGGCACTTCATCATATACGTTCTGTAAATAAGTACAACTAACGCAGAGCGAAATTCAATATTGACTGTGTTGAAGCGTGGAGGAGGAACATCATATTTTCCGCTTGTGCCAGATTAAGCTATTAGCAGGCGGGGACACGTGCTATTAGTAGATCCTAATGAGAGTAATAAAAATCATGAAGACATCAATCGCATGAAAGAAGAGATGCTAAGATTAATTACTGTGAAACAACAGAATTGCCAGTATTTGTTTTAACGAGCCGTGTTGGATTGCAGACTGTGACTGCGCTGACTGCCTCTCCCTGCTGCTCAGTGTGCTCAATGTATTCCACCTCCTCAGCCGAGCAGACATCACACCTCCGAGAGGAACATCTGTCAGAAGCCAGAAATCGCACATATCCCAGAGTGTGTTTATGTGGAGGAGATCTTCCCCCCACGCACAGAGCAGCCCGAGAGGTGCTTCACACCAAAGATAGGTCTAAGTTCTGATAATGTGCACTTCTGTTAATGATTCCCCCTGCAACGTTTTAACTCGGCATGAATTCACAGCGTGAAGCTGAAGGTATAAATTCAGTTTTGGATACATTTTAAAGTCTCTCTTTAGAGGCTAGTGTTTCGTTAGTACAGAGCGGAGCTGCCCAAAGCGAGGCCCAGGGGCCGGAGCTGGCACAACATAATGCTCGATTCATGGCCAGATGCATAAAACTCTGTGCAGATTCACGACTAACGCTGTGTACGCACAGCGACAGAAATATGCATCGTCATTGTTTGTGTCAGGGTTATTAAGCTGTGCGTACGTCTGGTCCTGTTTTATAAATCTCAATCAAACATCTGTTTGCCCTTCTACTCACCACGCCCCTCATCAGACCTGTCAATGAGAAGGACGGCAGACAAAGTGCAACTGATTGTGTCTCATGAGTGAGATTCTCCAACTGCTGCATCACAACAGCTGTCATTCATCTTGTTGACAACGTGGTGGTTCAAGGTGACGACACAATAAAAGCACAATCAGTGAAATTGGTAAACAAACTAATAAAGAGAAACGTGTTGGACTCGAAGGTGACGTCTCTCTGCTTCTTTGTCAAGTCCACCATCATCCATCATTTCACCTTATTTCCCTGTTAAAAGTGTTTTTTCCACGCAAAAAACTCGCACGCAGACACGGGGAGAAAATGCAAACTCCCGGTCTCAAACCCCGGTGCTTCCAACAGCACTCACCACCGTGCCGCCGTGCTGATTGTGATTTTGGGCTGTATAAATAAAACTGATTTGATGTCATCCACAGCTGTTTCTAGAAAAACGTGTGAATGCTGGTCTTCGTACCATTTTCCATCTTCACAATGCTGCAGAATAAATGTTTGCTTTTAGCCCGTAGCAACAGTTCTGTTTCAGATTCAACTCTCCGAGGGGGAAAGTTTGGGCTCCAGGTCTCTGTGGAGTAAGAAAATGCTGAATCAGTTGACGTTACAGCTGAAGGCAAAGTTCTTTTTGTTAACACATCTTAACTTTTAGGAAATACACCTTTTTGCTTTTCTTAAAGGTGCACTATGTAACTTTGTTTAGTCACAGTTTTGGTTATATAGTCCTGTATTCTTGAACTGTACGGCTTCTATAATCTTTTTTGTGTTTTCGGGCCTCCCTCATCAGAAAAACAACCAAAACGAGAGCAGATTAATTGTTGTGATGTTGGTTCCTGTTTTATTTTGTAAGGTTCATCCTCATGTTGTGTTACTTCCTGTCTTTGTCTTGTTTCTCATCCCCTTTCATTGTCCTCATTAGTTGTTTAGTCTGTGTGTTTCAGACTCTTTATTAAGTTTGTACTTGTTCCACCATTTGCCTGCCTGGAGTCTGCGTTTGGGTCCTTTGTTGCTACAATGATAACATTATTACGACCCGTATTTTTGGTTTGTTGTTAAGTGGCGTCCTCTAGTGGCTGTAGTAATTATCACGGCAGCAAAGGAGGAAGTCAGGTGAAGCAACAAGTCCACATAAGAAGGAGGATGGAGAGACCGCTGCTCATGTCCAGTGGTGAGTTATTTCAACTTACTAACGTAGTTAAGTTACATCACGTACATAACTTAAGTGCATAAGTAGGTAACATAAGTAACTTAGTTATTTTAACCCAAACCACCATGTGTTCCTGCATGATGAACGTCAGGCGCACGTCTCGCTGGCATGCTGCGACGGCCATGTTGTTTTTGGAGCGATGAATAAGTCATTCATTCTGAAATGAGCCTGTTGCTGTCCTGATTTTATTTGACTCGTCTGCAGAGAAAAACAAAACTGAATTTAAAACTTAAATTAGAAAAAAAACAAAAAACAGTCACATTTCCAACACGTCCCCAGTGTGTGCTTGATTTTTACACAAAAATCTATCACGGGGATATTTTTATATCACCACTTACAAAATGAGAAGTGATACGTGACACTAAAAAATGATGTTGTGTAAGAGCCGTTCCAGCCAATCCACTTAAAAGGCTGTTTCTCTCTGCATTCTGCTGCAGCTGAGTTTAAATGGAGTTAAGCAGAGCCCATTTTTCACAAAATCATCAGGTATGATAAACGCTAAGTAGTCTTCTTCTGTGGTGCCATGGACTGTTGCCATCCACTCATGCAGCTACAGTAATTTTCAGGAAGACGACCACGAGAAATGAGAATTAATGGCATGTGATATAGATTTTTTATTAAATAGTTAAAAACGTGAATTTGTCATTCAGCTCAGTGTGTTGTGTTGTCATGAATGTGTGCGGCCCCGCAGCATACGCACATTAAAAAAAGACATCTTTTTTTAGAGGCTACTTCCCTCATGTGGCTAACCTTTATTTGGCAAGTGAACAACAAATATTGAAAACTGTCAAACATCCATCACATGATGGAAGCCTGCCGTCTGTGCATCGACGCACAGATGAACTGCAAGCTGCCATAATTGGAAAAAGCCGAGGCGGAATCACTTTGATCGCTTCCTCATCTTCCTCTCTTACTCCTGACACTTTAAACACAGAGCTCATATTCAGGAGGCTTAAAACTTAAAACAAATGTTTGGTGAATCAAATGTTCCCAACAGCTGCAGGATCTGCTCTGAGTAAACACCGATCGGATGCATAGGAGCCATTAGTTTTTAATATAACCAGGAGGGCGACGCGGGGTGCCACACTTCTGAGCGCAGACGCAGGAAAAAACTGGAAACAACTTCCTGCATGATTAAAGCTCGAGCTGGCCTAAATTGTTGCTTGAAAAACTGGGTTGCTCATCAGAGTTTTAACATTACAATGCTTCTGACCCTGTCAGCTTGAAAAATGAGTTAAGTTGAATATTATATTATTTTTAGTCGACTCTTACAGGATGCATTTGTATCAGTCAGGTAGCTGCAGCAGCGGCGGCGGCAGCAGCGGTGACAGACACTCCTTCCTGTCTCCTCACTTCATCTGCCCTCTCACAGCCCACTTTAATTATCTGTGAGCAGGATCTCCTCACCTTATTAATGTGAGCAAATGCTGCCCGAGAACAGAAGAAGAATGGCCTCTGGTTAAGACGGAGGGATTTTCACCTTAATGTTGTCTGAGCTAACTTTGCAGGGAGATGATCTGAGGGTGGACTCGAGGTGGCGTGGTGGCGAGCGAGGGTTTTTCTTAATAATGCGCCACAGGAAGATCACGTGAGCCGCTCGGTTCAAAGTGTTCATCAAAATTCACAGTTCAGTTTGCAGCTGTGTGGAAGCCGACCTGCTGAGCTGTGCTGGGGGAAAATTTCCTCCGAGTGGAGTCGGTCTGGGCATGTGCAGAAGATAACGGGCTTCAATTACAAAGCTTTTTCTCCTAATTGAAAATGCAGCTAATAGCTTAAGTGCTCGCTATCGGGGACGGCTGAAAGAATGTGCAGGGGGCTCACGGGGCATTTACAATCTGCCTCCGACTGTGAGTTTGAACCCTGGAGCAGAGCAGATATCTTTATTTCTTCACTCTCAGCTGTGTGCCATTAAAGCTGGATGGGAACTTATTTAAGCAGCTTTTTTTTGTTGTATTTGCAGAAAATCGGAGGGATTTTTAGACATCAATATTTAAGATTTGAAACGAGGCTTTAGATGCAACCAAGTTCTGGAAAGACAATATTTGGAGTCCTGAGGGATGTAAAATAAAATAATATTAAATAAAAGGGTTATTGCATTTGCAGCCTAATAGTCTGACAATACTTGTAAAATGGAGATGACTGATGCGTCTTCATGGCTCTGAGTTTAAACACTAACACAATATTTTCCTTAAAGGATCAAATAAAAGGTTCTGCACAGTTTTGGACCCTCTAATTGCTTCTTTTGACAGACTGACAGTTCTCAGCACCTACACAACTAACCAGCCGACCGCTGCAGCCCCTGGGCACAGTTCCTCCTCGGTTTGTTGTTTTGTTCTATTTTTCTTTATCTTTGTTTTCTTACTTTCTTCACTATCAGGGAAAAATGGGATGAAGACTCTTACTGTTCTTATCGTCTGCTTTTGTATCCCTTAAATAAAGATGCTTGGATAAAAAGGAAAAGAAAATCTCTTTACATCCAGAGAGAAATCAATAAATCAAATGTTCTGAAACAGATCTGATGGCTGTGGCTGTCGCAGGCCTCTAATAAACCTCTCCAATCCTTTCATTCGGATCAAATTAACAGTTTGGACAGTCTACCTCATTTTTTACCTGCCGACCTGCCAACCTGCATGAACTCTGCCCAAACACTCCAGAATCGTCTACAAGGCTCGGCCAGAGATGGTTTTCTTCGGCTATTAATGAGAATGTCAGAGATCGAGCATCCAAAAATGTTCCACTGCTAACAGCTAGCTCCACAGCTGTGAGTACCAACAGTAGCCATGTTTGCTGTTTACAGTGATGATAATGTTTCTTACATGTGATGAGACGTGAAGTAGTTAAAGACGGTTAGCAATGACAACGATGAGCTGCAGTACACAACCCATGCATTTCTGTTCAAGCAGCTTGAACAGCGTTCAGTCAGCGCGAGTTTGACGTGTGCCTGACGTAAACAGATCTTAAATAACCAATAACCACCGTTAGTGATCTCGACCGAAGCCTTGTTGCCCAACAGCTGTCTCACTCTTTAGCTTCTTCCATCAGAAACAAACCATGTGTCTAAATCAGAATATTACTGATGAAGACTTTTTAAAACAAGTTTTAACGTTTTCTGGATCATCTGCTTTCTACTGTTTCAAGTTCATGATGACGAACGTAACACACAAGCAGAAAAACAGTTCTGCAAACTGGTCTCCTACTAATGGGAAAGGCGTTAACACAGATCTCCAGGGCAGGTGGTGTTGGCGTCGTCAGGCAGTGTGTGTTCGTGTGTTTTAGAGGCCTGGAATGAAGAGTTGGGCTTTATCGAGTTGGATATTTTAAAAGCGTAGCTCGCTCTCGCTGGTTCCTCCAATCCTTCCGACCCCGGCTTTAAATAAAACTACAGAACGTCTTCTCGTGTCTGCGCTGCCTGCATTGTGATGCAAATAGTCCTCGACTCTGTCCCTGCACAGCACGGGCTTCTTGTTCTGCAGGATACTGACTTCTGAGTTAGATGGTTAATAAACAATAAACTGCTTCAGATGAAATAATGCGGCCGATTGAACCGCTTTGGAAGTGTAAGTGCACCAGTGCATTAAAAATCTGGTGGTTGAAGTCTCCCTGCTGTGAAATGTGTTTCTTACTTTGCATTATTGTGTTTGGCCCATTGTAACACACACACACACACACACACACACACACACACACACACACACACACACAATCCCATCACATTTTAACTACTCGGGCTGCTCTCCTGAGCTGTAGAGGGCGAGGAATAACAAAAGCAGAGGGAAGTCTCGGCTCCTTACCTCTGATGGGCTATTAGTTATTCTAGCTAGCAGAAGCCCCATTAGGTCTGCCATTTAATGCTCCCGTGCCACATTCTCACATGAAAGCTACAAGATTGATAAGCCGACCGTCTCACCTCGAGCTCCTCTTGCGTTTGAGAAATGCTCCGCCACAGATAATCTGACAAAGAGCTGATGTAGCTACCCGTGTACCTCGTATATGTGACATTACTGAAAACAATGAACGTATGGGTGCTGCAGCCTCTCAGTGAGAGGACACAACAGGAGTGTAAGTGCTGCCACAGTGCAATCCACTGACTTAAGACATATTATCAAATGATTTATAGGCCCCACGCAGAATATAGGAAATGAGCTGTGTGGCAGTTTGAGATAAAACGTGGTCTTGGTCTGACAGATACAATGAAGATGAAAGATGTCTCCTGCTCTCCGCAGCATGTTGGACACGAAGGTGCAGCAAAGATTCCAGCGACACAACATCTTCACCGACACCACGTGTTCTGGTAATCACACTTAAAAAAGCTGCCAAATATATACATGTATATAAAAGCTGCAGGACAGATGATGGATGTAAAGCATTAGGACGAAAAAAGAGAACTGAGGCAAAAAAAAGTGCCTCATCAAGCTGGAGTGGATTGATTAGTCTTTCTGTCGAGGCCTTCTGTCTCCGTCCCTCTGTGCTGTGCAGCAGGGCAGCGTGGCGCACCTTCTCCAGGAAAAACACAAAATAACGAAGCAGTTTGACGTGTCTATTAAAAGACTGGGAGGATTGTCTTACCTCACTTCAGCCAAACATTTTAAAGGGGATAAACTCACATAAAAAAGGCCCATTCATGTAGACAACGCTCAGGCTGCCAACATGGTAACAACTGTTTTATAAACACAATGCAGAGAAGCAGCGTGAGTGCCGACATGACACAGTGCTGTCAGAGAGAGAGGGGGGGGGAGCCAAGTGTAAGATTTTCATGACCATCTTAAAAACTCTCTCAACTTCCTGTCTCCTCTCTGCCTCCACAGCGACGACCATTTATCACAAGTCACGACCAGCTAGCGAGCCAGAAGGCTGAACAACTGCGGTGGCTAACTTTAGCTGGTGCTAGCCAAAGAAAACTGCCTGTGTTCTCCAAAATACAACTAAAGTATTTTCGTTGCTGGAAAGATGCAACACGTTGTTAGTCTGTAGCTTGACTTGCGTCCTCTCCAGCATCAATGCACGACAGTGCCGTGCTGTGAACGAGTGTAGCTGTAGATTTCATCTGGTAACGTTTAGAAGAGCCCAATTTGACACGGAAAAGACTTTTATGCTTACATCTTGTTAATAAATAAATATTTGTCATTGCATCACAGATCACAGGACACTCATCTTTCTTTAGAGAACAACCTTTTTGGTGAAGAAATAATCAATCTGACCTGAGAATCATAAATCATGAGGTCCCCCTGCATAAATAAAGTGTAAATAAATGGTGGGCATCTCATCTCCCAGTCCAAAGTATCTACAGACATCTAAGTGAGCTTTCTTGTGGGAGACTTCAGCCATGGTGACAGGCTTAGGATACATTTGGAGGATGGATTGTGGCATGACTGAAGAAATGTGAGCTCCTCTTGTGGCATTTCAAAAAAATAAATCAGGAAATAAGTATGAAACTGTACGATGTCGAGCTAAACGAGTCACTACTGAGGATATTCACAATCATCCCAATATGGATGATGAAATGTCCCCCCATCCCTAATCTATGACATAATTAGAAGCATATGTTTGATTTGTAATATAAAATGATAAACTAAATATCCAGATATCATAAATCTGGTGGAGCAGGTGCCCAAACAGCTTGGATCAGCATGACTCCTCTGCTGCACAGTGATGTGAAGGAGTCCAGGTTTTGTCTTCTGTCGCCTAATATTTTCTTTACATGTGTGAGACGAAGATAAAGTATCACAACGCAGTTTTGTTCCTCGGTCGAAACACAACAGCCGGACAGAAATGGAGCCCAGATGTATAATTCATCTTTTCTTTGGCTGCAGGCCTTTGCGTTCCTGCGGCGACTGTTTGGACCTGAATTAAACTAATGAGTTAAATGTTAAGTGCTGGAAGCAGAAATGGAGAATGTGAAACACGATCAGCTGATTGTAAATATTAACATATTTAAAACAGCAACACACACACACACACACACACATCACAACTCACATGACTGGTGTGTTTGCTGACGTAGCAAACACACAGGATAGGAGAGGAGAGGACCACCTGCACAGTGACTTGATCCAATTCATTCTGCTCATTACGGCGTGGACAGCAGGCCGTTAGTGGATAAATAACAGACTGGATGATAATACAAAGATTCATCAGGCAGCTCTTTTATGTCAGAGATGAAGGATGAACCTACTTTGTTTATCGTGCATCTTACTGTGTGTAAGTTATCCAGAGGGAGAGGAGCTGCTGCTGCTGCTGCTGCTGCAGTCTGAGCTAATGGGAATCATATCTGAGCAAATGAAAGTGCATGATTCAGAACAACAGCTGGGTAACCACACGGAACCGAGCAGACTCAAGTCACCATGCACCGACCTTTAGCTTCCTTATCCCCACACAGACACGAGCACAGGAGAAAACACAGGTACTTTTTCTCCGCAGGTTGTTAGAAAATTTACCTCTCATGCCTCGCTGTGGAAATGGATTTTTGGAGGGCAACGGTCATACCTCGCATTCCCTGGAGCCTGTGATGGTGTATGTGTAAGGTCCTGTCCCATTAACCAGCACATCCATAGTCTCTGAGTGTGAAGGCTTGTAGTCCACATAGTACTCTTGCAGCGGCGAGTTAAGGGAGCGCTCAGTCTCCCGAGCCTTCTTCTGCCGCTTTTTAACCGCCGAGCGCTGCTGGAGCTGCTTGATGCTGCTGGGGTAGCGCCTCCACGAGACGTAGATCACCAGGAGGATTATAGCCACAGATAGGAGGAGGGCCACGCTGCCTGCTATGATCTTGTGGAAGGACACGTACTCGGTGTCTGGCAGGGGGATGGTGGGGGAGGCCTGGGAAGGCGTGGGGGAGGCTGTCCTGTTCCAGATCAGCTTCTTATCCGCCGCAGACTGTGTGGGCAGAGGCGGCAGCTCAGGTGGAAGCCCAGGAGTGATGGGGGGTGATGTGGTGGAGGGGATGGGGCTCGGCGTGGCTGTACAGATGTTATAAGTCTCCACCACATCTGTCACTTTCTCTCCCTGTGCCTCCTTTGGGCCGGCACAAATCATCGTGGTCTCCTTGTTCCCCTTAAAGGCCTGGAGCCAGGCCACCAGGGGACATATGTTGGGGTTACAGTACCACAGATTACCGGCCAGACTGATGGTGGTGAGGGAGATCCAAGCCTCCACCGTCTGCTGAGACACATTGCTCAGCTTGTTGGAGTCCAGGTTCAGAGTCTGCAGATTAGGGAGGCACTGAAACGTACTCAAGTCCAACACTTGGAGCTCGTTTCCTGAGAGGTCCAGCTTCTGCAAGGAAGTCCACATCCAGGGCAGGCCCTGGGTCAGCAGTCGGATCCGGTTCCACTGCAGGTAGAGCGCCCTGAGGTTGGTCAGGCGCGGGAAATGAGCAAAGTTGATCTTTGAGAACTGGTTGTGCTCCAGGTGAAGCTCGATGAGCTTCAGGAGTCCTGCGAAGGCGTTCCTCGTGAGGCTCCGCAGACGGTTGTAGCCGATGTCGAGGAACTCCAGATTCCGACAGTCGAGGAAAACTCTCATCGGGACGGTTTTTAATGAGTTCGACCTCAAGTGCAAACTGAGGAGCTTCCTCAGACCCACAAACTGATTGGGCTGCAGAACCTGCAGTTTGTTGTAGGAAAGGTCAAGATTACGTAAATTGGGGACGTCGTGGAAAGTGTTGTTCTTCAGCAGTGTGATCTTGTTGGAGCTCAGGATCAGTTCTTTGAGCCTCCTGATCCCGTGGAAAGCCTTTCCGTCCACAGCGCTGATGTAATTGTGGTCGAGGTAGAGCCAAACCAGTTGACTCAGGCCTGCAAACTGGTGAGCTCTGAGGTTGGCCAGGCTGTTGTAGCGCAGGGAGAGGCCCTGCGTGCCCACAGACACGTTGCTTGGCACGTCACGGAAAGCATTGGACTCACAGTATATTATTTTCCCATCACATCTGCAGCTCTGAGGGCAGGGACGCTCACGGATGGCGCTTGGAGCGGCGAGCAGCCAGGCGGGCACCACCACTGTGAATACGAGCCATCGGAAAAGCACGAGGAGTCCTGCAGACACGGGGAAGTGACAGGAAAACACACCAGGAGCATTAGACACAGGCATGAGAAGCCACACTGAGCTCTGATGTGTCCACAGAGGAGGTTATTCACAGCCTCCTTCATTTGCATCCCTCTGTTCATCACACACACACACACACACACACACACACACACACTTTGACTGTGATAATGACTGTAAGTCATGCTCTGGACACGCTGGAGAGGTGATTAATCTCCACATGCATCAGGCTTCACTGTCAAATAGTTGTGGAGAGACAAACCTCCTCCCGCCTGCAGTCATCGTTCATGCAGCAGACACTTTGCGCACAGACAGGAGCGGTGAACATACATACCCATATTTGCTTGGTGTCGGCTTCTCCTCATGTCTCAGGGCTCTCTGGTGCACTCGCCCCGGGTCCACATGTTAGACGCACAGCTGGACACGCACCAGGGGACGCCCGCCTGTCTTCACGGGGAATATACGCACTTCCCGGGATCCGCTTTGCGCACGGCCGCACACCTGTCGGAGATGTGAGCGGCTCCTGAAGGTGTGCATCAACCTCTGCCTGTAGTTTCCTGCGTTACCGCGCAACATCAGCTGGAGGCTTCACGTCAGACCGCCACCTCTTTTTAAAAAGCCCTTGAATGAGGCAGGATGACACCGCTCAGAGCGCGCTCCTGGAGCCTCTCAAACACATCTCACACAGCCAGTCACCGGCTGGTAAACGCAGGTGAAGTGACGGAAAAGAGACGGAAAAACCGAGCAAGTGAAGAAATCTGCGAGGTGGAGAAACTGTCCTCCACAATCCGACAAGTTGTCCCCCCCGCTGGAGCTGTGGAGCGCGCAGGGAAGGAGGCGCAGTGTGCCGAGGATCAGAGCTGCTGACCGCGGCATCAAGAATAAATGAGTTGTATAGCAACAGGAACGGTGTTGGAGGAGGATTACTGAGCGCGGCGGCTCGTTTCAGGACAGGACGCCCTCTGCTGGTCGCACGGAGACTCTGCAGCACCCAGGAGAGGACAGAGCTGCAGCTCAGTGTTCAACCTGACAGTCAGACGCTCCTCACAGCTGGTATCCGAGTACTTGTACGGTTACACGTTTCATTTCCTTTGTTTGTGACATAAAGTTTGATTACAGACACACAGGACGAGTACTCATTATACAGAACGGCTCTATTAAAGGTTATATATCAGGTCTATGTGTGCAGTTATGGAATGTAGCAAAGTACTCAAGTACTTGTAGTTTACTTGAGTATTTCCATTTTCTGCCACTTTATTCTTCCACTCCACTACATGTTGGAGGCAGATATTATACTTGTTACTCCACTACATTCACTTAATAGCTTTAGTTACTAGTTACTTTGCAGATTACATGCTGCGCCAGAGTCAAAGTAGCACATACATGTTAAATAAATGTATTTATAATTTGACTTTTTGCACTTGATATCATTCACTATCAGATTTTACTCAAGTACTTTTCACTTTTGGGTACTTTTGTACAACACTGTATATAAATATCATCAGAATATTTTTACTGATGCATTAGAAGGAGCTTTTGTTGGTTATATTCTGTATTATTATCCCAAACCTGTAAAGTAACTTGTAACTAAAGCTGTCCGATAAATGTAGTGGAGTAAAAAAGGACAATAATTACCTCTGAATTGTTGTGGAGGAGAAACAAAGTAGCAGAACATGTTAGTACAGTACTTGAGTAAATGTAGCTGCACCTGAGTAACTACTTTAAAAACGAGTACATGACTACAAACGTACAGTCTTGGAACAGATTGTACTTCTAGTTACTTCCCTCAGAGGTAATTAAGTCTGATTACACGTCAGTTTTCTTGCTGTTCCTGCAGTTTGCAGCGTTAATGTGGTGTTATATCACCTGACTCAGGATCAGCAGCAGCCTGTGTTGTGTTTGATCACACTGCAGGCGTAGTGCAGAGATGTAACTACTCCGGCCCCCCCGCTGACTTCAGAAGACCCCCAGTGGTTTTAATATGATTCTTAATTAGTGCTTCATAGGCAGGCAGACCTACAGTGAAAAGGTCAGCTCGTTAAGGGCCCGTTTGTGTCACTGTGAAAAACACTAACAAGCAAGAAAAACACTGTTCACGGTCTCATGTTGCATCTACAGGATCCAGACCGGCCTTTATACAATCTAAGAATCAAGCATTTCTACATGTACATATGAAATTTAAAGGAGCAGTTAACCCAAACATCAAAATACATTCATCATGTCCTCCCTCCATGCTGATGGAAAGCACAGCGTTGCAGCGTTCTCCTGAACAACTGAAGTATCTGGAGACTTGTTTTAAATACACACAGCTCATCTGGTGTAATCCAAGTCTCCAGGAGCTCCCAGACCCCAGTGGATTTGAAACACGTTATTTTACGACAGCCCTTTCTCTAAAAAGTCACAGCAGCCTGGTCCCTTCACTTCTGTTAGCGCAGCAGTTTAAAGAGCATGAAAGGTCCAAGTCGGGGGTGGTCGGAAGTTTTGATGGGTTGTACACCGACCGTGACGAGAGTCAAGAGTGATGTGTGTTTAAGTTTTGTTACATAAGTAAGTTAAACGCACATAAATGATGTAAGTGACGGTTAGATGAGTAACGTACTCACTTAACTCGTTATGTAAGTTACGAGACTTATCGTCGTTCTTGTAACCTCGAGTCTGATCTTTTCCTGAACTTAACCAAACCGTGCATGTTTGACAACGTTAATAACAGTCTGAAATTCACAATAAGTCACAATATGCTGACTGTTTGTCAGCAGGCTTTATTTTGAAAGTCAAACTGGACGTTGCTTTTTTTACTCATTATTGCTGACTTGACCACGGAGCTCTTCACGTACAGAACTGACTTTAGATGGGTCGGTAGCTTAAGGCCGCTGACAAAGCTGCCGTATTTAACAAGTTGGGAACGTGTTGTCCTCAACATGTTGTTGAGCTAGAGCGCCCACTTCAGACGGGGTGCGTGCTAACACTTTTAGCTTAGCAGCTAGAAGACTTTGGCTAGAGAAAAGAGTGTAGAGAGAAAACATCTTTTCAGATCTTGTTGATGAAAGTTCTCAGTCATCCAGGAAACAGGTCCAGTTGCCTACGCTACAGCACAAGAATCTTTTCAAATCTTGGATCTCTTCCAGAGACTTGGCCGGACGAGCTGTGCGGAGCCATTTTGTTTGTTTTTTTGGTTGTTTTTCTGTTTTGAATCAAGTCTCCAGCTACTTCAGTTGTTTTGCTGTGAAGCTCCAGAAATGTTTTGTGGACTACGAAACCTCACCTGACTTTCATCAGCATGGAGGAGAGGAGATGATGACTGGATTTACATTTTTGGATGAACTGCTCCTTTAACCAGAAATACTAAGATGGCGCCGGTTCAGCAGACAGAGTGTGATTATTCTTTAGCTCATTTATTTGATTATAAATATAAAAACAACATTGAAATAATTTTGAATCCGTGTTAATGAAACTAAATTCTCTCTCGTCATTGTTGGTTATCGACGCTGAGGCGCTTCATGCGTAAACAAAGCGCTCTGAAGGCCTCATGATGGGACTTTGAGTCGAGGTCAAAGTCATCACTTCTAATGGCTCCCTCTGCCCCTGTACTTAATGGGTTACGTAATTAACGCTGATGGACGTTAATGAACATTTGACCGCCGATCGCAGATAGTTTGTGACAAAGAGATCGAAACTAAAATAAAACTGATGCATCTCGCACTTCAGCAGCAGTCCCCTGATTTAATTTTCACTGCTGGATCAATCCGCTAACTGGAGTTGAAGGACGGGGCAGGGACCTACACACAACCACACACACACACACACACACACACACACACACACACACCAAGGTGACTGGAATAATGGCAATTACAGTACCCAGTACTCTGTGCACAGCTCTCAGTGCAGCATCCTTCACTGAACTACCTCGCAGTGATGAGGCTTTCAAACCAACCACGACATTAACTGAATGTGTTTCATTCATTAACTCTGAGTCAGAGTGACTGAATACAGTGAACAAGATTCAAATAAATAAGAAATACACAATATATCATCAAAATGGACAATAACTGACACATTTCTGTACATATATTTCTTTTTTACTACAAACAGTTTCTCAGAGTGTTACTGTGAGAGTCCTGCCTCAGTTTTGCAGTATTTAAAATTAAAAATGTTGCTTTTTTTTGGCTGTACTTACCTCTTTAATGAAGCCCTCCATCGGTCAACTTTCTCAGCTGTAAGTTCATCATTATATAAATGTTTCCAACAATGTTCAAACCCTGAGAAATCTGTGATTTTAATCAAGGTAACGGTTTGTGTCAAACATCACCTCGTCTGTGAACATTTGTGTCTGAGTCATCAGGCGGCTGTTAAACAATGAAGACAACAACTCCCATGATTCCCGTGAGACTTTTTGTTTTGTTATGATTGAGAGACCCCAAGTGGCCGAAATTAATTACTGTGCGTTAAAGGATCATAAACCACAACTCTGACCTGACTGATGTGAAGTTTGGTTTCTTCTTTCTTTCTTAAGTGCAAACATTTATTTATCCAAACCTCAGTTTGCTTCAGGGATGAAGCACGAACATCTTTTTAAAGTCTCAGTTTCCTACAGTCCTTTATTCACATTTCTAATTTCTTTACATGACATTAGATCCATTCAGCTGATGCTTTTATCTGTTTACACAACTTACAGTAAGAGCATTTCAAAGATAATCTTTCTGCCAATCACAACGCGACAGAGCGAGACTATAAAATATATAATATAAAGCTCCCATTTTATTCTTTAAAGGTGCAATATGTAAGAACTGGCCACCTGTTGAATTCCTGCTCCAAGCTAAGTGATGCTAACTGTAGCCGCAGGATGGATCACGATGAGGTATACAATGTATTTATATGTGATTTAATATGTGATATATGTGGTCGGACCCGAGCACAGGCATTAATAATAACGATATAAAAACAGCAGTCTGTTCGCTGATGGTCTCGTTTGCTGTTACAGGTCGTTTATAATCATCAGAGGAATCAGAGACTGTCTCATAAACACTTAAAAGTTCCCCGTCGTCACTTTAATAATGCAGCGAGCGGTCGTATTGGTGGACTTTGTCTGGACTGGGAGCTCAGAGCACCGGGGGATTGTCTCTGGAAGCACAATGTGGCTGGGGGCTAGCTGGTTAGCATGCTAACTTCAATAGATATCCCTGCAACACAATATATAGATGTCAAAACTGTTATTTCTTCTGAGGATAATTTAATAAATCTTTGAATATCTTGAGCTCAAAAAACAATTTTTTCCTCCAGAGGCCAGAGCCACCCCAGGCCCCCCTTCTGTACACGCCCCTGCTGATACCCTCGGTGTCTTTTCTCTTTACCCGCAGCTCAAAGTCATTTCCATCTGTATATTTTGTCAGATCTATTTTTGATATACAGTAATGAACAGCCAGAGTCTCCTGTCTTGTTCTCCTGTTGCACCACCCTTTAAACTCTCGCTGCTGTGCTATCATCTGTTTGCGCTACGTCCTCTTAAATTCTGGCCCGTTCATCAATTCTGCTTTGTGCTGTTGAACAAATCTGACATGACCCACTTTCACATTTCATCTGGCTTTTTTTCGGGGGTTATTTGCTTTAACTGGTGATGCAGAGAAATGCACGGATCAATAATCAAGTTTCACGGTATATTATCAGTCGACTCCCAACACTGGAAGGAAAATCACAACGTTAACTGTTTTTTTGTTTTTGACTCTAATGTTTTCCTGCTTTTTATCTCACAGCTGCCGGGTGTCAAAACATTCTTCAAATGAAATGATGATTCTGTGACTGTGTAGTTCTCGACAAAAGTTCCCCTCAAGTCAAAATTAAATCCCGCGAGAGAGCAGAGTGTTGACATGAAAAGCATGAAGCCACAGCCATAAACAAAGGTATGGTACCTCCATATGCACTCACCTCACTTTGCAAATAACTCAGCCTCCAAATTGCTTCCTATGAAACTTTAATGACTGTCTGTGACTGACTGAGCCCTGAATAATAGAGCGAGGGAAGGACCTGCTTTTTTCTCGAAGCATAATGAATCCCACTGAAACACACTGTGGAAACGTATAAAAAGTGAAATAATCAGCACAAAACACCATCAAAGAAACTCTTTATACTCTGACCCTCACTTCTAAATGTGTTACTTCAATTATCCGGCGAATTACACACAAAACTGGCGAGCAGAAGGTAAACATTTCTGAGACAGAGGGCTCGTCCCGAAACATCTGGCGCTTTATCCCCCCGCTGCTTCTCCACTTCAAATGAGCCACAAAAAGAGAGAAACACTGCACACACTTCTTTTTGTCTGGTAATATACCCAGCGCTGCATATTGACTCTGCTCTGATTATATGTATGAAGTGATGTCCTTAAAATTGATCCTCATCTCACCACAGCTCATCGATCGTGTCGTGCATGCTTCATTTTTTAAAGTTGGAGGATACTCAGAGCGCTGAGAGGATTCTTGAAGTTTTCAGATTGCAAACTTAAAAGTTGTTCCTCTGACCCGATTTCATATTCTGCTTTATTTTTGAGAGAACTATTTTCTTAGCATGGTTCTCCACGAAGTCTAGGAGGGAAGAAGGTGCTTTAAAACACGGTTGTATTAAAGGTTAACGTGCCGCCTTCAGATTCTTCTTCTCCAGGAACATTCGACAGACGATGATGATTCAAAAACCTCTCGCCTACCTTTTCACACTCATGCATAAGAAAAACACACTTCTGCTATGAAGTCTGCGAGGATCTGTAAGTGATGCATTATACAGATGATGATTATGGGCTTCTGCGTTTAAATCCTGCGTCAAACAGTCACAGATGTGTGAGACAGAATGTCAAACGAACCCTGAGGGGCCGGCAAGGTCAGAGACAGACAGAGAGCCAAAACACAGACAGCGAGTAAAGCTCATTTTCAAAGACACAGTTAGAAAAGTGCTTCACGTAAAAAATATATAAAAGAAAAAGAAATGTTGTAAAAGAATTCAAAAGTCACTCGATAAAAACTGGAGATATGTTTAAATATTGGGAAATGTTCAGTGTTGGGCAAGAGTAGAAAGTTACTCTTTACTTATGACTTGTTATCAGAAGTATTTAGTTACATTACTTGATGTATTACTTCTTCATGTCTTCACACCTGTGTCCTGCTGAAGTCCAGCTCACGCTGCTTCACTGGCAGAAGCTCCAGTGTTTCCACGTCTCTGTGCTGTCGTATCAGAAGCTTCAGTCATTTACACGTTGTATTTTCTGCAGTTTAAATCATTTTGCTGTTTGCACAAAGTTTGCCACAGACTACAGTCTTCTTTATCTTTGACTGAGACAAACTCACAGAGGCATTCCTCCCTCCATCATCCTCCTTCCTTTAGCTTTTAGGCTAGTAGCAGACGTGACCTGCCACACATGCACGCCATCATAAGACAGCCTACAGAGGACAACAAACAAACAGCGTTACTTGATATAGTAATTATAATATTATTACTGATTTTGAAATTGCAGTCCTTGTAATGACCTTGTGATGAACTGGCGACTTGTCCAGGGCGTACCCCGCCGCTCGCCCAGCATCAGGCGGGATTGGCTCCAGCCCCCCACGACCCTGTGAAGCCGGCCTATTCAGCTACTCAAAGTCCCACGGTGCCGAACTTTGACCTTGTCTGGGCTGTAAAACTGTGAAAAACAAAGTTTAAAACAATGCACAGTTTATTTTTTCTTAGCTTTATTACAATTGAAATAGGATTGTTTTGCAAAAGAGCAGGAAGATTCCCTCTGCTTACACACCTTTAGTAAAATATAAAGTATTTTTGTGCTTAGAAGCAGACAAAGGGCCAGAGTGAGGTTGTTACAGGGCCACTAGCTGAATAGAGCTGCTGTAAAAGATAAGTGGTTGCAGCTAATGAATGACTGACAGTGATATATTACTGAGTAATGTGTTGCTGCCCAGCACTACAGATGATATAGGAATGACACGAGGCTCTCATGAAGCTGCTGCTCATGACGGCGCAGGGTATAAACACTGATGGCGTCCTCCTCATCTTAGCTTGTAGTCTCTCGCTCGTGAGTCGACGCACGCTTCCTCCTGCACAGTAAATAAAACAGTCAACAACAACAAGCTCTGTGGATTATCTTGAGTAACCGGGTCACGAATGTGTAAAGAGACATTTACGTATTTTTTTGGCACTTTGAGCTCCACAAGCTGAGTGTTATCTAGTCCTATTATACTGGAGAGACAGCAGACATACATCCAGATACTCTGCAGGTGAGAGGAGAAATGTGCATTTTGATTTGCAGGTGAACTGCTCCTGTTCGAGCAGGTCTACACACCGCAGGGCATGAATGTGATGTGTGTGCATGTAAACACACATTCAGAAGAGTGACGCAACCTTCCAGACACGCTTTCATAATACTGCTGCAGAGGACAACATGTTACTGTGCAAAGACACAACTTCTCCTAGTTTACAAACATGTAAACAATAAAGTGTGATATAAAATTGGCAGAGTTATTAAATCTTCTTCTTCTTTGAGTCATCACGTAAAAAAGGGCAGTTTAATGAATTATATTCATCCATCACTCTGACTGTGTGACATTACATATCTTTTGTTGCCACACACTTATAATTATGGTTGACTATAAATTCATTAAACTTCCCTTTTTTTAATTTGTGATGTGTGAAGTGCGTCTCCTCCCTCGGATGTTATCACACAGAAACAACAACACACGTCTTTTTTTTTTTTAATTATACTTTATCTTATAAATAACTGAACTTCCACTCGTTCAGTCTCCTGTTATAACATTTTTTTATTCCCGTTCAACTCGTCAGGTTGCTGTTTGGTTTGTTCCACCTTGTTTTTTTAATTTTACGTGCTGGTAAAATTAATGAGCTGAAAATCTAATGAAGCACCTGAGTTTAACTCGGAGTCGTGTATTTGCATGAGCGACGGGATGTTCTGAAACCCCTTCGCACTGTCGCTAAATTAATGGGTCCTCAGGCTCTCAATTAAAGTCGTCGGGCCGTGTTGATAGCATTAAAATATAGAACATTTCAAACATTTAAAAGATTAGAAACTGGTGAAAAACAGCTGCCACATATCAGAAGAACATGATGCAAACAGGCGAACATCTCTTTCTCTTTTCTCTTGACTGCACCTGTTGCACTCTGAGGCAAATATTGTCCTTTTTTACTCCACTACATTTATTTAATGAATTCAGTTACTTGTTACTTACTAGCAAAAGTAGAGCTTCTGTTTAAATTTGTCTATATTATCGGCAACACATGAAAAGATTTTAATAAAAAAGATGCTGAAAATCAGTTCTGATTATGTATAGATACATAATGTATGGATAAGTTACTTTTACTTGTACTTTTGAAGCTAAAGTATATTTAATATCAGATACTTTTACTCAAGTACTTTTCATGTGGGTGCCTAACACTTTAATCAAAGTCATATTTAAACATGATATCTTACTCTCAAGTGTGACTTCTGGGATACAAAGATACTCACACTACTAGTACTACTATTACTTTGTATTTCATTGTATATTGTACTTTACTCTGCTCACACCATATTATTATATATCTTGTTCTGAGAAACATTGCCGTGCTGTTCACTATGTCGTACTATATCACTATATTTCACCTTATATATCTGTTTCTATGTTATACTGCACTAGGTTAGACTCAGTGATGGAATGTAACTAAATACATTTACTCAAGTACTGTACAATTTTGAGTCACTTGTACTTAATCACATCACATCATATCACATCTTATCTTATCTTATTGTTATCCTATCCTATCGTTTTCCTCTCCTCTCCTCTCCTATCTTATGACAAAGGCCACCAAAAAACGCCGTTTTCAAAATCTAAGAACTGACGACAGTCTGCTGTTTTGCACCAACACTGGTTTCAGTTTGGTGACATGGCTGCACCTTTGGAAAATATGGCTTGGTGAGAGGGGTAAGAAGTCAGTGAAAGATGGCAGACTGCAGGAATAAATCTATCTGTCCATCTGTCTAGCCATCTGTCTGAGTGTGCATCAGTAAGAATGACAAGAAACTTCAGATACAGTACAGTGTGTGCTGCATAGATAGCATACAGCGCTGCCGGCCTTCAACATGTACGTTCGCATGTATACTACGCACCGTATGTGCATTCAAAGTTCCACTTTTTGTAACTTTCTAAAGGTCGTGTACTTTAACATAATTTAAGCTGGACTGAATCTTTCAGAATGGGTTTGAAACAGCATAATTGTGCACCAAAGTGTGAATTATTATCCACTTTTCCTTCTCTATATGTCTCCTGTAATTGGCAGTTAGAAGATAATAGTTGTCACCTTTCTCAAGATGATTATTCAAAGATCTGGCTGGCTGGTTATTTTAATATAGGTTCTGGTGCATAAATGGATCTTGCAGCAGGCTCATGATCACCGGCAGTCAGTGCAGCGTTCTTCTGTTGCAAAGCTGCAGCATCATTACCGAGCAGCACGTTTTCCCACACTTTATGTCCACATTTCTTGAATGACATGTGATCTCCTGAGACGTGTGTGAGGCAGAGTGTGCCGCAAGTAGTCTGAGAGGTATTATCTTAAGAAAATGGCTCATTTTCTCACCTCTCGGTTTCCTCCCTCCTGTGCTGTTCATGGAGCAGATCTCACACAATCATTTCTTCTCAGTACAATCCACCACAGGCATCGCAGGAAATCATGTTTGAAGAGGAATATTACCACTCCCAGACAAATATTGATATGAATTCATTAACTCATTTCTTCCAACCACAAGTGATCTGGAGGCTGATTTCTCTCCTGGATGTAGTCATGTATTTTTAGACAGTAGTGGAAAGTAATTCAGTACATTTAATCAAGTACTATACTCACAGTATTGAAAGTAAAGGTTTCAGTTTCTTGAAGACGTTTCACCTCTCATCCTGGCAGGCTTTAAACTGTGTGGGAGTGTCCTGCCAGAGTCGGTAAGGACACGTGTGGATCGTTGACCCGACCGGCCTTCATGTGGGTTGCTCGGGCTAGGTGAGCCCAGGTGTCGTTCCAGTTTGACATAGATGGATTCTTTTACTCCTCTTTCAAACCATCTGTCTTCTCTGGACAAGATGTTCACATTGTTGTCCTCATAGGAATGATTTGTCTCCTTCAGATGTAAGTGGACAGCAGAGTCTGGACCTGAGGAGTTGGCCCTCCTGTGTTGTGCCATTTGCTGTTGTTTTGAAATGTCTTCAAGAAACTGAAACACGTCCATGACCTGGATGACTGAGAACCTTCAACAACATCATAGGGAAACTGTTTCTCTGCATTTAACCCGTCTCGAGGGAGCAGTGGGCAGCCAACCTACAGCGCCAGGGGACCAGCTCCAGATCTACAGGCTTTGGTTAAGGGCACTGAGCTGAGAATTAATCTAACGTACATGTAATGATGGTGGAGGAAACTCTCACAGAATGGGGATGACATGCAAACTCCGGAAATCGAACCCAGGACCTTCGACAATGCTGCAGCCGTCCTGCCCACGGCTGAAGTAAAGGATCTGAACACTTCTCCCCCCTCTGTCTGAAGCTCACCCTCAGCTGCTCTTTCAACGGGACATTTCTTTCTGCGTGCACAAGGGGTTGCTGTTACCACACAGAACAGCTCGGCCCTCTTCAGGCCGAGCAGTCAGAAACAGTGTCCACACTGCTGTAAACATCTGATGGATGTCTGTTCAGAGCAGACAAAGCAACGTGTGAAAAATGAGCATGAAATGACCACAGGATGACGGTTTCCCCTTCATCTCCCGTGTTTTTCTTCACCTCCCTCCTCCGTCTGCTGTCTCCTCTCTTCATGAGGCCCATTAATTTGAATACCAATAATCCTCCTGTTGCCACGTCTTCAGCAGCATCCTCCAGACACCTGGAGGTGTTAACTCTTTATCTACAGAGCTCCTCCTGTTGCCTCGGACTGTTCATAGATGCTGCGTGTCTTCACACCTAAGCTGTTTCTATAATTATCACTTTAATTAGCTGCTGACGAGGACCAGAAATCCTGATTCCCACACTTGCTGTTATTTCATTTTTTTTAATGAATGGTTGAAGTTACTCATGAATGAATGGTGGATTAGGATCATGCACCCCCTTATTTTGAAGCTACATCATCATCTTCATCATACATCAGACTGCTGTGTGTGTAAAAACCTGCTGATCTGTTTATTTTATACCTATTTATTTTTGTTTTTCTTTCTATTTTGTGAAGATATAAGTGATCCAATCCTTTCCTATTTCATTCTAAGCAACAATTTAATCTTTGGTATTTTGTTCTTTTTCTTATTATTACATTTATCTTCTGCACTTTGTTGTTTTGCTTTCGTGCACAATGACAATAAACACTTGAATCCTGAATCACGTTCAGCACCGTTTATTATTAACTGACCTGAGATTAAAAGCAAATTAAAAGACACCAGGAAAAAAGAAATTAAATTAGAAGTTGTAACTATGATTCATGCCACATTTTGTTGACATTTATTTTTTTACAGTTCATGGAGACGCAGACTGAGCGAGGTAACTTACATTACACATACAGCATTCATAAGCCTGTTTTATACACATTAATTTAACCTGTAACACGACATTAGAGAGAAAATCATCACCATCATTATCATTTTAACAAGATTACAGATTGGGGCCAAAAATCCCGATCACCAGACTTCCTTTAATTTCCTGTCAGTTTTAAATGAATCATGCCACCCCTGCATTTTGAGGGAATATTATTTTAGTTGTTATGTCATCATCGTCCTCATCAGTGTCACCAGCATTATGTTATTACACTGACATACTGACACTCGATCGAAAGTACCAGATTTATTTAAATTCATACTCCCAACAAATGTTGGCAGCAAATCGCCAGAGGAACTGTATTCTGTTTATACGTCCATGACTGTAGTCATTGTTAGCTTGTTAGCTCAGTTAGCCGTGCAGCTAGCCAGACTAGTGGACCAGACTAGATTGGAGGTGTGTATGCACCACTAGCAGGAGCTTTGACCGCTGGGAGAAAGTAGGAGAGTTTTTTTTCTGGCCTGTAGCTAGCTTGTTAGCAGGCTAACTTCAGTAGATATCTCTCCAACACAGAACATCAACTTCAAAACTGTTATTTCATCACATTCTGCTGATTTTAGTTACTTTTTGAATGTTTGAAGTCCAATTCTTACATATTGCCCCTCTAATCTATAACACAACATCGCTGGTGTCCTCATGTTGGAAAAAAACACACCAAGTGCCCTCTTGGGTGCCCTTCCAGTGGACAAAAAAGCACTCTGGTGCCCTTTTTATTATTTTCACCCCTGCCCCTCAAACATCCTGAGTCCACCACTGCACAACATTTAACAGAAAATGAATTAAAACAAGACATTACATTCAATTAACAGCTGAATATTTGACGTAATTACCAGACTCCCTGTCAGTTTAATGAATAAATGGTTAATGAATGAATGAATGGAGGATTTGGATCATGCTGCCCTCTTATTGTGAACAAAGTACATGTTATTTCAGTAGCTGTGTGTCATCATCACCGGGTTGCCAGCCTTTGATTAAAAGCACATCGTTTGACATCACAAGGAAAATAAATCAAACAAAGAATGTCATGTTGCCCCCTGCTGAGCAAGGTAAATACAGCTGAGCTCACATCACAGCAGTCATTGTCCTATTTTTATACAGATTTAAACAGAACATGAAAGAAAACACGATATTAGATTAAACTAACAGCTCAGCAGCCGGCTGTTGCCATAATCATCACTTTTACAAGATAGAGACAGGAAACAAAAACTCTGATCACCAGACTTCCTGTTATTTCCTGTTAATTTCTAATTATTAATGAATGAATGTTGGATCTGGATCATGCTACCTCTCTTATTTTGAAGGAAGGAAACATTATTTCAGTTGCTTTGTCTTCATCTTTATCTTCACTGTATGTTTATAATCCTCTATCCCTCTGAAAGCTGCAGGAAAAATACATTAAAGATTCATTTGTTTAAAGTGCCCTTTAAGGTGTCCATCCAGTGGACAAAACGTGGTGAAGAACACCACTTTCTGCGCCCTGGTGCCCTTTTTATTGTTTTGGCCCCCGACCCTCAAACATCCTGAGTCCGCCACTGCACAACATTTAAGAGAAAATGAATTAAAACAAGACATTACGTTCAATTAGCAGCTGAATATACACCATAATTAACATTTTAACGAGCTACAAACGGGGAACAGAACCTCTGATTACTAGACTTCCTGTTATTTCCTGTTAATTTCTAATTATTAATGAATGAATGTTGGATCTGGATCATGCTACCTCTCTTATTTTGAAGGAAGGAAACATTATTTCAGTTGTTTTATCTTCATCTTCATCTTCACTATGTCAGCAGTGTGTTTTATTACAGGACCATGTTTATAATCCGTTACTCCTCTGACTGAAGGCAGCAGAAAAATATATATTAAATATTAAAAATCTAAATCTGATGTCTGCTGTGAATGCACAAGATTTCATGTCGACATTTTTTTTTTTGACATTTGTTTTTTTTTTTAATAATTCATGTTGCCCCCCTGCTGAGCGAGGTCCTTTACATTACAGCGCACAGATGTTATTTAACCTGTAACACTGACACAACAATGAAAACAAGACATCACACTCACAGAGATAATCCACTGACAGCTGATTATACACGCGTGATAAATATAGTGTTATATTAGAGGCTTATGTGTGTGCTTAAAGACGCCTACGCCTCAGAGAGAGAGGAGAGAGAGGAGAGAGAGACATAGAGGAAGAGATGGAGAGAGAGAGAGAGAGAGAGAGAGAGGGAGAGAGAGGGAGACTGCATGGAGAGGAGGGTTGTGCATCAGTCTACTGGCGCTCAAACGGGTTATTGCGCACACAGCAGGCTGAACCAGCGGCTCCAAGTGTGCAGGCGTCCTCTCTCCGCCGGACCAGGAGGTTTCCGGACAACTTGCATTTTCTGCTTTTCTTCCTCTTAATGAAACAGACGTGAGTGATGCTGAGCGACTCTGAGGCTGCGATGTTTCTCCTGTGAGGGCAGTTTAATGTGCTCTTTATCCGGTTCCTCCAGAGGATTACTCCTTCCCCTCAGTAACGATGGGTAAGTCATGATGAGCTTCACATTTTTTTAGTAACACAGTTTCTCCCTCATCAGGATGTTTTGTTTCCAGACCTATGACAGATTTATTAGTTCCAAACTGGATTTATTACATCTGAAGAAAAGGCAGTTTACTGTTAATTAAGCATTAATGGAATCGTTTGTGAATATTTGCTTTTACATCTCTAAAGTAGCAAACATCAGACCCTGTTATTAATTCTTCATGAGGCAGGTCTGCTGTCTCAGACCTCCAGCTGCTCCTCACTACATGATCTCCTGTCTGAAGAATTCATTTCTCTCCTGTTCGGACGCAATTTCCTCAAACAAAGTCCCCCCCTTTGATTGCCTGTTTCCCCCTATCTGCCCCCAACAGGTTCTGTGATGTTGGACTGGAGGTTATCATGTCTTCTTCTGCAGGCAGCTGCTCTGCTGCTGCTCAGCAAGGGGGAGAGGATGTGCCCCGCCAGTTGTCGCTGCGAAGGCAAGATTGTTTACTGCGAATCGGGCATCTTCCAAGACATCCCAGCAAACATCACCACGGGATGCCAGGGTCTGTCTCTGCGTTATAACAACCTGCTGGTTCTGCTGCCCTACCAGTTCGCTCATCTCAATCAGCTCATCTGGCTCTACTTGGACCACAACTCCATCAATTCTATAGATGCTTTAGCCTTCCATGGCGTGCGCAGGCTGAAGGAGCTGATCCTCAGCTCCAATAAAATCTCCCATCTGCACAATAAGACATTCAGAGCCATACCAAACCTGAGGAACCTGGACCTATCCTATAATAAGCTGCAGTCTCTGCAGCCGGGACATTTTTACGGGCTGCGAAAGCTACAGAACCTCCACCTTCGATCTAACGGACTGAGACAGATCCTCATTCGTACCTTTCTGGAGTGCCGCAGCCTGGAGTTTCTGGACTTGGGTTATAATCGCTTGCGGAGCCTCACCCGCACCACCTTCTTAGGACTGTACAAGTTGAAGGAACTTCACTTAGAGCACAATCAGTTTTCCAGGATTAACTTCTTCATTTTCCCTCGCCTTACCAACCTGCAGGCTCTTTATTTGCAGTGGAACCGCATTCGATCCATCAATCAGGGCGTGCCTTGGACCTGGCAGAAACTACAGAAACTGGACCTGTCAGGGAATGAAATCCAAATCCTGGACCCGGCAGTTTTCCAGTGCATGCCGAACTTACAGACGCTCAACCTCGAATCCAACAAGCTGAGCAGCGTGCCTGTGGAAGCTGTGGCGGCGTGGACGTCGCTGACCGCCATCAGCCTGGCAGGTAACTCCTGGGACTGCAGCCCCAGCATCTGCCCTCTCATGGGATGGCTCAGAAACTTTAAGGACCCCAAAGACATCAGTATGATCTGCAGCAGCCCCAAGTCTGTGCAGGGCGAGAGAGTCGTGGACGTGGTGAGGAATCACTCGACGTGTGGGGACTTGTCAGATGTGTTATCCACGACTGCTCTCTTCTTCATTCTCACATCAACACCAGTCATGAACATCACAGATTACCTCTCTCCCTCTGATGCCACACACCTGGCTCAGACCGAGTCACCTGTGCAGAGATTAACCCCTCTGTCTGTCCGTCCTACAGCGACCGACAGGAAGACAACGACCATGAGCTCCACATCAGCCGTCTCCCTTGAACCCCCGACATCATTTACCCCAGAGCTACAGTTCGAACATATGGCTTTCCATAAAATCATTGCAGGCAGCGTAGCCCTGTTCCTGTCAGTGTCATTGATCCTTCTGGTTATTTATGTGTCGTGGAGGCGCTACCCCAACACCATGAGGCAGCTGCAGCAGCACTCAGTCAACCATAAACGCAGGAAAAAGGCCCGCAAGCAGGAGCAGGACCTTAACTCCCAGCTGCAAGAGTACTATCTGAGCTACCACTCGAACTCTGAGACGATGGACACTTTGGTGAACGAGAGGCCGTGCACGTGCACCATATCAGGATCCATAGAGTGTGAGGTCTGAGGTCCACCTTAAGGGACTAAAACTGCAATTTGTGAAGCAGAGGTAAATGGTTTTTCCACCAGATTAAGTGGCTTTATCTCTAATGTGAGGTGACGGATTCTGCAGCTCTGAGGGAAACACTTTGGGACATCGTATAATATAATTACGTGCACAGAAAACAAGACTGGATTGCGGGAGGTATATTTGGAGCTAATTATCACCCTGACTGACACGGGAACAGTGGTGGGGTCAGCCAGGTTAGCTGTGTATAATCTAATGAGTGGATCTCTGCTACAGTAGACGTCAGCTCTGTACAGAGGCTGACCTTAGTCTAACTATATCGCCATAGAACAAACGAACCAACAAGGCCACTTTTTACATGCTAGTTCTGATTTTTATTATGTAGCTTGTGGACAAATTTAGGATGTGTGTGCGTCTTTGAGTGTATGTGTGTGTGTGAGCGTGTTGTGGGGGGATGATGTCCTGAATCTTCCTGGTTTACCGACTGCTGGTTGGAAGAGTTGCACCTCTTTTCCTCACAGATACTATTGGTCCCATCAAACTGTCTCGCATTCGGCACATGGTGCAGCAATCAGAAGTAGCACTTCTGCAAAAAAAATGTGTGAACAATCGCAGAGAGAGCGTCTCGTCCTGAGATCTGTTGCATGAATTCATTCTCCCTCCTGCAGATGCTTCTCTCTCTTATCAAACTATCAGCTCTAATTGATGATAATGTTGTATTTCGGTTCATTGTGGAACAAGCCCAACAAACAAACTATTTTTATAGGAACATTTCACCTGAAATTTAGAGAATTCAGTCATCATCTCCTCCCTCCACGCTGATGGAAGGTGAAGTTTCGTAGTCCACAAAACATTTCTGGAGCTTCACAGCAAAACAATGTTGCAGCATTTTCCTCAACAACTGAAGGAGCTGGGGACTTAATTTAAAATGTAGAAAATGACAGAAACACATAAAATGGCTCCTTCCTCGAGCGTGGATACCCAACCTGAACACATTAGAAGCGGATGTCCCCAGTTGCTCAGATGGTGGTCGTGTCCTCGCAGCAGTGGCCCAGGGTTTAAAACAGACCTGTGGCCTTTTGCTCAACATCAACCCTTCTTCCTCATCCCATTCCCTGTCTATCTTTGGCTGTACTATCACAATAAAGCCATGAAAATACATGTATATATATAAAAAAGAAACAATGTCGAGGGTCAGTTCAGATTCGGTCACATTGGTCAGTGCTATAGAGAAAATATAGCTTTAACGATCATCTACACTGTACACGTCTGTAATCAGGGTAAACATCTGTACAACCGTAACTATGGTAACGACTGTATGACAGGCTTCAGCTTACATTAACTTTGTCGAGTCGGGTCGGGACGTTAAAAAACAGAACGCCTCAGGCTCCAATCAGCATGAGGGGGAGGAGATGATGACTGAATTGTTTATTTTTGGTGAACTGTTCCTTTAAAACCCACGAGTCTAATCTCAGGACTGATATTTTCCAAGCTGTAAAAAAAAATATCTGTCGGGTCTAACGAAGGCCTTGGTGTGTCAAAAATAACGCTGTTGGTTTTCATAAAGACTTTTGTATGGATTATTACTATCATTATGATTATGCATTGTTTGTGTAAAGACATGACAGTATGGGTACTAGGCCTTCTATGTGATTATGACTGTGTAATTAAAAGAAACACTGAGAACTGATGAGAAGGTTTGTGTGTGTGTGTGTGATGAGAATATCGATGACTGGAGCTTCACATGGAGAAAAATCCCCTCTCTAAATCCAGGCATTGTGCTCTTGATGTTATACATTTTCATTGGATTTGCTGCTGCGTGAGAAGGGAGCTGACATATTTTCCATCATGTCGTCTCATTTTCTGGCTCTTGTCTCTCCTATCCTCTCGTGGCACTACGGTATTGACAGCAGTATCGATTGTATCTGGGTTACGCACCAACTCCAGCTCGGTGTAGGTGGCTCATGTCGGTCCCCGAGACCCAACAGAGCCGCTCTGTGGAGACGGCATGTTTCATTCTCCATTTTTATCCTGCAGGTTTTTGCTTTTAGTGCATGTGGAGCACAAGTAGGCGACGCCATTTCTGTGCTTGTCCACGATGATAAAGAACAATATGAAAGTCCCTGAAACCAAAGATGAAAGGAACAGTTCAGCCACAAAATGACAACTCGGTCATTATCTGCTCATCCACACGCTGATGGGAAGTCAGTGAAGTTTTATAGAACACAAGATATTTTAGAGACGCTGGATGATGCCATTAAAGAACCTGCAGCAGTATATATACATACATATGTGTGTGTATATATATATAAATATATATATATATATATATATATATATATATATATATATATATATATGTATATATATTTATGTGGTGCCTCCACACTGCATCATGTTAATGTTGGTGTTCAGTGGAAGTTTTTTTGAGCGGGACGTGAAGATCCATACCACTCTCATATCTGTACGGCAAATATGTAGCTGGAGCAAGAAGCTGGTTGTCTTAGCGTCGCATTAGGACCAGAAATGGAGGAAACAGCTAGCTCGTGTTGCTCAAAGCTGACAGAATCTACCAGCACTTAAGTTCACTAACATAACATAGACATAGTAAAGGAACAGTTCAACCAAAAAATGATAATTCTTACTCACTCACGTGCCGATGGAAAGTTGAAATGGAAAGGAGACATTTTGTTGTCCACAAATCATTTTAAAAAGTAAAAGACAGCTTGTTCGGTGTAATCCAAGTCTCCCATATCCCAAATTGGTTAGAAATTTTTTTTATTTACAACCTTTGTGCATGAACAAGCTCATGGACAGTCACCAGGATAACATACTGGCACTTAACGTTCCCGCAAAACACTGATGTGTCGGCCCACGCTCACATTACAAGTTTATGACCTGACTGTCATACTGGGCGGTGGAGGATTGTTTGCGGCGACAAAACTGAATGAATGAAAAGAAAATTGAACCTAAAAAAACATAAAGTTTCAATGTATCCAAGGATTGCAGAAATGCATATTCATTTATTTTTATGATTGTGTTGGCAACCGAACAACCAAAAAGAAAATTGCAGATACAGCTCGTCCAGCATAATCCATATCTCCAGAAGCCCCAGATTGATTTGAAGAGATGTTGTTTACACCCTCGTGCACTCACTTCAGACGGGGTGCATGCTGAGGCTTCTAGCTTAGCAGCTACAGTGAAGACTTCACCTCACAATAGGTTACATTTTTTCACCATTTGTGTTTGTTTCTTTGGTGGTTTTGTGCTGCTTCAGTTGTGTAGCAGAATGCTGCAGCGCTGTTTTGCTGTGAAGCTCGAGAAATGTTTCGTGAACCACAAAAATTTCATTATTCAGTGAGCAGATAATGACTGAAGTGTCATTTTTGGGCTGAACTGTCCCTTTAAGAGTCTCCCTTTTATATAAACATGAATTCTCTGAATATACTCTCCTCGTGTGCGGTGAAAGGAAAAGGGAGAATAGAAGCAGGCTGCTGAGGGACAGAAGGTGTTACGGGTCAAAGCAGTTATGCTATTAAGAAGATATCAGCCCACCTCAGTCTGTCTTCTTCCTGTCCTCTCTTCTCCTTTCCTTTTCTCCCTGCCTCATTTTTTTCCGCCTTGCTCGCTGAGGAGAGAAAATTAACCTACGCCAGGGGACATATGTGCATGAGTTAAGCCAGTGAGGATTAGGCAGTGCTGGTGCTACAGCTTTAAAAAAGGTGTTTTTTTCTCCCTGTGTAGCACTCATCTGAAAACAATAATCTAATGCTTACTACAGTCTTTCCCCACAGCTGCTGTTCTCAGACCTGTGCTGAGGTGAATTTAACTCCCTCTCCTTGTTATCAGCCATTAGCATGTTCACACATCTCGTGTGCTGTGCGTGTAAAGTTTCTCTGGTCAAAGGTTGTTCAGATAAGAATTTATGATCTCCCATAATTCACTTTCTAAACATGAGTCAGGCTTTCTTTAGCCTGCAGGCAGGCATGGAGGCACGCTGCCAACTGAATTCATATCCATATATTTCAGCTCTTATGATGAATTTCTTCCAGTGGCCAATGGGAAAAAATGCGAGGGCCGTACGAAAAATGTAATATGTACAGAACAAATGATTTGTTGATCTAATTTTGGCAGATATTGTAATTAGTGTTTGATTTGTCATATCGTGACTGATGAAAAGCAGTTGCCCGTGTTTCGAAATCTTTTGGTGTTGTGCAGCTGAGAAAAGAGAGAATGCTGATTAGGAACCTTTGGTCTGCAGATCATTATTGGGGATATTTGTTCAGATGAAAAATGTTGGGAGAGCTCAGCATTGACTTGGTATAACAATGCACAAATAGAAGCACACTCGACCTGCAGAATCTGCAACAACAACGCAGCCTAATGCTCCGAGACATTAAAAGAAAATGTCTTTTTGAGTTTATCACGGTACCTTCTAGCACGAGGTACTCCGAGCAGATGAGCCGAGGCCAAAAACAGAATCAGTAACATCATGCCTGGAAACATCCAGAAATACAGCATGTTTTCCCTGCGCTTCCTGTAAATACTCACTTTGAGGGATAACTTGTTCAGCTCTCACTGGCAGGCATGAAATTTTGATTCACATACCTCACTGGGGGAAACTATTTGAAGGTAACATGTGTGCAACGCTCCGCTCATCTTTGCCAAAGGTTATGCCTGAGATTTTAAAAGGCAGGCACAATCAACTAAAAGCAGCAGTGATGACATTTCTACACTGTTGCTCGTGGTTTTATTGTCAGTAGACCTCAAATATATATTTTATTTTTATCTGGCGGCTTGATTTCCATTTAGGAGGTGAGTAATTCAGAGCGATGGTTCTGAAACTTTTCTTGCCGAGCGTTACACGAGAAGGTCGATATCATCAACAGTTCACCCAAACATGAGAATTCAGTAATCGTCTCTTTTTCTGACTTGATTATTATTCATTAAAAAGTCTGTATTGTTTTTGGTGGTTGTTTTTTTGGTTTAACAGATATTTTGTCATACAATCTGTATTGCATAATAATCATTACATTTATCAGGAGTAAAATCTTTTTTAGGATGATCAAGGACAAAATAGATTCAAACAAGTGAAATGCTCTGACATGAAAACCGCCCGGCAACAAGAAATATCTTCATACACACTTTATTGGCTTGATTTAAGCAGTGCAGACACGAGAGTCGTATCAATTGTTTCATCTAACTCAGAGCAAGAAAGATAATTAGCACACTGCCCAAATATTGGGAACAGTTCCTGTCTGTCATGTTCCATAAATGCTCATCGCTCCTCTCTGTGAGCGCGTTTCATTAAAACACTCCCTGTAATGTTTGTACTTTACAGCCTACCAACCACTCGAAGGGATCTCTTCAAGGATCATTGAGCCAGAGAGCTCTTAAATAGGACAAAATGAGCTCACTAGACAGAGCAGAGTCTTTCTTTCTTTCTTTCTTTCTTTCTTTCTTTCTTTCTTTCTTTCTTTCTTTCTTTCTTTCTTTCTTTCTTTCTGTCTGCAACAACAGCCAGTAGAATCACATCCACCCTCTTATGAATTTAAGGATGCACATGTTAGTCCTGGTAGCTTTGAGCTAGCTAGTCAAAATAATGAGTTCCAGGCTGTTAAATTCAAAATTAGCGTCAGCTGAAAATAGAGTCAGTCAAGTATGAAAGCATTCAAAGACAGTGGTCACAGTTTGGGCCGGGGAGAAGTTGCACTGTCTCCTCTGCTCCCAAAACAGGATTTCTTTGTTACTCCACCTTTTGTGCACTGTATGTCACCTGAAAAATTCATTTGAATACTAATGCTTTACAGCTTTTGTCAGTCGTCCCAGTGGACCTTCACAGGAGAAAAAATTGCTCTGTGCTGCTTTGTTCACGTCGATGGTAAGAAAGACCTTACAGTGTGCAGTAAGAGCAAACTGTCTTTTGAATAACATCATTGTTCCAACAAGGAGACATTACTTAGAGTGCCGCCACACAGAGTTCTGAAATAGCTTCCAAGAAAATTATTTTGTACAATAACATATTCATACATTCATATTCATCTTTCCAATTCATTACCCACTTGAAACTTCAACATATACAGGGTCGCTTAATGAGAAGAAAGAATGAGTGCTCTGCGTTCAAGTGAAAGCAGTCGTAGATAGAAAAACAAAAGTATTCCTGTAATGTTTTTCACAATAAAAACACTTTATAGTAAAAATCCTCCCAGCAATGTTAAATGATATTATACAAACCATAAGTGGAAATATTTATTCCAGAAATCTACTATAATACAGTACATTTTATGGGTTACTTCTTCACCCATAACAACAGATCCCAAAGCTAGCTTTGATTTAATTAACATCAGGAAATCATTTTCAGCATAAACCCAGTTAACAGCTTGACCTTTTCAGCTGCATTTTTACTTCCTTTGACAGAATGTCTGCTACATTTAGAGGCTTATGTAATATTTATATTTGTAGCCACAGATTTAGAGCTTAGATTAAGTCTGTATCTTGTATCTAACACATGCTGTACATGCACACTGAGTGATGTAAGAGTAATATAATGCTTTCTTTAGAGATGTTACCTCATTGTTTCTTTGTGTCTTTGATTTATTTCCCCCGATTCTTCAGCAGACTCTGCTTCCCACGCCGGGGAAATCAACCAAAAGGCAAACAACAATTAAATGTATAAGATTTATAAGCAGCGCACCTTGTCATATTGTTGTTTCCTGAGTAATAAAACATCACTAAAGAGAGTGTGCTCGTGTCCACGGAGGATCCACTTTAGAGGCAAAAAAGGAAAGGCGTACAGCTCTGCGGAAAGAAATAAAATAATGTGCTCTCTTTTGGTCGCCTCACACACTAATACATGCACACACACACACACACACACACACACACACATACATACACACATTTCAAAGACAGTGCAGTGGTTTGACAGCTGCCTGTGTGACTGACATGATGCTGACTTGACAAAACTGGAACAAAAGAAAATAATAATGATAAATAAAATATGTGAAATAGGAAGACACGCTGTCAGATTCTTTCCACTGTCAATTTTCTGATTTTAAATCAAGAGGAGCTGAAATCAAATGTGACCTGATTGATCACTGGGAGGCTGAAACAGACTCTGGAACAACACATCCAATATTTATACCTTTAAACCCAGAGGGGATGAGGGGGGGGGGTCTGTCTCCCTTAATTAAGACTTGGACCCCCAAAACAAGTTAAAACAACAGCTTGGATGAGTGGATTATTTATATATAAGTCTTTCCTCTACTTTTAAATATCAAAATCTATATTACCCATATTTATGCCGGAAATAATACCGCAATATGGTTTCGGACACCCCTAAACCGGACCATACCATTTCTTAACCTTGACGTTAGCTCGTTTGCTAGCTTAACTGCTACACACGTCTTCCCTCGACTCTACTCTGGGGTTATGTAAGTAGCTATTAAGTTAATTTAATACACGTTAAAGTTATTTTCTCGCCTTGAGAGTTTTTTATTAGATTGTGTCAAGTGTCTGCGATAAAATATATGAAGCTAAAGTTTGCTTTAACGTTTTTTTCGTGGCTCATCGCGCGCCCTTTCACGTCCAATGTTGGCTAAATGCTAGCTAGCATGCCTGTGGGTTAGCATGTTGTTACTAATATAACATGTCATATTATCTAATATTTTAGGTGACAGTCATGAGCAGTGACGCGATGGAGGATTAGTTGTTGAAGAAAAACGTTTTGCCATCATTATAGAGCTTATTATTTTATTTTGAAAGTGTCTTCTGTGGCTGGTGTGGTTTACCGTATTTCCTCGAATAGTGGCCGCGGCCTTTATTTACCTCTTCTGCAGAAGTAGGCTTTCACATCTGCCTCCTCTTTGGCATGTTGACAGTGTCTTTGGTTCTGGTAAAGCATGTGTGAGGCAGAAATGATGGTCTGCTGTCTTGTGACTTGCTGCTAGGATGCTTTCTTGGTGACCCTTCACTGCTAAATTATTGAGCAGGTGTAATGGATTTGATTCATCATCATCACAAGCATCATGTTGTGAGGATTGTATGACCTCAATGCAACTGTTGTCATATTGCTGGTTTTATATATTTATGTATGAAGATGTTTCTGTCATGAGAAATATGGTTAACTATGTAAGTGCAGGAACGTGCAGTAAATACAATCTGTAGTTGTCATTTTCACTTTCATTCAGTTGCTCAATAGACGACTTTGAGAATATGTGTTAGGAGCCGACTCCTCCTGTCTTTTTTTTAAAGTGCTCTTAACTGTTAAATCTGCTGCTGTCGTTTCTTGCAAGTTCACAGACTTTCCATTCAAACACCCGTTTGCAGCGAGCGTTCATGTTTTTGACACCCATGTTGGAGGGGGTATCAATATGTATTACTTTTTAAAAGTAACTGTATTATAAACCAAACTCTAGGGATTTTAATAGCATCATTCCACTCACTATATCAAGTACAGTATTGTCATCTGTGTAAACTGTCATGTTGAAGAAGATCTGCACTTTTGTGCATGCATTATCTGCAGTGCCTTTGAGCCAACCCCCTCTCGACTTCGAATCAAGTCCTTGATCAAACTTTAAATATTTCCTACCCATATATCACTGACTTCGTGCCTGGCATTGCATTCGTAGTAGCTAAAAAACAACATTAATCACTCTATTTGATTTGAAATATCAGCTATGTGTTAATGGTGTGTATGGTTGGAGGGGAGTGGCGGAGAGAGCAGGGTTGTAGACGGGTCCCACAACAGGACAAACTAGGTGTTTGTTGGCTCTATTAATAGGAGAAAGAGGAGATATGGGAGCAAGCTGAAGGATGCAATGAGAGACAAGCCCCAAAAAACGTCCCCAGCAACTAAGTGACTTATGTCTTATTAATAAGTAGACTTGGCAACCCTGTGAATTAGCGCCTGTGCTGTATGGGGTTCCCTTTGAGCCCCCTGATTGTCATTGTAGAATTGGCTCTCCACCTCTAAATGTTTTTATTCCAGCGTACTGCTTGTAACAGCAGAGTCACAAACACTGCCATTATAAACGGCTCTAATGTATTGCTCTTATTAAGTTTTTTCTGCATTGAGACCTCCTTTTGACAGAAGTTCCCTCAGGCTCAGCGCTCTGGGCTTCGCTGTTACTGCATGAATGATGGCGGCATTAGTGCAGCAGAAGCATGCGGAGGCATCCACAGTGCTCTGAAACATCCTAACAAAGATAAAAACCCATCTTTATTACCACAGAGACTACACAGCAAATGCTGTTACAGAGTAGAGAAAAAAAGAGATGGTGGATTTCTGGTGGATCACTGAGGTTTGACTTCCTTTAACAACTTGAACCTCATGTCAGCTGGGATTTTCCCTGCAGGGCTCTGTCTCTGCAGCAGATTCCTCCTCGGCTGTTTGTTAAGTGGTGTTAAGTAATCTTTAGCATCCATTGACCTCTATTGGCAACCAACGAACTGTGGCAACATCAGCATCAGTCTGGCACAGCTCACGCTATGGCATAAATAATAAAACCACATTTTCAGCAGAGCTTGTTTGCTAATTAGAGCAGAGATCCATCAGCACAAGTAGGTTTACATCACATTTTACAGGAGTGTCATTATAATGCTGTTTGGTCATTTGGCTTTTTTTTTGGGCTTGAGAATCAAATATCTTGGTCCTACCTCCATTTTCCACGACTCCATTTGAAATAGAAATGAAACGTATTGCTCAGTTTTGCCTATGGGACAGTAAAACTCTCACTTGTTGACAAATCATCTCAGCTGACAAACAGTCATGTATTGACATGATTGAAGTCTGCGGTGTGACTGTCCAAAGACTCCCCATCATCATTCATCCCAGCTACTGTAGCTACGGACCTGCATCCCCACAGCTCATTTAAACTGCCTGCTCTCGTCATTTTAGAGGAACATTTTATCTTCTGATTTGAAAGTCAGGTGAATTTTGGTAGTGCACAAAACATTTCTGGAGCTTCACAGCAAAACAGTGTTGCAGCATTCTGCTAAACTACTGAAGTAGCTGGAGATTTGATTTAAAACGGAAAAAAACAATAAAATCGCTCCATTCAGCTTGTCCAGTGTAATCTAAGAGTCCGACCCCCATAGATCCCAAATTGATTTGAAGATGTGTTATTTACACACTTCCTTAATCCATAATTATCACTGTAGCCGCTAAGCTAAAAGCATTAGCGCGCACAGGCTTGAGCACGTGTTGAAGGTATACAGCTTGATTTGAAAAGACATTATTTATACCTTCAACACATGGTCAAGCTTTCGGCTTAATTTGCTTGCAACGCTGTTTTGCTGTGAAGCTCCAGAAATGTTTTGTGTCTATGAAACTTTATTTTTTACATTTTTATGTGAACTTTTCCTTTAAGAGGAGAACATTTGGTTTTAAAGCTCTGTATGCGGTCTTCTATTGAGAGTGGCAGTGATGGTTTGATAACAGTGATTAACTTTTTCTCTTTCAAAACAACACGCCAGAGTGTGAAATGCTCCTTGTCTGATTCGTCATCTATAGATTACTATTACTTCTCCACATCTCATTGCTATAGTTACATCTAGTTCAATAACTCATTAATTAGGTGAAGTAATGAGTGCTCTGTATTTCCCCAGTCTAATCTATAACTCATGACATTTATGAATAAGGGGTCAGACTGAAATACCTTTAGCATTGTGCTTCTCAGGGACAGAAGTGGGCTTCTGCAGATCATCATCAATGCAGTGATTACTGCAGCTAGAAATAGTGAGCTAATTAATTAGAGGCTAGCTGATGAGACTTTCTTTGTGTACTTCAGTGCCCTGATTGCTCTCGAAATATAATAACATTCATCACTGTTGGGTATATATTGAATAATTTTATTTTGGGACAATTAGCATGATTTCCATTTTAATAGCTTATGCAACATGTAAATTCTTAATAATTTAAATACATTACAGTAATATTCATGCACACTTTCCTTAATGCAGTCGCCTCTATAATGTTATGATAATATGTGTAGTCATGTGAAACGAGTGTTGTCGTGGTAAATTGCTTTGCCTGGTTAGACTAGAAAGACATTTTAACATTTTAAACAGATTTTATTTATTTATCTGCTTTATTCCATGAATGGTAAAACTCATGCACGCATGGCAGAACAGCAAGTAGGCTGAAATTACTCAGCAACAGTGGGGGTTTTCATCTGAAATGTGTGCATTTGACATGTCTGGGACACTAACAGTGTAAAGGACAACTATTTGGACAGAGAGTTATAGAAAATACCACAGACTTTATAACATCCCATCATCTGTACACAACATCTACAATGTGCATTTAAATGGCAAAACTGGGAAATGAATGAATAGAACATGCTCATGTAATAATTCATATATTAGCAGTTGCACTGAAGTGCACATTCACAGCAGTATAAAGTTGTTATTTATCAACTGTTAAAAAATGAGGGGGGATTTTTTTCATTTAATATAATTTTTAAGATGATATTTTTTAGTTATTGTCAACAAATGCCATTAAAAGTCCAAAAGCCACTGATGTTCAAGTTTGTCTCTCAAAACTTGAGTTGTAGTTCTTAGCCCTGAGGCTATTGGTCCCAAATGAAGACTTAAATCTTTTAAAAGGCCTAAAACAGCCGGTCACTGTAGTTAATCTGTTAAACAAGGTTTAAATCAGGTTAAATAATGCCGTGTTGGACTATTCCACCACATATCTGGTGAGTGTTTCAGGCAGCAGGGTTGTGGGATCAACTAGTGCCCATGTTCATCATACAGAAATAAAATATCAAAAGATTTATCCTTTAAACCAGGGCTGCTAAAAGTGGGGTCCGTGGGCCAAATCTGGCCCTCCATTAGTTTTATTTTGGCCCATCAGATGTTTTGGATGATAAAAATGTTTTAAAATGAAAAAAAAAAAATGTAATATAAATTGTTGTTTGTGTCATTTTTGTGAGATGAAGATGCTCTTTTGATGTTTAGGATCCTTAATTATTCATTGTCATAATCTGAGCATGGCAGGCTGAGCAACACTTTGAGCAGGAAGTCAGTCAGTTAAGGATCCTCGTTACAGTTTTGCATCGTAACAACATGACACAATAGGCGTTTGCTTTTGGACCGTGGCCCACCATTATGTTCCAGTTCTAAGTACAATTTTGAAATGCTTGTCAGAGCTGCATAGTATACCATTTCAGCATCTCATCGCCATGTGCGCATGCACAGAAGGTGCATCACAGGCCGTGCGATGTCAAGTAAGGCACACTGACATCATGACAGTATATTTTGCTGCTTGATACAAAAAGAAACTACTGTGTCTCATATTAGTTTGATTTAAGGGCTCTTGGATAAATGATGGAGGTTATTGCTTGTGGCATACAGGCTCTGCTTGCAACAATCACAATCATTTTGTTCAATCTATCAATCAAAGCAGGGCCTGCTTTGATTGTCTGATAAAATGCAGTCCCCTACAAAATCACCCTCATCATTCTAGAGGAATGAAGAAGAATTTGTTCCTGGTGAAAAGTAAGAGGAAGAGTATTTCCATTTTCTGATTCTTTACCCTTACACTCCCCATTCATTGATATTTTTGGCTACTAGTAACCTTGGAGATTGCATGCTGCATCAGAGCCAAACTAGTAAGTTATTTAATCAGAGTTGGATAAAAAAAAAAAAAAGAAAAGAAAGAAACACTGATTCCAATAATCAGAAAAATGCTGAAAATAGGATCTGCCTCATCAATATTTGATCAACCACTGGTAGACTGTATATACATACATACAATAAAGAGGTATCATGTATTTTTGATACTTAGATTACATTTAATATAAAATACTTTAAGACTTTCACCCAAGTACGATGTGTATGGGTGACTTCCGTGTTTACCAAAATAATATTTAACACGATATCTTGCCTTTTGCTCAGTATGACTTTTGGGTATTTTTAATCATTAATAGACAATATGGATGAATGTATAATGCATCATAACAATGCATCACATTTATATTGATGAAACTTCAAATGAAGAATCAAACATTTATCAATAAGATACCCCGAGTGATACTGCAGATTGAAGGCAAGTTTATTTATACAGCGGCATTCAGACATGAGGCATATCAAGGTGCTTCACAGGGGCATAGAAATACATAAGGATTAAAACATTAAAAACAGATTCAAAGTTTCATTTAAAAGAATCAAAACAAAACAAAAAATAGAAAATAAATAGTTAAAGATTAAAAGAAACAACTAGACATCTCAGTAAGTCTATAACCTTATAAAATCCTCTGAGCTAATTCACCCGGTGAGTCGTTAAAACACTCATTAAACGCCTTGATGAAGATTGACCCATGCAATGAGCATACTGTACCCTGTCGCACATACACACTCAGGATATTGAACTTCACTACAACAATGCTTCAAGTGCAACATAACAAATGAGACCACATGTCCTTCTCAGAGCCGCCTGCTCTATTTATCCCCACTCATGAACAAATCCAAGACCTACACAGCTTACTTATCTAATTTAATCTGATGTGTCAGGCCAGAGAAAATAATGTCTCTGATGAGAATCTTATAGTCTTATATAAACTTAGAGCGTCAAAATCTATGAACATAAGACTGCATTTTTTTCCCAAATGACATCTACGTGTAAATGTATTATTGATGCAAAGATGGTTTGTTTTTTCTCACAGGAGTTTCTTGTGACTGGTTTTTATTTTAAGACATGATTATTTCATTTCTAGGTGATTTATTTGTCATTATACAGCACAGGGTTGCATAATGACATGACAGTTTGAAAACTCCTTCATACTAAGCAAACATAGAACATATATACAGTGATTTACATACATTGATTTTCTGAATTTACATCGGGGTGTATGTAAAGAGCAGCAACAAGATGGTGAAGGTGATATGGTTGGCATCTTCAAATTAAAAGGAACAAGTCTCTGTAAAGATGTTCTAGGATGTTGTGGTGGAGACATGTGTCTGTACAGATGTGCTTGGATTATGTGGTGGAGACAGGTTTTTGTAAAGATGTTCTGGGATTTTGTGGTAGAGACAGGTCTCTGTAAAGATGTTCTGGGATTATGCAGTGGAGACAGGTCTCTGTAAAGATGTTCTGTGGTGTTGTGGCGGAGACAGGTCTCTGTAAAGTTATTCTGGGATGTTGTGGTGGAGACAGGTCTCTGTAAAGATGTTCTGAGATTATGCAGTGGACACAGGTCTCTGTAAAGATGTTCTGGGATGTTGTGGTGGAGACAGGTCTCTGTAAAGATGTTCTGGGATGTTGTGGTGGAGACAGGTCTCTGTAAAGATGTTACAGGATGTTGAGGTGGAGACAGGCCTCTGTAAAGATGTTCTGGGATGTTGTGGTGGAGATGGGTCTCTGTAAAGATGTTACAGGATGTTGAGGTGGAGACAGGCCTCTGTAAAGATGTTCTGGGATGTTGTAGTGGAGACAGGTCTCTGTAAAGATGTTACAGGATGTTGAGGTGGAGACAGGCCTCTGTAAAGATGTTCTGGGATGTTGTAGTGGAGACAGGTCTCTGTAAAGATGTTACAGGATGTTGAGGTGGAGACAGGCCTCTGTAAAGATGTTCTGGGATGTTGTGGTGGAGACGGGTCTCTGTAAAGATGACCTGATGAGATGGATAAGCATGACTTCCATGTTGGATCTTTTCCCTCTTCTCCGTTGAAGGATGCCTCTGGGTAGTGATGGTCTCAATGTCCACTGCTCTTAATCAAAAACCTGCAATTTCTCCTCCAATGTTGACGAATATATTACCTTTGATCGTACTACTTAAGCATTAAAGCCGAAATAATAACTAGCAAAATTTGAAGGAGCTACCAGCCACTGCACCTGCATGCTTATTTTGTAGATTGGTGCTTTTGAGAAGCCTCGAACATTTTGCAAACTAAAAAAGAGTTATGTTGTCTGTGTCACCTATTGTCCAAACATGTGTTGTTGTTTCTAAATATTCATCTGAACAATGGAGGAGAAAGCACAGACTGGGTGGTCCTGCCCACCTTATTCTTACTGAGCTGTGTGTTATTCACCATCTGTCTGTCTTAAGTGGAGGGAAGCAGGAACTTCTCTGGTTCAGGTTCACAGTTCACTTCAGCAGAATCACAGATGAAAAGCATCGAGTATTTCTGTCCGAGTTCGCTCTCTTTATCCTTCCAGACTTGTGTCAAAACTCTTTTCTTTCCAGTTCAAATGGTTGGCTCAATTCAAAGCGGCCAATCCACCCACACCAGCCATTCATCTGGAGAGATAGTGTGTCTGTGTGAGAGGGAGGGAGAGAAGTTTCAGACCTTCAGAGTATTATGTAAGGTCACTGTGATGTCTTTGGGCTGATTCTTGCTTCTTAACAAGATAGTCTGGGGTTGGCAGTTTGATTTAAAGTCAGTCAGGATTAGCCTCCGGTTAATAATACGTTTAATTAATATTTCTATATAAACAATGAATCAGATGATTTTGTTTAATGTGAAAGGTCGCTCACAATGACAAACCCACAGAGAGAATTATCACCTGGCTCTGCAGTTAATTCTCAGTAGCTTTAAGAAGCCTTTTAGTGTCTTACAGCTCATTGTTTTGATTTAATAATGGCTCACAAATTAAAGGGAAATTCCGGATTTTTAAATCTGGACCCTGTAATTACATGTTTTGGTGTGTAAATGATTAATGCTCACCAAAAGCTTTGAAATCGGTCCAGTAGATCGCCTCAGCACAGCTGCAACGGCTTCAACGCAATCCTTTGGGGCAACTGTCAAAGTTATGTCCACTTAAAGTGCTTATTTTTGTCATTGACAAGCTGAGGTTGTTTTTTAAGTGTCTGATAATGTTACGGGAAACAACTTCCTCATAGAGAGACCTTTTTGTTAGATAATTTTGTTTTTGTAACCAGAAACACAAGTCTGGTTCAAAGAGAAGTCTGGCTCTGAAATCTCAGGAGGTTAGCTGTTACAGTTGTTGTCTCATCTAGATTGTCAAAATCAGTTAAATAATCAGCTGTGACTCATTCTTGCTGGCAGTTCCTCTATTTTTTAAAGAGTTTTCAAAAAGAATTCGGAGTTCCCTTTTAACTGTTCTGGTGTAGTCTCCCCACTCTTGTCAATCAAGTCTCCAGCTGCAACGGGCAGCTGTTTTCTGTGATAAAGCTTTAAAAAACAAATACAAAGCGGACAGATAAAGATGAATATGTTGGAGCATTACGCTGCCACAGAGCCGGATGTTTCCTTTGGGAGTTGGTGGAGACCGAACAGAGCCACAAGATGAGTGAATAGTCTCTGTGAGGTCACCCATTTATATGTATTTATATTTCCACTCTTTTTATGATAACTTTAGTCACTAGTTACTTTGCAGGTTCAATTATTCAGTATTGATAGGCTATTACTTGTGATATGTGACCAATTAGACAGTGTTGTGGCCACAGAGTGTTGACTACAAGATAGAGAAAGGATGCTGCTTCAGAGCCAAAGTATTGCATTTTAAAATGTATTTTGTCTGCAATCACACACAAAAACACTGACAATGATAATCCAAAAATGCTGAATATCGACCCTGATTAATCTGCCAGGCAGATATCGGTCCATCCCAAATCTCGACGGTAACACCAGACCCAAAGATCTCACTGGAGTGATCAATTTAATGGAAACCTTGATCTTTCCTTAACCCTAACCAAGCCAAGGTGTAATAATCTCTTGAAACTTTCGGGGCTGTGCGAAGCAATCAGGACTAATACTTCATATTTCTATTTACTAAAGCCAGCAATAACAAGCAGAGGTGGAGAGACAAACCTGAAAATGGAGCAAATAAAAGAAGGTGTGGGGGCTACAGCACATCAATAAGTTGATGAAAATGTCAACTACAGACAGCTTGATGATGTTCTTCTCTGAAGTGACCAAGTTACTTGTTTTTATACCTCGACAGTGAGTAAGCTCTTTTCCCAAAATGTCGGTTTGTGTTACATTTAAGGACAGAGTACAGATACGCAGCTTTTTGTTGTGACAACAGTGGATGGGGTGTCCTCCCTAACTGTCTGATAGCGTGAGTGTTGTCTTTAATTACACTGAGAGTGTCTCCTGTTTTGCAGCACAGTGTCATGTTAGTATTACTGCCCGCCGTTGACTATAACTGTCTGACTACAACAGAGTTCACTAATGTGTTGCTGTGACAGACAACAAAGACAAAGAGCATCAAAAGAATGCAAATTTTCCCCCATAAACTATTGTGAGGGTTTTGATGGAAAATGCCGTTACTCTATGAATTATTATGTCGCTTTCAAGCGTGGCCAAGAATGTATGCGAATTTATTCCACTGAGCATCAGTCCTGCAGAAATTATTCCTCTCCAAATGAATGTTTGTTTGTTTTTCATTGACTGAGGAAAAAAACAGACAATAAAAAAGCAGTCATCTTCCCAGTTGATGAACCAGGCTGTTACGAAAAAGACTATTTCTCTTAATTCACATTGTCATAGAAAGAGAATAAGGCATTAAACACATCTTTACATCATAACTCCCCAGTGTGTGTGTGTGTGGGGGGAATCTGAGCAATCGTAGAAGCGGAGAGAGGGAAGAGAGATCTGACGTTTCTTTTTCAGAGAATACAGTTTCTATCCCGCTCCTGCTAGCGAGGCTTAAGGGACCGCACTCTCCATGGACTCTCTGTGTGTGCCAGACTTCACTGGGTTTAGCACAAGAAGCACAACTTATTGGATTATGGGGTCCACCATGCTCATATTGCTCTAGGCTCTCTGTGTGTGTGAGTGTGCAGGGGGATATGTGGGTGGGCAGCTTGTGAACCGAGGGAGGGATGGAGTAGTAAATACAAGATAAATTCCCATTTACTCTCCTATTTCATATGCAGAATTTCTGCCTTTTCATGTTTGAAGGTTAGAAGTTGAAGCGGTCCTGAGGAGCAGCCTGCTGTCAATGAAACAGGACCTTCAAGCTTTTCTGGTTCTTGCATCTGTTTAATTTCCGTCCTCAGGAAGTCTTTTGTCTGCATGCACAGGATAAGGTTTTGGCACACATTCTTGGTTAGATGTACTGACACCCCTCTCCATAATGGTCCACATACGGACAGAGATTCACAGTGGATGTGATTTTCTGGACCAAAAATGTACAATTTGTGACCTTGGTGCCCGTTTGATGTAGCAACCCTGCTCACCCTACGCACATTTCAGCCTGGGCAGTGCGGGATGTTGTGTTTTTAGGCTAGAGGTAATCTTCACCTTTTTATCACCGTCTGCTCTTATATACTCTGTCAATTACGTGGATGGAAAAGAAAGAAAACGGGATGCACGATATATATCAGCCTGATATCGTTGAATTGATATTTTTAGTTATTTTTTTGTATTGGTAAGGACTGCACAATATTTCGACATCGCAATGTGTGCATGCGTAATAGTCATTGTTCTTTAATCGGTATCGGTCATGAGAGTCAGGTAATTATCGGTTATTGTATCGGCTGAAAAAATCCATATCATGAATCCACAATAATATGCATTGCCACGTAGTAAAGGCATTTTCAGCAAGCTGCTAGGCTAAAAACAAAGCTCACCTGGTCTGTTGCAGGCCATATTTTGGGCTCAAAAACTGACATCCATCCATGCAGATTAACTCAACACCAGATGTGTTATGATCCACTACAATCAGACATGATTCGAGCCGAGATAATAAAGCCTTTGTTTTTGTCTGGCAGGAGCGAGGACGCTAATCAAGTGACACACAACAGTTTTGATCGGTCACTTAACCTTCAATGTTTACAAAAAAAATTTAATACTTTTAAAATTGTATCCAGCATTGGCTCAGGGAGCTGCTGATGATGTGAATACACACACTCAGAGGCACATAAAGCTCTTCATGTCATCTGCAGAAATTTTCTGTGTTTTTTGACATCCCAATATTTATATTGCAATTTTTGTTTTTTTACAGTGTTAGTATTTTCCAATTTTGTGCAGCTCTAGTACTAGTAAAATTTTAGCCATTAAAAGAACCAATAATAAGAAGCCAAATAGCGTTCATTGACTTAACAAGCACAGCATTTACAACCTCTGCTACAGTCGGTGGCTGTTTGAACCTTGACAGTCAGCAGTTTGCAACACATTTTCTGCAAGAGCTCAGAGAGGAGGGATAAAGTCTAGAAGTTTTAAGACAACAAATCTTATCAGAGCTGAGAAATATTAAATCATCCATCTTTGCTCACTACATCTGAGCCTTTCTCTGCCTCAGGTGTGAATAAACTACAGGTTATAAACTTCTTTTTAAGATGCAAAAATGTGGAATTATCGGTTATCTTTTTTGGCATCAACTGAGAAAATCCATATCATGCATTCCTATGTAAAATACAGTCATGATAATACTGCCTTTAGTTGCATGAGTTTTATTATCATTAATACTCGAGTATGATACATAGAAGGCAACCAAATGAGATTTTTGTCCTGCTGTGTCCAGCATCGCTCATGCATGCTTTGATGGTAGATGTGCCCTTTCCTCCACTGGGTTACTCACTGAGATAAAGAATCATAGAGGCTAGGAGGAATCTTTGCGGTTGCCTCTTTATTATTTATTCTGCAGCATGACACGTGGAAGCATGCAGGGCAGGAGCAGCCCTAAAAAATGCACCCTGCTTGGAGAGAGAAACTAATATTACCAGTTTCACAGTATAACAAGACAACAGTCAAAACTGGACGACGACTGGCAACATTTGCTATATATGTACTCATTACTGCGTTCTGTAACCAACACCATCCAGGCTGCGTGTTTATGATGGGCAGGACATCTGTGAATAACAACTGATTGTTGTAAAGGAGGCAAAAAAATCAATTTCACTGTCAGAGTGGTTGTTTAATTGCAGAGATTCAGGGGTCATGAATATGGTGTGCTGGCTGTATTCCACTCACGTAGCTCTTTGAGGGGCTGAGTGACTGCCTCCCTCTGCCAGAAGCGCCATCCTTGTCCCAGTGGTGTTCCACCTTAAAAAGACGAATATATGTGCCCAACTGGCTCCCTGACATTGACACGCCGTGACTCACGCTGCTGTGCTATTTCAGTATGGCTGCTGGCAAGCCCAGCCTTTCTGGAGCCTCTCCCCTCCCTTCTTTGGTCATTTGTTTGCCTCCCATGCTCGGCTGTTTACTTGTAATTTGGACATCTGTCAAGGTGGTTTGTTTGCTACCCTGTGGTGTGATTAGGCTACCTTTGCCAAATCTAGGAAAATAGACAGGGAGAGAAAGTCTCTGCCTTATAGAAAGAGAGTTTAGCTTCGTCCCCTCAAAGTTAAGTTGGATAATTAAGAAATCACTGAGTGACAAAAAGGCCGCTCTGGTCACAAATGTATTCATCATGCTTGTTCACACTCTCTCTACTGCAGTGTTAATGGTGGTCTGTCCCGGTGCTGGCTGTTTGGTCCCGCCTTGTCCTGTCACACAGTCTGTTCAGCGCAGCGCTCCGGTGCCAGAACCTCCTCTATCACTTGGGGGAGGGAGTGGGGCAATTAACCACCTGCTGGTTAAACAGCCACACCGCAAAGCTTCACACACACCCTGACATTTTCAGGATCACTCATGAACACTTTCCTACGCAGATTTATAGATCAGGTGTCACTCACACTCGCTGCGTGAAGCCCAGGTGTATGACTTGCAAACACACAGCGTGCAACAAAAGAGAAGGGGGTTTTGGGCGGATTTCAAATATGCTTTCTGATCATGTTTCATGCTGAGCGTCACTAATTTGTTCATCTCCTTAATGAACGCTATTGGCAGGATTGCATTAACCCAGCACTTAAGTTTCCTAATGGCCAACGTCACGCTCCGTGCTCGCATCACATACTGTAGAGTCTCATACGATCAATACGGAATAATTTCACCGCCCATCCAACTTCATCGAAAATGTCTTTCTTTTCATTTTTTGGATCATCAGCCACAGTGAGACTTGGTACATTAAAACGGATTACATAAATCGTAATAACTCTTCATTTTGGTAAATCATTTACAGCTGATAGGAAGCTGTGATACTGTCGGCTGGTTCACATACAGCAGCTCCAACAGTTTCAAATTACTGATGATCTAATAAAGGCTTTATTTACAGCCTGAAAACTAGTTGCTCCGCAGCTTGGCTCCGTCACTGTCTTGGCAACGAAATACAAATCAACACGTCCTGTGCACCGTCTGTCAACAACAACGAGGGTGTTTTCATAGGTGTGTCTCACGGGTGTGTCGGGGAAGACCTGTTCAGACTTAAAGGAAGAAGTCACCCAGAGATGAAAAAGTCAGTGATTATCTCCTCTCTTCATGCTGATGGAAAGTCAGGTGAAGTTTCGTAGTCCACAAAACATTTCTGGAGCTTCACAGAAAAAACGGCGTTGCAGCATTATGCTAAACAACTGAAGCAGCTGGAGACTTGTTTTAAAACGGAAAGAACAACCAAAAAAACATCAAATGGCTCCATACAGCTCGTCTGGTGTAAACTAAATCTCCAGAAGCCCCGAGATCCTAAACTGATTAAAAAGATGTTATATACACCCAAAGTCCTCACATTAGCTGTTAAGTGTTTAAATCAGATCCCCATCTACTTCAGTTGTTAAACTCACCAAAAGAAGAACTACATACAAAAAATTGTTATTTTGAGACATCTTTTTCACATCAGCAGCGGGTGAACATGTCGTGTAGAGCCAGACATTTTTCCCATCTTACTCCAGGATTGAGAATTTATTTAAATTATTTTTTATCTTCACCCTCGCCTGCCTGCATGCGTCCAACACGTGTCCTGGTGGGTTTTGCAGGTAAGGAAACTCAAACTGTTTCCCTTCTGTCATCTCATGACTCTTCTTTTTGTTTTTGTGTTTATTAGTTTGTTGTCAATTGTGAAATATTGTTACATTTTTAAAACATTATTTAAATGCGACCATTTGGCCTTAGTGTAGAACCCCAAAAGTACCGTGGTTATATCTGACCTGATACTGTCTATAGAGAGAACAGAGAAAAAGAGTACAATCATTTAAATGACTGTTATAAGGGCATAAAACCAATGATCTGTTGATCTGTACAAGTAGAAAAAGAAAAGAAATGGCAAAGAAATAATGTCAGCACTGTTGTTTCTTCACATTCTGTTGATAATATTAATTTTCTGAATGTTTTAAACTAAAACTCTGGCCATATCTTACATATCGTCCCTTTTTAAAAGCGGTGCAGCAACATATTTGTTGAACTACGCAGCAGTTTCAGGTAATCATTAATCTCTGTCATGAGCTACTGTCCATAAAACTGTGGTTAAAAAACAAATACCGACAGCACAACTGACACCTAACTCCTTTTTCTGGATTCTGAATCTTGTTTTTTTATTGTTATGATTAAATAATTAAACAAAAACTAAAAAAAACGAGAGTCCAAAGGTATTTTGATGAGTGTTGAAATGTTTCCAGCTCTAGGTGTGGCTTGCAGATGTACTATGGACCGAGAGGGTGTGGCCAACGTAACTGCTGCTGAGTTTCACCTGAGAACAAAATAAGCACGCCTCACCAGTCCTGACACACTGCCAAGCCTAAGGACACACTTTTACTTTGGATTATTCTTTAACTTTAAGGTACGTCAGAGCTCTTTGATTCTTCTCTGTTTGATTGTACTGAAGAGAGAGTTTTTCATTTTTGCCTCTGCTTGTTTACATTTATATCCACATTTATTCTCGACCTCAGCTGTTAAAAAAATAGAGGCAGCGATTGTTTGGTTCCAAGGTGAATGTTCGATTTAAGATAAACAACGTCTGTTAAAGAGAGGTTGAGGACACCAGTTCAGCAGAGGGCTTTCCATTTCCATTAAATTAAATTAGAGACGGTATACAAGCATTTCAAAGATAGTCGACATTATCTGAATCATTTCTTCTCTTTATGTTTCTCTCAGGGTTTTTAATGGAGCCTGTGTTCACAAGAGTGGGGCTAAAGGTGGCTCTGCTGTTTCTGTTAACCACTCGGCTCACTACAGGTGAGTCTGATATGTTTGTCTTCCCTTGAGATTGTGTTTTAGGTTTAGTGCAGCCAAAGTAAATGCATCTGACATGTTTCTGAATATCCTTTTTCATCCGCTGACTGCCGTGTTTACAAGCAGGCTTCAATATTATGATCCCAGAGAGTGGAGAATATATGATCTCTAACAGTACAAGTGTTTCCTCCTGGTCTGATTGTGATTCATACTACACGCTGGGCAGTCTGACATGCTCTTAGCTGATGATCCGGCAGTAATACCACTAGATGAATTGCATTTCAGACAATAAATCAACCATGTACATATAATGAGGGTGGCTGGAAGATGCACTGAATAGCATTCATAGTTTCTTTTTTTTCTCCGTTGTTCATGGTCAAACTGGTTTGTGCATTTGTAAAAGTATGACCCTGACAGCCTTTATTGTCCCCAGTGGAGGAATTAGTCCCTGGCCTCCATCTAAGCTGTCTGTTTTATTACACAAACAACATAAAACAGAAGTAAACTCAGACTGAATGCATGCAGCAGAGTGAAAGCAAGCATTGTACATACAGAACAGATGTAATCAAACAAAAACAAAAAGGGAAGATAGAGGGGGAACTTGTAAGATACAGCCAGGCTTTTAATTTAAAACATTATCAACAGAATGTGAAGGAACAACAGTGTCCTTACGTTATGTCAAAGATAACGTTGTGTTTAACAGCAGTCTTTCTTGTCTTGTGATACCACTTTGTACCTCAAGAGGTGACAATCTGATAGCCACTGTAGTCTCAGCTGGGGGAGTCACTACTTCGTCTGAAAGAAAACAAAATAAAAGCTCACAAATTGTCAAGAAAGGAAATATTTTCACACCTATTTTCCTGACTAAACAGAAAAATACAACCGCACACCATCTGAATTCAAGTCTCTCTCTCCTCTACCGAACTAAGACGAGCTTCATCGCCTCGTTAACTCATCGTAAAACACGCTCTACATGCCGTTTTCACCCGCTGCTGATGTCCGACTCTCTCTCTCTCTCGTCTGCCGCTTCATGCCTCTCCTGTCGCCGCCTGTCAAAATCAAAGTCCTCGTCAGAGCTGCTGTAAATCGCCTCCATACTGTATCCCCTGTCTCAAACCTGAGCTCCGTCGGTCTCAGAGGCTGCGTTCAGTCCCAGTCTGCAGTGTTTGCTGAGCCGTGTTGACCGCACTGATTGCGTCATCATCTGAGGTTGTAATGAAAACCTTCTTGCGAACGATAGCTAAAGATAGCAAGTGCAAAGCAGGTAGCAGGTAGTTATGCTGCCCACCTACAGTTTTGCAGCTACCTTTTGAATTCTGGCCATTTCTTATAAATTACACCCTTTAGTTTCGGCAGCAGACTGAGCAGGAAATGTTATCTGAGCTGATATTGTAAGTGCAAATGAGGAGGTGCACAGGATTTGAATAGCCACAGCTATTTGTGTAAAGCTTAGTGACTGCGCTCTACATAGAAAACACACCATCCTTGGTTTGCAGCATTTAACCCAAAGCGGGCTCTAGCATTGTAAACATTTGAGTGACTAATTTGAGGTTCTGCCATTTAATCGCTTTCATTAAAACCTCCGACATGTTTGTTTTGTTGCAGTGGAATTGAAGTGCTTTCTGAGTGCTATAGTGGATTTAATGATGAGTGTTGTCAAAAGAGAGGCTGATTTGATTTATCAATAGGCTCCATTAAGATATTTAGTGAATGTTTAACATCTTAATGTGGAAAATGGTGAAAAGAAATTTGCTCCAGTTGTCTGAGAAATTGAATGACAGCGTTACAAGAATTACTAAATTGGATGGATCTGTTGAAAGAAGCTGTTTTCACGTGACGATAATAATCGTGTTGTGTTCCTTCTACAAACGTCAAGCTATCAGCATTAATTAAAATCCACGGCCATAAACAGTGAGTCAGCAGGGTGTGTGTCAACTCAGAGGCGGCTTTTAACTGCCACTTGTCAAGTGCATTTTTCATGTTTGCTCATCCATTCAGTTTTCATCATCATTTACTAATATATTCCTGACAACTAATGAGCCTCAAGAGTTTTTAAATTAATACGTAACTCATTTTCACAAAAATACCTCTTTCACTTTTATTCCAGCTCTAAATCCTCCTCCGTTTGGCTTAAGAGGCCAATTAGTCTCAGATCAGCACCTACTCCTCTCTGAGACTGTTTACGAGCTCAGGCCCAGAGCTTGAATGTTATTAAGAGGGAGAGATATTAATGTGTTTGAGAGACAGTTCTGTCTTTTCTTTCTGTTTGTCTTTTGGCCCGGATGGGTGATCATGAAAATCGGAGGGAGGAGGATTGTGGGATGAAATCAGTGGTGGACAAAATGCATTAAGTCAAGGAGTATACTTTTTTTAGGAAAACTGCACCATTTTTACACATCATAGTCTGTTTACAGGTCTTGGCAAGTACTCGTATAAAGCGTTTTGTGGCTCCAGAGGGAGCTGCATGAAGTCTGATAAATTGACACTTGGGGCTGAAGACTGCAAGTCTGAAAACGAAAAAGAATTGGTGGGCTGGAGTCAGAAAGGAGTGAGCTTACCAGACCTCAGTAGCTGCCCTTCATCTCAGCTGTGGTTATCAGCTCCAGGGTACATTAGCGTTACTAGCTTAACACACCCACCCCCAAGAGGCGATATTCACGGATTTGCAGCATTAATTTTAATCCTATTTTCTTAAATTGTCCATCGTGAGTGTGTCAAATACAAGAGCTTGGTCACTGGCCTTTAGCTTTGAACTATGGCGCTCTACCGACCCCTCTAGCGTCATTTTTGCAGGTGACAGGCTCTGTGGTCAAGTTAGAAATAATAACTGTGCAACGTCCTGTTAGACTTTCAAAATAAAGCTTGAGGACAAACATTGCATACATTATACTGGTGATGAGCCCAGTCTCTGGGCGTAACATACTTTTTTTTCCTGCATGCCTCGAGACAGCCAATCACCAGCACTATCAGATCTTGGCACAACAAACATGCTGCATGCTTATGAGCTTCCTGACGCTGATGAGATTAACTCCAGAGGTATTCAAATTTGGTTTGAATAACAAAAGAAGATTCAGTCCGTGCCATAACAGTATCAAAGTCGATATATATATATATATATATATATATATATATATATATATAGCCCTACGTGGGTATGACCCATCCAACCGCCCCAACCACCCTCCGTCTTTTCTGACTTTTCTCGCTCCACTGCACAACAGGGGCGCTTCCAGAACTGATGGTAGTGGGGTAACTATTGCATCATACTTGGAAGTGTAAGGCCACCAACCAGGCTGCTTTAATTGAAGCGTTCGGAGGGAGAGGGGGCTGCATTTCCATTTTATGCTCTCTACTTCTACATTGTTAGTGTCCAGTGAAAGCCAGGCATCCCCAGATGTTTGTGATGAACTGAAGGATTATGTGTTGAGAAAACTTCTTAAAGGGTCTCTGTGGAACTTGTGTTGGAAGGAGTTTGTTAGTTTATGATGGCAGAATCTAAACTAACGTTTGCTGCTGTTGGTCTCCATTAGCGGCGTGGAGACGAGGCACTCGAGAACGTGAATAAAGTCACATCCTTTGGACTTTGGCAGAAAATCCGAGTCTTTCACAAAGAAATCCACAGTCTAGAAGCAACCGAGAGAGACGGGGAAGGTCTCACTTTTCACATCACCTTATAATCCGCTCACATATGGCCAATAAAAAAGTGATTAATACATGCAAATTGCTACAAATTGTTATATAGAGCTCCTATAAACTAAATAAAGACTTAAAAAGCCTCTTGGATTAGCTGAATACAGGCTGTTTTTCTGACATTAAACTTTTTAGAGAAACGTTTTTGTCACAGAACAGCTGTGCTACAAACACATGATGATCTTATAGAATATGATGCATTCAGTTAAGTAGTAGATTAGTGTCTGAATACTTGGATGAATGAAACAAATCTGAATTTTTCTGACCCTTCAGATGTGACAGAAGCGATGGTGGTGACATCCTCGGGGCCACAGACTATTCAGAAGGCCCAGGGGGAGACAGTGAACCTTGGATGCACCTACACCCCCGGCCCCGAGGACACAGGGGAGCTGGATATTGAGTGGTCCGACGTCAGCCCAGACATGACGCAGAAAGACAAACTGGTAGGTTTGAGGACAGACCAGATAAACATGTTAGAGAGGGGGGTTATCTTTTCCCCTTTGGGCTCTGTTGGTGGAAAAACCTGCTTTGACGAAGTGTCATCACTCACAGCCATCTCTGCATCTCAGATCTTATCGTTCACTGGAGGTCAGACGCACCGATACGGCGATCCCAGCATCTCCAGCAGACTGAAGTTCACAGGGGACCCCAAGCTGGGCGATGCTTCCATCGCTATCTCTGATGTGAGGGTCTCAGACACAGCAACGTACCTGTGTAAAGTCAAGAAGGCGCCGGGTGTTGACACAAGAAAACTCACTCTGGTAGTGATGGGTGAGGAAGACTTCCTTTCTACCGGTTATACCTGTTCATTTTCACAGCCTTCCCTTTCTTCTTTTAAAAGCTGCTCTCATTCACAAGGAATGTAGAAACCTTCTCTGCTCAGTCTCAGTCAGTGAACACACCCTTCTCTGCAGCCAAAATTGAGATTGTTCTCCTTTTACACCCTCTCCATGATGAACCGAAGCACTGAGGCATGACTCTAAAAATTGTTTTTATTTATTTCCTTTCACTAGTTCCTCCAACACCGCCCAAGTGTTGGGTGGAGGGAGGCGAGGAGAAAGGTGGCCCGGTCTCCCTCCGCTGCAAATCTTCTCAGGGATCCACCCCTCTCAGCTATGTGTGGATGAGGGAGACTGGAGGTTCAATACCATCCACTGCAGTCCAAGGTGAAGAAGCAGCTCGGCGGACAAAAAGGCTTTTCTATAATACATTCATGATGCTGTGTTTGTACTGAACGTTGTCTTCTTTCATTAAGACCCACAGACGGGGGAGCTTTTGATAAAGAACCACACAGACAGCAACATCGGAAGTTACGTTTGTGAGGCGAAAAACGCTGTCGGCAAAGCTCAGTGCAAATATGCACTGCATGCATATAACCGTAAGTCCATGATATTATCATCTCATTTTACTCTTAAGTATTTAACACTTTTGTGCCCTAAAGGAACCTTATATTTGCCAAATATTTGCTCTAGTCTGAGAGTCGTTACACCACATGTAAGCCTCTTAGAGCTGGAATTCATGACTACAAAGAATTAAAGCTGAGCCATGTCCTCTCCTTCAGCTACCAACAAGGCGGGTGTCATAGTTGGAGCGGTGATAGGTGCCCTCCTGCTGCTGCTGCTCCTCCTGCTTCTCATCTGGCTCCTCATCTGCTGCTGCCACAAGCGCAAATATCAGAAAGAGGTTGCAAATGAAATAAGGTATTGTTTCAGAGCTGGAGAGGATTTCTGACATCCATGAAATAAGCATGTGTTTGAGACGTGTGTGACTTGTTCCCTCAGGGAGGACGCCGTGGCCCCAGAGAGCAGACCCTCCAGCAGAAACACCAGTTTCCGTTCAGTGTTGGGGTACCGGACCCACCCCGGGGTGCACTACAGCTCCGTGAGGAACCACCTGCCCGGTGCAAGGGCGTCAGGTCGCAGTGCCGTCTACACAGGGGGGAGTAACGGCACACCACTGTCCACTCCTGTCGGGGACAAATCTGCTGCCCTCCAATATGACCATCAGTACGGTTACCCTGTGTAACTACAGCCAGAACGCCTGACAGTGTTTATTTTTTGTATAAAACTACGCCTTCTGAAGAAAATAAGACTCTTTGTAAAGCTAGAACAGGTGTTGGCAATGTACGTTTCTGTAAATCACACAGATATCCTTCAGTTTTATGTTGTGATTACGATCTGGTTCAGTTTAGGAAAGATGGTTACAACTGCACTCCACACCACAGAAGTGCTGTAAAGAAAACATTTTGATCCGACTTGGACCTTTTATCAGGTTAGATTGTTCAAACAGCTGAAACAGTTTGGTCCAAGTGGAATCGAAACGCCTTTATTAAACCTCTGTGGCACCGAGTGAGTGTACAGGCGTTACCTTCTTATCTATATCCTTATACCGACATGATGTGCATATAACCAGCCTCTTCTCCACCTGGTTGGCTTTAGGCACAAAAACCACTCGGTTATGTTTAGGAAAAGATCGTGTTTTGGCTTAAAATACGTGGTTCTGTCGCCACAAGCACGGCTGGAAAACATCCTGACGCCTTGTAAAAAAAATATCAAGTGATTTCACGCTTACAAATGTTGAAACACCGCCTCGAACAGTGGTTTCTGGCTTGGCAGCTGTCACGACATAAACATCAGCTCATGTACGTGTGATGTAAACATGATATGACGCATATTGTAGGAATGCTCACACGTGGTTTGCAGAAACATATAATCCCAACACTTTATTCTGTTGGCTTGGCTGGTTATGTGACAAATGGTGCAATAGAATATATTAAATCGGAGAATAATGGGAGTGCTGGTGCTGGTATTCAACACATAAAATCTCACCTCAGCCCAGGACACACAATGTACACCTGGCTGACTTTCATAATGCACTGTGGCACAACGACATCTCACAATTCAGTCATTATTACACTGATTATGCTAAAACTTTATTTAAAATGTAAATATCAAAAATGTGTATTTTTATTGCTGCTTTTTTTTTCTATGATGCATGTAGCTCGATCAATGTATGACTTTTTTAAAGTATGACTACAATTAAACATTTTTTAACTGAATGCTTCATCCTTTGAATCCATCCTTCTGGGCTGCCCGTTATTTTGCTCTGTAAACGCATCTCTGGTACCGAGTACAAAGCATTTTCTGTGTCTAGCCTACTTCAAAATAAAAGCCAACTCCTGTTTCACCAGGTAAATGCTTTTAATTTGAAGCTGCAGCTGTAGAAAATGTTTGCATTAGCAATAAATTAGCACAGCGCTCTACTGACGTTGAGCGTCTTTTCCTGTAAAAGATCAGTGCACCAGGTTAATCGGTGTTGTCACGAGCTTGTTGCTTTGGGATCTCATGGCTTGTGGAGACTTGGATTAAACCGGATGAGCTGTATGGAGCCATTTCATGTTTTCTTTGGTTGTTTTCCATTTTAAAACAAGTCTCCAAAAATGTTTTGTGGACTATGAAACTTCCCCTGACTTTCCATCAGCACGAGGGGAGGAGATGATGACTCCATAAATCCGCTCCTTACATGTGCAGAACCTGCCTGAGAAAAATCATGTTTTTAAGTTTTCTTCAGTATCAAAGTAATCCAGTGATAGTTGTCTGTACATCCACAGGTTCACTGCAAACAGGAACTACTAATAGATGATTCAGCAAAGTTTAAACGTAGTTTTGGAGAATTTTGATGCTGACTGAATTAACATTTTTTGTGCTGTTCCTTTTAGATTTCCATATTAAAAAACAATATAAAGTGTTAATTAGTGAACTTAAGTGCTGGTAGATTCTGTGAGCTTGTTTTTGTTTTCAGATTTTATGCTATGCTAAGCTAACCTGCCTCTTGATTAAGCTATATATTGACCATGAGAGTGGTATGGACCTTCACGTCTTACTCAGGAGACCATATTTCCCAAAACTTGAAACTATTCCTTTAAGGAAACGTGTACGTCCACTTCAGTGTGGAAGCATCAGTTACTGATCCTCTAATTGAATGTGATGTATTTTAGCATCGTAATGGATTCACGTAATGCTGTTTGGACCTGCAGAATGAGGTATAATTATATTAAAGCAGTCAATTAACTTGGAGAGGATCATTATGAGTTTTGAGCTGGTGCAAAACGAGGTGTTGAAATTCTGATCTGTGGATAAACACGGTCAGACAAACAATCTGTCTGTTTCATAGCATGCTGATTATAGACGGGCTATTTTCAGGGCTGTTGGTGGATCAATACAAATTCAGATCTTTGGAGCTGCTCATGAGTCAGACGACTGGGAGACAGTGAAGTTGATTTTGCCTCTCGTCCTCTTTGTGTGTTTGCCTCCTGAAAGAATTTTCATTTGCCGACCAAAGCTGCAGCAAAATTGCCTTGTTTGTGTTTGTGTTTGTGTGTTGCTCCACTTTTATTTTTGCAAAGCAGCCACTAAGCTAGTTATTAATCTAACAGCTAGCGCTGTAACCGAGGCTATAACCTGGAGCTGCCACTTTCAGAATCCAGAGTCAGCACTAAGCCCGCGGCCCCAACTCTCGCCTGTATCGGCCCGATCCCCTCTTCAAAAGGTGCATGTTGAATTAATAAGAGCTGGAAGAAGAAGTGGTGAGGGCTGACGGGCCCTTGGTAATAAATTCTGCCAGGGGCCTCTCAGCACTAATCTGTGAAGGCATTTGTTTAGAAACTGTTTCACACTTTCAAATGATCAGAAATAAAACGCATCAGAATTACTTTCCATTTCAGACACGCTTCTCTCACTTTTAAATTAGTCTTTCTTGGAAATTTAACCAGCAGCACTTTAGTTTGCATTTCCCCCCACCTCCAACCACCCAAAGCACACACACACACAGCGCACACACACACACACACTCATAAAACATGTTTGCTGTGTGCCTCTGCAGTGTATCTTACTGGTTTGCTTCCAACAAGGACAAAACTGACAACCTTTGTGCTCACGTCTTGTGTCTTTTTATCTGCTCTGTTCAGATTTGTGAAGCAGGCGTCATCCATCCGTCAGAAGAAACATTTCTCAGTGTACAAAATCAGTTTTGAGCGAGTCAGTCTGTCCCTCAATCTGTGCTTGAACTGTCGAAATAGATACAATAATTCATTACAAATAATTTCCATCGCCCAGAAACCCCGTTATCTCTACTTTTCATAATAAGTTTCATACAGGGCAGAACTTCTAATAGGGTTAGTAATTATTTTTCTTAAAAAAAAAAAAAAGCAAAGGCTCTCAGTGCAGCGTCTTCTTTCACCCTCAGTTTCAAAGAGCTTTTTAATATTACTGTGCAAAAAGGCGAAATCTGCCCTTGAAATGAGGTTGTTTGGTATAAAAGCAACGATTCATTAATGTGATTAACTGAACCTAGTTCAGGTGCCTTTCATTAAGAAGAACAGTGAGGAGGACCTTGGCAGATTGGATCGTTTGTACAATGAGTGGATAGTGAGAAGTATTTAGAATTAAAACAAGCAAATAAATATGTTTCCTCTCACCTGTAGTGTTAGTTATCCGTCCAGAGGTTTGGAGATATCAGCTGTGGAGATGTCGGCCTTCTCTCTAATATAATGTTCAACAAACTCGACACCAATGTCCAGAAGTCATGATCCGGTTACTCAAGATAATCCACAGACCTTGTTGGGATCAGTTTCATGTAGGAACTATTTTCTTTCCGTATCACCACTCAGAGGAAAGCGTGCTTCAACCTACAGTCCTGAAGCGTCAGTATTTAAAGCTTGTATTTTGGAATGAGACTCAAAAATCAACTCTCCCACAAATTGGACCTTTAACTTCTTACTTTAACCCAAACCGTGATCTATTCCTGAACCTGTTGCATAACCCGAACCAAGTTGTGACTGAAAGCTGAAAAGATTCCTTTAAATACCTGAAAACAGTCTAAAGACACTCATCACTCATAGATAACAGCCACCTTAACTGGGTTAAATGCAGAGGACCAGTTTTGCTCTGTTGTACACTGTATGCTTGTATGTAATAAAGATTTTTCTTCTGCAGTCTTAAAGGTACTGAAGCATTAGCAGCAAAATGTAGTTAAAGTGCTAGAATGGCACTCAGTAGAGCGCCGCGGCCCAACAGTCCTCTTTAATTCAATCAAGTCTAATCCAGTATCCTATTTATTACTGTAGAGCATCTGAAAGAAGACTTCCCTTTATGAAAATATGTTTAAATCCACTAGATACTTCCTCAACGCTTTCAGGAAAACTTGCTCAGAGGGTTTTTTACAAGGCAGACTAGATTTCCATGAACATGGATGCGAGAACAATACACACATTTTTTTAAAAACCACGCTCATCCGGGTGAAATGCCAAGTCTTTAGTTCACCGTGATACGGAAAGAAAAGAGTTGAGTAACCAGATCATGATTTCTGGAAAGAGACATTGCTGTTGAGTTTTTCAAACTTTACAGTATATTAGAGAGAAGGCAGACGTCTCTACGGCTGATATCTCCAATACACCACAGGTATGAGGGAAAATATGTGACAGGAAAAAACTCAAGATACAAAATCCAAGGTAGACTGGAGCAGGTGTATACAGACCACAATCTTCTCTTAAAAGGAAACATATGTATTTCTTATTTCGTTTGTTGTGCACTGCCCCTTTAAAAGTCTGTCTACAAAGTTGTCCTCCACGGCACAAACTACAGTGATAAGGTGTTGCATTAGCTCCTGAAGGTGATTCAAAGGTGATTTGGCTTTTCTTATCAGGTAAATAGGTGTGTGTGTGTGTGTGTGTGTGTGTGTGTGTGTGTGTGTGTGTGTGTGTGTGTGTGTGTGTGTGTGTGGTTTGGTGTAAATATGTGGCCGAGCGATTTGCATGCCGACTCCGGCTGCTGGTGGTCTGTGGATCTGCTGAGCTGTCGTGCCGCACTGATGGACATACAGTAAAGTCACAGGGTATTCACAGCGAGCACGTCTCCTGCACAGCCTGTTAATGCAAATACTCCATCACCACTTCCTGTGGTCATAACTGATGCAAATCACACCTAAAGCTTCTGTATAAATCCCAGTCAAGGAACGCTTAAATCCAAGGACTTCACCTTGCTGTGTGCCTCCTGCAGACGACTCCGGGCGAGGATTAATGCTCGGGATAAACAAAAAACAAAACAAAAGATTGTTCAGCTGCAGCCACAGGTATCCACTCAGACAATATATTGTGACGACTAAGAAGATTCAGCGATGAAAGGCCTCATCAACCCATGGGAGCTTTGTTTGAAGTAGAAATGGAAGATGTGTCTGACTCTAATTGCTGTAACCTTGTTACCTCAGCTACGCCTCGCTTCATTGTGCATACGGCCACACAAACTGTAGATTTCACATGTATTTCTAACCGTAATTGAAGAGTTTTAAATGAGCCACCCATTGTGTGGATTCAGAAGCTGAATGTGTGACTCTTTTCCTCAGGCTGCTCTGACAAACTGTGACTGATTCCATCCTGTGGCACAAACCACGAAGCGTCTGGTTGGGTGTGTGTGCGCCTTCTTGTCAGCTCTTTGAACACAGCAGAAACAAAACACTTCAAACCCCACACAGACCCAAGCACGAAGATTGTTCTCATCAGCCGCAGATGTTTTTGGGGTAAAGATCGTTATGTACGGGACCGTAAAATTCACGCTGTGGGTGATGACGGGCCTGTTGGCCGTCACCACCGTCTTCTTTAACGTCTACATCCTCCTGACGAGTCTGTGGAACTACAAGCAGAAGAAGCAGTGGAGTCCCAGCGAGACCATCATCGTGGCTCTGGCGCTGGCCGACGTGGCTCACCAGCTCGTCTGTTACTTATGGATGACCATGGACGAGGTGGACAGCGACTGCCACATCAACTACACGTCCTACACCGTCATCGTGCTGTCGATCTTCAGCCTCAAGTTCACCATCATGTGGGACACCAGCTTCCTCACGTTTTACTACAGCACCAAGCTGGTGAACACCCCCAACCACTGCTACTCTCAGATCCAGGCCACCATCCTCAAACACGTCACCTTGGCTGTGTTTCTCATCCCTCTTTGCGGCCTGGCCACCTGCATGCCGATGCTGGTGGTGTTCCACCACGACAACACCACCGCGGAGAACCAAGACTGTGGGGTTTTAATACCAGACACCCAACCCGGTAAGATCTACGAGGCCGTGTACCTGCTCCTCGCTGACGTTCTGCCAGGTGTGCTCATGATGAAATGCTGCATCTCCATCTCCGTCCACCTGGCCATCCACCTCCGCCACATGAAAGAAAGCACCAACGGAGCGCACCGGCCGAAGCTGGGCTCTCAGATGAGGGTGATCAAGATGTCTTTATCTCTGGTGGTCGTCTTCATCGTCTTCCTCGTGGTCGACCTGTACGTCCAGTATGAGATCGCCGTGCACCACGAGAACATAATCATGCTCACGTTCTTCTTCACGTCCATCTACACGACTGCCACCGCCATGGTGCTCATCTACGGGAAGAAGACTTTTTGGAAGGCTCTGATACACGAGTATAACGTCTGCCTGGATGAATATCCGTGTTTGTCTTGTCTGAAGGTGCCAGAAAAAAAAGCTCAGCCCAGCACTCCTGCAGAAGTTAAAAACTGAGAAGCCAATTTGCTGCACAGCGGAGGTCTTTGTGCTGGAATCAATTGGTCATTGTCTGAACTTATTAAAAACTTGGACAAAACTTGTTCTTTTATCTTTAGTTTTAGCAATTTCAGTAATGACTGCTGTCCTCCTGAACACCATTTCTTATAATTTCATCTATTCAGCTGCGTTGAGCCTGCGCAGGGAGGGAAGTGTAGAGCCTTTCACAGATCACAGCAGCCAGGTAACCTCCTTTCCATCCAAATCACAAGCTCGTCAGACCGACTGTACCTACGAATTAATATTTCAGTGGGACAAATAATAGTCCGTCTGTAAAATAGATCCCAAAGCATGGTTGCCTGGACATGATGTAACTCGGAACCCATCTAAAAATGTTAAAAAATACATGTGACTGTGGTGAGAGTACAGAGCATATTAATAAAACAACAACGTATGCACAACCTGGATTCTTTGCCTTCTTTCATTGCAGAGGTTTATTTCCTCAGATAGTTTTAAGCTGCACACGGTGACAACAGCAGCTTGTGTGTAACTGGAAGGTTGCCCAGTCCAACTTCCTGTGCCAGTTTGGGGAGATAAAAATAAAGATGAAGGGGTGGAAAAACCGCTTAAAAATCCCCATCCTCTCCTGTGTGTCTGTTCGTTGGCCCTGAACGAGCGTGTGCGCGCTCGTACTCGACAGCTCCCAGGTGTCATTGTGTGTAAGCATGGTGGTGTGTGTGTTTGTGTGTTTGTGGGTGTGAAGCTGGGCGTTCCTAAGAAGTGCACTCATGCCCGGTGAACCCACCCCGAGTAAACAGAGGTTAGAAAAAAATCCAAAAAAAATCAGCAGACCTCTTTGCAACGCTCCATTAGTTCACACCCTCTGGCACCACCTAGTGAGGTTCAAAGCCGAGATACAATAGTGCAGCTAATCCCGCTACACACACACACACACACACACACACACACACACACACACACACACACGGCTCGGGATCCCTCCAGCTGCTAAATGGACAAAGTAAGAAAGGCCATATCTGCCTTTGATGCAGAGTTAAGTCGTACCACGGCCTCGGCTTTTATCCCTCCTGTCCTCCTCTCTCTGTTGGAGGAGTTTGGTTTGGAAAGACAGGAGCAAAAGAAAGCTTAATGTTATAAAATACCATGCAAATCCATATTATTCTTTATCTTTATACTGCTTTGTGTAAGAAGTGACAGCACAGAAGACACGTTTAGGGTTCAGGAAGGGAGAGTACGCAGGTAGAAAGATGCTGCTGGATCAGTGGTTTCTGATCCGGAGGTTCAGACTGGAGTGTGAACAATGTTGACTTGTAGTGTTTTCACGTGAGGAACTGTGAGCTAATTGAGTTGCAGCTGTGATGACTTGAGTGAATGACACTGAATGGTTTTGAAGGCAGCGACATCGTGTTTATAGTCGTGGGAAATGTGTGTCATTCGGTAGATTGTGTCACGGTTTGGTGTGTGAGCAAATCCAGAACAACTGTAATTAACTGAGCCGTTTATTTATTTTTGATTCTGGCAGCTTCAGTCCTCCGTAGCTCCAGAGGCATTCAGCTAAATGTGTCAGTTGCGACGCTGCTCTCCCTGCATGGCTGAACATCACTTCACAGTTTAGTTGTAGCTCCTGAGACTCGCAGGCAGAGTGATATCCTTCACTTCTCTATCTGACAGGAAGGAACAGGCCGTTTGCAATCCAGATTAGCAAGACCAGCAGCTGTCACACAGCTCCCATAAACGTCTCATAAACTCCTCCCTACAGACGCCCTCCCATGATCATCTTTAGCTCCTGCATCAGCTGCAGAGGCATCGTTCTCTCTAACTGTATTTGAAATACATAAATCACCAGTTTGTTAGATGTTTTCAGCTCCAATGGGTCATTTTTCACGCTATCATCGGCCTCCAAATGAGAGTGAGCGTCAGGTTTGCAGTGATCTGTATTCACTGTCGACACCATCATAGTTAAGAGACAGAAGAAAATAATCAATGTCAAAATAATGAGTTTCTTTTTGATTGTTCTTTCAATCAGTCTTTATTTGTGTTCAGTCAACAACAACTTGTTCATAAAAAAAGATCATTATATATCTCTCAAGGCTGTTCGTATAAAATCTCTTTGATGCTTGTTAGGAAAAATACATAAAAAAGTCGATCCCTTGTAAAAGAAATGTAAAATCTAGAAATAAACTCACGTACTGACACGATAAGTATCAATTCAATTTTTGATTATTTAAAAAAAAAGCTTACATGCATAGATTCAGCTCTCTGAAGGCACATAAACTGTACTGCTACTTTTATAAAATTTAAACAGCGCACAGTAAAGCAGTGTGTTGAAATTAGATTCAATTTACGCACAAAAATAAACCGTCTCTGTTCACACTGAGTGTGCAAAACCGTGGAAATGTTAAGATTCAACCAAAAGCAATAATTTAAAATTCAATAATGAGTAAAAAAAAAAAGAAAAATCGACCAACACCTGAAATATAAAACTAAAGTGAACTTCAAAGGCATTTATGTTTGTACCATACAGCGTTTAGAGTTATTCAAAGGAGGAAGTTTGACGTTTTGGGAAGTTTTTGCTCGGATGAGAAGATCGATCTCATTCTCATGTTTGTCGATATGATATGTACCTGGAGCCAGCAGCCGGTTAGCTTAGCTTAGCATAAAGACTGGAAACGGGGAAACGGCACCAACATCGACCTGCCAGCACATCTAAAGCTCACTGATAAACACGTTCTAGTGTTTAGAAAAGCCAAAATGTGAAAATGAGCGCTGCTTTGCTCCGAGACTACAGATGGAAATCAGCTAGAAGCTAAACTTTTCTCAGTCGTGAGACTTTTGTGCTACATTTTGTGCAGCGTCCCTGATTCAAATGAATTTAATAATCTGAGCAATTTGGTGTTTTATTCAACAGAATATTTTTCGGCTGGAGAAAATGGTAAACAGCGCTTTTATCCAAAGGTTTTTTTTCCCCGCTGATTTCCCCGTGATCAGAGGACGCCCTGTTCTGCGCTCACATAACCCTTCTTAAAACCACAGATTGTTATTTTTTACACAAGGAGCAGTTCACCCAAAAATTAAATCCAGTCATTATCCCTTCCCCCGCATGCTGATGGTGAAGTTTCATAGTCCACAAAACATTTCTGGAGCTTCACAGCAACACTGGTGCAATCCAGAAAAGAAAAGACGTTATTTACACCTGTTTATAAGATGCAGTCTTCACTGCAGCTGCTCAAGTGGGAGCACAAGCTCGACCACTACGAGGGTGTACATAACGTTGTTAGTTTACGTTGAGGAGTCTGGAAGAAAAAGTCTTCAGCCACTTCAGCTGTTACGTAAAACGCTGCAACTCTGTTGTCGACCAACCTGACTTTCCATCAGCATGGCTGTGAGTAGAACGGTTCCTTTAAGTGTAACAACTTGTTGTTTTAAGACTGATTATAAATGTTGTCATTTATCCATTTTCCCTCAGAAATTTACTGCTTCCAGCCGAGAAACAGTCGGACAAATAACCACCTGTAAAACCACAAATTATTTAGATTATTAAATGTATTTAAATCTTAAAGTATTAGTCTCACAAATGAGAACAGATGCTTTGTACCAGGCTCCTAGCTAATTTCCATCTGTAGTCCCCGGGCAAGAGACGGGAACGGCTCCGAGCAGCAGTCTTTTTAAATAATGTAATAATAAATGCAGCCATTTGATGTTTTTATCAGTTGTCTTTTTAGGTTTTAAAACACGTCCCAGGCTGCTTCACTACTTCCACTTTACGCTGTTTTAGACGAGACTTCAGTATTCCTTTAAGATTTCCATATAAAAGCAGACAAATTATAAAGTGTTAATTGAGAGACATAAGCTAGCTGTTCCCCTTGTTTTTCCAGTTTTTTACGCTAAGCTAACCCGCCTCTTGTGAAAGCCACATATTTTATCGCTCCGACACGAGAGTGGTTTGGATCTTTTGCATATTTTCCCAAAAAAAAGTCAAACTCTTCCTTTAAGGAAACACGTTCTTCCCCTGCAGTTCGGAGGCACCAGTTACAGTATTCAGTTCATCACAAACATCAAAACAAATATAATCTGCTGCACATTCAATAATGCCATCCAGTGTCTCGAAAAATATTGCGCTTTAGGAGAAAAATGTATTTTGATCATAATATTACCGAAGCACAAAATAACTAACATTTCCAACTAACAGTTACATTCTGTACATTTATTCCCTGCTCAAGTTTGATCAAGTTCGACATGAATCTAACGCAGCTTTGTTTCCATGCATGGAAATGTCGGTATGGAATGGCGGTAAACAGCTCGGCGGGAATAAAAATCATCCAGTGTCACTCCAAACACATAAAAGCAACATATTACATTGCAGCATTGGTCATTCCTTTTTCCCTGCGAGTGATAAAATCTGTACAACACACTGACTTTTCTTCAAGAACAAAGCATCTGATCACTGTTTCACTACCTCTTATGTACCCAGAACCATATATACTCTTTCATCCTGCGCAGTAGTACCTCTCTGACAATAACCCCTCGCATATTGTTCCTCACGGCTTAAATACAAAACAACAGCTACAACTTGAGAACAAAGGGCTGCTCGGAGTTATTCGTGGCTTGCATCAGAAAAATGTCCCTCGTAGCTGGTGCCATAAATGAAACTGTGCTCTCATCACAGCCAAACAAATCAGAGAATTAGTGGAGCAGTGTGTAGGTGTAGCCTTTAGTGGGGGCTGTGCTCGTACGAGGGGAACATCGACTTCCGCGTTTTCGGGGGCGGCGGCGGAGGCTTGCTCTCGATTTTCATCGGCAGCGGCGGAGTGAACTGTGGGGGGAAAGAGCCGCGGAGAGCTCACGTTAGGACTTCAAATAAAAGATTAAAAACAGAATATTTCAACGTTTACATGTGGTTAAATATGCATTAGTGAGGGGGTGCTGTTTGTACTGCGAGCAGATGTACCTCTGAAGGGAACCCGGGGTTGTCAATCTCGTGTGGGTGTTTCTTCGGAGGCATGGGTGGGGGGGTCCCTGGGGTGTCAACGGTATTGACATCATAGTCACTGAGAAGCGATGAATAACCTGCCACAGGAGAGAGAAGAGAGGCGTTTCAGACCGCATGCGTCAGTATGTGTGTGTGTGTGTGTGTGTGACCTGATTTGGGGCTGTAGACCAGAATGTGCTTACGCGAGGTGAGCAGGCATGATTTTAAGAGGAAATAAAGTGGTGACATGCGGTGCCGTGTGTTTGTCAGACTACTTACTGGAGCTGCGTGGTGTGCGAGGTGTGTGTGGAGAGGCAGGTAGCGGGCTGAGGGGGTTCGACAGGCTGAGCTGGGATGAAACACCCTGGAACAGGGAGAGGGTGAGCCGTCGGTCTCCCAGCTGTAAACTCTTGGGTCTCTGCTGCTTCTCAGGAGGAGTCTGGATGAAAAACAAAGAAACAGTCATGCATAATGGAGCTTCTCCCAATTCACCACTGAACAACAGAAAGTTAATGTGAGGACGACGAGCTCGTGTAAACAGCTTACATGATCACCTGGATGAGGATGTTACACACAGACAGTCACATAGTAAAAGATAAATATAAAATATTAAATATTATTTGTACTCAAGTATCAAAAGTTCCCATGAAGTCAAAACTGTTTAAGTGTATTAATCACATTCGTCTTGCTCTATATCTCACCGATACGCCAGAATCAGGTCCAACGATGGCAAAAAAAAGTTTTGTAGGAGTTTCAGAGTTTGTATTTTTCTGTAAAACCTTAAAAAATCATGTTTATGACTCATTCTGCACTCAGGATGAGTCATCAACATCAGAGTGTTTCTGGAGGCCAGTTCTGACGGATTACTAACCAAAAACAACTTTATAACTTTATGTACTGATTTGGGTGAAAGTGGAAGTTCTGATTTTCCCTCTGAAGTCGACCCGCTGCCGTCAACAGACAGTCTGGACAGAAAGCTTCACTCGGAGCTGAAGTATCTGCTCACTGCTGCTAACACCTCCTGACCGGGTCCGTACGCAGCCAGTTTCCTGATGGACAGATACTGCTAGCGTGGTTACTATTGTAACCGCTAACTGTTACTGATGCAGCTAGTTAGCACAGTTAGCCATGCAGCTAGTGGTGTTGTCAAAAATATAGAAATATTGTAAAATATCAATACTTTCAATACTTATTTTCCACAGTATTGATACGGATCCTACTGCTCTCTCTTGTTCTCCACTATATTATTTTATTATATAATGTTGTTGTGCTTAACACACAGTACAAATGTCTTAATATATTTATCTTTTAATACAAACCCCTGTGGTATCCAACATGGTGTTGAATATCTATATTTTTCAAGGTGTCCTATCCAAGTTAGATATTCCAGTATCGTGACAACACTAGGAGCTACGTGAGCCGTCCTGACTCAGGGAGCCTCGAGTCAAACCCTCCATGAAAACCAGCTCAGTGCTGTACGCTGTCGTCAGACTGAGTTTTTCCCTCCTGGTCTGGCCGTTATCATTGCAAGATGCTAATCCGGGCGGAGTCGGTGAACCGCTGGCTTCATGGCGGGGGGGCGTAATGCACATTCAGCACTACAGTCAACATCAATCAATAACCGCGACAAGTCCTTCACTAGCTGCCGGTGTTCACAGGAAACACGTAAATATGCATAAAACACTCCAGCAGCCATTTCATGGGAACTTTAAGTATCAAAAGTAAAAGTAAACAACACAAATATTTACATTCATGTGATGAGTCAGCCAATTAGAACAAATCTGATTGTCGATAAAAATGAATTAATTTAAAAAATGCGTTACTTTGTCTCTGATGCAGAAAATGGAGAAGACTCCAGTAAAATAATAATTTTACTTTAAGTATTGAGTAAATGTACTTAGTCACATCCCATCCCTGTACACAGAAATGAAAATGGCCGAACACATCCAACCTATTCCTATTCCCTGTGATACCTTTTTTTATGGCCGGCAATCCTTGTTTTCAGAGTGATCAGTGCAGCGTTTCATTCAATCTTGAAGATCTCGGTTTTTGACTTTCTTGAGTGAATACTACAAACAATATTATTATTGCTTCGCCCACTTAGCGAATGCCTCTAAAGCCTTGAAAGTGCCTCCTGTGGTCAGTTATTAAGATTCTTTGTTGCTTATGCTCGTTCACCCGTTTGCTTCCCGGGGAAACTGAGTACTGACCTCATCTGCATCTGACGGCCTCTCCAGGAGGACCTGGGATTTGCTCACGCTCCACTCTTTCCTGTTCTTCCTGGCGATCCTGTTGTCCTCCTCCGAGCGGGACAACATGGAGGTCCTGCGATCGCTGGGACGGGACAACAACGAACTGTTTGTGAATAATCAGGGAGAAAAGACGAAACAGAAAGATGTTGAATCATGAAAAACAAAAAGTGCTTCTGATTTGAGCAAAAGGAAAAAAAACAAGTGTTTGAAGGGAGCAGCCTGTGTAGTGCTGGCAACACAGTGTCAGACAACAGCAGACGGAGGGGAGAGGAGGACGAAGGAAGCAGGAGAGGAGGCAGGACTGACTCTTGGGAGGAAATGCAGGAGGGTCCATCTGAGGATGCGGAGCCGCTGGAGAGGCCCGAGGAGGCGTTGGACAGGGTTGAGACAGTGGACATGCGACGCAGGGTGGAGGACAGGATGTAGGGCATCACCACGGAGCCCACGCGACTCTTCTTCCTCTCAGTGAGAGAGCAGGGCTGGGACACACAAATGGGATTAAGCATCATCGGGGAGTCTTGGCAGGAGGAGGAGCACAATGACGGGCTGAACTCGGGTTGCAATGGACTGGCTAAAGGAAGATTTATGGTCCTGCGCTAATATAATGTACACTGCTTTGAATGAGAAGCGTTTGATAGGAAGGCAAGAGGGCCAATAGCTTAAGTTGGCACGCTCTTACATTAAATTGAGTTTGCGGTTGGCAACGCACCAAGGTTATGACGCCATAATGCTTCTCCACTTTCTCCCGAAGGTCTGCGAAGCAAGTCACCAGACGGTTGTGTAAGGGCTTCAGCTGCTCCGTCGTCTTCTCCCCGTGGATGCGAATCCCATCTGCCAAGAGAGGGATCTGGAGGGGAAGACGAGCGCTGAAGAGTTACGAAAACGCGTTGCGCTTTGAGGCCAGTGTCAATGACAACGATGGTGGAGGGACTCACCTGCAGGGCGATGAGCTGTTTGAGGACCTCGATGCGCTCGTGGTCTTCTGGGTGCTCTTGGATGTAGGTGTCCGTAAAGAACGCCTGCAGAGGATGAAAACAGGAGGAAAGTTGGGCAGCTTGCTTGAAAATATAGCTGCAAGTACCAACGAGCAGGTTTCCACAGCATGGCAAAGAGGCCGGGCGGTCCCCTTATGAATAAAACTAACTGAGAACAGGCCCGAGGCAAGTTTAGCTCCTGTTAGTGAACAAAGGACTTACAAATTCATATTAATATTTGCAGTTGTGTGATTTAGGCCCATCTGTTGTTGTGTAGTTTGGCAATATTCTATAGCAGCAGAAAGTAAATGACCGAAATGTGTCTCCCTTAACGTGCCAACGCTCTCCACCCTCCCTCAGTACGGCGCTATGCAGGCCCAAGAAACTCACAATTACAATCACGTGTCGTACATCACTCACATGGCGCTGCTAAGCCAATCAGATCTGTGTATTGTTAAAGTCGAGTCTGACAGACACACACAGAGACTTTAACAGAGCTTTTAATCAGGAACAGACTCCTCCATGTTCCTTCTTCCCACAGGCAGTTCAAAATCAGTATGAATCATATCTGAGACTGTGGAGATTATTAAAAGCGCCGAACGCAAACATATAGACTCAAACTGAACTGAAGGGCAAAGACATCAAATATTTCATATGGCGCTGAGTCATAACGCATGTTAGCCATGATGATGTTCGGGACTGTTGCTTGAGGAAACGTTTGTCTAACTTGACCTCTTTCAGTTTTATCTTTCTTTCTCTGAATCCAGCATCCTGCATTTCAAACCACACCAGCGACACGGTTCAGTTTGACCCAGACTGAAACATCTCAGTAACTAAAGACGGATCTGAGATAAAATGTTGTGCAGATACTCATGTTCCTCAGAGGACGAGTCCTACTGACTTCGGCAATCCTGACTTTTCTTCTAGTTTCACCAGAAACATCAGCCTCAGCTGTGCGGCTCCACCTGACGACTGTTTTCATTGTCTATTAATCTGTCAACATTCGCTCAATGAATCGATTAGTTTGGTCTGAAAATTATGAAACATTTCGTTTGTAGTTCCTCAAAGACGACGTCCTGAAATGTCTTGTTTAGTCCACAAACCAAAGATATTCAGTTTACTGCCACAGAGGAGGAAACATGAAGAAATATTCACAGTTAAAAAGCTGGAATCAGAATTTAGATTATTTTTTTCCTTAAAAATCGCTCGAAGCGAATATTCAATAACCCAACAATTACTTGTTGCTGCTCTGCTCAGCTGTACTTTGTGTTCAGTTCCCTAATGTGGTTATTGGCAAAAACTGAGTATTGATCAGGTTTAAGATTATTTTTTGGGCTTTTATTTGACAGGACAGCTGAGAGACTGACATGAAACCGGGGAGGGAAGGAGGGAGAACACATGCAGCAAAGGGTCAAAGGTCAGATTCAAACCCTGGGCGCTGCCTCCGGTTCACGGGCTGCCTGCTCTACCAGCCGAGCTATCGGTGCACTCTGCTGGAAAATTGTCTTATTGAGCAAAACAATGCCAAACCTTCTCATAGTTGGAGAAGCCGCCCATGACAGCAGGGTCGACGATGCCGCTGAGCATCATGGACAGAGGGTTGATGGACAGGGAGCGATCGCAGGCCTGCTGCTGCACGAGGTTACTCAGCTTCTCATTGGCCATCTCCATGGTCTCTACGGCGTTCTCCAGAGGACTGATCTCCTCCTGTTCATCGGGAGAGTGACGTCAGCAATCAAATGAGGACTTTTAGGACGTGAACGAAACAAGAAAACAAGAGTTTAAACGTGGAGGCTGCTTCTTACCACTGAGACAGATTTGACCTCGAACCATTTCAGGATGCCGGGGAAGCGATAGGCGCTGATGTAAGTCGTTCTCTCGATCCACATGGTCTGTAGGGCAGAATTAATACCAATAAAATATAAAAGGGTGACATTTTAGTGTCGTCGTTAATCTTCAGAGGGAGGCATGTGCAGAGACGAGCTTGTTTATGCGTTTTCTGTGGATTTATGGCTGTGTGCTTACATATATGAGTCGGGTGCTTTAGAGTAAACTTAAAAAGTGCTCACTGCAAATTCATTGTCTGGGTCCTTTTCACCTTTCCTGAAGGGCCTGGAATACTGGAACTGGTCCACTTCATTGGTTCTGTAATAGCTGCGAGAGAACAGGGAAGGACAGCAGTGAGTTAGCGGTTTGACCAGAGAACTATAAATCCCAGGGTGTTCACGAGAAAATAAATCAGCCTTTAAGTGTTCTGTTACGCACTTTAATATCTGCTCTGGAACCCCCTTGTCTTTAAACTGGTGCGGCACGGTGAGAACGGGCTTGACAGTGAAGCTCTGGATGTCTGAAGTTCAGCTAAGGATAAGAGCAAGATTATGTGGAGGAGAAGACAAAGCAAAGTTTTATTGAATCAGATTATTTTTAAATCTGTAATTGTCAGGAGTCCACATCCGTGCTGCAGCTCTGTGAGGCTGAGCTGAGGCACAGCAGGGCTTTAAGTCTGACAGCCGCAGAGCTCAGAGTCAGTGATGTGTTCATGTTCAGCAGGTGTGTTTACCATGAGCGCCGGTTTTTGTGCAGCTGATTAGCATGCTAACATTTACTGATTAACAATTAACTAAATGTGCTGCTGATTATGTTGTTAATGTCATTCTTATTTGGGGGTTTAGTCATAAAGTATCAGACTAATTCATTTTGACCTGAAGATGACCTGAATGAGAAGTTAAAGCTGGTGTTCATAAGTTATATTTGTAGAAAATCTACTAACTTCAAGGAATCAATCAATAAATCAAATTCTCTGACAAACAAAGAAAAACAATAATAAACACTACCTGTCTGTCTACCTGCCTGTGGACTCATTGCACATGACCGGACTCTTTCACAGGGCTAGGTGGATGCACCTAGCTAAAGCTAAAGCTATTAGCGTGCTAATGGCACAAGAATGGCAGAGAAAGTGCAGCTAAAATTTCCCAATGCTAACATGTTAGCTTGACAGCTGTGAGTCCTAACAGTAGCCATGCTTGTTGTGCTAATGTTGGGGTGAGATGACTGAATACGGTTAGCGATGACAACAATACACAACCACTGAGCCGTGCAGACTGAGGTTTGTTTGTGACGGGTTTTTTGCTTTTGTTTATGATTGTGGAATAGAGTTGTTTATTTCTGTATTTATGAGACTAAAAAAGTGAAGAGAGCTTGTTGAACTAGCGACCTAGCCGCTAAAAAAATGGTTAGTTAAAAAAGGTGACCTTATATGTGCCTGCATGACCTGTTAAAACGAATCTTTCAAACTAAGTTCAAATGGTTTTTAACCATTGTGAATTTAATAGTTCACTATTATCTAAAAGAGAATTTAATGAAGTGATCAAAACTCTTTCTGGACACTACGGGAAGTTTGGATTTTCTATTAAACAATACCTGTGGGAGGACTTGAGATAAAATACGTTTCAAACGTCACAGCAGAGATGTCAGAAGATAACAGTCTCCCCCCACAATTAGATAAACTTCTACAGGAATTAGACGAGTTTTATAGAAAGAGAGTCGAAGGCGCTTTGATACCAACCAGATTAAAACTGGGTGAGAAAAATAGCAAAGTACTGTTTTAATATAGAAAAAAGTAGCTTTCTCTTGCTGGTTTCTACAATTTTACCAAAGTTGTTACAGTTCATCCGGAGGGGGACGACTAATCTAAATCTAAATCTCATAGCTGTTGAAATATTCCACTTAAAACCACAACGTTCATTCACATTCACACACTGATGGCGGAGGCTGCCGTGCAAGCTGCCAACTGCTCATCAGGAGCAACCCAGCAAGCAGCCGGGGGAGCCAGGGATTCGAACCAGCAACCTTGCGATCACTTCCGACCTGCTCTACCTCCTGAGCTATAACTGCCTTCAGTCTTGTGCTGCTAACGTGGCTAAACTTGTTGACAAACAAAAAGCTTTACTGTGGCTTATTATTATCATATAAGGATACGCTGTGCAGGTGAGTTGCTGATGTTGTCACCAGGGGGCGCTGTGCTGGTCATGCGTGTTGCGTTGGGGAACTGAGAGAGCAGCTTTAAGCTGAAGTCTTCCAGCCACTCGTACTCCTTCCCTCGGTAGATGAACATCTTGTTCTGCGGCGGAGAATAAACACATTAAACTCAATAAAAGGTTTGAATTGTGATCGAGCTTATTTTTCACATAACACACGAGAGGTGAGCTCGAGCAACGCCACAGATTGAGTTTTTTCATTCCAACATTCCCTCGCGTCATCAAAAAAGCCAATAACCTTTATCGGCATTATTGCACATCGCCCTGAGAAATGTTTAAAGAAGCAGCTCATTGCGTAAGCACGGTGCATGATGATGTCTATATTTATTGAAAGAGGTAATTATTTTTCTTACCCTGAGGAAAGAAGGGAATCCGAGGCCGTAATATCCCACAGCAAAGTACTCCGGCTGCGGCCGCATCGCATGCATTATGTTCTCGTAGAACTTGGCTTGTTTTTTCTGTGGCAGAGGACAAAGAGGATGGTGAGGCTGCAGCACACACTGTGCTGTAATTAGTCTCTTTGTGGTTACAGAATGAAATCGTTGAAAATAAATTAATTTCAATAACATCTTCAAAAAAAAAGAAAAGAAATGTGATTGCTCTCATTTTCTTTTATGCAATTATGAGAAGAAGATTATTGGATCATAATCAGACTTAAGTACAAACGCTGAGACTTTATATATAGATTCATTCAAACTCAGGAACATCAGGAAACACAGTGTGGGCGCAAAATGAGTCGATAAACAGGTTGACGCAATTATCTCTTCTGCATCTCCTCAAGTTGTTTTTCAGCTTATTGTGCTCAATTCTTGTCCACAATCACACGTCAATAGTCTAAATGAGGCAATAACAACACAATCATCTACATTCAAGCTCATGTCAGTCAGTAGAGCGTCCGTCTTCACAGGTTTTTGAGTGTGTTTCTGTTTACAGCTGATTTACACTGCACGTGTCCTCTTACCAGCAGCTGGCTCAGCTCCATGAAGTCAAACATGTGGCTCTCATGCATCTTGGCCAGCTGCTTTCCCAGCTCAATGGCCTTCTCCCACATCTGAGAAAGACAAAGTGCATCGCTCAGTTAAAAAAGGGGGACATAAAGCAACGCCGTAAAAACACAGGAGCACCGGCTAGACTTCTGCCATCTGGCTGCCACGGCTGTCCTCGGTGAAACCCCCACCCTGCCGGCTTTAGAGGGAAAACATTTGCAGCCGGTGAGAAATCTGAGTACTGACACAACAAAGAAACCTGCGGCTGGTGTGAGAGCTGAAGTAACTTCCCCTCGGATTTCATAACACCGACTGATTTCACAGAATTCTTTGGGTAATATATGACGATATAACGATGTGTAACTTTGGCATTAGCTCACATGCAGAGCAGTTAGAGGTGGGCGAAGGGATCCCGGCTTCATCACCGGCATCACGTTCTGCCACGTCATGGACTGCATGATGTGCACTCGATGTGTTTTACAATGTTATAAATGATGTGTTTTTGTGTCGCTGCAGTAACATGCAGTTAGAGGGCTGAAAATGTAGTCATAGAACCGGAGTTACATCTAGTAACCTTTGCACACCATGTCTTTTTTTTGGGTGTGTGTGTTTTCTTAATCCGTTGTTACACACACACACACACACACACACACACACACACACCTTGCACTTTGATGTGTTAATTATTCTATTTGTTGTGAAAATTCACATTACGAGACAAAATAAGAGTCGTCGAGCAGAAAACAATGATTTTGTGATCCGCTCACTTCTTAAAAAAAGATAAAGGAAATACTGATTCCATCAAATCCTGAAAACAAGATGGAGGAGCTTTGAAATTATTGAAAGAAATCACCGATTTCCACGAGCCAGTTGATCCTGACCTGCACAGCGGCTGGCGGTCAATGTGCGGCAATTTCACCTAAAAAATAACTGACTTGGTGTGAAAGGCCTGAACTCAAACTTCGGTTACACAAACGTGTAGACGTTGTGAACAAAGCACCAGAATTTCTGCGTCGATGTTTGCAAGAAGCAACACAAACGTCTTCATCTCCTCCCACCATCAGAGGAAGTGAAGACCCGCTGGAGTAACTGCAGTTTTGATTGAATTGTCCCTCTTAAACATTTTACTTTGGGCTGCGTCCTCAACGAGGCCCAGCTACATTAGAGGCAGCATCCAAGAGGGAAATTTCTGACAATTGTCTTTTTTTTTTGTCTCATCAAAGACAATAAATCATCTTCCTCAGGAGAAATAAAGACAGGAAGGAGCAGGAGACCAGATTCATCTGAGACAAATTATCCCGTCCAGGATGAGAAAACAACTAGAAAGCAGTTATCTTGTTTTGCTCATTGGACTCTCAGAGTTTGGTTTTATTTGTTTTATCAGAAATAAATCATCTTTTTATTCGGTGATCGCTGAATTCTGACCTGTTTCTCCTAAAACCCCCCGAGGAGAAGTAAGGAGCAGAAGTATAAATCAATCTTAGACGAGTTAAATCCAGTTTGAGAGTAAGAGCAGAAACACTAGAGAGAGTTTCACTGTGCCCACTGGCCTCTCAGGTTTTCTACTCAACATTATGGAGCAATAAAAACACACTGAAGAGAAAAAGACTCGACTGATGATTTAGATCTCAATGTTGTCAAACGTTGGTATCAGGTGCGTCTGATAAATTGTTTGGGGGCAATAACTTCAGAACCACATGAGAAAATGTGTGATGAGGATGGATTGTTACAGACTTCAAGCCTGGAACCTGTAATTTAGTTTTTTGTTGCTTTACTTTTTATTTTGCGCATTCGTTCCCCAGATAATGATGCTCAGGTCTTTTGTTGGAGTGTTTAGTATTAAGGGACGGTCAAGAGAACGTTAAGCCTCATTTGAAGCAGAGCAGTCGGTTAAATGTGAGAACCTGTTCACGTTCTTTATTGTGCAAACCTACTTAATACTGCAACATAACCTCAGCTGGCTCTGTTGTTAACGTTACACTAAAGCTCCTCCTGCTCTGTGATCCTCGTCAGTACGTGTTGCTGCTGAATGTAAATGTGCTGGATAGACATGGCCTCAGGTAAACTCTGTATACTTTGGGTTTTCTACAAATAAATGCTGGTGAGATGTTGAATCCTTCTCGTTGTCTAACTCCGAGAATGAATCATATTACATTTACTAATTTACCAGCATTATCAGGCAAGAAACTCCTCCCACAACACATGTAACTCATTTTTTGAAGCCAATAAACACATATTACAAACACATGTATCATTTTTCTTTCTTAAAAGGTGCAATATGTAAGAACTTTAGTTTCAAACAATCATAACCAAAATAAAACAACAGTTTTACAGTTATGTTATGGCGCTACTTCTCCTGTCTGCACACCAACCCGGTAGAAGGTGTTAAGAAAAACTAAACAGAAATAATCTTCTCGCTGATGGTTTTGTTTTAATTGTAGGTCATATCGTCCCAGCAGCTAACACTCACCTTTCCTTTGTCCAGATAGCAGATGATCTCCTGGAAGAGCCTCTCCTTCAGCTCCTGCTGGGTCCACACGTGATCCCCGTCTCTGGGTATCAGATGAGGAGCGCAGGGTTTGTCCGACCACTGAGGAGGAAAAGTCAACATTCAGGTAAACATGGTGATTCTTAGCAAAGATTAAAGAGCTCAAACATTAAAAACAATCTGAAGTGTCGGAGACCTCCAGCAGCTCAGCATGTAGCAGCAGAGTGTAGGCCGCCTCCGTGTAGTTCTCACAGTCCAGGTGCAAATCTCGCAGCTTGTACAGGTACCTGGTTACAAGAGCACATCAGTTACACACAGTTAGCCACTCGGTCCAAACACCATTAGTCCTCTCCCTCTGTGTGTGTGTGTGTGTGTGTGTGTGTGTGTGTGTGTGTGTCTCACCGGATGTAAATGTCCTCCCTCTTTTTTTCTTTGTAGAAATTCTGAAACAGAATAAATGTATATTGTTGAAAAGCGCATATTTTCCTCAAGCACTTCCCAGAACAGCCGGGGTGATGCTTTATGCACACGCACAAACGGCGTTGTGTACATATAGGCGCAGGGCGTACCAGCACATTGACAGTGCAGCTCATGCGGTGCTCAGGACTCTCGTCGTGTGTGATGGTGCGGTACGCCAGCAGATTCTCCAGCAGGCTGCTCAGCAGCAGAGCCAGCTCCTCTCCCGACTGTGACAGGTATCTGTGGCGCCTGCAGTGCTCCAGTAAGCTGCACATACAAACAAACTTCAATCACAGAGTGCTCTTTAGCTGTAAAGTTTATCAGTTTGCCAAAGTCAGACCATTAAAATCAGTTTTTGAGATAGTTTGGGATGGTATATTCCTCCTCCGAGGGGTTTCTATTGATTACAGGTTGCTTAAGATTCTAACAGACTTTCGTGTCCTTCTGGCTCCTCGAGGACTTCTTCAAAAACACTATCTTAAAGACCTTTGTTGTATTTTAGAAGCAACCCTATGTGAGTTCCCTATCACACAGAGTCGATGGATTTTTCATCGGCACGCTGTAATACTTAAACAACTTTCAGAAGAAAAGAAATATTTTCCGTTTGATCTGCTCCTCTGCCTTACGTTTTCTCCAGGAGGACTTTGTACTGCTCATCCCCTCGGCCTCCTTCTACCTCTTGATCCAATTTTGTTATCAGTTCGTTCTCAAACTGCAAAGATAAGAAGGGAATTAAAAATCACGCCATCATACACGTCTCAAATGTCATATTTAGCCGGCAGCTGCTTCAGTTGACTCAAAACAAAAAACACCACAGTGCAGTGAAGTTCTGAAGTCGCTCTTTACCGTTTCAAACGTGCGTCCGGGGCTGAAGTTGTGCTCACACTGCATCATATCAAAGAAGATGGGGATGGTAGCCTTCCTCAGCTCGGGCTCAGGCACCAGCGTGACCTCCAGCATGGGCCCGACCATGGCCGGGATGAACTTCATTTTATGGGGGCCTGAGGGACAACAAAACATTATCACACAGAAATATCGGAGTCTGATTTGAGAAGGCAATAAGCTGCCTCTTCATTTCTCAACAAACAGAGGACAAATCTAATAATGTGGTAAACAAAACAACAAGACTCCGTGAAACCGGACAATATAAAATATTGTCTTGTTATTCCCCTTGCATTACTGGAAGGCACTGAATAAACTATCCCACAAACTCTTTGATAACTGCGGCATTATCAGATGCTGCAGAATACTCACCAAGATTGTACCACATATCTCTGATCTTAAACCCGACAGTCTTCCTCATGTCTCCGTATCTGTGGTAAATGTACAATCAAAGACGTGTTAAATGAAGTTCTCTCTATTTAAATAATCTTTTTGATGAATTGTAAATGATCTCACTTGTTCAGAATCTTATTCCGTTTCTCTTGAGAGAATGACTCCAGCTGCAGTGTCTTGTGGGTGAGGAACGCCACAGTCAAATGAAAGTAGTTATTCCACAGCTGCAAGGGGAACGGGGTTTTCAAATATTAATACCCTAATTACCTTCTCATAACACTGGCTTTTGATTTTGTGATTAATAAGAAATGTGACCTCTACCGAGGTGACGAGCGAGAGACGCACCTGGAGCTCAAAATGCGCCTGGTCCAGAAAATACATGTTGAGGACGTCCGAGTACTGGTTGATGGCCCTGAGGAAGACCTGCATCTGCACCAGGTTCATGATCATCCAGTCAGCCGGGAACACGTTACCCATGAGGTCCTTAAACATGATGAACGTCTCCATGAGGAAGTCCTGAGGGTGGAAGAAGAAGAAGAATTAAATCTTTACTGCACACTGTCGCTTTTAAGAAATGGGTCATTCCATATAAACTCACTGAGGCGCTCCCACTTAATGTCACTGATGTACATGAAAAAATAATGAAAACTTCATCTAATTCATGGGACCGTGCAGAATCCTACAGCTGCACTTCAAATATGTTTTTAGTAAATAACAAGTTTGGCCCTCAGAGCTTAATTTAATATTTTTTTGTGTATTCTAAGGGTCAGCGTTTCTTTTGGTCGTTCAATTTTCTTTTTAGAAACTGGTATAAAAACAAAAAAAGGAAAGAGTGGTTATTTTTTTTGTTTCTTGAACGTTCAGGACAAATTTTAACCCAATCCAGTGAAAATAAGCAGCTGGGGAGGCTTATTTTTTATTCTTTTCACTGGCTGTCATATTACACTCAGTGGTTTTATTTCATATGTAGATATTTGTACTGTGACTTCAAGGTTTTCTCTCTTTGTGTGATACCCAATGAGCCTCTTCTGGAAACTGGCAAGTTAAAGCTTGTAAAGTCTTGATTTGATCTCAGTGGACAAAATTTTAATTTTTAGCTCTTCAGCTCAAATTTCAAAATTTCAAACGTGTCAGAACAAATTTCTGACAGCTATTGAAATGACTGTGTATTGAAAATCATCCTCGGGGTCTCCTGGATGCTCGAGACAAATTTCAAACCAATCAAGTGAAAAAAAGAAAGTGATTTGTATGAAACTGTTTATTTCAGAAATCACAAAAATGATGAAATTTATCTCAGAGGGCCAAAGAAAAAGAATCCACAACGTTTACTGAAAAAAGTTCTGAATTGTGAGTTGACACAGAATGACCCAAATATAATAATACTGTAGTAAGACCTACATTTTAACCAAACTCAGCAAATCCAAAGGCTGCGCTGCTACATGTCAGACACGCTTAATGGAGGCCCACTGACATCCTCATCATGTCCGTCCAGCCCGTTGCATGAAATGTCTATAATCAATATTCTCTTAAGGAGCCGTAAGTGGCCCGGCTGGTTTTATGCCTGTTATTGATGAGATGTTTCGGGACAAGATGTAGCCGACAGCGGAGGGAACTGGGACACTTACAATGATATCCTGTCTCGTCTTGAAGGTGCTGATGTAGTGGGCGTAATGCATGTCATCCATTTGCTTCAGGACGGCCGTCATGCAGGCGAGATAGTGACCCTGCAGCAGAGGAGTCGCTATTACTCACATGATTTCACTGGAGAGCATTTATTACAAAAACATGCATTTACAGCTCATATTCCCTGTATTTGTATTTTGCAAAAAGATAGTACTGTATTCAATATGTTAGTATTAATATTGAAACAAACTGTAACATCACAGTGTGTCTTACGATGAGAGGGGACGATCTGTCCATGCTGATGACGGTGCGGTTAACCCTGCGAAGAAGCCGCTCCATTATCAGCTGAACGTGGCCTCTGGTTGGACCCTGCACAGACAGAACAGCCTCAGGCACAATCACCAGCTGAAACACAGCGACACTGACACGCTACAGAGGCTCGGTCCACCCACGTTACAGAATTATCATTTTTTGGGGGATTGTTTTGGTTTTGCTTTTGCTTTGAGATACTTGTCCTGAGATTTCTCTTTCAGTGTTACACAATAGAGTTGGAAGGACTTTGTTTTGTGGCGCTCACAGTTTTGAAAGTAGTTTTTAAAAATTCAACAGCCGTGTGTCTTTTAGAGCCGCTGTTCCAGTTACTGTGGATAATGAATTAAGTTGTCTTCAGTAGAACAAATATAGAAACTAGAGCTGAAACAATTAGTCCATTAATTGATTAGTTAGTTGACAGAAAACAGCAACTATTTTGATAATAAATACCCCTTTTGAGGGCTGGTTCAGAGCCAGTGCCTTTTCCTGAACCAGATCTTTTACTTTCAACAACCAAACAACTTGCTGTCTGTGAGGAAAACCAACCAACAACCAACAACACCTCCTGGCTGGTGCTAGGGCTGATTCGGGGATTTGGTTCAACCAGGAACCTTTTAAGAACCGGCTTTTCCACGGGCACGAGAGCCACCGCAGAGTCACATCGTTACTGTATACGTTTCCAAATTCCCAGCATTGCCAGGAACCACTGTGACAGACTGTGAAAGTGAAAATCTTTTGTTTATTCTCTAGTAGTTCAGTGGCTGGTTCATATTTAATCAGGAACAACTGATGAAGAAAGTGCTCAGTATTGTGATTCACAGATATTTATGAACTAATCATTACCTAATGATGATTAATAAAGTCCCTGTCTGTTCTAGTAACTCATCATTATCTAATATATAGTCATCAAATCTCATTTATTTAGGAACTACTCATTAATGATTAATTATCAAGTAGTTCCTGATTCGTTCCTCACTCGCTCCTCATTAACTTCTCTCATCTTATCTACGTTGTATTTATATCTTGTGCTGTTAGTCGAACAAAAATGAGTTCACCTGAGCCTTCGGAAAGCTGTGATCATCGTACATCCTGTTGCTGTCAGTTTTGAATTGCTGTGAGCGTCACAGATGATTTCCATTCACATCCATTGTGTTTGGGTGTTTGCAGAAAACCACAGAGACAGACATCTGAAAACCTTGATAAATAAACCCCACACTGTCTGCGTGACTGGATGTTCCAAATATCCATCCATCCGTTCAGTCTGAAGCGTGTATCAGGGTGTTGGTCACGGTGAAAGCTCAGTCTCTCCTCTCTTTAGCTACATCCTCCAACTCCTACAGGGCAATACAACTAGATGCTACCAGCCCAGATGGGATATGTAATCCCTCCAGCATGCTCTGGGTCTGCCCCGGGGCTTCCTTCCAGTTGGACATGCCCATAAAACTTCTAAATAGAGGCTCAGGATCACCTCAACTGGCTCCTTTTAATGCAAAACAGCAGCACTTTTACTCCAGGGTCTCTACGGATGTCTGAGCTCTTATAGGAAACTAATTTCAGCTGCTTAGATCCACAATCTCTTTCAGACTAGATGTTATTTTCTTTAATTTTGTGTGCACCGACCTTTTAATTTATAATCTGTGTGAACTCGACTCCTCACCACATCCTTGCGGTCCAGGTTGTCCAACACGGTGCTGAGCAGTTGCGCGCAGGCCTCGTGGTCAGGTTTACACGAGTGGTCGTCCAGCTGTCCGCTCAGCTGGTCAGTAACAAGTGGCAGCAGCACATCTCGACAGTCTGCAGCCACAGAGCAGAGAAACACTCACTGCTCACTGGATCAAATAGCACATTTCCTTTTAATGGAGCTGACCTGACAGACGTGTATGTTGGACTGATGCTGGAGTTTTTTTTCCCCCTCCTTCATCTTGTGTAAAAAGTCATTATGTGATTTTAAAGCCTCGAGGACTCCTACCTGGCTGCCTGAAAAGGTCACTCTCCACCATTTTACACATGCAGCCCAGCTTCTGACGCACGAGCTGAGAGTCGGGAATGCTCTCAATGAACTTGGCGAGGAGGACGCTGAGAACAGAATGAAGGAAAAGAGCAGCTGTGATAATCTTAATGCTTTTCATAACTCACAGCTGGTAATTATTGCCACGGAGGCTAATGAGAAGAACATGTTACAGGTTGATTTTACAGCAGCAAGAATTGAGAATAAAGCCTTTTTTTTATGCTCAGAAGTAAATATGATAATTTGCTCTGAGACAGGCAATTATCATTTCCTGCCGTGCAAACCCACTGGAGAGTTACCTGAGCTCCACGGGATCAAACACCGTCTGGATGTCATTAATGATGCTGGGGAGGTATTTCAATATTGCTCCCTGTAAAAGCAAAGAATCATCAGGCTGCAGCGTGGGGATGTTTTTTATTCTTCAGCACAAAAAAAGCTTTTTACCAGAGCTTCTCCTCACCTTCCTGAGACTGCCGACAGGGAGAACACACTCACTTTGCAGTTAATTTGTAGACCTTTATACTGTAAAAACTTCCATAACAGTGTAACTAATTTTCACAGCAGGACCACTGCAGTCACACAACACTGGCAAATGCTAAGACTGGAAATGAAAGCAGCATCTTCATACAGTCCGACTGGATGCTTTTTTACTTTTACTTTCAAGCTGGAAAATGATCGACTTGCGAAATTTAAAAATGTTTTCACATGATTTTCAGTTCAATCCAACTACAAAGGGAAGGAATCTCCTTTGTCGTCCTTTGCATATCTCAAAAACCATTCATCTGATCTACTCCACACTTGGCAGACGTGTTGCCGCGGGCCCAAGGACGTTCAGAAGAGCTGCACAATACGCACGTGTATTTTAACGGATAATACGATTGTGCTACGAGTCATGATTTGAGTGAATGATCTTTTTTGCATCGCAATTTTCATTTTCACTGAAAAACAGCAATTGAAATCCTGATTAAGTGACATTTGTTATGTTTCTTCCTGGAGGCCAGGACGTCTCTGCAGCTCTGCAAACCTTTTACTTTTACAAACATTATAATGATGTTCGTCACATTTTGCCTTCAGCGAAAAACTGCAGCTTCTTGCTATTTGGATATTGCACTTGACCATATTGTGATTTTAATAATATTTTGATAAAAAGGTGCATTAAGTAGCTTTGGGGAAGAAATTGTAATCGGACCAAGTAGCTTCTATTCTAGCTTCAAACACCTTATTCCTCTCTGAGGGCAGCTTGTTGTTGTTATATTAATACACATATTTGAATTTGTATTACTCTTTTATTGATTTTGTAAATATTACCTCTCTGAGATAGAATTTCTTTTCCAAAACCACAACGTGCACCTTTAATTGTGCAGCCCTAAAGTGCAGTTTTGTATTTGATGTAATTTGGACACATGAAACATTCAGTATTAATAAACTCTGAATAAACAAGCGAGCAGCAGTCTGTAGAGCAGCGGGGGTGAAGCTTCAGGCGGTCTGAGATCCCTAATTGATCTGAAAAGATGTTATTTACGCCATTTTTAAGCCGAAACCTTCATTTAAATTTGCTAAGCTGTGTGAGCGGACAGCCCGTCTGAAATGGGTGCACAGGCTCGACCTCACATTGAGGGTGTAAATAACATCTTCTCTAATCTGGTCGGGATCTCGGGGCTTCTGGAGACTTGGATTTCACCACCTGACGAGCTGTATGGAGCCATATTATGTTGATTTTTGTGTTGTTTTGCTGTGAAGCTTTAAACTTCACCTGACTTTCCATCAGCGTGGGGGGAAGAGATGAGGACTGAATTTGCATTTTTTTGGGGTGAACTGTTAAAATACTGATTCTCCAGTTCAGAGAAAACCTTCTATAAATGTGTCACAGCGATCCTATTTTTCTGATGATCAGGCATCTGAATTATTATCAAAACGCAGCAGCAGAAATTGGATTACATTGATTAGATTATTGAATCAAATATTATAACGTTAATGAGAAGTTTTTGTTATTTATTTATGGTGAATTTACTGTTTCATTCATCGAGTAATGCTTAAATAACCTCTGGGATAATCGATCATTTAGCTGTTACATTATTCATTAGATTAATCAATTAAAAAAGTCTTTATTAGGTGCAGCCCGACCCAAACAACGTCATAACCAGAGCCACGTAGAGAGAGAGATAACCCTCCTTCTCACTGGTGCCTGTTATACCTAACGAGGCGTCTTCTAATTTGAGTTTTATGGTTTGACAACACAACACAGTCAGTGTCGAGTGTGAAGTAGTTTGGATGAGTGGCTCTCAAGAAAGCTGCATGAAGCAGAAACAAAGGCCCGTTCTGAACAGGCTGATTTCACTAGTAATACAAAAATAAAACAAGTAAAACAAAAAACAGCTACCGGAATCAATTTGTCTTCAGTTTACCTTTATCTTCACCCCCTCATCCAGAGGTCTGTCCATCAGAGTGTTGAAGGACAGGAACAGGGTTCGAATGGAGTTGAAGAAAGCGTCACCGTCCTCACTGTTCCCGTAGAATCTGAAAAACAAGGCCGAGACTGCATCACAGGTACTCATCCTTAGGATCTGAGAGTGAAGCGCTGATACTTGTGTGGCAGCGTACCTGAGATAGAGCACCCGTGACTGCACAATAAACCTGAACAGGTACTTGAGAGCTTTGAGTGCAGCATAGAGCCTCTCGGTCAGGACGGGCTCCTCGGCGTGGCCCACGTAGTAGTTGAGGACCCGGGTTAGCTTCCTGAGAAAGTGAATGAGTCAGGCAGGCATGGAGGTCTGCTGGTAATTTGGGTGTAGGTGGATACGAGGAGCAAAAGAAGCTCCAAAAATAAACAGCGTGAAGCGATCAAAGGTGGGAAACACAGAGCGCAGACTCACATGTAAGCCAAAGTGGCACTGAAGTGCTTGTTGATGTAGGTTTCCAGGACTGGGTTGAAGTGCTGGAATTTGATGTCACCAATGAGAGTGATTATAAACACCTGATTAGAAACGAGAAGGGAAAACAACATTAAGGCCCCGTACAAGTTAAAGGAACAAACCCAGGCTGTATATCAGTGGTTCCCAAAGTGTTTTATTACCTGTGACCCTTTAAAGTTACAGTCCTGAACATTTTCATAAAATCAAATCCTGTTTTTGATACTTGTCAATGAATTTACATCCTGTAATTACCCCTGCATGTAATAGTTTTCCTCCATTCCTGTGCAGCATCACTGGTTATTATTTCATCTAACTGCAGGGTTCGTACATCTCTTTAGTGGAGTAAAATTCAAGCCCTTTTGGGATATTTAAACCAAAAACTTCCAGACTCAAAGCCTTTCTCATCACATCTAAATTGTTACTATAAATGCAATTGGGGGAAAGTATTCCTTTATACCCACAGAAATCAACATACATTGTTTCATAAAGATTTTTTACTTGAAGGTGGAGTTCAGACATCATCAAGACAGAGAGATTGTTAAATATGGGTGTCACAGTGCACATTATCAGAAAGTCTCTCCTGGGAGGCATTCATAGTGTTCTGGTTGTACGAGTGAAAAGTGACAGAAGAAGGTGAATATTGTCTGTTTCTGAAAGTTGACACTCGTTCACTTCATGGTCAAAGCTATCTCGCATTGGCACTATGGCCTGAAAACATACTCACCAAGGCGTTGAACACCAGGGTGTCATAGGTCTCCTTCTCTGAGGTCTCCATCATAATGTTGAACAGGGCGTCCAGAGTGTCCTGGAGAAACTGCAGAAGACAGAAGAAAAGTGGCATTAAAAAGGATGTTATACAACGTCTATCAAATATAGCAGCTCATTACATATTTAGTGCAGCATTTGTGATGCCAAGAGCACTCACTTTGACAATCTCCCCTCCCTCAACCTCCATCAGCCTCTGCAGGCTCTGGTCCAGATCTTCAGGGTTCGACCTCCAGTTCAACAGGCCCAGTAAATCCACTGGAAAGACATCAGCGTATCAGCACAGACACAAGTTTGTGTTGGTTCAGAGGGTTCACTCAACTAAATATTATCAATTATCTTTTATAATAACACAGAACTAATAATCTAAGGAGGAACGCAAACGCAATCTAACTTTTAGCTTCCGAAGTAAACCTTTTATTAGACAGCTCTGATGGAGCTCTGGATTCATCTGCTGACAGCTGCTTCACTCCAACTTTCTGCCTTGTAATCTGGACTCTTACAGTCGTCGTGGTTCGCACGCCACATGACTGACCAGTGACAGACGGTCAGACATTACAAGATCACACACGTGAGCCGAGACACGGGAATGCTGCGGTCCAAGCGGTCCGGGTTGTTTGTGCGCTGAATTGCATTGGGAAAAAAAAAACAGTTCATAGGAGCACACGCCGATCGGCATTTTGTCGGCAACTCTAATACTCGTCAGGAACAGCAAGATCAGGGATGAAATCTTGTAGTGTGAACTCTGGTGTAGGCCTATATAGGATATTAGATTGCTATTAACATAATTTTTTCATGGGTTAAATAAACACATGACTTATTTAACAGTCATTCTTATGACTATGCATCATTTTACCTGCTCTCTCTGTGCCCTGTAGATTCCAACCAATCCAGTCGTTTTTACCAAAAAAGCAGACGGTATTCGGTTTTTGGCAAACGATCACTTAATCTCTGGAGAAATTGCTGGGATCTGTATCTGGTTTTTTATAAGTTTGGTTTCTAATTCTTGCAGTAATCCATGTCTCATTCAAAGTATAAGTCAGGATATGATGCACCTGCTGGTATCCTGATTATTCAATGTTGTGCAAATGTTATACACAATAAATTTCCTCTGGATTTTTATGTAGTGATCCCCCAACCTTTAAGTTCAACCCGTGCCTGTACACATCAGTATACATTCAGTAGCAGCGGCGTAGCCCCTGTGAAGATAATTGTGTTAAACGCCTGAAATTTCAATATAAACCTAATTAGATCTACATCAATCAACATCAACACATCAGCAAAATATTAGCAACACAGATTAGTTTAATTAATTTCCCAGCAATCGGGGGGGAGGAAATGATGGTGGCACTGTTTCTTTTCCTAAAGCTGACTGGTGACAGGACATCTTTTCATTATCACAGACTGGAAGACTGGGAACAATGGAAACGGCGCCCTGTGTTACCGTTCTGAGTGAGCTTGGTGGAGCAGGTGAGCGTGGCGAGCTGGAAGCTGTCTTTAGTCACAGGAATCGTTCCTGAATGGTGGAACTGCTTCCCTGTCTGCTTCTCCTTTTCCTCCACCTCAGCCCAAGTTGCTGGCAAGGTGAGATAAACCTTTGCATCCTCCGCCTTCTTCACATCCACCTAGGAAATTCATAAAACGGGGAATAAATCATGGAGCGTATTGATCGACTGAGATCTAATTTCATATTTATTGATTGGGGAGAGACTCATGCATAATCCATCTAGCCACTGTCAGCTACTCAAGACATATTTTTCTGTGTAATTAGATAAAAACAATCTCCTTATTTAAAAGTTAAGTGAATTAAGTTTCATACAAAATAAGAACACAAAACCACAGTCTTGCATCAGTACCTTATAGACGATAAGTTCATGCCTGCCATCTTTTAGCGTGGTCCCGTCTCCTCTCATTAGCCGGACGAAGGCCATGCCGAACGGCTTCTCCGATTTGTCCCGAGCTGAAGGATACACAGGAGGATAAACTGTATTCAACACGGTGGCAGGATTACATGCAGGTGTTTGTCATACAAATAAGGCACAGTCACTCACAGTCCTGGGAGGATCTGTGTCGAAACATCACCCTCAGGTGACACCGACACACGTCTTCAATGGGGATTGTCACCTTGCGGGGAGCAAAGAAAAGTCAGGGGAATTATGGGGAGTGAATACAGGATTATACGTATGGAGGAAATGCTATCAGCTGGGAGATTTGTATGAGTAGCACATTCTGTGCTCATATCTTCCCCTGAAGATTATTTCATTGCATTGAGCTACAGTAAATCCAGTTGAAAAAACTAATTAGAGAACATGAGATATGGTGTTGGAAGCACAGGGCTGCACACGTGGGTCCTTGACATTAGCTTACCTTGACTGTTTCATTCCAGCACGGCTGCTTCACCTGGTAGTAAATGACAGACTTGTACTCTGTGATGCCGTCGTAGCCGGCTCCAGGAAATATCGCTTTCTGTCGAAGGTGAAGGAAGAAGGTTAGTTAACATAATAGGAACAATATACAGTTACCCTTTGACGCCTTTGCAACTTGGACACAAAGGCACCTCAGTCTCAGCAGACGAAGATGATGCTAGCAGTCGGTCTCAGAAGAATAAGCTCTTTGTGGCTGTTTCGTATTGATTTTAAATTCCTTTATTTGTTTATAAAGCACTACATGGCCTTGCACCAGACAGTCTCAGAAATGCTTTTGCTTTATAAAGCTGGACGGCCTCCTAGATCTTCACTTCTTCTGTTTTAGCCGTTTCAAAAAGCAGAACTAAAACATTTAGTGATGCTGCCTCCAGCCGTCACGATCCAGCCTTTGGAACATCCTCACAGTAGATCTGAGATGAGCTAGAAATTATTCTATTTTTAAACGTAAACTAAAAACCATCTATTCAGTCTTATAAAGCGTTTTATAATTTTATAGTTTGAGTGTTTATCTTTGGTTTCGGTCATACGTTTCTGGACGTTTCGAGACATTCAGAGGCACGTGTCGTTTTGGAAATTTTAAATTTGAAAAAATTCAGAAGTACATTTGGTTTATGGAACGTTTCGAATGTGAAGCATTCAGAGGCACGTGTGGATTTTAGACGCTTCACATGTGAAGCAATTGGAGGTACACTGTTTTCAGACGTGTCACATGTGTTTTTTGGATATTCACATGCTGTTTTTGGACGTTACACATGTATTTTTTCAGATATTACACTTGTGGTTTTTGAATGTTTCACATGTGTTTAATCAGACGTTTCACATGTGATTTTTCTGATGCTTCACGTGGTTTTGGGATGTTGTACAAGTTTTTGTCAGATGTTTCACATTTGTTTTGTTTTTTCCAGATGTTGTACATGTGGTTTTTGTATGTTTCACGTGTTTTTCAGACATTTCACATGTGAAGCATTCTGAGACTCGTGGTTTTTGGACGTTTCACATCTGAGAAAGTAAATTTCACATGTCACATTTTCATAACGGTGATGATGATGGAAGTGGAACTATCAAGGGAGTCCAGAGGAAAAATCAAGGGATGAAGTCAGCAGGATTCATCATTTGGGGACCATATACGTTGCTGCTATCCAACAGTACAATATTAACAGCAGATTTACAAAAGTTAAAAGAACATGGTGGCACAGTGAGTCACGTTAGATTACATGAGAAAGAATACAGATCATCTGTTGTATTTTCTGATCTATTTTACCTCCATGGGATTGCCCTCATCATCATGCACACTCAGTATGACCTCAACATTTTTCGGGGTCTTCTTTTTACCGCGGTCAAACTCCCCCTGCAGCAAGGTCACGTAAATATCATTCCTCACGTTTCCTGGAGGAAGAACAATACATGGTCAGATTTTATGCACGCCTCTCACGGTTTTGTAAGCAATTAAAATGAACATGACCAAGGCGTTTGTAGAGCAATGCCTAGCAACAAAGACTTCAATCCACCTGGGAGGATGATTTCTGGAAAGCCCATTTTCCTGACGATAGCCGTGCTGCGGTCTACAAAGTGGGGGTAGTCCTTCCTGACTTGGGCGAGATCTCCCGGGAGGAGCTTCAGGGTCACGAACAGCCCTGCAAGCAAACATGCAATGAAATTCAATGAGGCAGACACCGCCAGGACACAGCCTGGAGACTTCTCACACATCATTTATTTCCCTCAAAACAACAAAGGTCAATTTAGAGAGACCCTTGGAAATCACAGGGGAACAGACTGTCTGCGAGCGCTTCATTTTACCCTGGCCTTTGTGATTGACCTCCCGCGTAGCAATGACTTTGTTGAAGACAGCAGTGAGAGGCTCGTTCTCTCCTATGACTCGAGACGGGATGAGTGGAGACATGATGAGCTGCCTCTGACGGATGTACGTTTCCATCGCTATCCTGGGAGAGAAACATCGGGAAGAGAAGAAGACAATATCAGCCGCCGGCCCCTGACAGGTGACAGACAAATGGACAGAAGAGCAGCAAAGGCGACGTGAGGCTCTCTGAATCTCTTAAAAGATGCACCATTATGCCTCCCCACATCCCCATTTACCTCGAGTGACTACCAGAGAGCAAAGTAACACAGTGGGAGTGCTTTACTGAGCTTTATAAAGTGCTCATGTGTGTAATCAGAAGTGGCTAAATCTGATCAAAGACTCATGTTGGATTTTCTCAGTTTCTTTCTGTCAGATGAAAATCGTGACTCTCAAACGCTGTGCAGCTGTCAAATCCACACTTCATTTTCATTTCACAACAGTAAATGCATTTCTTGTTCCTTTCATGCAGAATTCAAATGCACTGTATGAGCATAAAAAATCTAAACCTCTAAGGCCCTGTTCAGACCTGGCAGTAACAAGCATCCCGAGTGACCATCAGATCTCACTACTTGCTCTATATGCAAATAAACACACACATCACAGGGGCAAACGCACACAATGTTACACACAAAAAAAGAAATAACTTTATATAAAACATCTGCCGAATTTACAAGAAGGCCCAAATAATGAAGAATTTGTCAGAGACAGAGTTTCACAACGTTTATAAAGTGTCTCCAACTCAACAACTCACTAAATTGAGACATTTTTAAAGGGAGTCTGGTGACTTTCTCCACGGCCAACAAAGAAGTAGCCTATACTGGTTACTGTTTAGTGTATTTGTAAAATGTGACATGTTTAGCATCGATAAAATGTTTCTTCTTTCATAAATTGAGTGTAAATGGTGAAATCAGTGTAAACAGTGTGTTCAAACAGCTGCTAAATGTTGGCAGGTCAGACTTTAGCACTTTAGACACAGAAGCAGACAGGCTGGTGCAGCCATGCTGCCACAAACTGACACTTTTTACAAAGAAACAAACAACTTACTGTTTTCATTTAATGCTGAATTTACAAGAAGGGGACAATGATTCAGAATCTGTCGTAGTCGTTTCACAAAGTTTGTTCAGTTTCTCCTCATGAAACAACTCTTAAAATCACTACATTTGTTAAGGGAGTCTGGTGATGTTGCGGTTACTAGGTTGAAACAGTGTGTTTGCAAACATCTGCTGCTAACACTGGCAGGTTAAGAGAGCCCAAACATGTCATCTGCATTACAGTGAACCAAGGTAGATCAGATAATTGAAACTGAGTGTTTCTGTGAATGAAGGTGAACAATGTAGACGATTAGATGAAACTGGCATTTGATTGGAGTCGAGGCTGCAGTGAACACTGGACTGGTTTGTTTGGCGTCTGAATGAGACATAAATATGGAAAGAAAATGTCAGTAGACTTTGATGCCACAGTTTTTCAGATAATCGCCAGAAATGATAAGACGACGTGTCATTTTGGGGGCAGTGATGAATCCACTGATGATATTTACTTCTGACTCTCAAGTAAAATGCTTTGACGGCCTTTTGGAGGACAAATTAAAGAGTCAGACAGCATTGTATGGATTGATGTGATGATTGCACTGAATGTTTTATGAGCTGCAACAGAGTTTCAGAAACACTGCTGAATAAAAATATCAGTTTTCTGTTGTTATTTCAAGCTGAGAAATATACACTTTGTTCATTGTTCATTGGAAAATTCATTAAGTGTGACCTTTTTGTCATTAATTTGTAATTATCCAGCGGGAAATAAGTCACTCTGTTAATGAAATATAAATTAATTTGTCAAGGCTGGAAAGCTTGTTCTGTGGTACATTTATCTTTTGTAAAGGAACGCACTGGAGAGCAGAAAATTGCATATCCAGGAAAGTTTTAGTCACTTCCACGGAGGCAACACCACACATGAGCAAACAGAAAGTGTGCTTCAAGTCTGGGTTTAGTACAAAAGCCCTCCAGATACAAAATGCAAACGACTTCTTGTTTCAGGTGATAGAAATGTCGTAAAAATCCACGTTAAATACTTAGAATAATCATTCAAACATTTGATGAGTCCTTAGAAATCCTACAAAAACATGTTTTTGTCTCTGCCTCAGTGAACTGTGACACGGTGACAAGAGACAAAGACAGTTAAACCTCTGAGAAATTTGGTTTAGATGTCAAGACTCAGTCGAGATATTTTTAGGGGTTCCTCCATCTAGAATAAGCAGGTGCTGTGAAAAACGTGGCCTTGAAGCCTGCCTTTGACGAAAAACTAACACTCGGTATTGCAAAAAAGTTTTCATATTTGTCCTTGAAAATGTAGCACTGGAAGAAAAAATTCGAAGTGCATCCTCGAGAAAAGACGTGAGGGAACACAGTGAGCAAATACAGCAGCACAAGTCCTCTTCCAAATGTTTCCCCATTATTTCTGCTCAATTGTGTGATGCTGGAAAAAAAAACAAGGTTGAGCCTGTAAACAGTAGGAGAAGAAGAAGAAGAAGTGTGACAGCATCAAAAGACTCACTGCTGAAAAGGGATGAAATGCTGTTTGTCCTCGTCGTCTGTTTTGCCGTGGGCGACATCCGTAATGTCCATCACTGCAGTGACACAGAGAACATCAGTGAGGCTGCAGACTGTTGTCAAAGATAAGCTCATTTAACAGACGCAAGAACACAGAAAACAGCAAAACAGGGATTTTCTAGTTTTATACTTCTAAAAGTGGACTCCCTATAAGTGTATTTGCTGAGCCAGGTGTTAGATTCTCACTCACCTGTGAGACTGACAGACACAAATGTTTCACACTTTTATTTAAACGTCCTGTTTGTAAGTAGAGACGCTCCAATACCATGTTTTCCTTCCCGATTCTGATACCTGGGCTTTGGGATTAGGCTGATGCTGAGTACCGATCCGATACCAGTACGTTTTCTAACAGCTGTATATACCACTAACCCTGTATGGATGAGATATGATTGCTATCATTGTTGTATGGCTCAGGTGAAACCTCACAGAGACTGATTGCCATACAACATTATTTTACTTTGACAGTCGGTCATAACAGAAAAAGAACAAATAAAGAAATCTCTGAATAAATAATTCCCTGGGGCTCACGTCTGAGGTCCAAATGTCAGTATTAAAGCGGACTGCCTGCACGTCTTTCAGCCCTCACTGTCTCAAAACGTTTGTGGAGAGCCGTTTCGTTGTGCTCTTTCGCGCGATGCGTCTTCAAATGCTTTATAAGGTTGCCGGTGTTGAAACTGGCAACACTGGAAATCACAGCCTTGCATACTGGACATGGTGAAATGTGAAATCAACTTCTTCTTCTCTGCTCTAAAAACAGTAGCTGCCTGTGTTGGCTTTTAGAGCAGTGAAGAAGAATTGATTTCTGGTGTGTAACGTTAAGCAGAGCTAGCGAAGCTAACTGGGAAGCAGCAGGGTCCAGTTTCTATATCACGTGGTATCGGCTCGGTACACAGACTCACGTACTCGCCCGATACCGATACCTACATTTTTGGCAGTATCGGCAGCATTTCAGATACTGGTGTCAGAATCAGAACAACTCTATTTGTGAGAAAAATTGTTCCCAACTTGTCAAACACTTTGGGATGGTAGGTCAGGATGGTCCCCACCTCAAACCTTTCAATAGTGTGAGGAATATATCGTGAGATTAATATTCTGAGTTTTCGTGTTTTCAGCTAACTCATATTTCTTATGATTTTGTTGGGCGTGTCAGTCTTAGATTGGACGGCACAGGCACAACTGTGGCTGCGCGGCGATACACATGATCATTACACCTCTCTGCCAGTGAAGACCGACCCACTTTATCATAAATACACAAAGGTGAGTACTGCAGCTATGGCCAGTAATACATGTAGAGACAGTCGATTCAGAGCGTTTCTATAAAACACCGCTTCTGCTTCTGTACCAGAAGTTTTTGATGAAGCTACTGACAAAGATATTTAATATATTTAAATGTTAATTTCTCAGCCAGCCAGGTGCCGAGGTATTAATATTCAGTGACCCTCCGGATGTTTGATCCATTCTCAGTGGATATAATCATAATACAACAATCAATAACTCTGATTGAGGGCCGAGTTAATGAAATGATAGCGTTATCGTGATATGAGACTATACATCGTGGCATCTGTGCATTACTGATGATTATTAAGACTAATCTGAATTGCTCTTCACTAATATCTTCTAAAATCATTTGTCTTATTATGTGTTATGTAATCATCTGTTCTCATTATACAAACAAGCTGTGGAAATATTTGCTCAGAAGGAAAATAAGATTGCACCACTGCTAAGTCAAAAAAAAAAGAATAATTTATAAAGATTTGAGAATTGTTTATAAATGTCTCATTAATCGACGGGATGTGTAAGCGTTTGAACGGCCTTGGACAAAAGAAAAAGTCCGTCCGGCGGAGGAGACGCTGCGCGGGCGGCTGTAAGCCAGCAAAGCACAAAAACATCATTCGATCAGTCGTCTGTTATCGTTGAAGGCCGCAGGTTTGAAATACTCTGACATCGGAGATAAAAACATGAAGTGATCTCAACAAGGAGAGAAAACTAACTCTCAAACACTGAGGTTCACATTTTATGTAGCATCAGTACTCTGTTTTATCTCCACCTTCCTGTTCTGAATCCTCATTTTCAGTCTGTTTACGCTCTTCTTCTCGTCTCTTCTCCTCTTCCTCTTGTCCTGAGTCATTTCCTCCTTCATCCTCTCCTCTTCCTCAATTCTCCTTCCTTCTTCTTCCTCCTGTCTCCTCTTTTCCTCTGCCAATCTCTCCCGTGCCTCCTCCTGGTGGTGTTTATGGGTGGTTCGCCTATGTTTAATGTTTCTTTTGGGTATAACTTACTGGAGGTTCAGTGAGATAAGATATGATATGAGTGTGTTTGTTTCCCTGCTCTTTGCTTCAGTCCTGCGTGCTGCTGACTAACTCGACGTTTGACTCACAAACCTGACTAATATCTGTTAGATGCTGACCTGTCCGGCACCCCGAGCAACCAACGGCGTTTATCAGAAATCTCAGTGTGCTGATATGTTTTGAAAGTACCGATTAATATTAATATGGATGTACGCTTCTGAGGAGGTTTCAAAGCATCCAGATACGTGTCGTGTAGCGTGTTATAACCTGAACATATCACAGTATTACTTTAAGCCCTGCTCTGAGTTGTTCATTCCACTCATCTCTTTCTTTTCCCCCTAAAATGTGTATTTTGTTTTTCCTGGCTAAGAAGAACGTGGCTTCTGAGTTAAACGCTCTTTCTGACTCTGGTTTCAGTCCATTTGCTGGAACAGCAGAGGGAACCATTTCTCATCAAACCCACTAATCATCTGGCCAAAAACAAAAAAGACGGGCGCTAAACCAATTTCCCAGCGACTCCCTTTGCCAAGGCAGAGTGGAGGCATTTTCTAGGTCATGAAGCAGGTGTTCCCATTTCATTCAGCACATGGATCCTTCATTTTTACACCCCGGCAGAACCATTCACGCACCTAAAACTGCAGAAACGAGGGGGGATTTTTTTTTGTCGGGCTTAAACAAATCTGAAAAGTAGCTCACCAGCCACACCGAACGGCCTCCTCAGCCCTCCCGTGTGTTTCTTGCCCTCTTTGAGCTCCATGCTGCCCACTCTGATGATCTGACACACCAGGAAGAGCCGCTGCCTCATCAGGTCGCTGCTGCTCAGGTCCTGGACAACAAACAAAGGTGATTTATTGTGACACGCTGAGCGATACGGTGCATTACAATCATATGGCCAAAGCTGCAGAGCAGATGGTAAATATTACATGAATGAAATGATGATGAAAGCAGCAGTAAAACCCTCAAACGTATCAGCTTTCTACCATCTATGTGTCTGTGCTTCCTGGATGTTTTGAAGCTAAGCTGCCTCCACTTGTGTGCTTTGAGGAGGTAAATACGACTTTAAACTTTCAGCTCTTTGCCTCGATGAACCGCTCGTTCCTAGTGGCCCACATGGATTCAACACGACGACTTGTTTGCGGGGAACCGCTGCCTCTGTCATTAACATAAACAGCAGCGTTATAATGGAGGCAAATGTATTCAAATTTTCTAAAGACGTGCCGTGAATGTGAGCCATTGATTGAAAAACTTTCAGTAAATTCGGAGGCTTCCAGGAGCAAATTGTCTTCTTTTGTCACAGATTTCAGGCAGCGGGTTGGATTGTTTTAATCCGAAGCGGAGGGAATACAGGCGGCGGGTTGGGATTCAGTTACCGTGAATAGTGCTGGCAGGTTGTTGAGTTTTTCAATTTCTTTAGGCATCCCCATACTGTCCCAGCGCACCAGGAAGTTCTCGCTGCATGAATTCAAATATGAATCACAGTTAGAGATCACATTGTGTCGGGCATCAGGAGGAAATAAAGAAATACAAAACTAAGATACAAACTGCATTATTCTCAGATAAAATACAGAGGCAAGAAGATTTTGCATATTTAGAAAAGCAATAATGAAAGAGCCCAATGATCTGTCTCACAGTGGACACTGACTCCATAGTTTAAACATTTTCGGCCTGCTGGGTTCAGAAATGTAATTCTGCGCCCCGAGACTCCTCAAACAGTTTGACATTTTTAGGACCAGCGGACCGATGCGACAAGACCAACATTAACAGTGACTGAAACGACTTTCTGGCAAAAATTTAATGAGCCCAAAATGACAAATAACTCAGCTCGATACTTAAATGTGGAATCAAGAGAAAAAAGTGCGGCGCGGACCTGATGAATTCGGACTGGTCCGGGTCGTACAGAGACATGAGCAGCTCGGCGTCTTCCCCAATGTTGCAGACAAAGTTCTTCAGGTTCATGAGCAGGCTGTAGGTGTGCACGGTGCTGAACAGAGTCTGACGCCTCATTTCCAGGTTCTGTAGTCGCGTCTGCAGAAAAAGAAAAGGTTCAGGGTCAGAGCACGGACACAGATGTTAGTGGAAACGGAAAGCTACTGTGGAAAAAAGTGACGTGGGGAAAAAATTAGCTCAGTTTTGGGACTTTATTAAGAGTTATCATTGCACGGACACATCCAGCATTGTGATTCACAGTCCGTCTGATATTAATATCAACAAAGCGTTCCTCTGGTGATCAGTCAGGCAGGTTTATTACACACCTATTAACTCTGGGGACAAATTAAAATGAAATCAGGTAGAAAGAGCAAACAGAAACAGGCATGTGTGAGGTGACTGAATGTAAATTACAAAAAGGATAATAATTCAATGACGAGGAGATAGAATTTGTTGGCATCTTTAGCCGGACTATGAATTATATCTCTGGATGAAGCAGATTTAAATCTCAAGTCGTGCCTTCTCTTCTTGTATCCTGTCGTCCACGCTGCGGGAGGCGGTCTCGTGAGCCCGGAACAGACTGACCGTACTGGTCCAATCAGGATCCAGAGTGTTTCCTGCTTCATCTCGCACCACCAGGTCCAACCCCAGAATCCTGAGCATCAAACAACAGCAGTTAAGAGACAATGTTAGATCCTGTTCAGGCCTGGTTTCAACATCCATCCTGAGTGATCCGAACACAGGTGGAAACATTGAGGAAGCACAGAAACACAGAAGAAGAAGAAGAAGAAGAAGAAGAAGACAGAGGAGGAGGAGGAAGAAGGAAGAAGAAGCCACAACAACAGCAGAATAGGCTACTGGTGGAGAAAGTCACCAGACTCCCTTTAAAAATGTCTCAATTTAGTGAGTTGTTGAGTTTGGAGAAACTTTATAAACTTTGTGAAGCGTCAGCGCTGACACATTCTTAATTATTTGGGCCTTCTTGTTAATTCAGCAAATGTTCTACATGAAGTTCAATATGTCTTTGTGTAAAAACATGGCGTCTCTTTGTTGCGGTGATGTGCGTGTTTATTACTGACAGACTTGGAGCTGTCCACTTGTGATCAGATCACTGAGGACAGATGTTAATACCATCTCTGAACAGCCTCTTACAGAAATGACTCAAGCCAATAAAACTTTACAATGGCGTTTATGATATGAGGCAATTTATTACAGTAAAATAAGGAAGCAGGATTCATACCGGTTTCCATAATCAATCTTGGCTGTGACTTTCTTTTTGAGCTCCACAAGGTCATCCTTCGGCAGCGTTCCCGACACTATCTGAGATCGATACTCGATGAGGCTGTAGGCCATCTGCTGCAAACTCCTGAACTGGGTTGTTTTGTTTGCCTGTCAGATGAACACGCTCATGACAACACGTCCTGCACACAAAAATGTATTGAACTGGTGTAAAAACAGAGCAGTGATCAGAGACGTACCACGAAGAGCTTGTGCCATATCTGTGCCCATTCCCTCAGAGTGGCCCCAAGCTCCTGCACCAGGGGGAGATCTGCTGGGATAATTATTTCCTGCTGGCTACCGGCCACAAAAACAGAAAAATAAGTTATTGGCAAAGTGGCTCATCACTCACACATCATGTCATTTAACTTGGACAGACACAACATTTCTATAAATGATAAATAGTTGGGTGGTCTCCCTGCACAGCCAAGAAGAGCATTACTGAATCTTCACTTATGATAATGACGAGAGGGCTGCTGTGTTACCGGCGGGGCTGCGAGCTAAAATCAAAGCGCTTAATCTTCATGTACGTTTACTGATATGTGATCTCACCCTATCCCCTCGACCGTGGCCTCCTTTAGGTGGATGTATGAAGCTGGGAAAATGCCCTGCAGGAAACAAAGAGGTAATCAGTATGTATACATCAGAGGATTGTTTCCTGGATAATAGAGTGCTAATGACGCGCTCACCTTTTGTGACTTCTTACGTAGCGTGTAGCCTCTGTACCAGCCTGAGGAGAGAAATTAATAGAGAACATGTTGGAGTGAGGAGGAGGGGCAGTGGTGACAGGCAGGAGGACATAGTGTTGGACTTGTTTACATTACTATGCGTCGCATATTGAGCGCCGCTCAGTTCAACATTTCACTGAAGCTCCTGTGCCGGCTTGCTGCAGAGCAGGAAGAGGACGGACGTGTCGGGGCCTGTTGAGCTCACTCACCTTCCAATTTCTCAAGTATGTGCACGGTGTCGCCCACCTGTAGACACAGCTCCTGCTCACCACTGGGCTCATAGTTGTAGATCACTGAGGGGACAGAACAGGAGCGTCTCATTAGGAGGAGCACACACAACATGCCATACAAACTGTTTCAGGAACAGTTCACCCAAAAATGAAAATTCAATGAGTGTAATCTAAGAGGCTCAAGATCCCAGATTGATTTAAAAACATGTTATTTACACCCTCTTTAAAGCTGGAATCATCACTGTAGCTGCTAAGCTAAGAGCAAGAGCTTGATCGACGTATAAAGTAGCGGGAAAGGTTCAAACTGAGGTTAAATGCAAGTAACTCAAAAACTGTAGTACAGTAAAATGTGCCACCACTGTGTAATGTGATCTTATATTTGATGTCAGACAATTTAAATGATCTTTTATTTAATCTAATTTCAGAGCGATGTGGAAGACGAGTTGTAATAAGTGTAGGAAAGATTTAAAAAGACTTCATATACACGTTTTTTAAGCCAAAATCTTTGCTGCAGTTGCTGAAATACAAGCGTGGGGTGTAAATAACGTCTTTTTCAAATCAGTTTGTGATCTCGGGGATTCTGCAGACTTGGATCACAGCGGACGAGCTGTATGGAGGACTCAGTAGTCATTGGTCGGTCCTGGCAAAATACTGAAAACCACTTCTGTACTTTCTGTACTTTCAACTACAAAAGATGTCTCCAGGGCCAGATTTTGCCTTGATGACACACACACACTCACACACACTCACAAGGTGAAAACACTGCCAGCCCACACTGTTGCAGCTGGAAACGAGGCTATAACATGACAACGAGGAACGACTTTTCTTTTCTTGGCCCGTAGCTGAGAACAGCAGGACGACTGTATTAAATTAAAATCAAACTTTTTTAGAAACAGGTTTTTGTTTTTATCTCTTCAGATCAGACCTTTAAAAATGCTGTGTGTGAGCCAACGTGCAGCCGGAGAGAAGAGGCGGTGAGAAAGCGCGGCTGGTACTTTTGACTTTGATACTTCAGAAAACCAAACCGCTCCAGATATTCAAAATCGATACGCATCGATATTTTTATCAACACCTGTGAGTTCACCTGCTCCTTTAAGAACAGACTTCAGCCGACAGTTTGACTGATGAGTTTTGTTCCTCCACAAGGTCCAGTGGATTAAAAAAGAAAAAGAAAAACCCAAATCCCTTTCCAATCACTCATTGCACAGAGGAGCGAGTCTGTTTTAAAAAAAGTTCTGGATCAGAGGTTTGCAGAGCTCTCTCTCAGGAAAAGGAAACCAATTCACCCTCCTTGTTGCAGAACTTAGACGATCTTGATCTTCGATTTATTCCTTGGCTCTCTCTAACGGCAGGCCGTGTGTTTGTGCAGCAGAACCGTGTGACTCAGACCTTTAATGCATTTCGACGATTCTTAATTGAAACGGATGCCCCGAGGCTGCGTTTAACGTTCCAGTTAATGGGACCGGGCTGCAGGAGCAGGAAGCTTCAGTGTTTAAAAGTGTGGCGCAGAGCCTGAAAGGCGATGGCATCACATCCCTTTTTATTTCTGATGTCATCTCACCGCCGAGGCCTTTGGTCAGTAGTTACACATGCAGGTTGTGTGTCTGCCAGCTGGCTCACCTGTGCGGCCCTGCCCTACCTTCACTCAGTTTATTAACCTAACAGCTTTCCTGGAGGCGGCTCACTCTTTCCTCTTGCACCTCTCTAACCAGGACACATATGGGAGGGATCACACACGGATACGTCTGCGCACATGCACCAACACACACACACACACACACACACAAAACCAGACGGTGTTGCAAAAGAGAAACCTTGGCAAACAGTTGTGTAGCAAAGGTCTTTGTAACAACTTGAGCGAGCTGCAATAGCGCGCAGCCACTCGTTCTCATAGTGAGATAGAGGAACCACAACTCTGCCCTGACTTGCATGGTGATAATGCTCGTTGCTGGAGGCTAGATTTCACAGCACGCTTCAACTGGCTCAGCTTATCACACCTCAGTCTGAATACCAAAACTTGACATGACTGAATCCGACTAGCCCTCTCTCTCCACGACTTCCTCCTCACTCAGAGATATTTTCCGGCTTTCCATAAAACACATTTGCTCAGACAAAACATCTCCACAGGGAATCTGTTTCTTCGTCCGAGACCGTGTTTGTGTATGCAGCTCATGGCTTTCTTTAAATATTAGGTTAGACACATGCAGGCTGTGTTGTTGAGATATCACCTGCACTTGACGCCTTCCAGTGAGATCCGCTTATCCAAAAGGAAAAAACAAGTGCCGACACCTGGAAGGGTTCAGCACTAACTAAGGACAGGTTGAGCTACTCGTTACTTTCAAGATCATAATTTTGCATCTGCTTCCTGTCCAGTGAAAACAGCTTCATCTCCAGATGTGTTGATTTTGAATGATTGTGATAAACTGATGAAAGAAAGAGTTCACCCGCAAATGTAAACCCAGTCATCATCTCCTCCCTCCACGCTGATATAAAGTCAGGGGAAGTTTCATAGTCCACAAAACATTTCTGGAGAGTTGCAGCATTCTCCTGAAGAACTGAAGTATCTGGGGACTTGTGTTAAAATGGAAGAAAACAACAACCAGAAAACCATGAAAAGGCTCCATACAGCTTGTCTGCTGTAACCCAAGTCTTCTGAAGCTCTGAGATCCCAAATTCATTTTTAAAACACGGTATTTACACCCTTGACTTGCGTTTGGGCTTGTGCACCATAACATTTTAAGCAGCTACGGTGAAGATTTCATCTTAAAAAAGGCTGTAAATCTCAGAGCTTCTGTACCATTTCTGTTTTTTTGTTTGTTTAGCAGAACGCTGCAACGCTGTTTTGCTGTGAAGCTCCAGAAATGTTTAGTGGACTACGAGACTTCACCTGACTGAGGACATAATGACTGGATTTACATTTTTTGGGTGAACTGCTCCTTTAAGAAATAAGGAGGAACACAACATTCAACACCTACACATCTGATGTGGTTTTAACTGGACATGAAGCAGATGAAAAATTGTAATCTGACCAGTAACTAGTAACTAAAGCTGCCAGACAAAAGTACAACATCTACCTGTGAGATGTAGTGAAGCAGAAGTATAATTAGCTTTAATTAGCAGGAACAAGCGTCATCACAAAGCTGAAATCAGGCTGTTTTTCTGACGTTTTTAGACTGTTCAGATAAACACGGTTTTCACAGGACAGCCACGCTGCAAACATGAGGATTTTATAGAATATGATTAAACTAGCCAGCAGGAAAAGGAGTCGTCTCACTGACGGCCCTGTTTGCTTACTGTATGTAGGTCATGCAGAGGCATCAGTATTAAATTGAGGCCCAGCATGTCGGACGTTCAAGTAAAGGATCTGAAGACTTTCTCAACCGCTGAGGTTCTAAAACTCTGGCGATACCGAACACGCTTTACTTCCCTTTTCTCTACTTCAAATCAAAGTATGAATTTCCTCACATCACAGTTTCAGACCAAACAACTGAGAGTGTTATGGACAGAAAGTGCAGGTCTTTTGAACTCACTTACTAACATACTGTTAGTCCACTGTTCACTGATGTGAATTCTCTTTAAAATAAAAAAAGAGGATTTGTTTCAGCAGGATTTCTTTTTGTGCAGCCAGAACAATATCGAATGAAACGTGCTCTGGAAAAAATGACATCTGCCTCTGGTCATGCCGAGAGTGACAATGGCCCATTCACCAACTTGACACAGTGTCCGGGCCCGGCAACAGCGTGGCAATAAGCCAGTGTCAGGAGCCCAGCTGAGCGTGTTGTGATGCCACACTGTCTAAACTAAAGGCAACAGTCTGGGCCTTGGCAGCACGGCTCATCTGCACTGAGATCTGCTTCTTTAACCTTGAACGCTGAGCCTGTAGCTGCTGATGTAAAGCCTCTATCTGTGCAGCTTCAACTATAAAGCACATTGTAATTTAAAATCAAAGTCTGGCTTGTTCACCCTCAACGATTTATCATAGAAGTAGATTAGAAAACAATTAAAGGGGAACACGGCTGAACAGTTTGAGCAGCTGCTGGCAGCTCATCAAACTTCACACGATTCAAAAGAGAATCTATTGTTCCAACACGTCCACAACTATCCCAACTTATGGCATTTATGACGCTCACAAACAAACAGAACGAAGGGAAGAAAAGCACACGACGGAGGATACGAGAGCTTAGCAACCAGCCCTTTAACATACAATAGTACAGAAAATAGGTCCAATGAATTCATTCTGATTCTCAAGGGGAGAAAGAAATGAAATAATAAAGCCAGTTATGGTGCCGGCACAAGTCCCCTGCAGCACAAACACACTCCGATTTAACAAAAACAACAAGTGTACTTCACACAGTGGAGGTACACCGGAGCTTATTGAAAGACTATTGAAAATATACATGTCTTCACAATAAAAAGGAAATGTTTTGGTTTAAAGGCGACTGAATACAGAGGTAGAAAGACCTCACAAAGTCCTATCGCTGCTCTTCAAATACTTCTGAGTTATGAACTTTTAAAGTTTGGTCCTCGGAGCTTAACGTCATTATTTCAGTGATCCTTTGTATGTTTGTTCTCATCAACGTCTTATTTTCACTGTGTTGGGTTGAAATTTGTCCTAAACGTCCAAGAAACCCCAAAAATCATTTACAAATATTTCTTAATTGTTAGTTAAGTTCTTAATATCCACTGCATATATACTGTATAGTGATTGATTGACTGATGTTGACTTCAAGGTTTTCTATCTTTGTGAGATACCTATTGAGCCCGTTTGTCATTGGGTTCAGGATGTTACAGCTCGTAACAGCTTAGTTTGATGCATACTCTCCAACAACTATTTAAATTTATACGACAAACTTACTCTCCTGTTAAACTTAAAGGGACAATATGTAAGAATTTAGTTAAAAACATTAAAAAATTAAATAAAATCATCAACTGAATGTGGAAAATAACAGTTTTGACGTTATGGTGTCTATTTATTGTGTTGCAGAGAAGTTAGCATGCTAACCAGCTAGCCCTTGCATCAACACACATCTGGTCCCTAAGCTCCCAGTCCGAACCACTAGCTGCATGGCTAATTGAGCTACCTAGCTAACAGCAGCTACAGCTAGCCGCAGTTAACATCGATGCTTAGTGCTCACAGACAGTCGAAATCGATGGACAGTGTTTTGAGTTTATGTCCATTTGTATATAAATAACTTTATATATGTTCTGTACAGGGGAGTTTACAGACTTTCATTTCATTTTAATGAAATGAAAATTTTTTTGCTCCCTGATATTTGTATCAGCATCGGCCCTGAGAAAATCCAGTATTGTTCGGGCTCCACTTTATACATGTTGCAGAACATCCTGAGGGTTTCATGAATGTTCAGCACAAACGGTGAAGTATTGGCAGCTAATGAGGCTTCAGAATACACAAAGACGATGAAGAAAATTTAGCTCCGAGGGGCCGAACTTTAAAAAAAGCATGACTAAATAAGTATTTGGAGTTTAATAGAAGATGTTCTGAATTCTGACCTTATGTCTCTTATAAAAACTCAAGCATACTAAGATCAAGTGCTACCGAAGCAGGGAGCGGTACAGTCTCTCTAACTGTAAAAAGCGAGTCTATTAAAGGTTATTTTTGAGCCAAATCTCCTCAGGCCAGACATTTCAAAACATAAAGGTAGAGAAGCCTTTTTGCCTGCCGTCTTCTGTCTAGACAGCCAGAAACGATCTGTAGCTCTTTAAACTCTGCCCCAGCTAATAAGTCCTTATAGGTTATCCATAAATCATGGAGTAAATTCTCAGGTTCACTGCAGAAAAAGGTGGAAAAATAGAGCAGTGAGGGCTCATCTTTTAATTCAGTTAAAAACCTGCCGCAACATTTAACAGAAAGAAAAATTACAAGTGACTCATCTGCAGGAGAGAAAAGCACTTTCTCCAGCTTCTCCAGGAATTACTCTGAAATGATGTCTTCTAAATGACTGACAAACCGTCCGGTCGGTCCAAAAGACACTGAACTCACTGGCAGCAGGTTGGACACTGGGAGGTGAACAAACACGGATGTACTGATTTTAATCTACGGAGGCTGTAAATCTCAACAGCTTTACATTTGTTTTGCAAATACGACTCCCACACACACACACACACACACCGTGAAACACCTGCACAACAAACAACTCGAAGCGATTCATCTTTTTATTCATAGTTATTGCATAATTTTTAAAAAGCAGAAGTCGTGGCTGCGTACTCGAAGGCCTTTTCACACCAACACGGTGAGTGCAACGAGCATTAGTCAGCTTGTTATGAGAGCAGTGGTGGATACATGGTAGATCCCTGAAGAAAAACTCAAGGTGATTACGGTTTGCAGTAGTGCTGCTTGTAAGCAACTGAACATTACAATCATTAGGAATACAATATATACACACACCCACACACAGCATGTAAACTCCAGGGGGCTGCTGCAGTAGTTATATACAATAAAGTAATTATGACAATTACATGAACGTTCCCCTCCTTCAATAACATGCTTATTCTTAACCAGAAAACAGAGGTGGGAAGTACAAATACTTCATTACTGTACTTCAGTAGAGGTTTCAGGTACTTTACTTGAGTATCTCTGTGACTTCCCCTCTCTACATCTGAACACAAATATCTGAACTTTCTCCTCCTCACATTTTCAAAACAGGCTCGTTTGAATTATATTAATATGACGTGAGCTTCAGTTAGCTTTGACCACAAATGTCCTTCAGAGGGAGACTTTTTACTCTGATACTCTGAGTACATTTCAGAGCCTGTACTCTATTACTTTTACTGGAGTAAACAAGTTGAATCAGTACTTCTACTTTTACCAGAGTCTGTTTCTACACAAATATCTGAACTTCTCCTGGAGGAAACAATGTGTTCACTTTGCCACGTCTGCTAGAAAACTATTTTGACATCTGATGAGGGGGAAACACCTTAAATCTGAGTTTACACAGGTGACATCTGAGCGTGTTTGAAAGCCAATCATAGCCTGACATGCAGCTTACTCAGGTGTGACACCTGATACCTCCAGTGCACTAACACTGAGAGAGTCAAGTAATCCCAAAGTTCACTCTACAGGATTTTAGCCCTGATCTTCAACTCTCCTACGGTTTTTGGAGACACGATCAATATGTGATCCAGGAGCTTAGGGACAGCTCTCCACTGGATATCTAGCAGGCTAACCCTGCGTTCTAATAGCTATACCACCACACTATCTGCTTTAGTACGTCCCAATATGAAGTATGTGAAACACAGTATGCCAAAACCTCCAGGATGTCTCACTGCATCCGGTCACATTTTGCAGTAAGCAGGCCAGCATGCTTCTCCGTCTATTCTGACCCACGATCGTCACATACGTCACCGCGTGTTGCGTAAATATAAACAAAGCTGAGCGAGCACAAACATGTGACAGCTCACTGGCACAGTCTAAGTACCTTTTTCTTTGTACAGCAACATTTTCGTGCCAAGGCTGCGACGGATATAGAAGCAACAGGGTGAAAGTTCAAGGAGCTCCGTCATGACAAAGCAGTAGGTACCGACTGTACACATACTGCATGTTACAGTGTGTCCTTTGGAAGGGCAGCTGCAGGAGTACGTCCTGCAGCTGCCCTTCAAAAAGTAAAAGTAAAAAGACGTGTCGACGGCCAGGAACGAGCGACAGCCAATCAGAGCAGACATTCCTGTACCGTCTCCCTCTCTCCTCTGCCGTCATCCACGCAACCCAGCAACCCTTCATCCTGCATTTATTTGTACAGAGCGAGCACAATAATAGAAACACATGAGAGCGTATTTCCTTGTTTTTTCACTTTAAATCAGGGCACAAAAATCTTGGACCGCCTTATTCCCTCGTCACGTCCCGCCTGTATGATCTTATAACATGCGTCTGTCCCGGTCTCTGATCAGTCGCGTTCTGTGCAAACCAGTAACGACTGCAAGGCTCCAGATTACAGGGCAGAAAGTTGTGTTGTGTGAACAGACGGCGATCTTTGAAAGTCGTGCAGCGAGACGAAGGCAAAGGAGACATCTCTTAAAATGAAATTTGCATATTCAGAGAAATGAACCGAGGGAGACGAAGCAGAATCTTTAACTAGTTATTGAACTTTTTGTGTAAAATCCTGCTGCAGCAGAAGTTCTTGCCAGTCACAATTACTTTGCTTTTTTCTAAACAAAGCCAGCATAATGCAGCTCAAGTGTGAGGATTTAGCGAGCATGCTGGTGTTCAGCAGGCTAAAGAGGCGTGACGTGACACAGCAGCACATAACTAACCCTAACCCTAACAGCCTGTGTCACGTTCTGACGTCTCCACCTTTAGACAGACGTAGATTCAGCTCCGTCACAACCTCTGGTGCCAGTTAAAGCTGAAGAACAAGGCCCCCCTTTGCATATTTGTACCTTTTAAAGGGAACAGTGAGGCCACAACACAATATTCCCACCCTGAGCAGGCTAACAGTAACACAGGACTCATAGTTTACAGTGGAGCTGTGGAGCTTTCTTGAATCTAAGATGCATCATGATTAAAGATGTGATGATAAAAGATTTCTGAAGTGTCACTGAACTTTCCATCAGCATGAGGGCGACGAGATGATGACTGAATTCAGATTTTTTGTGTGAACTGTTCCTTGAAGGAGACAATGCTCTGAAACTTACAAAGCATCGGGACGTCATTAGAGATGCACACAATGTTTAAAACCCCACAGATGCAGTAAATTAAACTAAACAGGGGCGTGCACGTGTTGTTCGCCTGCTGATTTCAACGCTTCACTTGAGTCTGTGGCGCTCTGCTTCTCTTCAGGACGTTGAATTAAGAAGCGATCCTATTATGATGGTGTCACACATTCGCTGTTAAAGATGTGTGATATCTTAAGCCCCATATTATCCACATTTCCCTGTTAGCTAACATGATAGTGCTGATATTATCAGAAACCTTACGATCTCCTCTTTCATCTCAGAACGTAGTTGCCTGTATTTGGGCACAGCCGAGGGTTCGCTAATCGGATTAAAAATGTAAGACCTTGTATAGCGTCCGATGGCATTTTGAGGATTAAGAACAGTGTTGGTGACTCCTGCCCCGTCTCTGAGGAGAGTGGCAGGAGAATGGCAGCGGCTACACAATCACGCAGAGCAACAGTTTTTGAACGGCGTACGGGGATCTGATAGGATTAACACAAAACATTTCTCAACATCAGCTGCTAAAACAAGGTCATATAGAGCTGAGAGGGGGAGTGTCGCTGCCGCAGGGCGCTCGTACACACCTGAATCTGTGGGGTTAAAATGTTTATAGTCACAACAGCAGCCGAGCTCAGCAGGCTCCCTTTAAAACCAGAGATAAGTCTGTGAGAGGAGCACGTGGCCCAGGTGTTTCAGCAAGAGCTGCAGCTATTAGTCAAAGTAATGTGATAATTGATTAATCTTTTCTGTTAACATTTGTTAGTTCCAGTGTCAGAAATGTGAGGATTTGCTTTTCTTTTTTATCTCTGATTGTAAATGAAGAGTTTTTGGGTTTTGGACTGTTGGGTGGGAAGAAGCAGAGGTGGTATAAAGTCCACACATTGTTTCCTTCAGTAGAAGTTCAGATACTTGTGTAAGCTTGTCCCAGCTGTTCCTGAACGCACCACAAAGATAGTTGATGGTTGAGTCTCATTCCCAGGACGTCAAACAGCCACATGTTGGGTTGGTAAAGCATCCCGAGCAGCAACAAAGTGAGAAAATAAGAAAATCTCTGCAGATACGAGACACTAACACGCCTTTTCTCCCCATTCCAGCCTCCCTCTCTGTCTGTTTACGTCTTTTACGTCTTTGTTTCGTCTCGCTGCGTCTGAAATCAGTCTTGTGATGTTGGGAAATAACAATAATCCATAATTCACCTCAAATGCATCAAACTAAAGTAACGAGGCTGTTTGAAGCTGTGAGGAGGAGAAAGTCCAGATGTTTGTGTTCAGATGTAGTGAGGGAAAGTCAAATACCTGAAACACCTACTGAAGTACAGTCGTGAAGTATTTGTACTTCCCACCTCTGCAGAGAAGCAATCTGAAGATGAAACTGTTGATGAGCATTTTGTTGCAATTCTTTGACATTTTATAATCTAATCTATGTCCAACAAGTAACAAATGAGTCTTATATTTATTGAATGTGTCCACATTCATTTCCAACGCAGAAGCAAATTCTATACCCCGAAAAAATCCTTGAAAAACCCTCGAGGGAACCAAAAATTAACGTGTACAAAGCGATTAGATAACACGTTTAGGAGGCTCTTTTTGCACTGATGAATACAGGCGTGTCTTCAGATTCTGGCCTTGGGCACAACATTTCGAGAACCTCTCATCTCGACAAAGAAAACGATGAATCATGAGAAATAATCTGCAGATGAATAAATAACGAAAATAATCTTTCAGTTGCCGCCCTATTCTCAGTCTCTGATTCACACACGCGCTGCAGAGAGGCTGCTGCACGCTGCGTTCACGCAGATCGTTCCTCATGTGTTCACACATCTGCTGCACACCAGGAAACACCGTCTGTCGGAGCGCGTGTAGCTTTAAGAGCAGGCTGAGCGGTGAGTCAGGGAGGTAGCCAGCGAGCGGCCGACCTGTGCTGACAGTAAAGTCCTCACACTAAACCTGGAAAGAATTTCTCACAGAGCCGACTAGCTGTGCTGATTTGCCTTGAGGGTGTGGAGGAGGACTGATAACAGGGACATGCTGCAAGCCCAAAACACACACACGCACACACACACGCACACACACACACACACACACACACACACACACACACACACACATACAGTGTTGTAGAAAGTACCCAAAAGTCATATTGTGTTGAATCTTATCACTTGCTGTATGACTTTAGTGAGAGTGTAAGTTGCTCATACGAATACTACTCGAGTTAAAGTCTTAAAGTATCTGATATTAAATGTACTCAAGTACTTTAGGATCAAAAGTACTTTTCTGACGATACATTTAAGCAGTTTTTTTAATTATCTGAATTATTGGAATCAGTCTTTTCTTTTTTTTTTACTTTGTAACTTGTAACTCAAGTTAGCGGATAAAAGTAGTGGAGTGGAAGTACAGGAGCAGAAAATGGAAATACTCAAGTACCTCAGAGTTGTACTTGAGTACAGTACTTGAGTAAATGCAGTGATGTAGTGTCACTAAATACATTTACTCAAGTACTGTATTGAAGTACAATTTTGATGTATTTCTACTTTACTTAGTTTTTTCCATTTTCTACTTCTTTACACTTCCACTACATTTACTTGCTAACTTTAGTTACTAGTTACTTTGCAGATTACATTCTGCATCAGAGCCAAAGTAAAGTAATTGTTAAATTACTTTATCAGCAATCAGATACAAAAAAACAAAAACATGGATGCTGAATATCAGGTCTCACTTTAACTGAAATGAAATTTGAACATTAAATCTTTTGGGGTACTTTTTTTTTACGACACTGAGTAAATGTACTTAGTTACTTTTCATTACTAGTAGCAACTAAAGTTATCAATTACATGTAGTGGAGTAAAAAGTACAATATTTGCCTCCAAAATTCAGCGAAGTACTTCCACTTATTTTCACTTCCACTCTGCTACATTTACTTGCCAACTTTAGTTACTAGTTACTTTACAGATTACACGCTGCATCAGAGCCGAAGCTGCACATGTTTAAATGAATTCATCAGCTAGAAAACATGGATGCTGAATATCAGATCAAACTTTTACTGAAGTGAAACTTGAACATGAGATCTTTTGGGTACTTTCTTGAGTAAAAGTACTTAGTTACATTCCCTCAGACACAGGGCCACACCTCGCTGCAGTCCACATTAACACTGCACAGTTACAGGGAGCACAGACAGCCTGATGCCTCTGCAGACTCAGTTCACTCTGACAGACAGTCTATGCAAACCCTGCCCTCTTATCTGACATGCGCTCAGCTCGGGCTCCCATGTGGGGCCCCCACAGGGGTCCTGGAGGGGCAGGGGGGCTTCAGGGGAACCTCCAGCAAAGTGAAGACCCAGTGAAGTCCCCCTCCAACCTCCCAACGAGTCCGCTCGGTGAGCTTACGCAGGAAAATGACTGGTATGCTCATTGAACTCTTGGCTGTTGTCCACTTTTCCTCAGCAGCTCTCACAGACAGTTACACAAGTCATTTACTGCAACAACTGAACATCCAGCCCGAACCAGGAGGCGCCGAACCAGAACACAGAACACTTAGAAAAGGTCGTGATCCCCCGGGGGGGGGCTGGGTGTCGGTGTTTCCAGCCCGACATGCACCGACACCACCAACAACAACACAGTCAGTTGTTTCCCAACTTTCACAGCAGAGTTTCAGGGAGTTTCACTCGGCGAGCACAACGCGCACGCAGCGCCACATTTTGGGAACTTACCGACTCCGTACTTCTCTTTCTTAGTGGGAATCCAACGGGTCATTGCGGAGGAGAGCGCGGAGCCTGCTCAATAAATAAATTACTATATACAAATGCTAAACGAGGACGGGCGGTGGACTCCTGCTCGTCCCGAAGTCTACAGTTCCGCCATCATGACTTGTAAACGGGGAGGTGGGGAAGGAGGAGGAGGAGGAGGAGGAGGAGGAGCAGGAGGGCGCACACGGCCGGGAGCAGGGAGGAGAGGACAGGCGTGAACCAGCAGCAGCCTCCTGAACAACCACCACAACCAGCACAGTGAGTTCATCAGGGAAAACCTGAAGAAGAAGGAGAAGAAGAAGGAGCTGCTCCCCCTCCAGACTCCAGACAGTCGATACCTGCAGCAGCGCCTCAGATCAGAGCTCAGATTAAATCCTGGAGATTAAATGAGACTGACCTGCTGTGCGTCCGGGACTCCTTCACTTTATAAAGCTGCTGGCACAATTAAAGGAGCACTATGTAGAAATTCAAACTCAGAATTTTAATGTTGACAATAACAATGAGGTCATGATACAAACTTTTTGTTTTCCATAAGTGAATAAACAAGCTGCTCTCAGAGGAAAAAAAGGCCTCAAACAGTGTTTGAGGCTAGAAAGGTGGCAGGGTCCGCCACATATAAACAAAGTAAAACAGTATAAACTGTGTTGTCCTTTAAGGTCAGTTTGTTTATTCAGTTTATTTATTAGTTATGCTGCACCTTCGTCAATCAATCAGTCCATGTTGATCACTTGAGCTGTTTTTATATCTTTTATACCTTTATTTTATATTTATTGTCTTTGCACAACAACAATACATTCTGTATTTATATTTGTGTACATGTACAGGTAGATATATACACATGCACCTTATCTCTGCTATCCTATATTTGTATTCTGTGTACTCTGTTTTTGTTTTCTTTATTTATTATTTTATTATAATTATAATTATTCTGCAACAAATCTTTCATTCGCTCTGCAGTAACCACTCTGATTTCTATCACTGTTGGAACAGACAGTAATATTTATCTGTCTATATACATTTTATTTATCAATAACTTTTTACTCTTTCTGTAGTGAAGTCTGAGCAAAACATTTGTGTACTTGTACAACCGGAGGGACAATAAACGGTCACTGGACCTGCATTTCTGTCACGCTTTTCCATCTACTGACCGCTCAGAGCGCTTTACGACACTCACATTCACCATCACACACACATTCACCCATCACACTCACATTCACCCATCACACACACATTCACCCATCACACACACACATTCACCCATCACACACACACATTCACCATCACACACACATTCACCCATCACACTCACATTCACCCATCACACACTCACATTCACCATCACACTCACATTCACCCATCACACACACACATTCACCATCACACACACATTCACCCATCACACTCACATTCACCCATCACACACACACATTCACCAGCACACACACATTCACCCATCACACACACACATTCACCATCACACACACATTCACCCATCACACACACATTCACCCATCACACACACATTCACCCATCACACACACATTCACACACTGATGGCAGAGGCTGCCATGCAGGATGCAGACCTGCTCCTCCTGAGGGGCTTTTTGCTCAGGAATGCTTCGACATGCAGCTGGAAGATCCAAGGAATCAAACCAGCCACTTTGACAAGAGCTTGTTTATTCATTTTTTATATTTTTGGGCATAAAAAATGAGTCGATGAAGATGTTTCTCTTCTGATTAAAATTTCTTCTCCAAAACTACATCGTGCACCTTTAAATGACACTTGAGTTATAATTATAAAATTATCACCAGGTTGATATTTTTTATTTAAAATGAGGTTAAATTGCAAAGTGCTGCTGCTCACGCTGATGTAAAGGAGAGCTGTGAGCATGAATGGACTCGACCTAATATATTTATACACTCGCATGCTAACATATTTTTTGTGGGCTGACCTGGAAGTTAGCATCGGTTCCCTCCAAGAAGCCTATGAGATTTTTCAATTGGATCGGATATAAGCGTGGTCTGTAGTCTGCGGTCCTAAAACCCGGAAATCAGTTAATATCTTTGCCCTTCACGTTCCCTCGTCTGCTAACGAGTGTCTAAATGAGACTACAGAGGTTGTCGGGGACATTAAACGTCCTCACAGCGAACACGGAGACTCATCTACTCACTAGTCCGTCTTTACAGGCCCACTTTAGTTACAGACTATTCTAACTCTGACTTTACAACTTGTACGTTGATCAGTTTATAGAAAACCTGGATAGTAATTGTGCAGTAAGATGTTTAGTGGTGGTGACGTTTAAGTCATGTGACCGTGATGTCGCCTGTTTACAGCCTAACATTAGCTTTTTACTGCTACACATTTAATGTACACAAGTGGTGTTCATCTGTGGAGATGATCTTGATAAAACAGAACCTGCAGAACCTGTCAGAATCATAAACTTGTGTTTGCCACAGAGAGTATTTTCAGCAACGATCCAAAATCTAACTGGGTCATGATTTCTGGAAAGAGACGCTGCTGCTGAGTTTTCCAAATATATTTTTTTGGCGCTTTCGAGCGCCACAAGCCGGGCGCCATCTAGTTTCATTATACTGGAGAGAAGGTGGACGTCTGCACGGCTGATGTGTCTCAAAACAATCTCGAGTTTGCCTCCAAAAAACAAAGAATTAATTCTAAAACATGGTCTTTAATCATGTCATTAATCATTTTCCATAATCTGAGCATGGCAACAGTCACTTTGCACAGGAAGTCAGTCAATTAAGGAAACTTTCTTGCATGTTAAACCATGACAACATGTGGTTTCTTTTGGCCCGTGACCCACCATTAAATTTCAGTCTTGGCTCTCCAAGGCTAAAGGTTTGGCCCCCCCTCGATCGAGATGGATCAATGGCACTAGCTAAGAGGGAATAATATGTATTTATGATTCTGGGGTGAACTGTCCCTTTAAATGTCATGCCACCAGGCCAGTGTTTCCCAAATGGCTGCTCTCCTCCCTCCTTCCCTGCCCTGTAAAGTAATTTACAGCTGCTGGCTGAGATCTGGTAGTCCACTTAGCCTTTTGTTTGCCCATCATGTGTGTTTTTTTCCCTCCCCGCTGCCTCCGGTCAGCCAACTGGTGCTGTCAATAATGTTCGAACATCCAACGCTTTTGTTCGTTCCCTTTGAAAGTGTGATGTCTGTTGTGATGTGGCTGCTTTTAAAACACAGCTTGTGGTGAATTAGCACCGACAGAACGCAGTCTGATTGAAGGCTATTATTGGATCTTATTATGTAGAAATCTATTGAACATATGGCAACTGCGAAATAGCATTGTGAGAGGCTGTTTACCCGCCAAAACTATAATCAAGAAAAGATGAATTTAATACCCCCTTTTCACCACATAACACAAAGTTAGAGGCATACATATGTGAAGTGTTTTCTTGTTTTTCAGACCGAGACGTACATTTTTCCTCTCTGCTGTAAGTTTAATAAAAGTCACACAGCTCACGGGTTCAGACAAATTGACTGAGCTCATCCTGAAAGTAAAGCAGAGATGTATCTCGCAGCCATACGTAGAATATCCACTTATAACTGGAGCTGTTACACATGATTATTCTGACCTATTTTCCGTCTGAGCTGCAGGTGCTGAGTATTTGAATTTACTGTAAATCTGCTCGTGCCCTTTTCACCTCTGACTCTCCTCGTTCCTTCAGCAGAACCTCCCGCACTTCCCCTCAAATGTGAGGAGTTGATAGTTCAAAAAGTGAGAAAACAATCAAATCTACAAAAAGGAATACAATATTGCCATCAACTGACTGCTTTGTGCTATTGCATACAGGAGAAATACCCATGAAAAACCTCCAGATTAGGTCACATTTAGTTGTGACATGGTTTTTTAAGATATCTGCTCCGATGCAGCTAAAACTGAGAATCTTTAAGTTCATCTAATTCAGCGGGTGGAGTGCTGGTCCAGGTTAGTTTGCGTGCGCGTCTTACATTAGTGTGTTTAACATCTCGACAAGCAAACAGAGTCCAAACTCTTGAGTTCATCTGGAGTTGAGGACTCTGTAAGCGATAGGAGTCGACAGGCTGAGTTTTCACAGGAGAGCTCATTTTCTCAATAAGATCATATCATGTTAAGTCTCAGACATCCAACTATTAAAACTAAAGCAGCAATCCTAATCTCAGTAATAAAAAATACATGCAGACGTGCGGGTAATAAAACGGGTCTCGTTTTGTGCATGAGAGCGAGGGAGTGTTCTGGTGCGAGCTGGCTGTCGTTATTTTAGATAAAGAAGAGATGAAGCTATTGTCTGGAAAAGAAGGGAATCCTCTCCGTTTACTTTGCCTCGGGGCTTCTCAGTGTGATGCCAAACAGGCTCACTATGAATTAACATTTAGCATGACAGACACTTGAAAGAATAATATCTACCATCCACTTCCCCACACTCTGGAGCATTGGATCAGTTTGTGTGCAGGCAGGCTCAAGTGCACATGTGTGTTTTAGCGCAAAGATAGAGCACACCGAGCATCCATATGTATGAAACGTAGCGTTTATATGAAGCTTGACCTGGTTTGACTCGGCTGTTGTTCGGAGGCTGACATTACTGAAGTTGGTGAGCTGTGATTTCTCTGATGTGAGGGAGTATAATGCTTCAGAGAGCGCTGAGTGGTCGGCCTCTAAACGCTGGTTGTAGCCCCCGCTGAGGCGTTCAAGTCCTGAGACAAAAGCAGACAAAAGGCCTAATGGATTTATGGGTCCATTGCCAGGACCACATGACGCCAGAGGCAAATTGGGCCTCAGCATCCACCTGGCTGTCTGGCAGCAGAATCAGGTAATCGTCCGGGCCTGCGGTGCTGTAGCAGATAGGTCAATGCACAAGAGCTCAGTGTCCTGGGGCAGAATCTGATATGCAGTCTTGGTGCAGTCGCATCAAGACTTTTCTACCTTTACAGAATATATAACAGATGTTTCTTCTGTCTGCCTGTCGCCATGGTCACAGTGTGACGATACAAGGTCCCAGTCAACACGTGTCTGTGCTAATATTGACACCTACATGGATTCCAATATATTTACTCTGCTTGTGATCCATCCTTTGGTTTGAAAAGGTACAGGCTGCACATAAACTGTCGTTTTGCAATGGAAGGTTTAACTCAGACATGACAGACAGTAAATGTATAGTGCTCACCCAAAAAATGAAAATGTTGTTCCTCATGCTGATGGAAAGCGTCAGCGCAGCCCGTCTGAAGCAGGTGCAGGAGCTCAACAGTGTGTAGATGGTGTAAATAATGTGGATGGATTTCGAGGGACTTGGATTACATTTAGTGTTTTGTTTTTTTGGGTTTTTTTACGTTTCCTAACTCAGTTTTTTAGGAGAAAGCTGCAACGTTGTTTCGCAGCACAGCTCCAGAAATGTTTGGCGGACCATAAAACTTCAGCCGACCTTCCATCGGCACAGAGGTGAGGGGATAATGACTTTGAATTTTCATTTGATATGATCACAGTCCTCAGGTGAGGCAGGGTGAGCATATTATACCCACAAGTCTAACATCTCATTTCCAGGTCGTGATTCATGACCGAGGAGGTGCCCTGAGGCTCCTGCATTTGTCTCCATATGACTCAGTGAAGCATCCTTTGTACCCCTGTAGCGGGTACAAAAGGCCATCTGAAAACTGTAGCTATGTGTACACCAGGAGAAAGCGAGTATCTATTTTTAGAGCGAGAGTGCCACATCTCTAAATGAAATAGGCTCTGTCTGCTGTCTTCCAGGCAAATGTGAAGGCTCATTCAGCAGAGCCTTTTTAATTAGGTGATTCTCCCAGATCAGCAGAGGGAGCCACAGCTCTTATCTGAGACGTCCTTTTCTTTGTTGAGACAAAGCGTAGCTGTGTGACAACCAAACAGACAGACTGCAGCGTGACCACCCTCAGAGTCTGGACCGCAGCCCGAGCTGTCTGAGAAGAGTGAGCCTACCCACCTTAAAATCTGAAAAACATAATCAGGACGTGAAAGGAGGAGAAGGTGAATCATTTTTTCTTCCAAAGACATGGAAAACATTTCCCCCCCAGTATTCATTACCAGAGTCTGAATGTAAAATGTTTTTCAATTGCAGATGCTGGATTCTGGTGCAGCGTTTCACCTCAGCATCAATTTTGGTTGTCAAGGTTATAATGCGGGCCTGAGTACAGAACCAAATAGCAACCAGCGATGTCGGAGCTTTGGTTTGAAGAATAGATTTCTGACATCGAGTCCAAAAACAGAATATGGCTGTATCTTCTATCCTCATGAAATGTAATATGTCTTTGTTGTGATGGAGAGCTGATATTCTTTTCTGTATGGAGACAATGATTCATTGATTCGTGACTCATGGCCAAGACAGACTTTACACAATGTGCTGTGAAAGTCTAGGAAGAACTGAAGGTCAGCTGGTCCGATTTTTCTTTTTTTCTTCCCCGACAGTTGTAAAATAAGTATAAGAGAAAAGTCTCTTCTTCTTAAGGAAATTTAAGAAAACTAAAGTCCAGTTCCAAGTTTTTGTCGGCTTTTACAAAGGAGCGACCGAAAGCATCCGTGAAAACATCTCAAACTGGAATGGCTCGTTTGCATCCCAATCGCCAGAACAAATGTGATTGTACGTTTCTGCAAACCACAGATATGCTGAAACTTCATATTTCCTTATGTTGCAACTTCATGTTTCTTTCTGTTGATTCAGGCACAAAAACCACTTGGTTAGGGTTCGAAAAACATTGTGTTTTGGCTTAAAATACTTCCTTTGGTCACCACAAACACGGCTGGAAATCGTCCAGAGGACTTTTTTTTAAATATCCAGTGGTTTTGTTCTTACAAACGTTGAAATGCAGTCTCAAACTGCAAACACTGGCTTGGCAGCCTTCTCACCTGTAACTCCTCCACCTCCATCAGGTCATTAACATGTAATGTGACACGTATTGGAATATATGTTATGCAGCCTATGACACGTACAGATGTGAACGTATCAGTAGTTTGCAGAAATGTGAGCTACCGACATTTTATTCTGGCAACTAGTCTGTGAGGTCGTAAATCTCAAAGCAACATGCACACAAACAAAAAAAAAAGATATTAGGGGTATCAAGGATGAGTTCAAGATCTCCACCTGTCGTCTGGTGGTCTGGATCTCCTGCCATCTGGCAGCAGGACAGGAAGTCTCTACAGCGGGTGATTAAAACCGTCCAGAACATCATTGTACTCTTCTACAGAGCATCAGTGACTTCGCTGAGCCCACTGAGCCAACAGGATTGTGATTTTGGGCTGTAGAAATAAAACTGATTTGATTTGATTTGCAGTGAGATGTCTGCACAGAGCCCGAAGGATACTGAAAGACAACACCCACCCAGCCACAGGCTGTTCACCCTGCTGCCAGCTGGCAGGAGATCCAGACCATCCGACTACAGAACAGGCTGTGAGACTCCTGAACTCATCCCCAGCACTCCATCATGAAGAGTTTTTTACTCACCCGATAATTGATAATTATCTATCAGTTATTATGTCTATTTCTTGTTATTTTGTGAACATGCAGCTTCGGGAATTACAACAAAGATTTCACAGCCTTGTCACAGAATAACACGTTTTCAGTTTACGTTTCTGTGAACCACTGATATGTTCACATTTGTTCGTGTCATCGGCTACGTACCATATTTACATTTCAAAATATGTGTCACATCACGTTCACATTACATGTTTACAACTTGACTTCGATATCAGGAGGTGGAGGGGACGGTGGTGGGTTTAGAAGCCAGGGATCGCAGTTCGAGACTTGTTTCAACATTTGTAAGTGTGAAACTACACAATGTTTTTGAGACGAGCTCGGGACGATTTCCAGCCATGTTGGTGGAGACAAAAACCCGTAGTTTAGGCCAGAACTTGATCTTTTCGTAGCCCTAACCAAGCACAGCATTGTCACAACATAAAGTAGAAAACTGAACGTAAAGAAATGTAAAGTTTCAACACATCTGCGGTTTGCAGAAACGTCCATCGCCAATATTTATTCTGGTGATTGTGTTGACACAGTCTTGTGCTGCATGGTTTCCTGTGATGCTATAATCATTCTGAATGTAGATGTCAAACACAGAAACTGGATATCTCTATTTTGGGTGACTGTACTGGTGCTTATTCCTCTTACCTTTTTCACAGGAAACCATCTGCTGCCGATGTCTCCCGCTGCATCTTCAGCTCTTTGTTTTTCATCAAAGGATGGTGTGTTTGGGAGGTCTCGGTGGGCCTCAGTGACGGGTCTCTCTCCTTCTGACACAGTGTAGGCCCACAACAGGGAGAGGGAGTTATAAGATTTATATCCCGGGCTGTTCCCATCCCGAATGTGACGGATGAAATAAAGGATGAAACTCGATATCTGAGCGATGAAATGTGGTAAAAATAATACAGCTTTGCTTTGATATGCCACTTTTACAGGGGATCCGTGTCCCATCATGCCCTGAGATAGACACACACAGTACACAGACACACACAAACACACACTGTACAAACACACACACCCACACACACACTGTACAAACACACTGTACAAACACACACACACACAGCCTTGGCCATGAGGAGGTTTTATATATCCTGCTGGTGGTTTACTGTAACTATTGTGAAGAGCTCGATCGTTGCTTCATCATTCTGTCTGCGGGATGGTAAGTGCATTAAAGGAACAGTTCGCCAAAAATTATCCACTTTACTTTTTCCACAAAAACATTTCTGGAGCTTCACAGCAAAACATCGTTGCAGCATTCTCCTAAAGAACTGAAGTAGCTGGAGACTTGACGTTAAAAACCAACCAAAATATACATGAAATGGCTCCATACAGCTCGTCTGCTGTAATCCAAGTCTCCTTAACACCAGAGATCCCAAATTGATTTTTAAAAGATGTTTCTTGTGAGGTGGTCGGGTCAAACGTTCATATCCAGTGTGAAGGTGAAAGTCAACAGTGAGCTTTTTTAACTTACTAACTTATTTAAGCTACACCACACAGTCTGAAGTGGGTGCACACGCTCAACTGCACATCAAGGGTGTAAATAACATCCTTTCAGACCAGTTTAGGATCTCAGGGCTCCTGGAGACTTGGATTACTCCGGACCAGCTGTATGGAGCCGTTTAATGTTTTTTTTTGGTTGTTTTTTCTGTTTTAAAACAAGTCTCCAGCTGCTTCAGTTGTTTCGGAGAATGATGCAACTTTTACTGCGAAGCTCCAGAAATGTTTTGTGGACTACGAAGAACGACAAAACTTTTCCTTTAAAAATCCAGCCAGTACTATATCATGACCGTACTTTTAATCAATAAGAGAACATTAACAGTATTGCTGTCTCTTTGAGTGCTGAGAGGTGTGTGTAAGCGAGGCCAAATCCATTGCAAAGTATAATTTAGGATGATTAAATTGAGTGCTCCTCTGGAATGACTCCGTCTGTAGCAGCTGAGAGCAGCAGAAGGAGGAGGCTGGTGCAGTTTAGCTCGGGGCGGGGTAGACCGAGGACAAGGAGGACGGAGAGGGAGAGGAGGAGGAGGTTGAATACAGACTGGGGCTTTTCTCTGACACAGGCAACATGTGCTCGTACGTGAAGCACGTGCACTAAGTGTCATTATGTGAATACTTAATTAAAGGTTGATGCAATATTTGTGCGTCAGAAACATCAAACGGATCCTCACACACCACATCCACTCCTGTGTGTGTTTGTGTAACTGTGTCCGAGATATGATGGATAGAGTGTGTGTGTGTGTGTGTGTGTGTGTGTGTGTGTGTGTGTGTGTGTGTGTGTGTGTGAGTGAGTGAGTGTGTGTGTTCGGGCTTCATCTCCGTGATTGGGATTGCATCTCTGCAGATGCCTGGAGGAAGCCTCTGGTCTCTCAGCCTCTTTACAGGGTAAATAGCAGCCCGTCCTCTGTCAAGGTTTAGTGCAGTGAGTCTTTCTCCTCTCTCTCTCTCTCTCTCCCCCTGATTCCTCCTTAATCTCTCCCTCTCCCCAGTGAAATAATGAAATTGCGCTCCCTCTTCCTCGCTCTCTGTTGCCGTCCTGCGTGATTTGACACTTAGCCAGATTCTTTGGTGCAGCAGACTAGCTGAGTCATAAAGGTTTCAGTGCGCCCTGATTTATGGACAGTGATGTGGACGAGGGTGAGGCAGCAGGAAAAACACCGGTGTCAGCTCGCTGATCACACACACACACACTGGACGGAGACGACCTGCTGACTTCAGATAAAGACAGAAACGCTGCTGTTACTCATTTCTTAGATACCAAACTTCTGGTCTTCTTTATTGGCCAATCATGTTGAAAACGTGACGCTTCATACTGTTTGATGTGATTTCTGCAGACTTTTCTTGTTTGCTGTACTTTATTGTGGTGTGATTCATCAGTAAGGGCCGTTTGGCTGCCGTCTGTACTTTTTCCATTAACCTCCATTAACATTCTGGTGAGAGAAGAACATTTTGTTTTTAAAACCTGACTGAAAATGGAGCCTCGGCTGATTAGCAAGTAAAACTATCCTGCCTGTGAGACGAGTCACAGAGCTTTGACGTGAAATATGATTCTCTGCTAAAGTGTTTATTCATGTTAAATGTGATTGACAATTATTACAACCGTTCCAAGTGGAAATGAAGAAGCCAGGCGCCAGCTTCAGGTTGACAAGGTTTTTTATTCAGGTTCAACGCAGCACATGTAAAGAATTATTTAAAGCACTCAGTGAGGACTTAGTAAGGCATTTCAAACTGGGTATTGCACATACAGACAGTTGTTCAGGCATGTTTTGGTGACAGTAAAGCACAAAGGTGTTTTGCAAACAAATCTCCACAAAGCAGAATTTCTACCTCCGACACTTGTCACATCCTGTCTTCATCAAGTTATTGATTAGCTGTTTGTTTTCTTTGCTGGTAGAGTGAGCGTACATGCTGTGAGTCACTCAGACGATTTATTCACCGACATGTCGTCTTCTGATTTCAAGAGCTTTTCGTTTTGGTTTGAATGTGACAAACATCTCTGAGAGCACCAGAGAAGACATCCTTCAGCTACAGAGCTAGCAGGTTATTTTTAAAAGCATTCAGATTTAAGCTTTCTTATCTGTCGTTTTTCCATCTTTCTCTCCGGCATCCTCTTTTTCAGGTTCTTCCTCCCCCTTCTCACCCTCTTCATCACCCTCGTCGTCTTTCTTCTCAGCATCCTCCTCTTCTTGAGCCTGGCCCTCCTCTCCTCCGTCCCCCTCGTCTTCTTTCTCTCCATCCTCTGCCTCACCTTCTTCATGTGAGGAGGGAGAAAAGTTAGAATTAGTTTACCACCACACACAAATCAATTCAACAAATGTGACCACACTAACCTTCTCCATCTGCTTTTTCCTCTCCCTCGTCTTGTTTTTCCTCCTCCTCCTTTTCTTCCGCCTCAGCCTCCTCTTCCTCCCCCTCTTCTCCCTGATCCTCCTCTGCCTCTGCCTCCTCTTCCTCTCCCTGCTCCTCTTCCTCCTTCTCTTCCTCTTCGACCTGCTCTTCCTCCTCCTCCTCCTCTTTAGGAGGGCTGGCCTCCGCCTGCTGTGCTTTGCTCGCGGATATTGTCTCCTCTGTGGAGAGTGATGAAGTGTACAGGCGGCTGCTCAGCAGGTACGGAGCTGCAGAGCTCAGCTGAGACTGGAAGGAGAACTGTGTTCTTCCGTAGGATGGAGTAGCGTACATGAAAGATGCCGGTCCGGCCACATTCAAGCGATTCTCCTCTCCTTCGAGGAGTTTCCTAATAAAATAAGATATGTATCGTAAGGAAAAGAGATGCTAAACTATCGTTCTTGGTGGCATTCGTTTAAATCACACAGTTTTACAAAACACTCACCTGTAGGCTGCGATTTCAATATCCAAGGCCATCTTCACATTCAAGAGGTCCTGATAATCTTTCAAGTAACGAGCCATGTCGTTCTTGTTTGCCCTCAGCTCATCCTCCAGTTGACCTATTGTATCCTGCAGGTAGAAGATAAATGAACATGTTGGTGGCACAGGACTGACAGCTAATCTTTGGGGTCATTGCAAGTGAACAAACTGGCAGCCAAAAAATGTAGAAATATAGAGAAATTATTTCATCATACAAAGCACATTGAGATGTTTGCGGCCTGTTCCTCACCTGCAGTGCAGAGATCTCAGCACTCTGTTTCTCCTCCACGTCCTGCAGTTGGTTTTCCAGAGCGTTATTCATCTCACGGCAGGCATCGATCTCCAGCGTCTTGGATTTGAGGAGCCGGCGGTAATCTCCAGCCTCATCTTTGGCAGAACGTGCACTCTCCGTGCTGCGAGCAGAGCCTACTGTCATCACATTCATCTTGCTGCAGAACCAGTCTTCGGCCGATTGAAGGTTTTGTTGTGCCAGCTTCTCGTACTGGACTCGGATGTCACGGAGAGCAGCAGACAGGTCAGGCTTGGCGATCTCCATCTCCACTGACACATCGGCGCTGTACTGTATTTGGGCCTGCAGCTCTGCGATCTCACTCTCACAGAGGCGCTTCAGGAAGGCCAGCTCATCCAGCAGGGTCCCGACTCTTTTCTCCAGCTCAGCCTGGCCCAGTGCGGCCTCGTCGGCTTCCTTCCTGGCATCCATGAGCCGGCCCTCTGCTTCCTCTCTGCCAAGCACTTCATCCTCATAGCGCTTCTGCATGTTCCTCAACACATTTTCCATCTCATCCCTGTGGTCCTGGGCTGCCTGCTTCTCATGGCGGGCCTCTTCTACAGCGGCACGGAGCTGGCGGATCTCATGCTCGTACAGGGCCCGGATGTTGGATGGCTCCGTCTGCCTCTGCCTGAGCAGCAGGAGTTCAGTCTCCAGCAGCTTGTTCTGCTGCTCCAGCTCATGGACCCTCTCGATGAAGCTTGCAAAGCGATCATTCAGGTCCTGCAGCTCAGCCTTCTCCTGGGTCCTGATTACTTTGAACTCAGAGCTGACCTGGGCTGCTTGGTCCAGGCGTAGCTCAGTGGCAGCTGCAGACACTGGAGCAGAGAGCACGGAGGAGTAGCTGGAAACAGCTCGGGCATGTGTGGGATAACTTCTGCGTGAAGATGCATAGGAAGTTATTGGAGCAGAATGGGTTGAGTAAGCAGACCTAGATCCTATTCCTCCACCTGCTCCATATCCTGCAGTGCGCACAACTACTCTCCTCTTGTAAGAAGATGGGAAGTAAGGGTCAAAGCCGATGGAAGTCATGGCTGCACTACGTCTAGGAATGTAGCTGGGTTGACTGCACTGAGAATCTGCATTACCCCGGCTTTTATAGAGCCTGTAATGACTATGACGTAAGCTATTTTTTGCCGGCATGCTGACAGAAGGAATTGATAATGGTGCCAGCCAGCCAGCTTCAGCCAAGGCAGAGATGGGAAGGGAGTGGGGGGGGTGGAGGAGGCGGGGATAAGCAGTGGAGCAACAAGGGACTGCAATAGACAGGGTCACTGAGGACAAAAACGGTATACTGTTACTCCTAAAAACTGCAGAAGTTGTTACAATTTGCCACCATAAATCCTGAGTAAGACATAATGTGTCTGCCTTGTAGCTGTGCAAACTCTTGAAAAGCTTCCTGACGGGCGAGGGGAGGAGAAACAGCATCCTTTTGTAAAAGATGACACAGCTTTGCACTGCTTTGTCTCATCTGTCTGCTGAGTTAGACAGAATATTAATGACAATATTACTATGATCCAAGAAGCAAAGCAAATCATCTGAAGATCAAAGTATTCTGAAGATCCTGTGATTAAAAAAATACCACATCAGTCTGAGAGAAAACATTTTACACCATTAGAAAATGAAGGTTTGCCATCTAGTGGTTGTCTGTTTACCATGCAGGTTAGACATTACAAATGTTGAGTGTAAATGTGTACGACAGATTACACTGATACAACATAATTATCTGGCATAAGAAATGATTCGGATGTTGCCGTCCATGTTTTTCCTAATCTATTCTGCATAAAGTGCATATTTTATAGAGCTAATGCCTCAGAGAGAGCAGTAAGGCTGTGTCATACCGGGTAAATGATGCAGGCTAAGGACATGCTCTGACATGATATAAATAATTAATTGAATAAATAAATAAATAAATAAAGTTGTTTACAGGTTTAGTTTGTAAGAAGAAGGTTCTCTACCTCTTTAAACAGACTGTTATTAAGACGCAGAAAGAAAAGGAAAATAAAAACTGTGCCTTTTTCTTACATATTCACCTTTATACCCAAATAATTATGTTAAGGTGGTTTTTCACCATTTAAAACAATATCCACAAATGAATGCAGGCTCTTTTCTGTACTTTAAGGTTTAAACACAATTTTGAGAGGTTTAAAAACTTATTTTGAGAGTTGTCACACACAAGTGTGAAAAAACTGACGTTAAATTGTTAATTCTGTCTAAATAATTTCAATAATTACTTTAATATCACGTTTTTTATTACAATTAGCGACATTAAAGCGTTTACCTGTGTGATAAATGCCATTTTTTAGCACTGTGCGTGATGACGTACGGTATCGTCTAATATGCTAATATATGATTGGTCACAGGAATACACCCACAGCGTCTTGACCAATGAGCGTCGACTTTACTAATTGGCGGGGTAGCAAATGTCACGCTGTGACGCAAACGGCCGCAACGCTAACAACAACAAAGGATGGAGAATAAATGAAGTTTGAAACTTGCTTCGTGCTTCGTGTTCGCTCATGACCGCGCTGTTTTTTCACACACTGCTGCCTCGTTGTTTTAACAGCAGCGTTACAAGTGCAGTTAAAGCGGAAATGAACGGTAAGACGTCCAAGCTTTGCTGAGTGATGGTCACCCGGTGAAACACAAGCTAGCGTTAGCTTAAATAATGTTTGCTAACGGTAGCTAGCTGCGAGCTGTAAAGTGAGTTATCCAGCCCCGTCGGGGAAGATATAATCACCACCTGCTGTGGTTCCTGGTTGTGTGAAGGTATAGTCAGGGGAAAAACTGCATCGATACCCAACGGCAAGGCTAAGCTAACCAAGCTAAGTTTTGAATGGCATTTTGGAAAGGTTAGCTAATCGATGTCAACCTCCTCTCACTTAGCAAGTGTGCAAAATGATAACGTGACTGCACCGGGTTGCCTTGCTCGTCTCTCTGTCGAGTTAGATTACAGTTGGCTCACATATACACTCAACATGACACTAACTAAATGAACAGAGTTGTTTGAACACTGAGAAGTTGACTGACAGTGGTCGGTAAAACGTGCTACAACAAGGTTTGTCTAAATGTTTGTAGTGTTGCTTTAACCTTCCTCTTTGGGTTTCCATACATTTCTCTAGATCCTCTTAATCACTGCAAACCGTGAAGGCGGCCAGGCTGCTTTCTACACATCAAAATGGTAAGGCTTTTAAATAAGTGCACCTTGTGATCGTGCAGATTATTCCTGGGTTGTATATCTGCTTACTGAAGGGGGTTTGTCTCTTTTCCTGTGCTGCTCTTCACAGATCCGCATAGCAGCACTGAATGCTGCTTCGACAGCTGCAGATGAGTCTCAAGACCCACTGCGAAGCAGCAAGAGTCAGACAAAAGAGGCTCAGGTACAGCCCAGATGCAGATGAATCAGCAGTATCGGGCCTGTTTGCTAATGTGGATCCAAACTGATTTTTCTTTTTCTTTTTTTTTGTATCTGTGTCCGCAGGAAGCTGAGGCGTTTGCTTTGTATCACAAAGCTTTAGATCTGCAGAAACATGACAAGTTTGAGGAGTCTGCCAAGGCTTATCATGAGCTTCTCAAAACTCCTCTGCTCAAAGAGGTAACATATCTAACAGCATATTGTCCACTCAAAACACTATGTGGTACTGTGTGTCTGGGGTGTAAGTGACACCTGCGTAATGCCTTCAAATATCCACCCCAATACACCTCATTTAGTCAGTGAGGATGATCACTTTTAATCCTGCATGATGCATTTCAAATGTAGATTTGCTGTAATCCAGCCCATGTGCAGCAGAATGATTAATCTGCATTACTCTGTGTTTGGTGCCAAACTTAATGTATCCTCTAATATTTTAGGCGATGGCCTCGGATGATCAGAGAGTGGGTCTCAAGCATCCCGGACTGATGTTGAAATATTCCACTTTTAAAAACTTGGCGAGTATGTCTGCAACACGGGATGACCTGGAGACGGCTATGGAGTTTTATTTAGAGGTAAAACGATAAAGTCCCAGTTTTCTTCACTTTGTGTGACTAAGTATCTTGCAGATGTGGTGAGTGACATGTCACATTTTCTGCTCTCTTCTTTTCTCAGGCTGTTATGTTGGACTCCACTGACGTTAACATGTGGTACAAAATCGGTCAGGTGGCTGTGCGACTCATGCGCATTCCTCTGGCTCGACATGCCTTTGAGGAGGGATTGAACTGTAACCCGGACCACTGGCCCTGCCTGGACAACCTCATCACTATCCTCTACACACTTAGTGACTACACCTGTAAGAGATGCAGCATCATAAGCTCTTTCCTCTCATAACCAGTGCAGGAGCTCAAGTATAGAAAGAAAAAGTAACTGTCATGTGCACGCTTTTTCCAGGCTGTTTGTACTTTATCGCCAAAGCCCTGGAGAGGGATCATTGTTACACTAAAGGCCTCGTGCTGAAGGAGAAGATCTTTGAGGAGCAGCCCTGTCTGAAGAGGGACACCATGCAGATGTTCTTGAAATGGTGAAGCCACCTCACTTTTAATTCCTCCATTTTACAAAGATACAAAATTGTCGGTTATCCTATCGTCGCGAAAAAAAATCTTTATCATGCATCCCCAGCAGCTCTATCCTTTCACATCACTGATGAACCTCTGTGCTGCGTTGTGTCATTTGCAGTGATATGTCCATTCACTATGTGGAAGTGGAGAAAGAGGAACGCGACTCCATCGTGGAAGAGGCGCTGGACATGCGGAAGCGCAGGCAGGCTCTTTCTCACCGTGAACAAACACCTGACCTCGTCCTGACTCAGCCCATCCGCTGCCTCTCGTGAGTGATGTGATGTCAGGTGGTTTTTTTTTCCAGTCTGGGTGCTGGATGAAAATTGCTCGTCACTAGAAAATTCACAAACGGGACACTGTACTGCAATTTTCTAGTTCTAGTTAACATTGACTGAATTGTTTCCTGGGCTCAATTTTGCGAACCTGTAGACAAACCTTCACCCCTGATTGTTGTCATGTGTAGTTTTTGTCTTTGCTGTGAATCAGTGACATCTCCTTTTGTAAAGCTAACATTAACAACCTGTTTTTGTATCTCAGATGGAAGCACGTTGGTGAAAGCCTTCTTGCAATGTACCGACATCAGACCACATGTGAGCCCCCACGGCCAAGTCTTGGCCGCAGAATCGACTTGTCAGAGTACCGTGACCGAAACTTCCTCCAGAACCTCCCCCAGCCCAGCAGCCCTGTGAGTATGGGCCAGACCACAGTGCTGAGCAGCAGCCCCAGCTCATCCCTGCCACCGGTGGTCCTCCCTGAGCCAGCAGTTCTGCCCCAACCCAGCACTCAACCTCAGATTACCCCCAGCCAGGCCACCGTGGAGGTCACCACCTCTGCTCCCCCTGTCGGTTAGTTGTTTGTCCAGAGAAATGTATTTTTCGCCTGCCAACATATGATGATGAAGAATTATTTGCTTTCTCAACAGCAGTTTATGTAATATTTTAATGTTATCTTTCACAGTTACAGCAATGGAAGTGTCTCTGACAGATAAAGTGAAGAAGGCTCCAAAGAGGAAACGTGTGGTGGAAGATAGTGGAGAGACGGCAAAGCGGCGCTCGGCACGTGTTCGAAACACAAAATGCAAGAAGGAAGAGAAGATAGATTTTCAGGAACTGCTTTTTAAATACCTTCCATCTAGGTATCTCACTCTAAACTTACTATACAATAAATGAATACATACATCATTGTAGTTCTGTTGATTTAAACTCTGTTTCTGTTTTGTCTCAGGTTAAAGAAGTTTGATCCTGATAATGATGATGAGAGTCTGAGTAATATGGAGACACAGTGTGATGGGAAGGAGGACATGCAGACTCTACATGGCAGCTGCTTGCCTGTTGACTCGGTTGAATACATGGAATCTGGTATGTAGTGCATGATGGATGTTCTTACAATACAATGTTGTGTCTTGTTGCTGTTTTGTCGTATTAACAAACTAGTTGTTTCCATCTGTAGAGCAACAGGATGTCCACAACTTCCTGCTCAACAATATGACCAATGGAGGAATACTGGACCTGCTGATGCGCTACCTGAAGGCAGTGGGTCAGAAGTTTCTGGAGGAGTGGCCTCGGGGGCTGGCTGCTGTGGTGCTGGAGGTCTATCAGACCTGGAGGAAGCACAGCAGTGGTCTTCCTAATCCTCTTCTTCGGGACTGCAGCAACCAACACATCCAGGTAAACCAGAAGAAAACTGCTTCATCTCTTTAATTTCATGACCTTGAATTAGATTTCAGATGTTTCAGACAGACACACTACAGAAAATATCAGTCTCTGCACTATGTGAACAATTCCAATGGGTTTACTGTGGTGGGATATAAAATGTCAAATCTTTATTAGGAACCTAATAAAGTATCTGAGGATGTTTTCACATATAGTCATTTTTAAATGAACCAAACTCAGCCCTCTTAAAGTGGACCATTAGAAAAGGGACTTAGTTCTTTTTGTTGTCACATTGTTGGTTCATTGAACGACTCTGTTCTGTTTCTGGTCCACTTTAGCTCTGGTGGGCCCTCTGTTCTCTTTCTGTTTACATTTCATTCCCTTTGGAGCTCAGACTGCTTTGCTTTATTCGTAGTTTTCATTTGGAACAAGACGGCTGAGGATCTCTCCGATTTTGACGTCTTTGTGTTTTGTCAACAGTTGCTGTTTTATGTGTTCTTTGCTCCATATCTGGAGAGTTGCAATAGTTTCTTCCTCAGACTAAACTACTCTTCATCCACAAGCCTTGCTAACTTAGTCCATGGGTCCCTGTTTGTTTTTTCGGGCAGCCTGGTGTTGTCTATGGCACATTTACAGGTCTGAAATACTACGGCAAAGGGCGAGGTCAACCTGATGACCACAGGATGGGTGAACTGTACTCAACCAAACTCCTAAGGAGATCCGAGTACGGTTCTTTTCAGAGGGGTCCGAGTAAACGCATTATATGCAAAAAAAAATGCTGCCTAATCACTTTAAACTTGTTTGGCAGGCTGAAGGGCCCATTAAAGATTATTTTTTGTGATAAAATGAAGACATTGGTGTTGTCCCAGACACTTCTGATATGTCTAGACTCAATCTGGATCCAGTTTTGGGAACAATCTGCGACTCTGGGGTCAATTGAAGGTTTAACATTATCTTAAATTGAAACGAGGGATATAACTATAGTTATTCATCAGAATTAGGCTCATTTCCTCTAATACATGTTTGTATCTGCTACATTTACAGGAAATGTTGGCAATGAGCCTGGCATGTATGGAGTTGCAGTTGGAGCAATGGTCACACAACAAAGGGAAGACTGGTGAGTACCAGTGAGCCAACCTTTGTTATTTTTGATTGTATTTTTACCAATCTTGGTTTATTGATGCTTTACAGAACTGTGCTGTAGAAGGCTGGAGCTACATTGTGTAGCCTGGAGTGTCATATGTCATATCTCAAGCAATACTGTAAAAATGTTTACCAGACCTTTTAAAGTTGATGAATGTCCTAAAGGGGGCACTATAGTTACAGTTCTGAACATGAAGACTCGCAGGTTTGTTTAATTCTGGAAAGTCATTTGTAGGGAACCACATGTTCACACTTGGCTTGTTAGAATATTTTTTTCCTTGTCTAGGGCCTCTAAGAAGAAGCAGCACTGGTGCTGGCAGTGATGCAGCTGACTCAGAGTTTCCTGGGCAGCACTTCCAGGGTGATTTGTTACTGCTGGCTTTAGGTTCCTCTCAGAAGGACCTTTTCGAGGATGACTGGCTGGATGTCATGGTGCGCGTCTACTGGCTCAAAGCACGATTCCTGGCACTGCAGGTAAAGTTGTAGTTTATTTTGTTTCTTTTTTAAAAATTTGACTTTTGACTACAGCTCGGCCAGATGTGACTTTCTTTCTTGTCCTCTGTCAGGGAGACATGGAGTTGGCCCTGGAGAGCTATGATGTCTGTATCGGCCTTCTGCAGAGCAAACCAAAGACTCCTGAAGGGAAACATTACACCATCAACCTGCCTAACCTGCGTGTAGACGCAGCAATCTCTGTGGAGGAGGTTAGTGCTGATTGATTCTTACATTTTTCAGCACAATAGTATCTATTTTAGAAACTCAAACTGTGAACAAGTCCCCTGAAGACTTTCTTATTGTTTTTGTCTGAGCATTTCTCTTGGCTTTCATCTATCCCCATGGACAGATTGACAAGAGGCTGAAGTCTCTGGAGCGTTGTCAGTCTCTGGAGGAGATCCAGCGTCTCTTTGAGTCTGCAGACTTTGAGTCTGTTGTGCGTCTGCTGCAGCCCACTCTTAATTACGGCGGCAGGAGTAAACCTCTTGAGTTTGTGAGCTCAGCACCAGAGCGGCCTGCTCAGCTGATGCTTCTGCAGGTTAGATAAGCCACAAAAGTATAGATTAAATATACATAAATATCATTCTGAGTGCATGACATGACACTTCTCTGAATTTGAACTCTCTGGTGTAGAACTCGCTGTTGAAGATGGAGGACTACCAGCAGTGTCTGGATTGCAGCGAGCTGGCTCTGAATGAAGCCTTGCAGCAGCTCAACTCTGCTTCAAACAACAACTCTCCCCCGAGTAAGGAGGAGTGGGTCAGCACCATTCTAAAGTTGCTGGATGGCACCGAGGTCTGCTTCACCAAAGACTCTAAGCTTCTAAGCAACGTCCCCCAGTTCTCTAGTATGGCTCGACTGGCAAACAACCTCATTCAGGTGAGAAGGGAACTAAAGACCACACTGGTGTACCTAAACAAACAGTTAAAGGGGCAATTTGTAAGATATGGCCAGAATTTTAGGTTGAAATGTTCAACATTATCTGTTGTCGCTCCAAAGTTGCAGTGGGCATACTCCTGTTAACTAATAGGGCCACTTAGCTCCACTGCTAACTGAGCAACTTGCTAATGGCAGGTGGACCCTCCAGCAAAGAGCATAGTGAGCAGCAGTAAGCTGTAGTTTTTGGTGCAACCTTTATAAATGCTGGCAATTTCTAACAAATTGCACTTATTTTAAAGTGACACTATAATGAGGAACTGATGTGATTTTGATGTATTGTGCGGTCGCTGTTGTGTTTTCAGCTGATTGATCTGAGCATGAGCGTTTCCGACGATCCCAAGGAGCCTTATTTCTTCTCGGTTCTGCCTTGGATCATCCTGTATCGCGTTATCAAACACGAGGAGGCTGCTTTCGACTGCATGCTCCGGCAGCATATGTCTGTCGGGGATGATGAAGGTTTGTTGACTTCTTGTTTTCATGCCTTCAGTGTCCCCTTGGTGTTCATGCCACGGTAGTTGTTACACTGAGTGACCCTGTCAAGTCTCGCTTTCAGATGACTCAGACACTCCCATGCTGCCCTCCTCACTGATGCTCCTGAACACGGCACACGAGTATCTTGGCCGTCGCTCCTTGTGCTGCAACTCAGACGGTTCATTCCTCAAGTTCTATGTAAGTTTGCAAATACTGTACTAATGTACAGCGTGTATATATGCCTTTTTATAATTTGTATGACAGCTTATTTCTTTAATTGGTATGGACTGTTTGACAGAGCTTTGTTCTTATGTTTGTAGGTTAAAGTTTTGGAAAAAGAGCTTGCAGCCTCTTCCAAAACTACCTCTCATCCCTATAAGGAGGAGCTGGAGATGGCCTTGGAACAGTGTTTCTTCTGCCTGTATGGCTACCCGAGTAAGAAGAGCAAGGCCCGCTACCTTGAGGACCACTCGTCTCCACAGGTCAGAAGATTTTATTTACGTAGAACATAAGTCCAACTTAACCAGCATGTAACCAATATATTATATTAGACATTATATTGAAAATATGAAACAAAAAACTCAGAATGTGCCTGAGCTGGTATTTAGTTAATAGCTAAATGGTGCTGAAGAGGCGGTGAAACAGTGAAGAGGTGGTGAAAATGCCTCAAGGCTTTGACTAATTGGCATCATTTCTCACCTGTATTGGGAAACTTACATAAATAGTGTGTGACGGGGAGCAGAATGCCAGTGACGCAGATGTAGCGCCCTCATTGACCCTCACAACGCACAGGAAGTTAGCTTTCACCATTAATGTTGTTTGTCAGCATGCAGGGTACACGCGTTAGTGTCATTAAAATAAATGGAGGCCGTGAAACGCCATTAATGGCGTAATAGCATTAATTCACTGAGTGAGACATGTGAACGTGGTTTGATCAGCCACAAACAACATACCTGCGCAATCAGATCCGCAGCAGCTTACTCACTGTTGTTTAGCTTCTTTCCGTCTCAACCTTTTTGTAGTCGAGAGACAAAAGAGATGATGGCATCATGAGTTTTTTGTCCCTGTATTTAGCTGGATATTATGTTCACTCATTTTTAGTATGTGACAATTAGATGTGTGTTTGTATTGCCCTCTTGGTCAGGTCACTCATTTTAAACTCAATAAGGATGTAACCTGGTTGAATACAGGATATATATGTACATAACTCTGATATTGTGAGAATGTACCCAGCAGAGTGAGTCATGGCTCTGGAGACTTTGTGGAGACAGCCCCCTCTCTCTCATATTTTTGTAATGCACATGTCCAGCCACCAGGTGGGTGTGACTCCCACAGCTGTGAATTAGTGCATTTAGATGACTGGCATTAATACTACAGTGTAAGTGAAGAGTCCCCAGGAGAGCTTGATGGGACTAAATTGCTCTGGCGCAGTGTGTTAAACTCTAACACAGTGATCTGACACTAATGTTTCCTGTGTAATGAATCTGTTCTGCAGGTGGAGCTGCTCTGGTCCGATGCCCACTTCATGTTCCAGTACTTCAAACCAAAGTCGCTGCCTGAGTTTGACAGCTACAAGACGAGCACAGTGTCTGCGGAGTTGGCCAACCTGCTGAGGAGGTTTGCTGGCATCGCCCCCACGAGTGACACCCCCATCCTCACAATGGATGAAGTGGCAGCCTACATCGAGGGCATGTCAGAAAAGGTCAGTCGGTGGGTGAGTCACCAGTGAGTCAGACATGCTTAACACACAAGTTTGAAGTCTTCATAACTTAATAACGTTTGCCAGCTGAGATTCTCCTGATTATTAAAGAAATGTACATTTTTGATCTCTTGAAGGCCCCATGTCCTCCTGAGGGCAGCGCTCCTGCTCCACCAATCGTTGATGAGATCTACTACCTGCTGGCTGATTATCATTTCAAGAACAAGGAGCAGTCCAAAGCCATCAAGTTCTATATGCACGACATCTGTGTCTGTCCCAACAGGTAGCTCATCTCTCTACGCTTCTGTCAGTGCTGCTGCACTCAACAAAACATAATGTAGGGTCATTCTATGGCAACTCACCCAGAAGTCAGAGCTATTTTTTTTTAAGTTTGGCCCTCTGAGATAAATGTAATTTATTTTTGTGATTCTTGCTTATTTTTCACTGAATTGGGTTGAAATTTGTCCTGAACATCTAAAACTATGGTGCGACCAGCATGTTTTTTTTCAGGACTGATTTGATATCGGTTATTAGTAATGAAGAGGAAAAATATCTGACATTTTGGAACCAATAAACATTTGCAGTAAAAATAAAGTACTGTACTTAAGTACATTTTTGAGTTACTTAACTTCAGTATTTCTATTTTCTGCTACTTTATACTTCCACTCTGCTACATTTTATTTGATAACTTTGGTTACTTTGTAGTAATCAGTCAGTGTTGTGGGCAATCACACATTAGTGTCAGACATTGAGTGAGACCACAGAGTATTGTATTTTTTAAATACATTTATTTTATCAGCAGTCAGACACAAAACACACAGATTTCGATAATTGGAAAAATGCTGAATATTGGCCCCGATAATTGGCCAGAGTGTTGAAAGAAATCAAATTAATAACAATAAATCAAGAATGTTTATTTTCAAAAATGTATACTTACACTAGTTTTGACTTTGTTGCTACCAAATGCTGATTCTGTGTTTTTATTTATTTATATCACATCTGCGAGTGATTTGGTCCTGCATAAAAAAACAGTGCCACAGATCTTGTTAATTATAGCCACAGAGCCATAAAACAGACTTTTTGGGTTATTTTGACTTCAGATTTTCCCAAGAAAGAATATTTTAATTCCCTGGAAACGTTTGGTTTGTGAAAGTATAATATTCATTCCAATACATATAAATGTAATGTTAATATATATATATTTTTTAAAATGGCAAATCATCTTACTTTACCCTCACTGTACTTTTACATTCAGTGTTTTTATTCAATAGTAGATATTTATTAGTGAAAATAAGCAGTTGGTGAGGCTGAGAATATACTGTACATACAAAGAATCGCAGACATGATGAAATTTAGCTCATAGGGCCAAACTTCAAAAATTCATAACTCAAATCTAAAGGATTTTGCAAAGTCACATGAATTTTTTTTCAAGAAAAATGCTTGAAATGAATCTGGAGGGCCTGGATGAGTTGGTATGGAATGACATATTGGCAAATAAATGTGAATATGGGCGGCTGATTTTGTTGTATTTTACAATAATACATCAAGTTCAGTCACTTTACTAAAAAGATGTTACCGGTATGTTTCCTCAGGTTCGACTCCTGGGCAGGTATGGCTCTAGCTCGGGCCAGCCGTATTCAGGAAAAGCTCAACTCCAACGAGCTGAAAAGTGACGTTCCCATATGGAAACACTCGCAGGCGGTGCTGAACTGCTTTAAGAGGGCCCTGGAGATCGACAGCTCCAACCTGTCTCTGTGGATCGAGTACGGGACCATCTCATACGCGCTGCATTCGTTTGCTTCGCGGCAGCTCAAACAGTGGCGCAACGAGCTCCCCCCAGAGGTGGTGAAACAGGTGAGGGGCGTGTTCACATGGGCCGAGTTATCTTGTTGCTCATCTGTCACATCCTGTCACTTCTGCTTCCACATGTGAATTCATCTTGGAGCAAATTGATCTGTCGCCTCGAGCGGAGTTACTCATGACGGCTCCACTGTGCGTCTGTTGTGTTTCAGATGGAGGAAAGGAGAGACTCCATGTTGGAGACAGCCTTCCAGTGTTTCCAGGGTGCTTCCCGTTGTGAGTGTGACAGTGATGAAGAAGAGTGGCTCATTCACTACATGCTGGGGAAGATCGCAGAGAAACGCAAACAGACTCCACTGGATTATCTGCAGCTTTACAATAAGGTAAACGCTTCAGGCTATGAATTCATCCATGGTCAACCCATTCTGACCGGATGCAACGTATGCATGTTTCTTTGATTGTATTAGAACAATAATTTTCCAATTGAAGGCCAAAGTCTTAAACTCTTAAATGGCTCCAGAGGCTGAGAAATAAAGGTTTTATTTATATTTAAGTTTTTCAGAAAACCTTCAGGTTTTAGAATTATTTTTTAATGGGTACTTTTTTGCTCCACTGTGAGGTAAAATTAGTCAAAAAATGTAAGTATGTTAGTTGGAACCAGTGTTAAAGAATTGTAGGTTTTAATTTGATTTGTTTTTTCCATCCTGATGATTGATTTAAGTTAAAGTTACAGGTAAAGCACAGGGCTCAAGCTTTGAAGGTGATTTACACAAGTTCTGAGCACCCTGACACCTCAGGCGGGCAATCAGCCGATGTCGGGCCATCATTGAGCGTCTGGAGAGTTATTTCCTCTCACCTCAGCGCTTAAAAGTACAAGCTGGTTGACCGTCAGCTGTTGTGTTCAAGTGCCTTTTTTTTGGCTGAGACAGGCAACAAGAGTCGATGCAGCCATTTCCTTCGTTGCCACTAGTTCTTTATCTATTCTTTGATATATATATGTGTCTGTCTGGGCCCCAACATTAAAGTAGAGTAAAAAAACATAAATAATATGTTTTAAGTATCTGTATTGGAGAGTAGTTTTTCAAATATTTCTGAGAAACTCAGTGACAAAATTTTTTAGAGCAGTCAGTTAAATAAGTAGGAAAATTATTTAAATAATTCAGTAAAATAAAAATCCTCAGTTTAAAGTCATCAGAATAATCCTTCTGTATCAGGTCGTTTGCAGACATTTTTTTTTTCTCTCCCTGGACTTGTTTCATAATCCGCCTACAGAAACAAAAGATCTCTGCCCTTCCACCCTCACAAGATGTTTTTCACCAGAGACATCAATGTATGGAGTTAGTCATAGCTCTGCTGTTCTGATTAGATCAGTGGAGGCAGATGAACTTGGATGAAACGCAGTGTCATGGAGGTCAACAGCGGATGAGGAGGGTAGTGTGAACACAGTGAACCCTGATGTTGGCGCACAAGACTGTCTTCTGCTGATTACTGCACTCCGTCCCTCCATTTTCCCTGTTAAATTATATTGCCATGTGATTGTGTTGGATCTCCTCTTTCTATTTATAGGCGGCACACTATCTGCATGAAGAGGCTGCCAGGTACCCCCGGAAAATCCATTACCATAATCCTCCTGACCTGGCCATGGAGGCCCTGGAGGTAAAACTACCTGTGGCTGGTAGCTCAAATAGTTTCCTGCTGTGTCACATTGATTGTGTTATGTAAGATAACGGTTTGAAAGCATTAACATTTGAAGACGTTGTCCAAATACCTGCGGACCATTAAATGTCTTACTCTTTCTTCTAGCTGCATTTCCGTCTCGGTGCCACCATCCTTAAGCTACTGGAGGCTAATGAGCCCGATCTAGAACATGAGCCGTTGTTCAATTTGCTGGTTGAGGCTGCGACCGGGCCGTTTGCCAGAGGGGAAGAGAAGAGTATGCCAAGCATGCCTAGGTCCCATGAAAAGTAAGCTACAGATGTATAACCCAGCAGGAATTATGAAATAAAGCCTTCAAATCTTAGGCTGAACATTCATTTTCATTGCAGGGAGAAACCCCCCTCCATGATGGATGAGGACTTTACTTGCTCCTCAGTTTGCGTAGGAAACAACCTCAGCTCCTCCCTTCCGTCAGCTGCCACCCCAGGTCTCACATCCCCTCCTTACGTGGCCACGCCGTTTGACCACGATTACGCCAAACGCAAAACACTCCGACGGCAGCAGTGGCAGCAGCAGCGGCATGAGGAGCAGCAGGCTGATGGTACAGTCCCAGTCCTAGACACTGTCTCTGGGGTTGGGCTCTCTGCCCTTTCTGCACTGGGACAGGAAGCCCACTGGGGAGTGCTCAGATTGCTAATCACCATGCTTAATGGCTTTGGTTTCAGTTACAATGATCCCCATGCACTGGGTGATTGGGATGTGGTGAAATGGGCAATATGGCTGCTGATTATTTGACTAATTTGCTATGCCTGACAAAGCAGCAGTGTTGAAACAAAGTGTGTGTGTGTGTGTGTGTGTGTGTGTGTGTGTGTGTGTGTGTGAGAAATAACATCCATTTCTAGTCGCTTTATTGCTGGACTTATTTCTCTCCTCAACAATCATCTTGCCTCTCCTAATATTTTTTTCCTTTTGTTGTGACCTTCTCAAGCCTGAAGCATCCTGGAGTCATCTGTGCAGTTTTGCAGGCTTGTGTGTTTTGTTTTGTTTTTTCCAGCCTCAGTCCGATCAGGTGCTGTTGATCGGTAGCACAACACAAAGGCTGCAAATTCTCAGTGATCCTGATCGATCACTAAGAATTGGATAGAGCTGTAAATCATCAGTTTTAACACGGATATCGATTCTGTGGACGACGATACGTTTGCCAATATCAGTCTACTATTTTGATCGATTTAACTCGGGGCCTGTGATCGATATGAAATGATATCATAATTTAACACAATCGGTTCCAGAAGAAACTGCCACAACTTTTCGCCATAAATAACATAACTAGGAATGGTAATGACTAATCAATTGATTAATTGATTGTTGGTAAATACATTTTTAATCAGTGGAGATGGTCACAGATGCATCAAAAACTGTCTTGTTGCCAAGTTACAAATACTTGTTATCAAATATATTAAAATAAAATACAAAATACTGGTATTAGAAAATGTACTAAGGAGGATATTAAGTTAAAAGATTTTGTTTGTGAGCAACAGACGGGAACACCGCAATTAAAATGAATATTTACTTTATCTGTTCTTTTAACTCGGCCTACTCTGATTTTGCATCAAACGTAGATCAAGTCAGTGGTTACATTTTTTTTTTTTTCGAATGGAAAAAACGTCCCACATATTTCATATATCATTAGTCATTAACTGATAATCTATTCTTAAGGCATCACAAATAACAACACATTAATTGTAACCAGTTAAGTGCATTAAAGTTTACTTTAAACTGACAAAACAATAGTTTTTTGCTAATCACCATTATTGGCTATCGGACTTTTCCTCCACTCATAGCTCAACTATAACTGTACTTTTTCTTTCTCACGGCTTGTCTACGTCACAGCATCTCCCGACTGGACATCGTGGTTGAATTTCGGCCTGCATGCGTTTTATTCAGCCTAAAATTGTTGAAAAAGAGCAGCTGATATGTCCTTAGTGAGAGCAACAGATGCGCCGTTTGTCTGAAATTTAAAATATGCAGGTTTCTTCCTTTTTTAGAGGGGAGTAAATATCCTTTTGTTTTGTTCATGGGAATGTCAAAATGAAGACATCTCCTTAAGATGATACATGACATGGATAGATGTTTCCTCTTTGCATCGATGGTATTGGATTGTTAATGATTAAATCGATTTTGGGGGATTCATGTGCATGTGTGGCAGTTGTGATGAACAGGAATGTTTTCAGCCCACATGTGCTGACGTCTTTTTCTCCCTCAGCTGGAGATGAAAATAGAGAATTTCCTGCTTTTGAAAAACAGGCTTGAGTTGTGCACTCTAATGTGTTAGATGTATGTAATTGTACTGGATGTACATCACTGAGAGCAATGTGTACAATGAACATTACAAGTGACCTTTCTGATTCATGCGCATTAACCATCTTTAATGTACAGGAGCTTCTGGTCCTGCAGTGCTGTGGTCATACTTGTCTTTGCTTGAATTTCAGAGACTTTGTGTGTGTTTGTCTGAGAGAGTTTATGTGGCATTTTTTTGTGTAACCGAGATGTCAGAATTAACAAAAAGAACAAACAGCCACATACTTACACACTGAGTATGTGGCAGAGTTAAAGAAGCCAGAATTTCCATTTTAGGTATTGGATTGAACATTTTGATGAGTTGTAACTCTGTGCTGGGGATTCTGATCCAGAGGCCGTAATGCTGTTTGGAGAAAATAGTCCTGGTCATTCTTTCACATGACAAAACCAGTGACATCCGTTCACCCACCCCATGTGTCATGTTTAGCTTGAATGTGCAAATAACGCAGCCATATTGCCCATGTTGCCAGTTTTGTCACCCTTTCCAGATTCCTTCCTACCTACCTACCTGCCTGCTACTTCTTTGCCTGCTTGCTTTTTACCACCTGCTTTGCCATTTATATGCATGTAGTTCTAATGGGGGTGAATGTCTTCACGACTGGACAACGTCAGTCCTCTGTCACAATCCACTAAACTGTCTGGTGTATCATGTGGTCACATTTTATTTGAGTTTGGTGTGGGCTTAATTTGACAGAAAGTCAAACTCCCCGGCGATATTTCAGAACCTCGCGTGAATCATGTGTTTGCTGTTTTTCCACTAATTGGATATAATTTCCCAATTATGGCCAATTAGTGTGAAAATGTCAAGTCAGAATGTGGCTGGCCTGTTATTGGCACACAAGTCAGAAAATACCCCACCATGCACATGTTTGCTTGTCGGTGTCCGGTGTCTGGCTTCTGCTTAAAGCACATCTGGGTGACGAGACCGTAGGACCTGATTCAGACACGACTTTATCAAAACGTTATCTGGGAAAATGCTCCTGTTATGATCTCCTATCATCTCTTATGATCATCTTCTACAACTTAGTACTACTACAAGTACTAGTTCTGCTTTTTTAAATGATAATTTGTTTTATAGAGCCTGACTGATGCTTGATTTTCGCAGCCGATACAGATTTAGCATGTAAAAAAACTTTCTAGATAACATATAACCCAATATATATAAAGATATGTAATGAGACACGATAGTTTGCAGTTTATCATCCAAAATGTCATCAGTGTCCAAAAACTGAACAACGTTGGGAATTGAATTATTATAAATCAACCCAAGCATCTTTTTATGCCTCCGCACTGACGACAACTGTGGCCGGAGGTGTTATGTGATTGGATTGTCTGAAATACAAAATCTCAAGAACACATTGAGGTAATTTCTTCAAATTTGGTGCAGATTTCCACTTGGACTCGAGGATGAACTGATTAGATTTTGGTGGCAAAAGGTCAGATGTCAAGGTCACTATGACCTCGCAAAACACATTTTTGTCAAGAAGTCATACGATAACATTTTACATAAATGTCTAATATTCATTTATGAAGTGCTTTTGAGGAGATTTCAAAGCCTAAAGATATTGTGATATTATTAAGTCCATTCCGCTCAGCCTTATCATATCGGACAACATATACGGATCAATAATATCGGCTGCCTGATGTATCAGTCAGGCTCTATTGTTCTCTTGAGGTTGCTGCTCTATTGGCAGTAAAATAGGAGATCAGTTATGTGTCCTAAATGCATCCATTCATGTCACAGGCCTTATTAAGTTTAGGAGGGAAATTTAGATTTTCAGAAATACCGAAATTTTAAAGATCATTGAAGTCGTATCCAAACACTTCTCATGTTGTGTGGTTTCAAAGATATTTGTGTCTGAATCAGGTCCTACTTTCTCTCGGGGAGTGGCATTAAATCTGCTGTCAAGAAAGGTAAATGATTGATTTATGAAGAATTTAAGAAAATATATAAATTCAGAGATACAGCTTTTCTTGAATATATTTTAAAACCAGCTCCCCGTATCTTCAACAGCCTCACCAGGGTTTGACCATGATTACTGCCTGCCCAGGTCTTCAATGTGGCTGGCTTCCCTGAATGGTACTGCTCCTCAAACCCACCAAACTCTATAAGAGGCTGTATTGTTCTAATCCTAAAGGAAGCACTGTTTACTGTCAGTTTACACAACTCTTACAGTACAATAGTAACTGTGCTGTCAACTCACTACTGTGAATCTTTTTGAAAAGTCCCTCGTGTGCATTACTCACTGAAATAGCAAAAGCTTGTTGCCCCTCTGACTCTGTTTTACACTTCTCTGCCAAGGACTTTTTTCTTTTTTGCTGAGGCAGCACAACATGGCAATTAAGAGGATTGCTGGCATTTTGGATTTGGACCACTTACAAAAACAAACCTTCTCTCCTTTTATAGCAGTGTGTCATTAGGGATGCACTAATAAGGAATTTGGCTCATGACCTATTTTTGTTTCATAAGTGCATTTATTTATTTTTTTACCCACATTACTACAGGGAATGTTTGACATTTAAAAACAAATCTCCAATCAACAGCTTAAAAAAAGCCTACACAAGTACATGTTTTGGATAATTGGTTGAAATTTATACAATACACTAATCTTAATTAAGATTATCCCAAATGACAGTATATTAACTTTTTTTTAAGTTCATAAACTCAGCTTTTTGGAAAGAAAACAACATATTAATGTGCATTTATCCACCAGTTGTCTTGATCTGGGTCCATGCAACTGGTGGCATGACCTGTGATGTTTTTTTGTTTTGGCAGAGCGCAGTCAGGACAGTGAGGTGGTGATGCTCTCTGACTCCAACTCCACGCAGGATGCCTTCACAGATCCCGCCAGCTCACAGGACAGCAACCACAAACCTGCCTCTGTGAAAGCAAGTTCATCGTCGTCAGAAAGCACGACGCCGGTGAAGGACGGGCAGTTGGTATCGGAGGACACAGGTACACTGGGATTGAAATGTTGGATCTTTTCTGGCTGTGTTTACTTGTTCCATTGCATTGTTTTAGCTGATTGTAGTCATTTCATAATGACAGTGCTCATTAAGGAATTTAAATGTGCACAAAGACTAAAGTCAGATGTGGTAGCTTGTTTAGGGATGCGGCGACTCACCGATTTCACTTTTAACTACGGTTTAAAACATCACAGTTTTGTAACTTTAAGGGCTCAGCTTCTCTTGAGTGTCTCTTTTCTCACTCTGAAAAAAAATATGTACTGTAATGTCCCCTTTTAAAGTTGCGGTGAATTAATCGCTGGTTGTTCAACCAACAGCATTGCGCGGTAGGGTTGGTTTTGCAGGTCCGGTGAACGAGCTTCAACCGGTTTGACTTTGTACCAACCAACTGAACCTACATTTTTCAGGTGTGATGTCAGGTGGAGAGAAATAGCAGGATGTGACTAGTTAGCAGGAGCCAGGGGATAGCCAATTAGCTCAGCTCCACAGGTGGTGCAGTGCATATGTCTTGTTATGATGTACCAGTGTTGAGAGTTGTGCGCTGATGTCACTATTCTACTCAGACTGAAGTCCACAAGAGAAAACTAATCAGTAAAGAGTTGGTGCAGGATACGCTGCAGCTCATTAGCCTTACAAACTGTTTTTGTAGCCTGCAAGAAGCTTCGTTTTGATGCGCTGCTCCTGTTTGCCCTCAAAGTTGCTGCTTTACGTTGTTAATACAAACTCAACACTTCCTGTATCCCTTTCAAATTAAAAGCCCTATAGCATTACAATGGACAGATTTTATTGTGAAACATTATCAGAGACGTGTTGTGGGAAAGTCAATGACTTGTAGGATTCACATTAGCACCGCTTGAACTGTCACTGCTGCAATCTTTTCCTCCGTTTCACTCAGATTAAGTTTTATTTTATTTATTATTTTAATGTTAAACATTTAGGAGAAGAGACGTTGAAGTTGAATGAAAATGAAATGAAAGCCTGATGTGTAGCAGTTGCCCTGATGGACTGTAGTGCTGCTACACTCTCATTCATGTGCTCTTATGTTCCTCTTTGGAGTAGCAGAGTGTTGAAATTCAGTGTTACTGGTGAAAACTTCTTATTTAAAAATGCTTGTGTGATTTTATTCGTGTGTTGCTAGAATACATGCTGTATTAAAATTCTGACGTCTTTTTATTTAAATCCTACTCTAGTATGTCATGGAGAACATTCTGGCATCCAGGCGGATGAAAAAGTCATCCAGGAAGTCATTGAATCTGTGGTGGTGACGCTCCCTGAGGCTTCAGCCCCCAAGGTCTCTGTGGACCCTTGTCCTCAGCCTCTACCTGTCCCAGCCACCCCTCCAAAACCAACCCCCTCTCAGCAGACCACTCCTCAAACCCCAGCCAGTGAGGGGAAGAGGAAGCCCGAGCCGCCCGTTGAGGTGATCGAGGTGCCCAAAGCTCTGCCTGCAGAACGTGCCGAGCAGAGACGAATGCTGCTGGACATGTGCGTCCGTGCTCTCTTCCTCTGCCTCGGCCGCTTCCCTCAGCACTACAAGAGTCTCTACCGCCTGGCTTTCTTCTACAGCAACAGCAAGACCCACCAGGTCAGTCCGCCCCTGTTAACTGATGCACTCGTCCATTCTCATTGCATTTCAAAGGCCAAGTCATCCATTAAATCGTTCCATACACCTATAATCAGTGTCCCCTGTCATTAACGGTGACATTTACAGAAGATGGGGCTTGCTAAGAATTCCTACAATTTCCTCAAAAGTCACATGCTGCAAAGGCTATTTCTTTCTTTCTAATTTTTTTTCCCTTGGATTTTCTTGTGGGTCCGTGAGCTCAGCAGTGAAGCACGACTTGCTGAAACAGCCTGTGTTGGCTGTGAGGCTCTGTGGGCAGAGGTGTGTGTGGGTGGTAGCACAGTGCTCTCTCAGCCAGTTTGGCACAGGGAGTTACCGTTGAGCTTCACTGTGGCGGCATCCTTCTGTCAGCACTCGGTTTTGTCGAACCCTTTTAATGCAGCCTTTGTCCCTACTCAAAACAGGTGAATTGGCCATTAAAAGGTCCAAGCTTTTTATATTTTATGTTTTGTGATATGCTTTTTTTTGACCTGAGAGTGCTGTCTGTGCAGCAGCATGGGTTTAATGGCTCCCAAAGGAAATTGTCTTCCTTATCTGCAAACAAGACTGAAGATCTTTGAAGAATCTTTCATTTTTGTCTTTATTTTTATAACATTACTTATAACAGTCAAACACTACAACTAATTATGAAGTTTAATATATTTAAGTCCAGTAATGATGATTACATTGCGGTTCAGTAAATGCAGAATAACTTTTAGTTAAAGCACACGCAGGTGGTGAGGTTTCCTTCAGTTCTTGTCTCCAGTGGAGTTAACAGCAGCCTGAAGAAAAGAAATGCACCCAGCCTGTTCAGACTTTGGATTAACATCTATCATCAGTGATCAAATAGCTTCTCCCAGCGTTTAAAAACTCTCCTAACTCAACAACTCACAAAAATAAGTGTTTTTAAAGGGAGTCTGGGGACTTTCTCCACGGGCGACAAAGAAGTAGCCTATATTGGTTACTGCTTACTGTATTTGTAAAATTTGACATGTTTACAATAAAAGTAGGGATGCACGATTATATATCGGACCAATAAAGGAACATTTACATTATCGGCAGATAATGAAATTATAGCCGATGACTAGAACTGATAATACGAAGCCAAATGGCTTTAGTTGACTTAACAAGTGCAGCATTTACACACGGTATGTGGCGGTATGCACCTTTTTTAAAGTTGGTTTGCCAGCTGCCAATAAACACACGAAGACGAAGAAGAACGACAACAATGCTGCTGTTGCGTTCATGACGTAAAGCTTGTCGCTGGAGTGGCCGTTGTTTTTCAAGTTCAGAAGAAGACGACACAATTGTAACTCGCAAAACGTGTTCCGCAAGTGTTCGGAGAGGAGGGAAAAGTCTGAGTTTAACAATAAATCTTATTAGAGCTATGGATAATAAGTCACCCGTCTTTGCCCGCTACATCTTAGCCTTTTTACCCTCAGGGTTTGCATAAACTACAGGTTATGAACTTCTTTTTAAAACACAAAAATGTTAAATTATTATCCGTATTAATGCCGTATTAACCACCTCTGAATGTGGTCTGAGTGATCAGATCTCGGATGCAACCTCAATGTGTCTTTTGGGCGTTCACACCTGCACTGAGAGCTGTCCACTTGTTAATACGAGGACTGAACAGGGCCAACAACACAGTCAGTTGATGTGATCCTGTTTAGACAGGCTGCTAAGTTGCCCTCACAACCTGACACATCCAGCTTTAAAAGTCTCACATTGACTGGTCAGCTTTATCCTCACAAGATGGAGGCAGAGGGGGCCCATAATTTCATGCTATAGGCTTCTGTGTTTGTCAAAGATAACATGAAGTGGCATTTGCTTGCTATCTTTTCCAACAGCACTGGTGTAGACACTGATTTGTGAGTCATCACACTGTGAAAAGGGCTCTGCTTTTCCCTGATTGCAAATAGCACATTTTTCTGCTTTTTCTTTTATAACAGATAATAAATCTGTTTTATCACTTCTGTCAATCTATTCTGATGGAGGGCTTTTCTCATCAGAATGTCTGTCGTGTTGTGCTTATACAAAAGTGTACATACAAATGTATGTGGATTTTTTAAATTTATTTATTTATTTCTCCCCACAGAACCTACAGTGGGCCCGAGACGTGTTGCTAGGAAGCAGTGTCCCATGGCAACAGCTGAAGCACATGCCAGCACAAGGACTTTTCTGTGAAAGAAACAAGACAAACCTGTTCAATGTAAGTCAGAGTTTAGCATGCCGGCATGTCATCATGTCACCACATGCTGCATAACACATTTTGTTGTCCCCGGTCATCACTGGATTAATTGCCACTCTATTACAACAACACATTAAATTGTTAGGAAGTCATTAACAGAAGCAGCGGAAAACATTTCACTTGATTGAGTTGTGACATAAAGATGGTTGTTGATGTTTCTCAAGGTCAGTTTTGCTTGAATATACAGTATATTTCTGTTGGTTACTGATCAGTTAAACATTAGCTATGTAAGTTCTGATACTAGGGGGACCCTCAGTCAAAAACATGAAAACGATAGATGTAGTTTTGACGATGTCATGAAGTGGTGTGGGATTATTGGAGTTGTTGTGTAGATTGTTAAACAGTCTACCTGACGTGACTCAGAAATATTTTTGGACGAGATTGTGTTTTATTTACATTTAGTCACCATCCTCCTCTCACTCTCTGGCGTGTTTCCTTGGATATAATTCTGGATTTTTCTGGGTTTAAACATTGTTGGAAACATTTCGGGAAATGAAAGTACTAGGCATGGGACAAGATGACTATTTCATGTCAAGAGTATCCTGGCAAAAATAATTCAAATTCACAATATTGTCCCAATAATCATCAATCATGCTTAAAGCAGAAATGGACAACTTATCAACTTTTCCACCTCTCAGCGTTTCCCTGTGGTATTACTGTTGGCGCCGCTGTCACAATCACATGGCTACTGCTAGCAGCCTTGCAACTCTCCAAAGGCAAAAAACCCCCGTAAGAATCTCAATTTGATCTAGAAACCCTGATTTCACTGATATGAAAAGTCAGAGTAAGACAGGCGTTTGTGTTTCTTACTGATCTAGTAGAAAGAATGCCGATTTTGAACTGTCTCAAGACCCGGTGGTAAGAGGAAACTCATATCAACGAGGGAACAGACTTCGACACAACATTGGAGCGCTCTCCATCAAGTGAATGCCGTCCATTCACTCTTGTTTTACCTTGGTTTCTATCACTCTCCTTCTTCACCTACTTTGCCTCTTCCATCAGTGGGTTTTTTTTTTCTATTGCAGTGTAGAGTTTCCACAGTTATTCGAGTTGTTTCCATTACCTGGGGATAGTGATTGTGGAAAATAATGTTTCTTCCTGTTTGGTTGCGCACTGGCAGGCTTTGTGCCGTAATTCGACCTTCATTTATCTGGGAGAGATCCAGCTCGGTGGCAGACTGAATAACATAATGAAAGCGAGGCTTACAGGGAACCAGTCTATATGTGGATGGTGTCATTTTTCAACGATTAGGAAATGTATATAGGACTAGTTTTCAAGTTATTTGTTTGAGGGTATTGGTGATTATCTAGATCAATTGAATTCACCACAATCAACCCAGTGTTTTTATTATGATCTGCAATAAAATCTTATGTCCCATCCGTAGCACGTACACATTTTAAATGTCGCATATTATATTTTTCAAAGGGAAAAAAGGATGTGGTTATGAAACATTGGCCTGTAGCCTGCACAGATTTCAGGTCAGGTCTTGTGGTGATCCTTTTTTCTACTGCACACCGAAGCACTGTTCATACAATAATCTGCCTGACTGCAAAATACTTGTTGACTAGCTGATGGAAACTCCCAGAGTGAGTGAAGCTCTGAAGTGTGTCCTCACGTTTGTGACTAATGAGTTGTCTGCGTGTATGCTGAGCGAATGATTGGCGTACTACAGTGAGGTTTACCCTTTTCACACACATTATTCACATAATTCAATTTGATGCACAAAAATCATCCCTAAATATGGATCAGTAGATACAAGCACTTGCTATAAATGGAGTCTCAGTGGGAGATTGTTGAATTATCTGCCTCTCAGAATTACAAGGCCTCTGTTGGGTTCCAGTGGAGGAGATTACAGTCTGAAACTGTCATCTGTTCTGCATGTCAGTTCATTTACCTCTCCCCTCTTGAAGCAGATATTATGTCTTTTCAGTGTGTGCAGTAATTGGCTCACTTTTCGATCTGTTCCTGGTTTGATGTGACAAAACCTAAATGCTCCCACTTTTGTTACAGAGCAGATAAAAACAAGCAGAATATCACATCATGTCAGCACCTCGTATCAGTCAGTTGTTGGAGCATATTTTTGCGGTGCTCATTGTTTTGGACATAGTCGATCCTGTGTTGTGTAGAGTCAAACACTGAGTCCAGAAGGCTTCGATAACAGACTGTAGGAGTGATGTGGGCCAGGTCTGAGCTGGAGGAGAGCTCTGCAACGCTCTGGCTCCCACTGGGTTCTCACAGAGCCCCTTCTGGAGGGAAACCTGCCACCCTGGCATACCAACTGTTGGGGCTTTACTGCTCCCTTCAAATGAAGCCCTCTCTCTCTGCCATAGGACAATGCAAACATTTCTAAATATTGATCAAACATGCTTGTTTTCATCGAGTCTGTGAGCATGTGGCAGCTAGATCATTAATAAAAAGTTGCCAGAACACAGTAATGGCATGAATTTTAGTCTTGAACATTGTCTTCTTCATGAGAGCAGCGGCTCTTCAAATGTAGGTGGATAGAAAGGAATTGTTCAGAACCCAGTTTTTGCCGGGTGAAAGTTGTTTTTGAACCAGAATTCTTCAATGCCAGCTCTCACGCACAAAACTGACTTCAAATAACTAGCGGCAATGAAGGCCAATGCCTCAAGCCACCTGTGTCCTGAGAGAGAACAACTGTCAGCCAATGTCGTGGCCCTTACCTGTAAACTTTAATCAAGTCGATCTGTCAATTTATGGCTCTTGTGCAAACACAGTGTTGATTACATTAAACAGATGGCACAACAGAGGGATTCTAATGTCAACAAGACTTGACTCTCAGTTGAGGACACACCTCAGTGAACTTGTTGGTGAACACTGAGTTTCCTAATGTAGGTCATGATGCCCTACTTTTCCTGCTTGCTTTGGCTGGGTTACATTAACTGGGGCCTGCATAAAGTAACCTATATACTGGTGTTTAGAAATGATCCAGATGAGCTTGTGTTGCATAATTTATTGGTGTGGTTGTCAGCAGGAGTGCTTTCTAAGGGGGCCAACTCGCTTTGAAACTAATAATAAACCAATAATTATGTAGTAATTAGAAATATTAACCTAGACGTAATCGACATCATTTTAAATTAGAAGAGTCACAGACATTGGACGAATAATTTTATTTGTAATATGTCATCAGAGCTGCAGTGATTAGTCAATTAAGTAGGGCTTATTTTCATCATCAATTAATCTGCCGATTAATTGGTAAATTGTTTAGTAGATGAAATGTTGTAAAAACTTGTAAAAATCATCACAATGATGAATGAATCATCACAATTTCCCAGCAGCAAGATGATGATGATGATGATGATGATGGTTGATGATGATTGTGATGATATGGTGTAGGCATCTTCACATTAAAAGTCGGACGTCGTGGTGGAGACAGGTCTCTGTAAAGATGTTCTGGGATGTCGTGGTGGAGACGGGTCTCTGTAAAGATGTTCTGGATGTTGTGGTGGAGACGGGTCTCTGTAAAGATGTTCTGGATGTCGTGGTGGAGACAGGTCTCTGTAAAGATGTTCTGGATGTTGTGGTGGAGACAGGTCTCTGTAAAGATGTTCTGGGTATTGTGGTGGAGACGGGTCTCTGTTTTCCTGTTGTTTGGTCAGCCTGTCTCCACCACAACATCCCAGAACATCTTTACAGACTGTTGGGCCCACATCTTTACAGAAAGTCCAATTTGTCCATTTCATTTTCTTGCGACCTGATATTGCCATGTTAGTGTTGTTCTTATGACATCATGATTAATGTTGTTCCACTACAATCCTTTCTTGAGAACAAGCTTCAAATTCTGTGTAGACTAAGATGACATGACTGAATGAGTTAAGTATTGAACGGTCACTCTTTATAACACTTATTTATAACACTTATATTTACACTAAGTTAAGTTAAACACGTTTGGAAAAATACGCACATGGGAGGAGGATATCCTTTCAGTCTTCTTCCCGAGTCCCTAAGCGGTGACATTACAAAAACGTGACCGCTCAGTTGCAAGGAACGCCCAAGACGAACATTAATTATGATGTTCCGGGAACAACAATAACACGGCGATATCGGATTGTGCAATGAAAATAATTGTTAGTTGCGGCCCTTTATGTCATGCTTCAGTCTTTGGCAATGCATTATTAATACACTGACATTTGTATTGTGATTCTCGGTGTTGTGACACCGGAGCAGAAGTGTTGAAGTGTCTAGTATGCATGTTGCTCAGACTCTGACTAGTCTACTCATTATTTCATTTTAACTCCTTTTATGAAAACTCTCTGAAATAGCTGAGTCATTCCTCAAAAAGCTGATTTATTTACTGCATTATAGGGGTAAATCTCCCTCTTTAATCACAGATATTATGTTGCAACAAAAACCACAAAATCACTGTGTGTTGTGAAAACATAATTGTATTAAAATTACTCTCGTAGCAGCATATCCAGGCTGAATCTCATGATATTGGTCTTCATGCTGCAGTAATGCGAGGCCCCCCTGGCTGTTGGGACTACTGTGATCGTGAGGAGTCCCTGTGTGTTCGCTCAGGCTCGGTGTTACCTCCTCCCTCCTCGCCCCCGACTCTACACACCACACACATATTCTGCTTACATATTCTTCCACCCACTCACACGTTCACTCTCTACGAAGCTCCAGAGAAAATGATGTCGTTGTTGCCGCGTTTCAGAAAACAAAAAAAATCCATCCCAGCGTTGTAACTTATTTTTGAGCAGATACTGTCTTTTCAGAACGAGCATTCGTGTTTGATTTGACTGCTTGAATGTAACTTTGCTTATAGGTAAGCCTCAGTGTCTTGTTATATTAGGTCGGGGTTGTCTTCTGGGGAACAGTTACACTTGTATTACTTGCCTCGGTTTGATGTATGACTCAAACATTTGTGTGTTCAGCTGTGCTGTAGGTGGAGCTCCACTCAGGAGAACCTTTTTTTTTCTTCTTCGGGGAGGAGTGTTGGCCCAATGAATGCATCTTGTAGAAGTTGATATTTTGATTTGCATGTTGGAGGATTACTGCCAGTATGTTTTCAGCTGCCTTCTTCCTCTGCTGTGTCTTCAGTTGACATTTTTCAGCAAGTTTTTTTTATTATTATTATTTTCTATTTGCCTCATTCACACAACAGGAAGCAGGAAAAACAAGGTGTGTTTACTTAATATGTTTATGGTGGCCAGCAGGAGAGGCACGAGCAGAGTTGAAAGAGAGGAACGGAAGAAGGTGAGGGGCTGCTGAGCTGAGGAAATGGTGTGTGTTTGTGCGTGTGTGTGTGTGTGTGTGGGTAACACAGTCCTGTGCTCAGACATTACTGTTCTTCAGCCTGTGGTTTCTGTGGTCAATGAGGGGCTTCACTTACACGAACCTGACCTTCTTTTCACTTTTCTTGTTCTGTTTTTGTCACTACTGGCGTGACGCCTCCCTCTACACGGATGTGGTAGCATTGAGGTAATTTTTCAGTCAGTTTATGTTCTCTTGTTCTTTTCCTGTTGCTCCGTCTTCAGGGTGATCACGCTCTACCCCTCCCCCTCGCTCTTATTCGCTCTACTCATCTCCTCTCTCTGTTGCACTCGTTCTGTTTCCTCATTACTCTCTCTCTCACACTCCTCTGTTTGTGTGTGTATTGTGTGGGTGTGCACTCATGGGCGGGAGTTTCTCCGTTGGCCTCCGATTGGCTGGCGAAGGCCTACGAGGATTGGCTATACGCTGTGTATAGTGCGAGAGAAGGGAAGGAAGGAGGGGCGGGGGGAGAGAACTCCAGCAGGCTGGGGTCAGGGGAGAGCGGAGATAGAGTGCGTGGGTGTTTTTGTTTTGAGATGGCAGGGTTTGAAACCAGGAGAGGAACGAGTCGGCTTGACTGTCAGTGGCACACTGAGCTCATAGGCCCTGACTCCAGCCCCATTTCTCCTCTCGCCAGAGAAGCTGCCATCCTCCTCTTCTTCTTCTTCTGCTCCTGCTCTGCCGTGTGCAGCTGTGCTTCGCTGCCCTAGCACCCAAATGCAGCCCACCCCCTGCTCTCTGTGCGTGAGCCTCTTTCAGGGTAGAGGCGCTGCCAGGGCTGCTGGTGCTGCGACGGCCAGCAGGAAACTATCCAAAAGAATACAAACACAGACGTCGTGGAGTAGCTTTCTTTGGTGATGGTGAGTCGCTTTCTCTCTTCGCCTCTGACTTTGACAAAATCGGGAATAAGTTGGCGTTGATTTTTGTGCGAGCAGAGTTCCTGTGTTATTTTGTGAGAGTTTGTGTTATACTAGAGTGATGTGGTGTTTTTAAATTGGTGCTACTCTTGTGTTAAAGGCACAGAGGAAAGTCTCAATTGTGCACGGCAAGGTACAACAATGTATGACCGCTGTTAAATTACACCACCCACCTACCAAATGCTGCTAGTATTGGCAGGTAACAAGTTAAGCTAAAGTTGTATTTGGCTGGTAAAATAGTGCAATTGTTACCATTAAGCTGCCCAATTAACTGCTGGATGCTAAAAGACACTCAGTTTGTGCAACTTCCATGCAGTTGATAAGTTCTACTATGGGTCATATTTTGGGCCTGTTCTGTCACTGACAGCATGTTATTCATGAGATGACATACATAAACCCACAGGCTGAGGGTTTTCCCCCAGATGTTTAGCAGACAGCAAGCATTTTGTTTTGGCTAACTTTCGCACGAGGAAGTTTGGGGACTAGGGGCAGTTTATTCTACGGTCAACAAGGACAGCAGTGGGTTGTATCTTTGCATTTAAGACGGATAAAAATGACAATTTTGACACTAAAGAGCTGTCTCACCAGTTCCTTGTCAGCCAAAGTCTTCTCAAGGTTTATGCTGTAGAGTTGGTTGGTTTGCTTAGAATAATTTGAGGTAAGTTGTCAGTGAAGAGCTTCCTGGGGAACGGAGGTACTCGAGGGTGGATTTGATGTCAGTTGGTCCTTTTTTAGTTGAAGAAACGGATGGAAAGTGAATTTTACATCCTTGAATGTAATTTCTCAAAATTAATGTTAGCATTTTAGCATCCACACCTACCATTCCCTGTAGTAGAGCCCGATCGGTTGGCCGTTATCTGCTTTTATTGGCTTATCAAAGATAGATCTGTGTCGGTGTATATATTGTCAACATGTAAACTTTTTTGGGAGATTATAATGCGAAAGAAGATGCCTGCTTATTTTATAATTATTAAATTCCAGTGAAGTTGTATCGGCTGATATATGGATACCATTACTACCTCATATCAGTATCTTCAGTCGGGCTCTAGTTTTAAGTCGCATAATGTTTCTTAGAGATTTAAGATGAATTTAATTGTTATTTTGCAATACAATATTATATAATGGATATTTTTGTGGTAACTCCCTAAACTAGGTACACAAAAACTATGTTGACTCGTTGGTACATGATGATCCAATCAGAAAAATAAAGTTTAGGAGTCTCACAGTCTGAGGAAAAAGGTTCCTCTGTAGTCTGGTGGTACGGCAGCAGATTTTTGCCCTTTCTTTATCTTGCTGCAACAGTACTTCCTAATGTTGCTGTTCTATAAAACATCCATAAGCAACTAACTATAATTACTTTACAAAGTGACTTGTCTCCTGTCTGTTTTTATCCCCATCGTCAACCCTTTTGAACCTGAAAATGGTCTAAAGAAAGACCAGATTCCTCTCGTACCAAAGGATTCTCTTGCCATCCCTTGGTCATCTCTCGTCTGCTGTGCATCTTAATCTATCTGGTTTTCGCGTGATGTATCGGCCACATCTGTGCCAGAGCTGTCGCTCCAGATATCAAGCAGTGCTCATATTTTCTCTCACCAAAAAAAAAAAGGGAGAAAAAAGATGCTTAAAATCATTGCAGTTAAATTCTTACAAATCTGCTTTAGCTGTTGTGCTACAGCATAATCTGTGTAAAGCCATGGCTCTGCTCTCCCAAAACAGATTTGCTGTGGTTGGATGGTTCTCTGATGAGGAACAACTCTCCTCCATTAGAGATGTTTTTTTTTTTTTTTTAAGTGATCAGAGCCCACCCCCTCATCGTACTTGTCCCGCTCCGTTGGAGGCTTTTGGTAATCTGTGCATTGAAAGGTTGAAACCTCCCCAAGCCCTGCGTGATTGCATCATATAATATTTATATACTTCTCATTTTCACATGTACATTTGTTGTTCAGAGTTTATTTGTTGAATTGGGATCATTTCACCAGCTAAATTAAATCCAGGACATCATAATTGAAATAATTAATGAGCAATCTGAGCAGATGAGATTGATTTCTAAATTAATTCTTAACAGATGCCTGCAAACAAAAACTCAGTTGCCTCCATGAACTAAAAATGAAAATGCAAACTTAACTTAGGATTTTCGAGGGAGGAGTGTCACGAAATCCTGAAATCTCTAACTTCGATACATTAACTTGAAAAATATAGCTGTCAAATGTGAAAATTGAACATTGAGGGAATAACATTTCTGATTTTCTTTTTTAAAAACAAATAAATGTAACACGGTTTATTCATGCGCTGTGTGTTAAGAACAATAACATCAAAGTTGATTTACTTCTGAACGAGGTGGCCACTACAGCAGTGCATGTGTCAGCAAAAGATTAAATCAAGAAAATAATCAGTGTATCCCGATGTCCTCAAATGTCTTGTTTTGTCCATAAGATATTCAGTTTACTGTCATACAGGAGGAAAGAAACCAGAAAGTATTCACATTTAAGAAGCTGGAATTGGGAATTCAGACTTCTTTATTTCTTAACAAATTACTCAAACCAATTAATATCAAAGTAGTTGGTTGTTAATTAAATCGTTGACAACGAATCAATTTAGATTGCATTTTAGATTGCCACTCTTTCTCAGTGAGTAGGCGTTAAATCCGTCCTCAGGAATGTGATTTGGTTTATTTGCCTCTCGCTCCTTTCTTGTTCCTCTCCGGTGGCTTTGAAAATGTCATCCGACAATCTGTCTGTGAGGAGGAGCGCCGCGCTCCCCGGTGCCTTCAGCAGCTGATGAAGCCATCTCGTTTGTTTTGTTCCGTCCTGATATGGTCATCTTTGTTTTGTCTCGCACACATTTTGTGAGGGCCAGAAGCTCTCGACTCTGTGCCATGTGTCTTTATGACAGAGCACAGCCTAGGCCACCATCTGCACTCGCATCAGTAGCTTCAGAGTGCAGAACCTTGCCTCGCTTCACCTGCTGGGAGGACATGTGCTCACTGAAAAGGTGGACTCGTCCATCAAAAAAGGGGAAAAAAAATCATCACGCTTTCTGCAAAGGAGGACTGTTTGTTGGTTTACAGCCAGTCTGCTGGTGAATTGAATTGCTTGGACAGAGCTGAGCGCTAATGAGGCTTCCTATCATGTGTGCCCAGAGAGAAAGCCCCCCATCCCTCCCTTCCAACCTCCTACATGGCCAGCCAGTCCGCAAGATCTCTCCTGCAGCCTTTCCATCCCCTCATTAGGGCTTTCTTCTTTGAATGCCATGGTTTTAACTCCCATTAATTCTTTTGCTTTAAACTTTCTTTCCTCTCAGTTTTTCCACGTCTTTTAATTGTTTCCGTGTGCTTTTGAAAACCTGGAGTCGTAGCAGAGAGCAGACTTAAAACATAAACTTTCAGAATTTCTCCAATTAGCCCTGTTGGCTTGTTGTCCAGTCAAATGTGAAAGCAGCTCCTCCTGGACAACAGTTGGCCTCCTCGCCCATAAGTTCGTCTGTGCCATGTTCCACTAGCAGATGGCTGAAAACATAATGTGTTTTTTTTTATTGTTGCCGCACAGTCAAACTCAACTCTTCTGCTTCTCTTTTTTTTCCTCTCCCTGTCCCCTTCAGGGCATCTGGCGTATTCCAGTAGATGAGATTGACCGTCCGGGAAGTTTTGCATCTCATATGAACCGATCCATTGTCCTCTTGCTGGAGGTGCTGTCTCAGCTTAAGGATCACGACACTCTGGTGAAAGTCTCTTTCATGCTGCAGAGAACCCCTGACCAGGGAAAGTAAGGACCTTTTTGTATGATGCTTCTGTTTGTGATTTGTATTATGCATTTGTTCTGTGACACCTCTTCTTCTCGTTTCTTTCTCCTCCATGAAGGAAGTATTTACGGGATGTTGATCGCCAGGTTTTGGCCAAGAGAGCATTTTTCCTAACTGTAAAAGTCCTGGAGGACAATCTGAACAATCTCACAGGGGTAAGGAAGCACAAATCACTACACACACACAAAGAGCTGAGAGACGCTTGGTGTTTTAGGCCTCTGGCATGCACCCACTTCATGTTTTGACAGGCTCTGGTCTCTTTCAGGTATCGGAGCAGCTTCCCAAAGCGCCTGCGCCCTCCATGGGGGAGATGACCACAACAGACGCATCCAACAGGCCCAGTTCAGAGGACAGCAAACATGTGCTGCCTAAGAAGTCTGGGCTCACAGAGGGAGCCTGTGCCACTGATGCAGGGCCCAGGGAAGCATCACAGGCTCAACTCACCCCACTAACGCCATCCATAGATAAAGGGAGTAAGGTTCAGGAGAGCTTCCCTGGAAAGGTGGAGATTCCTGGGAGTGAGGAGCACAAAGCGGGGCCAGAGGAGCCCATGGAGCTGGAAACTGGCACCTGGAGGAGGCCCCCTACTACCACAGATTCTCAGGGCAACCAAAAGGAGGCTGAGACCTCCATGACTGCCGTGGAGCCCCAACAGAAAGTGATTGACAGCAGCCGGACACCAGAGCTGTCTCTAGAGGAGCTGAGTATCAGTTCCAGGCAGCAGCAGCTTCAAGCTGCAGCACCCAAGGTCACTGTGGCAGCCAGTGGGACTGATCAGGGGTCACTACGGAGGCCAAACAGGAAGAGGAAGCTTCTTGAGGATGTGGAGTCGGGGAAAACCTTACTGCTCGATGCCTACAGGGTGTGGCAGCAAGGTCAGAAAGTCATGACCTACGACCTGGGACGCATTGAGAAGATCATGTCAGAGACTTACATGCTGATGAAACAGGTAAAGCTCTTCAAGATGCACCACACGGTTACCTCTGCTGTGCACAATCAGATAACACTGTTGTTGTGAGAACGTGCACTGCTATCATTTTTTTTAATTATTTTCGAAGTCATGCATCATGCATGGAACCTCCTAAAATAAAGTGGCCTTGGGAAACCCCTCTTCTAACTGAACTAGTAACACAACGCCCACTGTAGATGAGGGACTTTCCCTCTTTCAGATTTCAAACACTTTGACACATCCAGCTCACAAAGTGCGGTTGTACTCTCATTTCACCCAAATTCAACCTTTGTGACTTTCTGCTGTTACTCCTGCTGATTCTAAAAGTAGCTCTGCGGGTATTTTATAAGAGGAACTGGGATTTTTTACATGTCGCTGTGAATCAGTCAGGTTTTTTTTTCTTTTTTGATTGATGCATCTAATCACTGCAATCACACACTTTTTAAGTAGCAGTGATTGGCCCTCAGGTTTCATTTAGACGCAGCACTAATGGAAAAAAATTTGTAGGATTTGTGTTCTAACAATTATATTCATTATAGATTAATTGTTTTGTGTAAAATGTAAAAAAAAAAGCCCGAAGTCACGTCTTCATATTCCTTCTTGTGTCAAACCAACAGTCCAAAACCCAAAGACTCTTCATTTTCTTTCATAAATGACAAAGAAAAGCAGTAAATTCTCACATTTAAGAAGCTGGGACCAGCAAATGTTTTACAGTAACAAATAATCAACTATCAAAATTTCTGGCAACAAATTTTCTGTTGATCCACTAATCATTGCAGCTCTGTCTGGGAGCATAAACCAGCTGAAAGATGGTAGAAAACAGACTATTGAATGGTGAGAACTTTTATGTAATGGCTGTAGAACCGGTGCAAAGAGTGGGAAAAAATGTGTTGTGGCTTTGTTGCCATCACAGAGATGAACTCTGACTTTTGTGGAGAGAAAAGGTTGAAATTCTCAGATTTCAGCTTCTCAAATGTGAATATTTTCTGGTTTCTTTCTTCCTCTATGACAGTAAACTGATTATCTTTGTGTTGTGGACAAAACAAGACATCTGAGGACGTCATCTTGAACAACTTGAAACACTGATCAACATTTTTCACCATTTTCTGACATTTATAGACCAAACAACTATCAATCAATTGAGAAAATACTTGACAGATTAAATGGCAATGAAACTAATTTAGTTGCAGCCCAAGGCTTTCTTCTATTAAGCAACATGTTTTATTAAAATGTACAGTAATTAATGAGTCATGGAAAGAGCTGCCTTCTGTGTAACTTTATGATTTATGTTTCAAACTTCTCCTGCTCAGGAGATGTCAAAGCAGCGAGACATTTCTTTGAGGCACACTGGCTGTAAAGTTGTTCAAAGTTAGTCCAACTTCAGGGCTTTCTGTGGCATTAATGATGTCCATAGCAGAACAACCCACATCAGCTTGTATCGCCATATTGAGCTGAAGATCAATGCTGGCCCTACAGAAGTAGCCTTGTCATTGGCTGTGTAGTGCAAGAGAGCTGTAGCTGTAGTGGGAGGGCAGTAGGCGAGGGACGGATGAAGAAATCAGTTTCAGCAGCTTTGTTCTTTTCGTTTTTAGGTGCTCGTGTTGCAAGATTTTCCCTTTGCACTTAAAAAAAACCACAGAGAATATTTCCTCAGACACACCCATCAGAGAAAGTAGCCACAACCAGCCCCGACATGTTTCCTGTCACCGAATGAGTTATATAATTATGATGCCTGGACAATTTCCAGAAGCATCTTCTGATTGTGCACCTACTTGCACAAACTGCAGCACTTTGTGGTTTTATGGTCTGCTGCACTGCAGGCTACAGCTGCATGTAGTCACAGTTTAGATCTGTACTTTGCTTCTTGTTTTGGTTTTTCTTTTTACCTCCACGTATTTCGGTCAGATATATTTCTTTCTTTCAGTTCAGTTCAGTTCAGTGTTAAGGTGGTAAATTTCCAAGAGTCTCTGAATCGTTCGTTTCTAGACGTACAGAAAGTTTTTCCTGCCATCAGAAAAAAGTATATCCTGACACATCAGAGATAAAAATGTAATTAATTACTTTGACTCAAGTGCTGTGCTTCAGTACACTTTCAATATGCTTATACTTTACTTGGCTATTTCCATTTTCTGCTACTTTTATACGTCCACTCCACTACATTTTTGAGTTTTACTTTAGTTACTAATTACTCTGCAGATTACATGCTGCATCAGAGCCAAAGCAGAGCATGTTTAAATTAATTTATTTGATTGGCAATTGGATAAAGACAATCCAATAATCAATGGATCCATAGTACAGTAGATAGTTTATACATGCATGTAAATGTATGTATCATTTTATGTGTAATTTTGATGCCTGAAGGTCGGGTCGCTCGTCATCCCACAGTGGACCTTTTTTTAATTGATAAGTTCACCGAAAAATTTAAATGCAGTCATTTAAAAGGCTTCGCACAGCTCCCACCCAAGTCCTAGAAAGCAACAAGATCAAATTCATTCATGTGTTTAACACCCTCGACTGCGGTCGAGCTCGTGCACCAACGTCAGAGGGGGTGCACTCTAACACTTTAAGCTTTGCAGCTATTGTTGTTTTTTCCTTTTAAATCAAGTCTCCAGCTGCTTCAGTTGTTTAGCAGAATGCTGCAACGCTGTTTTACTGTGAAGCTCCAGAAATGTTTTGTGGACTACGAGACTTCACCTGACTTTCCATCAGCACGGCGGGAGGAGATGATGAGTGGGTTTTTTCATTTTTGGTGGAACTGCTCCTTAAGTGCATTTAGTGTCAAAGTACTTTTTGATACTTGATAACATACTTCTAGACTTTTACTCAAGTACTTTTTGTACTCAGGTATGACTTTTGGGTCACATTGAGTTTTAGTCATGTGATGGATGCCTCGTTGACGTGTACACATTCAGATAATAATCAGTATGTGATATTGATGAGCCATCACTGACAGCTGAATGTGTTTTGACAGGGAAGGTTTGCAGTCAGTCAGTCAGACATGAATTGAAAGCAGAGTCCTGTCCTCTGTGATGCACCGAAGCTTCTCTCAGCTCATTTAACAATTGGCATCATTTGAGAAGCAGAATGAGGCTGCTGTAAAAATCCCTCCTTTTGGGTGTCCCTGAACTGTTTCCTACAACAGGCTGCTGGAGGGAACATAACAGCTGTGTGAACAAGATTACTGCTAAGTGTACGATGTTGGGCTGCAGCTAAGCTTGCCAACTCCCACACATCCGTGAGCTGCACTGGACCTTAATGTGAGCCCTTCTTTACTCAGAAGAAATCCTGCTGGCTCACAGACTGAATCAGAAGAAATAGTTGTTGTACAGTGAGACAGAACGAGTAATTAACCGGCTCTGTACACAGGACAGGTCGCCTTGGAAATATAGGATGAATTTACAGTAGTATACTCACAGCTCGAGTGTTGCATGAGGAGGTTTTACTAAGTAGAAAGATGTGTGAAAAGATGTGACTCTGTGGAAAATAACCTTGAGCATCTGAAGACACGTTGCCCTGACGTTCTGCCTGTTCTCCGTTCTCAGGTCGATGAGGATGTAGCTCTGGACCAAGCTGTGAAGTTCTGCCAGATACAGTTGGCCACTTCTGCCCAAAGACAGGTAAAAACTCATCTTTCTCTTTTTCAAAATTCTTTACAATGTCCGTGTGTCGGTCCATCAGACACTTTGATAAATTATTTTGTTTGTAAGCGCTGCTGCAACCAAAACCGGTTGTGGAGACTCTGCACTTACAATCTTTAAAGGGAAAATGTGTAACATATTGCCAGAACTTTTGTTTTAAAACATTCAAAAAATGAACTAACATGATCAACAGTGTGTGAACAACAGCATCGACGTTGTCAAACACGTCCCTGTATTGTGTTGCAGTGATGTCTGCCAAAGTTAGCATGCTAACCAGCTAGCACCGGCCTGTCCTGTCTCCTGATACCACTTTGTACATCAAGAAGTGATAGTCTGGTGTATACTAGCAACAAGTTCGCTACTTGGTCTAATAAGTAAACAAAATGAACTCTCAGAAGTATCAAGAACAGAAATACTTTTATACCTATCGCAGAAAAATACAATCGGACACCGCCTATATTCAAGATGAGTTTAATCACCTCTAACTGGTCATAAAACACATTTCATTCAAACTGGTCATAAACTAAAACAAACTCACCAAAACAGTCTCTGGTTTGGTCCAAATAAATCCTCAGTTCAGAGTAAGATGTGAAAATATTCTGTCTCTCCTGTCCCCGCCTCCCTTGTCTTCTCATCCCTGGAGTCATAGTCCTGGTCAGAGCGGCTATAAATCATCTCAGTACTGTATCCCCTGTCTTCAACCTGCCCTCAGTCGGTCTCAGAGGCTGTGTTTAGACCCCTGGTGCTGCTGTATGGATGCTTTGGAAAATGAGTATTGAAAATGTTTCCAACATTCCGAATCAACGTATCAAAAAATTGATATTTTAGTCTGCCTCCACCGAACGTATGCTTCAGCAGCCGCGCTAAAATGATCCATCTGAGTTGTCGTGATGTTCCCCATCTGCCACTCAAATAGTTTAAATGCTAATTTTGCTTAAAATGGCAATTTTGAAGGATGGCTATTTTGCCGTTCTTGTGTGTGGTGAGGTAACATGTGGCATCTGTAGTAAGATGTGCTGAAATGATAAGTAGCCTGGTAATTCCCACACTTATTTGAGTCTCTCCTGCTTCAGCCTGCCAGCACTAAATATAGCCCAAAGTGTGGCGCGAATGCTCCCTGTTGTCCCCTCACGCAGTCGCTGCCAAACTTGTCATCGGTTTCATCTGAGCTCTGGTGTGCACGTTGCTAATTTGCACAGTCATATGATTTACGAGGGAAATGACAGGAGTGTCTGACTACATTTAATATGTCTCTCTAATTGTAGTAAATCTAAACCAACTATTAACTCAGCAGCTTTGTCTTCAGCTCTCAAATTCCTCATCGAATTATTAGTTGCTCTGCCTCATCCTGTGTCGGTTACTCCCCCTTCCTCACATCCCTCCTCCTGCCCACACAGTCAACAAGGGTCTCTCTGCCCACATCCTGTTGTCACGGTGATGTTCCCCAAACCTCAGGCTCATGAGAAGTAGCTGTGGGCAAAATAAATCTCTCTTTCTTCCTAGTTCACTGATCCTATCATCATATTTTCTGCATGAGTCTTTTTGTTGCCTTTGTTCGTTTTGTCTGTGCATTTGTTTGTCTAATAAACAGCCGACGTAGAGACGATGGTGCTGCAGAGGAGACGGACATCATTTCTCCAATGTGTTAAAACCTGGTTGGCATCAGAATCTTTTGACTGAAACATCTGTGTGGGCACCTTTTTTGAAACCTAGTTGTTGTTGTTTCTTTACATAATATCCTGCTGCACGCCATCTCCTGATCTAATCTTTTTAAAATTGGTACTCCTTGTTTTATTTCAAACTAAATGATATTTAACTTCCATGAAATTGGTGGCAATGAAGAAAATCACAAGATGCCTGAAGCAAAGGTCTTTGCATGCAAATGTCAGGAAATTAAGTCAATTAAGTTATTATTCAATCCAGGTCTCTTTTTTTTTTTTTTTTTTTACTCCCTGAGGGGATCTGCAGAGGCAGGTAGAGCGGTCCAGATAACAAGGAACACACAGGGAAAATGTAAAAATATGTAAAAATAAAAACAAACAGTGGCGCATTGCTGATTTAGAGTTATGCATCATGTGCAAGTTGTTATACTAATAATACTAATAATATTACAGTAATTAGTGATATATCAGCAACATAACTTTAAACTCATCAACATTGAAAACTGTTAAAATATTTATACTTGTTTTCATTTTTGTTTTGAACGGTTTTTGTTTAAATATATGTCAGAAGAACCTTTGTTACATATTTGGGATAATTTAAGAACACAACTCGATGTCCAAACCCAGAGAAATCTGTTATTTTATTCAAGTTAAGGGTGCATTTCATAAATGAAACATTCAAACATTACCGGGTCTGTTAACATTTGTGCCTGAGCCACATCAGATAGATCTTCATCAGCAGTTGTGGTTGGTTAATGAAGGTCTGGATCTGCACCTGACTCTCTCCTCTAGAGCTCACTGGCCCTCTCTACACAACAATCAGCAAAATGTCTTTTGATTTGTTTTGATAGAGACCCGTAGCTGCAGAAATTAGAGTCAGACGCAGTCGAGTCCTCTGACAACTATCGGGTAATCATGATAGATATTATAGTAACAGCAGTTACATTTAAATAAAGTAAATCTATATTTAGGGCTGAACAGTATTTCATTTTTTGTGATTTTTGAGGGAATTGTCTTTTTTACATTCCATCGGGGTCTGTACCAAACAAGCCTGTTCCCTTACATCTGAATAATATGATATAAATTGTTGACCTGTAGCTGATGCATGATGTGGTTTGTGTTGACGCAAATAAGATGATTCTGCATAAACTAGCTTGTTCTGCAGTCTTGTTGTTTGTTATTATGCCAGCAGCTCACGTCGTGGTTTGCGTTTGTGTGTGGTGGGAATGTGAGTAGGCACCTCGGCGTTCGCAGCTCGAGGACATGAAAAATTCTTGCTTCTTGCAGATTCACACATTCCTTCAAGCCCCCACAAGTGCAGAGCACGATCTGAGGTGTAGTGCTGAGCTGCAGAATGGGTTGTGTGTCGTGCTCTGTGTAGCGTTCGCTTCGCCGGTTTGATGCCATACGGAGGGAACACATGTCGAGGCTTTCACAACCTGGGCTCTTTGTCTGTCACTCAGCTAACGTATGATATGTTTTTGTTTTTTACTCTCCTCTCTTCCGGGAGATGGTGTAGCTTTTTAAGAGACTCTGTACTTAATTAAAAACACAGCCGTCCCCCCACTTTGGAAGGATGTCGAGGTTTTACTCATCAAAGAATAAGGACATTTGCTTCACAAAGGAGCCTCGGTGTCAGTCCCATTTGAGCAGGCAATTTAATTAAAATGTTCGGTTGGCCGCTCTTTCAATTGTGTTGGAAAGATGACCGAACCATCTACAGCTGCTCTAATCTGATTTAAAGCCCAATCTCGATAATTGCAAAGAACCATCTTTCAATTCAAATTCGTGGGACCTCAGTTCGGCTGCCAGCAGCCCACTCTCACCACCCAGCAAACACTGGAGGAGCCTACAGCCCGGCTGCATGCTATGTGCTGCAATTTTCTCAGGTACAGTGTTTTTCTAATGCTCACGGTCCAGCTGACTTGTTGGTGTCCTTGTTGGCGATGTTTAATTCATGACATATGAATCATCAAAGCAGGCTATGGAGCTGCTGCATGCTTGAAGCTGCTGCGTCGAGCTTTAGGATCCGTGGCTGTCTAAGTGTTTGGAAGGCCGCTCTGTTTGAATTGCCTCAGCTCTGCTGTGTGAATCCCGTAGGGAGCTTCATCATACACAGCTCTGATTCAGAGGACAGTCTGACTTCAACTCCCAGCAGAGAGCTGGAGAAAATGGCATGAGAGCTCTGTTATTGCTAAATTATGTTGTGCTAACATACTGTATCTGTCAGCGCCTGCTCGTCACGACAGCGGCGTAATGTGGCCCTGAACGCTGCCTCCAGGCTCTTCTTGACGACTGTAACACATTTAATAATCAAAGATGCCTCTGAGACAGAAGCTGTCTTTGTAGCAGATAGAAAGTAGGGCTGCTGGATATGGTAAAAAAGAAAAAAATCATATTGCGGTTATTTTGACAGATTTAAGTGCTGCTGGAATGAAACTGAACATGAGTAAGCATTTTTGCACCACCTGTTCCCTCGTCTCAATGTCTGGATTTTTTTGAATTGGTTTTCGGGTTAAATGGCTAAGATGAGCTGTGTGATTAAAGGGGAATTCCAGCATTTTTATACCCAGGCCCTGTATTTACATGTTTTGGTTTGTAAATGATTCATACCGTCAAATTTACATCCGCTACAAGTGCTCGTTTTTGTCACCGACAGGCTGAGGTTGTTAAGTTTCATTACAGAAATGATTCCCACAGAGACGATTTTGTTAAATCATGAGTTCAGTTTTGTAACTAGAAACACAAATCTCGTTCAAGGAGAAGTCTCGCTCTGAAATCTCGGGAGGTGAGTTGTTAGTTTTTGTCTCAAGGATTGTCAAAAACTTTGGAAATAAATTCTTGCTGGCAGTTCCTCAAGTTAATCGCCAAATCCTTATCCAACTCTGACTCATGTGTCAACTGTCGTCTTCCTGCAACACCTCACCTCTCACAAGATTTCAGAGCAAAATCCGAGAATTGAACGAGAATTGTGTCCCGCAGGCTTTTTGTCAAGGGAACAAGGGCGATGCCAACTTCTGGGTTAGCCGACAAAAATGTTATCCCTCCCGTTCTCTATACAACTGTGATGGGGTTCGAGAGTAGTGGGAGTGATCATGTTTGCATCATAATTTTAATTATTTCCTGAAAAAAAGATTAAAATCATGATTATGCGACACTTCTACAGACGCAAACATCTGGAGAACAAGATGTGCATCAAAATATTGAATCCTTTGCGATGTGGCTCTTTGTCCGTATTGATATTTTGATATAATATTCTAATATAAAGTCATTTACTGTCTAACATGGTTCCATAATTAACCCAGTGCACATCTGTGCAGCCTTCCACTGAATGTAAAATAAACTTTTTTCTTCAGCTTGTTGAATCTTGCCACATTTCATACGAGCCGGGTTTACAGGCTCGTTTTTCATGCAACTTTTCATCCATTTTAAATAGAAAACTAGAGAAGGTGTGTTCATGTCTTTTTGACTGTGCTGCTCTGTGTTGCCATGACAGCAGCTGTGGGAGCAGGGCGGCTGTTGTCGCCGGTTGTTTGTGCAGCTCTTGTGTTTAGAAGTGGTCCTCAAAAGGACACACAGGAAAGTGGCTCAGAGGGATTCAGAGCGGCGTAGAGCCGAGCACCCGACACAGAGTGCAGCACACAGGTGAGCCTCTGAGCCCCCGGGGGACGACATCACAGCTCTCCAAAGGATTTCATGACTTTAAGACTAATACTGCTGATGTGTGTTGTTTTGAAAAGTGCAGTGATGTCGACTGAGTCTTTTTTTTGTTTCTCTGGCACTGAGTCTGTCTTCAGGATGTTCAGAAAATCTACCTGAGCAGAGGAGGGTTAATGCTGCAGATGGATCCCCAAGGTCAGTCACTCCTCCTCACGACCACTGCTCTTCTTCTGTCTCCAACAGTCTGCAGGCGATGCCCCGACCACACCCAAGTACACCAAGGAGCACCGAGACCTCTTCTTCCCCGCCTCCCTGCCGACGCCAGTCCTGCTCAGCCACACCGCCTGCCACCCGCTGTCCACCCAGGACGGCCAAGCTAAGGTGGTGTACGAGCCCCTGAGCAAGCTGTCCAGACCTCAGACCTCCAGCTTCCACGATCAGACGCAGCACAGGAGAGCAGCCGCCCACCCCACAGCAGCCATGGCCTTCTTACCCCACACAGGTACAACGGGCTGCACGCCAACACATCACACCAGCTTATCTCCACAATGTCTCTAAACTTTTCCTAGCATCAGAAAGTTTAATAACTCGTGCAGATACAAAGTGGTGTTCTTGTTGTGTAGGAGTCTGAAACTACTGCTGAGGTGAAGATCCTAAGGTGCTTTAATCTGTGTGAGCAGCAGGGGGCGCCTGTGGACCTCCAAAGATCTGTTACATAACTCTGGCCTGGTTATATTTTGCCTTTTGGGTTTTTGTCTGTCCCCCAACAAGAGTTTTAGAAATCAGTGTCCTCCAGATTGTGACTCTGTCTGCCTACGTGAGCTTCAGGAGGGGGTTTGGCGTAATCATCGCTCATCCACATAATGAATATTCAGCTGGATACATTTGCACTTATCTCATGTTGAATATAATAATAGAAAGATGTAATTCCTTCACCCACGGTCTGCAGCCTGAACTCAGCCTGTGAGCATTAATCACATATATGTAGTATTCTTGTTTCTTAACGCAAGAGACATTCAAGGGCAGTAAGCAGCTTTCAGAGACACTGAAAACAAATGAAAGCTGGAGGATTGTCTTCAGTCATAAAGTGCTAATTAACTCATTTGGTTCCCCTCCAGATGGTGCTTTTGTTTTCACTCATTTTCAGCTAATGGTCATTACTGCAGTCTCTGAAACCTGAGCTCAATTTGACCTCTCTGTCTGCAGATATCAAACTTCACAGTTTTTGCTTTTGAGATGTTTGACCTTGAGGATTTTTGTATTAGAAGGACTTCACTCAAAATCTACTTTGAATGAAGGAACAAACCAACCGTCTAATTTTGTTACACACTTTCATATAAATGTCTGTTTCCTCTGTAATTGTTTTGTAGCAGGAGGTGATTTTTGTTTTAACCCCTGTTGATCTCAGTTTTGGTTCTAGTGGTTGCAGTCAACTTGATCTTGATTATAACGGCTACTTCTACACACCAGGCGGCATGCTTTCTGTGCTGTATTACCCCGATTACTGCCGTGTTGTGACTGTGGCAAAAAGGCATACAGCTCTTGTCTCTTCTAATTCATTGTGATAATTTTGAGCAGGTTCTATTCTTTGATAATTAATTGAAAGTTCTCACTCACAAATATCTGTCAGGTGGAGCAGCATCTCGGCATTCATCTGTTTTTGTCCCACATTCGAAATCCACAGTGCTGCTTCACAGCAAACTTCAGAGTTTATCGTTATCTGTCAAATTCTAGCCAATAAAAATGAGGCCAAATTGCTGTTAACAAGCGCAGCACGTATACACTCAGATACAGTAGGTGGTGGTATGCACCTTTTTTTAAAGTTAGTTTGTGATCCTCCAATAAACAGAGCAGGAGAAGAATTGCAGTCTGTGACATCAAACAGCTGTGTAGAGCCACACAGTGATGACTATAGAGCCAAACATGTCGCTGCTGTGGACGTTTTTACAGTTTGAGAAGAAGAAATTGTAAATTGCAACACTTCTTCTGCAATGATTGATTTGGAGAGGTGGGACCAGTTTTGATTTTACTCGAGCTATGAATTCTTAAATCCATCTTTGCTTCCCACATCTTTGTCTTTTCTACCCTCATGTGTTGATAAACTGCAGGTGAGGAACTTCTTTTTAAAATACACGTGAAGTGATGGGGTATCTTATCCGTATGGACCATGAGGCAGGTAATTATCGGTATTGGCTGAAAAAAATCCAAACTGTGCACCCTTAAATAACAATAACTAGTTATAAAACCATGAGTACAAAACTGAGTGAGTCAGAATCAGAGTATGCCAGTTTGAAAAAGTGTTATGAGTTGGGATTTAAAGGTCGAGGAAGAGTCAATTTTTCGAACTTTTTGTGTGAGAGCTCCAAAGGCGAGAGGCAGAACGGCTGAAGGCTGTTGACCCGCATGGTAGTCAAGTGGGCGGATGGTGTAGTGAGAGGATCTGAGAGGCGCAGGAGATTGTGTACAGAAAAGGGACAGAGGAACGAGGTTATGAAGGGCCTTGAAGGTGTAGAGTGTTATCACCTACTGAATCTACACGGCAGTAAACCCTGGCGGCCTTATGCCATCAGAAAGAGAACATTTTTCATCTGTAGACTCTGATTACATCACTAAATCCACGTGTCTGTAACCAGCAGCGGCAGTTTATCAATTTATTCGAGTCTATCAAAAAGATTTTCTCAACTTATTAAAGTTGGATGAACTTTGAAGGTGTTGCAGAAACACACACGCACATATTTGCATGCGCACACACACACACACACACACAGGTTAGCATCAAGCCTCACTGCAGCACTGTGTATTATGTAATGGTTTCCAAGGCAACATCAGTGGGTAAGCCTGGAAGAGCGTTGGATCATATTTTGTTTTCATTCGTGTGTCTGAGCTGCAGATAGTTCTCATGTTTCAGAGAGACGTCAACAGGGAACTTCAAAGTCTCATCAAATTATCAGTAATCTTACAGACGACGTGCACAGAAACGTTGATGCTGAGTCATTCTGTGGTTTCCACGATAAATAACACAAAAACTAACTAGAAGTGTTAGTTCGCTCCCTGTTGAAGCCGAAGGGGAGAAAGTTGCTGTTGGCAAAGAATCCAATTTAGATCTTTATTGACGCGTTAATTAACTACAAATACTGCAGAACTAAAAAAAAACAGAACTCCAGCACTCAGACTTCTTCCATCTATCAATCAGACTTGATGACGACCCACAAATTTTCAAACAAATCAACAGGTGTGGAGTAAACCTTTTAATGATCTGTTCAATAGGAAAATATTGGAGCCTAATAACAATGTAGACACTCAATGGGTGGATTAAATATAATCTTTCTTTGCCTCACGTGGTTTCCGAGTGGGACAGAAACATGGAGGTAGATGATCAGAGCTGGTCTGTACAGATACAACTTTTCTGTTGGAGATCTTAAAAGATTTATGGATTAGTAAAAAGTGAAAATAAACAAACAGTGACTGGCCAGCTTACCTGTAATGGAAGGCCATGGTGTAGGTAGGTGTCTGATTATAGTAAAAATCCTTTATTAACTCATGGATGAGCCCTGATGAAAACTCTTCAGAGTCGAAAACGTGTAGGCTTATTAATAATTCATTCATCTTTTGTAGCACAACCTGTTTCAAGCCTTTTGACCAACAAGTGTTTGGCAAAAATGAACAAAGCTGGAATCTGCTGAACCAGAAGCAACAAATATCGTTCCCGGGACACGATGTGGGTCCATATTGAAAATTTCCGGCAAATAAGACGCTTCACAGCAGGCACATGTCAAAAGAGTAAAATTCTGATTAAATTATTTTTTATCCACCACTTACTGGATCACTTTTTTTTAAGTCCTTGCAAATAAGTTGGAATCTGTAGAATGATTTCTATCGGGTTGAAGAAATAACGTTTTTTGGATGACGCTAATGGTGGCTTCTAGCTTAAACATGATAAATAATAGAGGAGTTATCAGTGAGTGCCAGAGTTTTGTCTTTTTTTTATCCTTGCCACCACCGTGCGTCTGATATATTGCACAAGTTTGAGAGCTGTGCTGTTGTTCTTTCAAATATTGTAAAACCGTTAAATACTCTGCTGACAGTATTTTGTTGTCGTGTTGTTTTTATCCACAGAGGAGCGGGAGGAGCCCTCAGAGGGACTTTCGTACCGACAGCAGGAGTCACACCTTTGTCAACAGATGAAACTCGCCACAGTTTCCCAGGGGCAGGAGTCAGCAGCCGCCTGGTTCCAGGAGGAAACTGCCACATGTAGCACCGCACAACCATGCCCAGGTCAGAACCTCTGAATGAGAGGTGTGACGGGATCACAGCAGGATGCATAGATTGCATTAATTATAGTCTAATTTGGACTGTGACTTCACATGACTTGAAAATGTTCAAATCTTTAGAAATGTTCTCTTTTTGTCTCTCAGACCAGCAGCAGTATGCCAGCAACGAGCAGTCAAAGCTTCCAGACCCCAACCGGATTCGCTCCCGAGTCCCGCCCAACATGCCAAAGCTTTTCATCCCTTCAACCGTCTCCAAGTTCCCTCCAGAAATCACAGTAACACCTCCGACACCCACACTCCTCTCCCCGAAAGGCAGCATCTCAGAGGAAACCAAACAAAGACTTAAGGTGTGCAGTTTGCCTCTAAATATATGATTCTGTCGGTGTGCAGCTTTGCAGACGTGGTGCTGACATCCGTCCTGAGTGATCACTTGTGATCAGATCTCACTTCCGTGCACATCTATCACTGGGACAAACAGACTGGAGGTTTTCTGCACAAAGGCAGAAAATATCTTCATGTAGAACATTTGCTGAATTTACAAGACTGCACAAATAATGAAGAATTTATCAGAGACAGCGTTTCACAAAGTTTGTTAAGACTCTCCTCACGCAACAACTCTTAAAATTTCGTGATTTGTTAATGGAGTCTGGTGATATTGTGGTTACTAGTTCAATGGTTGGATTAGTTGAAACGGTGTGTTCACAAATATCTGCTGCTAACATTGGCAGGTGAACAGAGCCCAAACATTTGAGTCTTTTATTGATCTAAACATGTCAAATTTTACAAACGGTACACGGTAAACGGTAACCAATATAGGCTACTTCTTTGTCGCCCGTGGAGACAGTCCCCCAGACTCCCTTGAAAAATTGCTAAATTTTGTTAGTTGCTGAGTTAGGAGACACTTTTTCAACTTCTTCATTATTTGGACCTTCTTGTAAATTCGACATTAAGTTCTTTCTTTCTATGTGTAAAAAACATTGTGTTCGTCCCAGTGATGTACAAGTTTATTTGCATTTGGAAGTGGTCACTCAGACTCATGTTAATGCCCGGTCTGAACAGCATCAGTGTCTGTGTGAGCGTACATTAACCATACAGTACATGGATCTGTAACGACTCTAACACTCAACAGTGCCCCCTGCTGTCCTCTCCTATACAGAACGTCATCCTGTCGTCTCAGTCTGCAGCCACGGTGAAAAAGGACACTCTGAGCCAGCCGGCGCTGGAGGTGCAGGAGACATCGAGCCAGGAGTCGTCACTGGAGAGCGAGTCGGACGAGGAGGAGGAGGACGATTACATGGACATCTGAGCCTGTGGAGACCTCGTGTGCACGCTCAGACTGAACGAGACCGGGCCTTTTGTCGCAGCAGGGCCTCACTCTGCCAAACCTGTGCACCTGTCTTAAAGAAAATGAACGGTACATGTCACTGCAGCTGTCTTTTCCCTCTCATGCATTTCAAAGAAACAAGCACTCCCAAACTGAAAGAAATGCAGTGTTGTCATCGCCTGTCATGTCACTGACGGTGCTCATGACAGGAGGCTTCAGTCTCACAGCATGTCTGTAAATTTGTGCCATTTATGCATATCACACATCAGCTTATGGAGCTCTCCTGCAACCACCTGCACTCTGGATCCGGCAACAAAGACTTTTAGCCTTTACAGCCTTCCAGTCCTGTGTTTATGCATCTATTTTTTTAATGTTGTGTGCTATCTGTACCTCCGAGCTGCAGCTAAATCTGAGAAACCAGTCCATCTGAGGTTGCACCTGCTCTCCTCCATCATTTCCTTTTTGGCATGAGAAGACGCATCGCATCAGTACATGATATATTTCAATGAACATAAAGGTGAGATCAGGACAATCGGCTGCATTCATCTGTGGAGCCACACAGCCTCACAACCCGTAGCAGATTGGAAATGTTTACACTTTGGGATGTTTTTCAGTTGGCACTCAACTCTGTGCTATTTTTGTACTCAGTGTATTTCTTGTAATATTTTGTCCGATATATATTTTTCTTTTCTTCGGTGTGCATTTGTAGCTAAGAGGAACAGTTCTTACCAGGAAGACGTCCTGTCACCAGCACTGATCTGAATGAGGGGTTTCAGTTGTTATGAATTAGCTTTTGTACATATCATAATGTCACAATCCAAGTATCTTTCCAATATGTTTGGCTTTAACGCGTCGAGTATGAAGGACCGTCCTCACCAAGAACGATGACTTTAAATAGATTGTTTTAAAAACGCACTACAACTAGAAATAGAAAAATAACTATCTTTGTAGATTCAGATGGATTTTAATCTGCTGTCGTTCATCAGATCGCTCTGAAAGTTTCCAGAGACATCAATTAGCTTGATTTTTGAGTTTTCTACAAAATATTTCAGGAGTACTTACAATGGGCTGTTCAGACCTGGTATCAATATTCACCCTGAGTGATCCAATCACAAGTGGACAGCTGCAAGTGTTAAAGCCCCCAAGACACATTTACAACACATTTGACAACCAGCCACTCAGAGATGGTCTGAGAAGGAGAAGAAGAGATTCACCGAATGAATAACCCCAATATCACCAGACTCCCTTAACATATCGCGTAATTTTAAGAGTTGTCACATGACAAAAAAATTCACAAACGTTTCAAAACCTTGCTACAAGAAATTCTAAGTCATTGGTGCCTTCTTGTAAATTCAGCATTAAATGAAAACATGAAGTTGTTTGTTTCCTTGTAAAAAGTGTCAGTTTGTGGCAGCATGGCTGTACCAGCCTGTCTGCTTCTGTGTCTAAAGTGCTAAAGTCTTACCTGCCAACATTTAGCAGCTGTTTGAACACACTGTTTACACTGATTTCACCATTTACACTCAATTTATGAAAGAAAACATGTCAAATTTTACAAATACACTAAACAGTAACCAATATAGGCTACTTCTGGAGAAAGTCACCAGACTCCCTTAAAAAACTTCATTATTCTTCATTATTTGGGACTTGTTAATTCGGCCAACTACTTTTTATTGTTCTGTGTAACGTACAACAGTAACAATTAACTGATATCCATTTTCCAAAGCTGACAACACAGCTGGAGTGAACAGCTTCATCAGTAAGATGCTCACATCGCTGTCATTACAGTTAAAGTCATCGTTCTCGGTGTGGTCGACCCTGTAAGCTGGAGAAGTGTGCGCATGCGTGAGGGTGTAAACATTAAGGTGAGGCTCGCTCAGGAAACGACTCGGCGTTAACAGACGTCATCTTTCCTGAGCTGAGTGGAGTTGAGATGCACGTCGAGGAAGCCTTTCTAATACAGATGCCTTTCCATTAAAAACCATTTTGGTAAATTTGTCACAGTTCTAGCTTAACTCAGAGGAAGACAACCGAATGTTTTTTACAGATTGTTTTCTATAAAAAAGAGAGATATTTACTGATTGTGTTTCTTGAAAGCTGTCTAAAAATACTTTTTAAAAAAAGGACACAAATGAATAATTGTAAACAATCACCCTTGTTATTAAAGAAAACTGTTTTGTATTTTATTTCTTTTGTTTTTTTGCTGTAAGATAGTTTTTCTATTGTTCTGCTGAGCTTCTGGGAATGTGCCACAGCTGGAGAGGCTGCTGGAGGGGAACTGTTCTCTCTGTCTGGACTGAATGCATTATAGATGTCGAACCAAAAATATATTTGAGAAACACATATTTGTTCTGTGTGCTACTTGAAATTACCGTCCAGGTCTGCAGAAAATGTTAAAAAAGAAAAAGTACCCGAGGAGCCGCCGGCTGTAGTAACACCATCTGTGGTTTATTAGAGGACCTGTGGACACGTCTTTCTCCAGTGAGTACAGCAGCAACTCATCATTCTTCATTAATTTTTCTCATACTGTGAGCTTTTATAATGTTTGGAGCGTCAGCAACAACCCTGCTGACATTCAGCTTTGTAGCCCGAACATTCACAGGATGCAAACAAAGTTCTTACATGTATGTGTTTATGAATGCATAAGCAGACGGTAAGTAATGTTTTAATGAATTATGAATGCATTTAGAAAATGAGTGGGTCACCTATAAGTACCACTAGTTTGACTTTCAAAACGGTCAGTGTTTACTGTCATTAAAAACAAGTCTGCTGTGCCTGTGCCTTTCACTGTGAATGCTGTTTCACAATAAGTATAAAGTTGAAAATATAAAAAATACAATAAAAGAAAATAAGATGTATAATATGCAAATATACAGCATCAGTACAATATACATTAGTGCCTTATGCAGTGTTTTAGGACTCAAACCTGGAACATTAACAGGGAAATGACGTCTTTATTCACACAACTTGATTAAATTAATACATTTTAGTGTCGAGATAAACCGGGGGAAAAAATTTTTACTTGCACTTTGGTGGGAGCATTAGTTCACCATTTGAATGCTTTAGTGACAAAATATATAGAGGATAAAAGCTGTCGCATGAGGTTTGGTTTCAACAATCATTTTGTTTGTATTATTTTTTAGGAAGCTGTCGGGTGATCGAGCTGAGACGTCCGTGTGCTCCAGCGTTCCCTGAAGTCTTGAAGGTGACGGTTACTCACTAAAACACACAGCAGTCGTTTCTGTCACCAGTCGAGGCCACACAACATTTTAACAGTGATGGTGACAGTCAAGTTTATTCTCAGTGTGTGTGTGTGTGGCCTTTGATGAACTTTATATAATGGGTTTTTTTAATCTCGGTGTTTGATGCAGATTTCTTATTGACTGCAATAAAAAAAAAACATAAAAACAAATTATTTTCTGACGATCAAACTCTTAAACAGGCTAATTTAAAAACAAAACAGCAGGATACTCAATTTAAGTGTATTTTATTTATATAGCCCAAAATAATGAATCGCAGGTTGTCCTCAGATCTGTACAGGATAATAACTAGTCGGTCTTTTTTCTATTAAAGGGTTTTTCCTCTCAGACTCGAGGGTCTAATGATGGATGTAGGAGAGTTTCTGAGATCGATGGTGCCTTAAAATCTCTGAGATCTAAATTAAATTTAAATGAAAAGGTATCTTCTGTAGAGGAGCTGTGACTCAGCCAGCAGCAGACCACCCCGCTGACCACGCTGCCTCTGTGGTCAAAGGGCTCGTACACGCTGGTGTGAAGTCTCCGACACGAGGGAAGTCATTAGTCTTCATTAGCAACTTCCAGGAGTTTCTTATGAAGTGCTGTGAAGTTGTCATTTGCCCCCTTTGCCAGGCAAGCTCGATCTGAGGTTTGTTTTCTTATGTGCTCGACCAAATGTGAGCCGGGCCGGCCCATCGTCAGCGCACGTGAGATCAGCGCAGTTTTAGGACGCTGATGTCAGACAGGAACAAACTGTTTTCTCTTTTTATTCACAGTAAACAAGTTTGTTTTGAGAGCGTCAGGAAAATGATAAATTGGCCTTAACCCGATAAATCTGACTCATCGGTCGGCAGGGTTGGGATGTAACTACTTACATTTACTCAAGTACTGTACTTAAGTACAAGTTTGATGTACTTTAATACTTAAGTATTTCCATTTTCTGCTGCTTCATACTTCCACTCCACTACACTTTGGGGGCAAAATATTGTACTTTTTACTCCACTACATTTATTTGATAACTTAAGTTACTTGTTACTTTGCAGATTACATGCTGACGTCAGAGCCAGAACACTTCTGAAGTAGTTTATTTGATCAGAAATCAGATTTTTAAAAACAGTAATATGAATATCTGATCTGATAATGTGTCGACCTAGAGTACGTGCATGTAAATATATAATATACTTTATTTGTACTCTACAAGTACTATTCATATAGATTACTTTGACTTAGTCCACAAAGACAGGAATAAGTTCAGATAAACAGAGAAACTTACAAAATAATTGTATTCTAAGTAAATATGTATCTTGTAAATATGTTACAGACACGACAGCCTGACGATACAACTGCATTATTAGTAAATATATTAGTGTTTAAATGTCTCTGGCGTAGATATAAATATATGAATGTTTTGGTAAACGGTTGCATCTAAAATCAATAAGCCTTCTAATCAAACTTCCTCATCGATATCGTCGTCTAAACCTTCAGTCTGCTCTGTAAATGCTTCCTCCTCCATGTGAGGCTGTCGGGCCTCCTGTGGCATCGTGTTGTTTCCAGCCACGGGGCTGCTATCTCTACAAACTCCCTCAAAGTGGCCAATTAAGCATCAAAAGGGGGCATGCTGCATGGCTAATGTGAGCGAAAGGTGTGAGATTTCTCGTCAGTCCACTCCGGGGGCTCTTTATTGGGCTGCTAGAGAGCCGTCTGATCCCCGGGCCCTGGCTGTATATTGGCAGCTGTTAACTGTCGAGCACAAGGGGATCTGTGCAGTTAAAGCAAATGGCTGAAGACTGACACCTGGGAGGAGGAAGAGCACTGCTGCAGGAGAAACGGAGGAGGCAGACGGGAGATGTAGAGGAGATAAGCACGGCTGAATATATGATCAGTTCTGATGGATTCCTCCGGTCGTCCATCAGAACTTACTCATAAAAAATTAAATAAACTTTAAAGGAGTAGTTCACAACATGCTGATGGAAAGTCAGGTGAAGGTTCATCGTCCACAAAACGTTTCTGGAGCTTCACAGCAAAACAACGTCGCAGTATTCTGCTAAACAACTGAAGTAGCTGACATTAAAAAAAAACATAAAATGGCTCCATACAGCTCGTCCGCTGTGATCCAAGCCATCGAGATGTTACGTACACTCTTTTAAAAAGTGAAATCTTCACTGCTGCCAAGCTAAAACCCCTTGAATCCCGTCTGAAGCGGGTGAAGCGAGCTGGTGGAACACAGAGAGGAAGACAGAGAGGGAGGCTGGAATGGGGAGAAAAGGCGTGTTAGTGTCTCGTATCTGCAGAGATTTTCTTATTTTCTCACTTTGTTGCTGCTCGGGACGCTTTACCAACCCAACATGTGGCTATTTGACGTCCTGGGAATGAGACTCAACAATCAACTATCTTTGTGGTGCGTTCAGGAACAGCTGGGACAAATCCTACTGATTCTACCTTTAACTTTAATAGTCTTTGAATTATATTAATATGACGTGAGCTTCAGTTAGCTTTGACCACAAATGTCCTTCAGAGGGAGACTTTTTACTCTGATACTCTGAGTACATTTCAGAGCCTGTACTCTATTACTTTTACTGGAGTAAAGAAGGTGAATCAGTACTTCTACTTTCACCAGAGTCTGTTTTTACACCAGTATCTGAACTTCCACTGGAGGAAAGTACGGTCTCCTCCAGATGAACTCTCTGTTGTGTCGGCCTCCGGGCTGCTGTTATGTAAGGCAGAGCTCCCCGTCGTGCCTCCAGGCCGTGTGCTGAGGCCTTTACCAGTCACACCTGTCACCTCCAGACCCAGTGAGTAATGGGATTGACACTGTCGCTGCTGAATTGTACACCTCAGCTCAGACGCTCACACGCTCTGCTGCAGAGAATTTACCATCGAAATCTCTTAATTTCTCGCAACATTTTCCTCCTCAGAGCCGTGTGACCTCTTCGCTCCGCGAAACGGTTTAAGGGAATCCCCGTTGCGGCCCGGAGGAGCTGACTAAGTGCTAAGTGAGGAGAGCCACACTGAACCTGTGATTAATAACTCCTCCTCAACAATTGGCTTCACATAAGGAGGATAAAACCACATCACACTTCCTCAAGGCCAATGTTGATCCACAGAGGAGAGCGGGGGGGTGCTGAGAGTCCTGCATCAGAGCGTTTATCGTCTCTTTAAGTGCAGCATTACAAGCTGAGTGTTATTGTGCTTTTATTCTGCATCGACCGTACAAAGAAGCCTGAGAGAGGCTCGTCAATATTCTCACAGTTTGTGACAGTCGACGTCTCTTTATGGACGCGTTACTGCTGATTCTACAGGCTGAAGCTGTGGGACCGTCTCTGCACATCGCTTTTCAAATGATACAGAGCTACACAAAGTACACAAGCCACACTTAAATACTAGACATACTAAAAGTAAAGATATCAGGCTAAAATGTAACTTTGGGAAAAGTGAAAGTCACCCGTATGAAGAGTACTTAAGTATCTGATAATAAATGTACTTAAGTATCAAAAGTAAAAATAATATTATATCCATCCATCGGTAAGTATCTATAATACAAGTAAGTACAAGTATCTGTAAGTACAAATATAATTTTTTTTAAAAAGCATCAATAATACAAGTATGTACGTGTGTTTGTGTGTATATAGTACAAATATCTGTAGGTATAAGTATCTATAGCACACATACACGTAACTACAAGTATGAACAAGTACAAGTATTTGTCGTATAAGTAAAAAAAAAAAGTATATACAACTGTGTGTATATAGTACTAATATCTGTAGGTATAAGTATCTAAGTGCATGTAACTACAAGTATGAACAAGTAAGTATAAGTATCTGTAGTATAAGCTAAAAAAAAGTTTAGTATAAGTATGTACAACTGTGAATAATATAGTATAAATATCTGTCAAATAAGGAAATATCTCTAGTACAAGTAAAAGTAAAATCACATCTATATACATGTATGCAGATAGATTAATACATTTAAAGAGTTCTGCTTTGGCTCTGATGCAACATGTAATCTGTAAAGTAACTAAAGTAATCAAAAAAAAATGTAGTGGAGGGGAAGTATAAAGTAGCAGAAAATGAGAATACTTCACTGAAGTACAAATACTCATACACACTTGGTTTTGGTCTCCAATCCACACAGTTACAGAGCTAATAAACAAAGTTGTGGTTGAAGGTGTCGGAGAGCCGAGCTGACAGAAGGACTGTGAACTGGACTGTGACTGTATGCAGCAGCAGCAGCAGACATGAGAATACAAAGAGCTGAAGGTGGAAGTGATGCGTGTGTGTTAGAAAAGAGACGTGAGAGTCGCCTCCATTCAAACCCTCCTGTCACTGGTTCAGTGTAGCCTCTCTATGCTAACGCTGCCGTGTTTAGCATTTGTGTTGCAGTGCTCACTCTGGACGCAGACACGAGGACAGCCGAGGATTGTTTCTCCTGGATGTGGATGATCGGAGGACGGCCGCTTGTTGTTGTGGTCTGCAGGTCTTTATTGTCAGAGCCCTCCCGTCCCATTCAGGCCTGACTTGGGCTCGTGGTGCTAACTGGCTGTTAATTGCCGGCCTTTACGCGGGCCTTTCTCCACATGCAGAAACCGCCTCTTCAAGGGAAACTGGCCCTAATGAGATTATCTATCAGAGCATGGGCCTGTCTAGACACCCAATACACAACCCCACCTCCACCTCCACCTCCGCTGCCTCCAGCGCTGCTGGGCCACAGAGGACGCCCTCAGGTAGAAGTTACCTGCAGAAAGAGTTCATGTTGTCATTACATCATTATGGGTTTACACACAGTTTCCCTCCCACTGCCTCATGTCTCTGATGGAGACACAGTACTCACGTCTTAACCTTTAAACTCTGCTCGGCCAATCACTGAGTCAGGTTGTTACCCAGTGATGGAGTGTAACTAAGTACATTTACTCAAGTACTGTTCTTTAAAACAATTTCCAGGTACTTTACTTGAGTATTTCCATTTCCTGCTTCGTCAGACTTCCACTCCTACACTGCGGAAGGAGCTGTCGTACTTTTTACTCGACTACATTTATCTCATAACTTCGTTTCTAGTTACTTTGCAGATTACAGGCTGCATCAGAGCCAAAGTGACACATTTTTAAATTAATTTTTATATCCTAAAATCTTTCATACAAACTGAGCTCAGGTTACATTTGTGTTACATCATACAATATGGAATTATTTTAAAATAAACATGATTTTTGTGACGTTTTTAGCTAAATTAAGAAGACAGATAGTCGAGAACATCACATCATGAACATCAACATGAAAAAAAGATGTTTTACATTTTCACAAACACGACCTAAAGCACACTTTGTAGGTATTCCTCCATTTTTACTGCATTATCAAAGACAGCATGAACGATTCAGATCTAAACTACAGATCCTGTCTGCAGCCTGAAAAGTAAAAACTGTGTGAAAGTAAATCACTGTGATTATCTGATGTCTGAGATAAACTCATTACAAACAGGATTTATTAGTTCAGTCTGTCTCGGTGCTGCTGCGAGAACAAGAGAAACGTTCATGGATGCAGCTGTTGTACTGCACTTTCTCAAGTCTGCATCAAAATATATTTATCCTACCAAAGTAAAAGTACTCATTCTGCAAAATATTTTAGATTATTGGATTCTGATGACTGATGCATTAATGTCGTCATGTTGAAGCTGGTGAAGGTGGTTTAACTAGTCTGTATAGTTAATCTGCAGGTAGTTAATGATGTAATATTATAGATAAAGAACAGTTCACAATTTATTTGATTTTATTAAACTTAATCTGCAACTAGTAACTAAAGTTATCAAATAAATGAGATTATCTCTTATTAAAGCACCTTTCACTGTATTTCTATCAGTTTGAGTATTTACCAGGTTGCACACACACACACACACACACACTAAACAGCGGTTCTGTGTGTGTGAATGATATTTAAACGGGTCGTGGAGCCGCTGCAGCGTGGAAGTGCGTCCATATTTGTTTTAAAGTCTCTTAGCAGTTAATAAAGATGCATTTCCTCCGTCCCCCTTCCTGTGGGGACGGTATCAAGGCTCTGTTAAGTCTCTTTGATTTCCAGCCCCCTCCAATCACAGCGGGTCACTGACTCATCATTGTGCCACTTCAAAGCCTGGGAATGGCTCTCCTGACCCCACCTACTCCGCCGCTCCCCTTAAAAGTCACGGTCACCTCCGTCTGCAGGACTCCAGACCTCTGAATGATCCACTACAACACGGCTGATTAACCCTCTGACTCCCTGAGCTGCTGGATTTCTTCTTTTTTATCCCTCACGAGGCAGAAGAACAAGCAGGACTAACAGAACCCAGGATATCTCACACTCTTGGATTGTTATTGGCCCCTCGGTGTATGAACGAGCTTTTTACTGCAGAACCTGAAGCATGCAGTCCATCAGAGGTGAGTGTCCCCGACTGGTTTTAGTCTCTAAACTTTCCTTCATCCTGACTTCTGTCTTCAGCTCTCAGACTCTCTTCTCCTTCCAGACTTGAAGCCAAACTTCAGCGGCCCTCCTCCGTCCTCCATGGCTGCCGGCCCTGACGCGTATCTCCAGGGCAACATCAGGATGACTCTGGAGGACCCTGACCTGTGGAAGACCTTCCATGAAATAGGAACAGAGATGATCATCACCAAACCGGGCAGGTGAGACGACAGAGAAATACGATTTACTTCTTCCTCTAAAACAGTTACTTTAGGTATTTTGATTTCATGTGATTGATCCATCGAATTCTTAAGTTTTCTGTCACTTAGAGTCGGCGTGTTGTGTGATTTATTACAGGAAACAGGAAAAACTATTTGAAATGCATTACTTTTACGTTTAATACTCGAATGATGCCTCTTCAAAAATAAGAAACAAAAAATACAAGTTGTTTTTTTGGTTGTAATAAGTTAAAGATTTGCTTGTAAAGATTTCTTAAAGTACGTCCCTATATCTTCATGAAATGTTATATTGTGTATAAATGTAATCAAATATTTTTGACTAGATATTAGCTGAATATACTTGGTAACACTTTGAGTTTTTGTAGTGTTGAAAAACACATTGTTTCCTGAGAAGTTCCCAAGTCAAGCCTGCATAGATTAAATCTTTGAATTTTATTCACTTGATAGAAAAACTTTGCATTAAATGTGACTTTACATTCAAGCAAAAAGAACGAACACTGAATGTGAGGAAAAATAACTTAATATTTGTGAAATTGTGCAATTTAAATTCAAATTTAACTTGACAAGAAATCTTAAAATACGTTTTTTTTCAGTCTGGAAACGAGCAGCTCTGATAGTGTCAAAGACTTGAAATAATAATAATTACAAATAATACTTTACTGTGCTGCAACATCAGTGCTTTTTTATTTTCTCACACTGAAAAAGTTACAACCAAAGGACGAGAATAATTTAAGTGGAAAATGACTCGATACTTTTGTGAAATTACTTTTTTTTAAATTAAAGTTGTTTTTTTTAAGATTTCCTGACTAATTGAGGCACGAAAGACACATTAATGATCAATTTAAGAATAACGAAGATAACGAACAAATAACTTTTAATATAGGATGACGTATCTCATATTTCAATTGCGCAGAACTTTTTAATTTTCATGGAGTTAAAAGATTATTTGTTTGAGTGTGTTTGCTGATTTCTCCTCGTGTCCCCCTCTGTGCTGCAGGAGGATGTTTCCACACTGCAAAGTGAATCTTTCTGGTCTTATTCCATGTGTCAAGTACATCCTGCTGGTGGACATGGTCCCTGAGGATGGATTCAGGTATAAGGTGAGACGGCAGGGATTTGTTTTCACCCTCTTATGACTTTTACAGAACAGAAATACTTTGTCGAGCTTTGTGTGTAAAAAGGTTCATATAACAGAGCTCCAGGTCCTCGACGTTTCGGACTGCAGCAGGACATAAAATCTACATGTTTACTTCATCTTTCCACAAATGAAAAGTAGCCTTGACTCTGCAGCAGCCGTGGGTTTGGGGCTCACCATGTCTCCAGACAGACCCCCCCTGTTTATCACCCCCGCCCCCCCCCCCTGACATGGTACATCAAAGGCTGCTATCTCTTCCTGTTTTTCTATCCCCTGCTGGGAGCCCACTGTACTACCCCCCGTCTCTGTGGGTGGTGCAGGCCAGCAGTCCCTCCACTCACTGTGGGACGGGAAGAAGATGATTCTGTAAATCTCTGACAGGTTGACTGACTGTCTGTCTGTCTCCTTCCTACAGTGGAATAAAGAGAGATGGGAGGTGGCGGGCAAAGCGGAGCCCCAGCTGCCCTGCAGGACCTACCTCCACCCCGACTCTCCGGCCCCGGGGAGCCACTGGATGAAGCAGTCCGTCTCCTTCCTCAAGCTCAAGCTCACCAACAACACGCTCGACCAGCACGGACATGTAAGTAGAGAAGAACAGTCCTCGATGCACAAATGCAGAACTCTTCCAGAAGTGTCTTTGTAAATGCAGCGTCTGATTGAATCTCCCTCCTCCTGTCTGCAGATCATTTTGCACTCCATGCATCGCTACCACCCGCGCTTCCACATCGTCCAGGCTGACGACATGTTCAGCGTCCGCTGGAGCGTTTTCCAGACCTTCACCTTCCCTGAGACTTCCTTCACAGCCGTCACAGCCTACCAGAACACCAAGGTCGGTTTCTACCTCCTCACACGGCTGCTAGGACACCAAATCTTAAACACATTATTCAGATTTTTAACGGATTTCATTTCTCTACCTGCAGATCACAAAGCTGAAGATCGATCACAACCCGTTCGCCAAAGGTTTCCGAGATGAAGGCACGAATAAAAAAAGGTAGGCGTCGCACCAGTCACATGCAGGTTCTTAGTTAGCTTGCTTTATTTGAAAACTTGAGGCCCAGAAGCCCCAAAATCCTAAATTGATTATAAGTGTGTAGATAACGTCTTTCCAATCTGCATGGAGCCATCTTACATTTTAAAACAAGTCTCCAGAATGTTCTGGGGACTAAACTTCACCTGACTTTCATTTTTGGGTATTAAGTTCCTTATAATGAATGTGGTGAAGGAGGCGTGTGGTTGTTTGTCTTGAGAGGCCGCCGCGTTTGATTTATATGTTGTGATTTCAAGTCTCTTGTAAAAGATTTAGAGCTCAGATGAGAAACAAAATTAGAAATAATGTGTGTAGTATTGCTTTAATGACCCTGATGCTCCTCTGCAGACGTGCTACCAAGAACCCAGCCTGTCTGGAGAAACGAGCCAGGATGTCGGACGTTTTGAGCCGGGACTCTGAGGAGGACAGTCCACCAGGTAAAACAACTTTAGAGCTTTACATATAATACAAAAAGGAAAAATATACCTTTTTACAGAGAAATACAAATCATATTCTTAGTGGTCATAATAGAAGTAAACACAAAGTTGAGTACAGACATTGGAAGTATAGTTTAAAGCTTCTCTTCCTCCTGTTGTTGTATGTTTACGTCACTGTTCTGATGATTCGTGTCCTCTCAGATTTCTGCAGGTCGTCGTATGAAGGTTACGACGGAGAGGAAGCAGACCTGCCCAAAAGGAAAGAGGGCGACTCCGTCAAAGAGGAGGGATACTCCCCGTGGGCCGCTGACAGGGACCACAGAGTGAGGACCGAGTCTCCTGCTGGTGCCGACCCGAGAGACATGTACAACGCAGAGCAGCTGGTTCCTGCTCCAGCTTCATACCAGCCGTACAGGTGAGATAAGATACACAGAATAGCCTAAAGACATCCTACTGGATCACCTGTAGGCACAAACACATTATAGATTAGACCCGGACTGAGTTAAAGTTAAATAAGATGAGAATGTTCTGTTAAACTGAGCTCTGACCATCTTCTCTCTCTCTTCAGGGCCCACGACTACGGGAAGTCTCCCTCGCCGTCCTCCAGCATCGGCAGCAGCAACGGCGGATCAGGACGCAGCAGCAGCTTCGAGTCCAGAGTCCCCGACGTCGCCACCGTCCCCGACCACAACTCTTCGAAGCAGCGCACGCACGAGGTGGGTCCTTCACCCTGCGGTCCGCAGCACCTCCCCGGCCCTCAGGACTACACCGGGGTCCTCAACATGACCATGGCCCCCGCCGGCAAACCGGGAGTGATCGGCCACCACATCTACAGCCCGTACGGTGCCGAGCAGCCTCTGGGTCAGTGGAGCGGGCCCGGTCCTGCCCAGTACCCCCCGCCTCCTCACCACCTGACCGCCGACTACACCGCACAAGCTGTTCACCACGGCTATCACCATGGCAACGTGGCTGAGTGGAGCCAGTACCCGCTGTTCTCTTATTCCTGCTGGTGAACGTGACCGACAGACTTTAACTGCAGCTGAGAGGATGCATGTCTGCTGAGGAGAGGCTGACTCATGTTTTATTGTCCAAGTGTCTATTTATTTTGTATTTCATCTCATCTCCAAGTGAAAATATTATTTTTGTATAAAAAAGAGAATTAAAGTTCCTGGTTAAATAAAAGTGTGCAATGTCTGTCTTTAAATTGTGATGTGATCTGAAAATAAAAACAAAAGCAACATGTTCTGATGTCTGGATATTTTTATTGGGTTCATTCTGTGTCAACTCACCTAAAGTCCAGTTCTCTCCTGAGTTCATGTCATTGGAGAAATTAATGCAAACTTATTTTAAATTCATGGGACTTTGCTAAATCCTGCAGCTGTACTCAATACTTTGGGTTCTGAACTTTAAGTTTGGGCCTCTGAGCTAGATTTCAGCATTTGTTCTGTGTGTAGTCCGAACCTCAGATCACTCATTTGTCTCTGGACTGGGTCGAACTGTGTCCTGAACATCAGACGTCAGGAAACATTCATTTAAAGAGTTGTTGCTGAATGTTACAGTCAAATTAATAACAGAAGGTCATTTTTTACCACAACAAAGAATCTGTCATTTTTCAAAAATTCATATCGTCACTAGTTTTCACTTTCTTGCAGCCGAGTTCTGGTTCTGTGTGGTTTTAATGTAGTTCTGTCACCTCCAGAACTTATCTGGTCCTTCGTCATAAACAGCTACAGATCTTGTTAAAAAGCTTCAGAGCTAAAAAAAAACAAACACTTCTGGTTATTTTGACTTTAGATTCTCCAACAAGGATTATTTTAATTTCCCTCAAACTTTAGTATGTAACGTGTTGATATTCATTGTGTGTATATAAAAAGTCAAAAGATGTTGTGTTACTGTCACTGTTAATTTAGCTACATGTTCTTACGTTTCACTGGCTGTAATCTCGTTCAGCAGTTTCATTTCATCTGTAGATATTTGCACTGTGTTGACTTCAGGGTTTTCTATCTGTCTGACACCTATTGAGCTGGTTTTTATTGGGCTCTGGAAATTTGCGAGTTACATCTTGTAATGTTCAGTTTGTTGCGCTAGATGTGATCCTGTTTGGTGTCTGGACAAAATACGAATCCCTCAGCTGAATATTTCACAATGTGAAACTTCTCTGAACTAATTTCTGACATCAACCAGCCTTTTTTTAAAAAGTTGGACTGAGGTGATGTCAGAAATTAGTTCAGTTTGAAATGTGTTAAGATGAGGAACTAAGACCAGACACAGAACCACATCTAATGTCTTGTATGTGACAAACCAAACATTACAAGTTGTAACGTGCACATGTCCTGAGCCCAATGAAAAACCAGCTCAATAGGTATCAGACACAGAAAACCTTGAAGTCACAGTACAAATATCTACAGATGAAATAAAACCACTGAACGAGATTACAGCCAGTGAAAAGTAAGAACATTTAGCTAAATTAACAGTGACAGTAACACAACATCTTTGGACTTTTTATATACACACAATGAATATCAACACGTTACATACTAAAGTTTCAGGGAAATTAAAATAATCCTTGTCGGAGAATCTAAAGTCAAAATAACCAGAAAAGTGTTTTTTGCTCTGAAGCTTTTTAACAAGATCTGTGGCACTCAGTTTATGTTGAAGGACCAGATAAGTTCTGGAGGGGACAGAACTACATTAAAACCACACAGAACCAGAACTCGGCTGCAAGAAAGTGAAAACTAGTGACGATATGAATTTTTGAAAAGTGACAGATTCTTCGTTGTGGTAAAAAATAACTTCCTGTTATTAATTTGACTGTAACATTCAGCAACAACTCTTTAAATGAATGTTTCCTGACGTCTCTGATGTTCAGGACAAATTTCGACCCAGTCCAGAGACAAAAGAGCGATTTGCGGTTCAGAATACACAGAACAACAAAAGCTGAAATCCAGCTCAGAGGCCCAAACTTAAAAAGATCAGAACCTAAAGTGTTGAGTACATCTGCAGGATTTATCAAGGTCCCATGAATTTAAAAGAAGTTTACACATCACATTTTTTGTTCAGATTTTCCCAACAAAGATTTTTTAATTTCCTTGAAACTTTAGGAAGTGAAAGTGTTGATATTATTGCATATATTAAAATTCAACACATCACTCCTTCAATTATTTGTGTAAATCAGCTCATTTTTCAGACTTTTCACAGGTTGTAGTGTCTCATTCAGTAGTTTTAGTTCAGATATTTGCACTGTGTTGATTTCAAGGCCTTCTGTCTGTCTGTCTGATACCTATTGAGCCTTTGCAAGAGAAATCTGCACGTTACAACTTGAAATTGTTTGGTTTGTTACATACAAGACATTAGATGTCATCCTGTTCTGTGTCTGAACATACTGAGTGTTCCTTATCTTAACACATTTCACAATTTCAAACTGAACTAATTTCTGACATCACCTCAGTCCAACTTTTAAAAAAGGCTGGTTGATGATATCAGAAATTAGTTCAGAGAAGTTTCACATTGTGAAATATTCTTCAGCTGAGGGATTCGTATTTTGTCCAGACACCAAACAGGATCACATCTAGCGCAACAAACTGAACATTACAAGATGTAACTTGCAAATTTCCAGAGCCCAATAAAAACCAGCTCAATAGGTATCAGACAGATAGAAAACCCTGAAGTCAACACAGTGCAAATATCTACAGATGAAATTAAACCACTGAACGAGATTACAGCCAGTGGATCAACACTTTAACATACTAAAGTTTCAGGGAAATTAAAATAATCCTTGTTGGAAAAACTTAATTAAGTCAAAATAACCAGAAAAGTGTTTCAGCTCTGAAGCCATTTAACAAGATCTGTGGCTCTGTTTATGATGAAGGACCAGATAAGTTCTGGATGTGACAGAACTACATTAATCCACAGAGCCGCGCTAACAATACGCCACAGAGCTACAATTTGGTTGCAAGAAAGTGAAAACTAGTAAAGACTTTTGACTTTACATACAGACAATCACTTAAATGCTGAAATTTAGCTCCGAGGGCCAAACTTAAAAAATTCTTAAGTATTTGGAGTACAGCAAAGTGCCATGAAATTAATTTAAGTTTCAACAGTATTTTCAACAACAACTAGACACATTTAACTCTACATCTAGACATGTTTAACTTGTTAAAACGGCAGAATATATTTAATGTGATTGTAAAATTTATGCAACACTATTTTACTCTCATACAATATAATCTACCCCTGTGTTCACAGACACCTTCAGTCTGCAGTATCTGCAGCTGAAGCTCAGAACAATCGAAGCAGACTGCAGGAAGTGTAGCATCTGTTTAGTTTTTCTTTGGATTTGGACATTTTTCTCTAAAGATGGAAAATTTAACAGACAAACGTAGTCATTAGATTAAACATTTAAAAGTGTAACCTCCATACTGCACTCTGGCTCTGTAGGGCAGCACAGATGATGACGCAGGAGTCAAGTGGTTAAAGCTCAGCACAGAGAACAACATGATCACCAACATCAAATATTAAGAGACAAACTCACCTCCCAGGACGCACACGTCATGGCTGGAGTCAAAAGACTGAACAAAGGGAGGAAGGCCACATATAAAGACTCTGATTAGGGTCAGGTGTTTGCAACTTGCAATTTGAGGAAAGTCACCTGCTGGACTTGAAGAAAACGGCTAAATGATATTTTGTTAAAACCAAACTTCTGGACATATTCAAATCAAGCACTGAACTGTTTGTTACTGAAATGATCAATGAGTCAAAGGTCTTTAGTTGAGAATGAATCATCATCAGTCTGTTTCAACATCCAGAAATGTTTTGGTGGACAGATGATGAATGATACATTTGCTAACTTTGTTTCTTAATCTTGTGAAAAACGTCCCGATGGTTGATCTGTTTCTGTGTCTATTTGTAGTTTATATGTTGCTTCTCTGGTTTCTGGTCTGTTCACATTATTATTTTATTATTTTTAAACTTTTTTCAATGTGACATTTTTATAAAATGTGCAAAAAAGCTAAACCTGTGCAGACTTTTTAATAAATATGAATCAAGCCAGTAAAATAAGGCGTACTGAGGAGCGTCTGCTGCTCTGAGACTTGTGTATCTGTTGTCAGACGGCAGCAGGGTGAGCAGCCTGACTGTATCCTCTCTACTCTCTGATATTCATCTGCTCCATGTTCTCCATCAGTTTATTGAAGAAGCGGGTGTTTTGTCAGAGTGTCTGATCACCAGCTCGTCCTCTGCTGCTGTTTGTTTGTATTTGCTCTTTGTGGATCTAATGAGCAGCACTCTGTTGTCTCCACAGCCCAGCATGCATTAAAGACGCTGTGTTACTGTGACTGCAGCTCACCTGCTGAGGTTCATAAAGCACTTGCACGACCCTCGTTCTCCATCTCAATGAGCCTTAAGAAGCATGACAACGAGGGCCGTTGGCTCCTTTTCATGACTGAAAAACACAGGCTGGACCCGTCGCCTCCACCCATGGGGGTGGATATGAGCTGCTAATGACTGTTGTAAAGTCCAGGGGGAGGAAGAGGGGGAGGACGTGGGAGCTTCTCTGGCATGGTGTGGATTTAATTCAGTGTGATTCATTATCTCGGAGGCTTCTTGAACCTCAGACTTCCTCAGCTGGATGTTGCTCACAGTTCATTCACTCCTTTAATGAGGAATGAGAGATCTGAACAGGAATGCCTGGTGAGAAGGTCAAACACTGAGATATTATGAGACTTTACCTCCCAGAGACAGTTTGGTTTAAATTAAAACCAGTAAAGATAAAAATGAATTGTCATAAAATTGGAAAATAAAATCCCGGTGAGAGCTTTTGCTGCGAGATATCGATGAAGATCACACAGAACAACATAAGAGTGATTTATCAGCACACCATTCATGCATGTGATCTGTTTTTACAGACAATAAACTCAGATATCTGTCAGTGCACGACAGAAATATTCAGCTATTCATCAAGATTTTGTCACATCACACAATTTAAAGTTAGTCGGATGGTAAAACTGAAAATATACCTGGGAAAAGTGAAGATCTTACAGTTAATCAATCGGTTTTAATAAATAAGATGATTCAGATGACTGTTTAAAGAGGCTGCAACTCAGCTAATATAGATATTTTATAAATACAATTAGGATATGAAAACTGTCTCACTGCTCTCTGGGTGATTATGTTTCATATTAATGTGACAAATATTTCTGACTTCAAATTAGAAAAAAAAAATATTTCACTGGGGGGAAAAATTCAGTTCAGTTCACTTCTTAGTTTTTGTTTTCCCTTTAAAATGTCTAACGTGGAGAAAATATTTATTATATATAACATAAAATGACATTTTTAGTTTTCCAAATATGTAGACGCGATAAAAAATGTGCTTTTATTCACAACTGTTGTAATTTAATACTTATTGTGCTCCTTCAGTCTGTGTTCTGTTGTGTGATAAACTGTCAGCCTGCTGTTTGCTGTTTAGAAGCTGCAGAAACGTCTGAAGGTTAAATTGTGATTTAAAGATGCAGAAACAGCGTCAGCCTGATTCCTTTACAGGGAATATGTGGTCGGGTCCGGATCTCTGAGTCTCTGCAGGTCAAAGATGGAAGAATGAATGAGTGAAGTTAAAAAAATTACAATTTCGTCTGATTATCAGAATAAACGGGTTTATTAAACTATGATACTTTTTGATGTTTTTATAGACATAATACGGGACAAAACAAACAGTCAGCAGATGCATCAGAGGGAGGATCAGCAGGACAGTTTAAGGTGAAAAATACAACAATACAAAATACAAGTACAGTTTATTTATGATGACTTAGTGGATCTGTTTCATGAGGTTTTTGCATTTATGACGAACAACGGGAGTTAGAAAGATTCTGGAGACCAACGGGTCAAATTTACGTCAATTTGGGATCTCAGGGCTTCTCTGTATTTTCATTTCTGGGTGAACTGTTCCTTTAAAATGTGTTGTAGTTTAAAGACAGAGCAGCTGGATGTCTCACGTCTGCTGCATGCAGGAGGAAATGTGTCCGTCACACAGTAAAAGGAGTCCAGATCTCATCCACAGCTGATTTCTTTCTTCTATATTGACTTATTACCAAACACACAGTCAGGACCTCCTCGTCCTCTCTGACACAGCGGGGGGAGACAAAAAAATGAAAGTGAGCACTTAGTAAAATCCCCTGACACACTCATCCACAGCTCCCCTGGGTTTAATCTGCATAGCTCTACATCAATGGCTGGTTTGGGCCTTTTTAATTGCTCTGCTAACGGCGGAGTTAAGAGCAGCAGTTCGAGCTGCACTCAGATGTCTTTGAGTGCGTGACATGTGTCCTAAGTGTCCCCCAGGTGGTACTGTAGCTGCAGAATGAAAAGAGACATAAAGCAGCAGATTGTTGATCCTGGACGTCCAGAGCTGGTGTCAGCAGACGAGTCGGAGGGGGCTGGCACAGCAGTGTGAAACAAAGAGGAGGTGGGGGGGTAACAGATGTAGATGAAACAGCCTGGAAGAGGAAAGCAGCAGTCAGCCTTCATAAAGCTGATGGGAGTGCAGGGACAAATGGAGAGGAACTGGAGGAGACTGGGAGGAATAAAGACTGAAGTTCAAACATCTGCAGGATCTTTTGATTTTCACTTTTCTACTTTAAAGATTATATTTTGTTTGGTTTTCTTTTCTCTGACATGTTTATTCTGACTCTGATGCACCAAATACTGAAGCAAGTTCCTTACATGTGAAAAATAACAAACCGGCTTCTGAGATTTTCCAACACTTTTACAAAACTGCGTTGAAATAAGCATCAAAAAGAGTGAAAACTACAGCCACAGGAAGGATGTGAGGGAAACCGGGGGTCGTGAGTCACACAGCAAAAACGTTCAGAGCTTGTCGAGATTTAAATGTTTGTTGGAAACATGACATTAATCGTCTTATATCAAAAGTTGTCTACTAGTTTCTGTCTTTGAATTCTTAAAATTGATCATGAGCGCGCCTCATATGTACGGAAGCCCGGAGGGGCCAGTGAGGAAATCTTTTTTTTCTGGTGATCCATCTTCTAAATCTGATCTAAATTATTTTCTCTCCTGTGTTTGTGACTTGAGAACTGGTGGGGAAAAAAGTTTTTGCTAATCTTAATTAAAGTTCATTAATTCTCTTTTTTAAAATTTTTTTTAAAATTTCTTTTATTTTTATGAGGAAATTAACGGCTATTGGTGTTAAAATAGCATTTTTGAACATAAAACATAAGAAAACACAAACATACTGTCCTCTGCTGCAGCTGACAGTAACCATAACAACCATAAACTATGATGTAACATCAGAACGAGGCTGTTAAATGTTCCTGCTTGATCCGACTTCAACACACTCAGGATGCATCTTGTGTTTGGTTGCACAGAGAAATTAAAACTCTCCTGGATGAAAACACGAACCTTCAGTGTCATTAAGAACACGAGGTCGTGGTGCTCTTCAGCCTCTTGTGGTCAAAATGAGTATTACAAAAACTAACACATTGAAAATTTTGTCAGGAGAAAATCATTTTTTGTATTTTTCATTTAAACTTGTTCACACTGAAAAAAAAAAAAATTCTCTCAATTATTTTATTTTACGTGTTTTCACAGAATGAATTAGAAGATCATCCCGGGCAAAACCTCTTTTTTTGACCAGTTCTCAAGTCAAACATCAGAATTAGAAATGGATCACCATAAAAAAAAAAGACTCCATTTGTCCTTCAGGGCTTCCGTAGTATTAGGTTTAGTGGTAGGTTTAAAGATTTATGACATCAGAAACGTGGACGTTCACACAGAGGAGCTTCATTCGAGATTAAAATGTAAAACCTGATATAAAATTGAATTAAAGATACTTTAAGACATTTTAAGGACCTGCAGACATCTAAAAATATTAAAACCAGTTAAATAACACACACCTCATGTTAAATTGACAGATAATAATAATAATAATAATACAGCAACATGACCTCGGTGTCGTCAGTGGGACGAACAAACAGACGTGACAAAAGCAATATATCACTATTTTTATTAAATTTCAAAACTTATCTCATGAACTGGAGACTAAATTTGCATATCTTATGTTGACAGTGTGTTCGACTACAGTGCATTTTTTTTTTCTTAAGACATGAATCTCATTATATGAAACAGAAAAGCGCATTTTAAACCCCCGACTTCAACGACAGAGAAAATAAAGGACACACAGAGGAGTGGGAGTCATTACACGTCTTAAATGTTTCTATTGAGCGGCGGGACAATCGACCGAGGCGACGAGCAGAAGCAGGAAGAAAGGCTCAGAAATCCTCTATCACTACTCTCATTATTCTCTTTGGATCAAATCTCGGAATAATTTATATGATAACAAAGATCGATGAAGAAGAACACAACGAATGAGAACAATGGTTTGAATTTCATCACAATAATATCAGGACTTGACGACCGACATGGCAACAACTCATGAGCTTATGTGTCTACAACCTGCAGTACCAGCGCCTCATCATTTAGCTACACACACACACACACACACACTGTGATATCAGAGGCACAATAACTAAGGCTCATCTCCACCTGAAACATAAAAACACAATTCACGGCAAAAAAGCTCAGGATGGTTTCACACGAACAAGGCACGACGTTTAAAACTGTTTAAAACTCAGCAGGATGAGAAGATAACTGCAGTGTCTTACCCGACAGCTGCTGGGGCGGAGATGTGAACTCAATTATAAATTCAAAGTTGTTAATTCTCAAAAAGTGAACAATTTAGCAGAAATTCACATCACAAACTGCTGCCTGTAAACTCAAGACAGCCGAGTACTTTCCATGTTACAGTGTTATTGCATAGCCGGAAGTCGTCACCTTTCTGTTGTGGTAAAAATAATATGCAGGAGCAGCTACAGTGACAGGAAATAATGAGGGAGCAGCGGCGAGCAGTAGCGTTAGCATGTGAGCAGGCAGGGATTCATGGAAGAAGAGTGATTATCTGCAGCTCTGTTCAGACCTGGTGTTATTATCCAATCCTGGGGGGACAGCTCAAAGTCCGTCAGTCCAGACACGATGTTTTTAACACACAAGAAAAGGAAGAACTTAATTCATAATATTTGCAGAATATACAAGAAGACCCAAATAATTAAGTGATTCACAAAGTTTAAAGAGTTTCTCCTAACTCAACAACCCACTAAATTAAATGTTTTTTTTCCACGGGACTTTCTCCACGTGCGACAAAAAGAAGCAGCCCGTATTGGTTACCGTTCACTGTGTGTTCAAACAGCTGCTAAATGTTGGCAGGTAAGACTTTAGCACTTTAGACACAGAAGCAGACAGGCTGGTACAGCTATGCTGCCACAAACTGACACATGGACGGCGTGTTCACAAACATCTGCTGCTAACAGTTGCGGGTTAAGACAGTACAAACATGTCATTTACATTACAGTGACCCACATGGAGATCAGATCTATTCTGCCTGTCGTGGCTTCTTCTTCTTCTTTTTCTTCACAGAGGACGTCAGTTGAGTAAGCGGCCCCTCACTGTGTATCCACTGCTAAAATATTGCGTACCACCTCTGAAGGTGGTCTGAGGGATCGGATCTTAAATGCGTCTTCAATGAGTCTGGGGACATTCACACCTGTACCTGTAGGGCTGTCCACCTGTGATCGACCACTCAGGACGGATGGTGACACCAGGTCTGATCAGGGCTTAAGAAGACATTTTAAAAGTAAGTAGTTCCCGAATGACACTTTGGTTCAGAGGCACTCAAAGCGGTCGACGTGCAGAAAGAACACGATGCTTTCAGGACAAAACAAAACAAAGGTACCAAATCTCAACATGCTGTGTAGGAAAAGTGCTCGACAGTCTCCAGCGCTCAGACATTCAGTTCGACGAGGCTGCTTCAGTCCTCACTAGAGTCCTCCGAGTTGTCCATGTCCATGTCCTCCCATGATGCCTTGGTGCGCTGCTCCCAGCTCCTGGCCTCGGCCATCACAGCGAGGGGCATGAGCACGACGCAGGCTGCCAGGCCGGAGACGCGCTCCTTGAACTCTGTGCCGCTCTCCCACTCGTCCTCGTCGGCGTTGTACACGTGGACGTATTTCATCCTGTTGCCTTTGTCGTGAGAGCGTCCTCCCAGGACGAAGATGCGACTGTCCAGCACGGCTATGCCTGGTTCTCCATGTCCAGCGGGGAGGGGGGTCACTAAAGACCAAGAGTTGGCTTCAGGGTCGAAGCACCCCACCTAAAAAAACAGAAAGGCTATGAATTACTCTGTTTCATAAAAGGTGCGGTGATCAAGTCAGCAGTGGTGGCCGACCGTGTACCTTCAGGACGTCACGCCGATAACTGCACTTATCGTTGCTTCCACCAATCACATAAACACGTCCGTTAACGGCAGCCATGCCGTGCCACGCCCGCTCCACCGGCCCGTCGGCGCACTCTGTCCAACTATTGGCCGCTGGGTCGAAACAGTAGGTCTCATTGAGGTACGCATCCCCTCTGCGCCCACAGGTGATGTACATCTTCCCATCCAGCACCGTTCCAGCGTGAGCGTACACCTGCAGGGAAGGTTAAAGGAAAGTCAAGGAACACCTGGCGTACAAGAGGAAAACCCTGTGAACAACACACAGGTGAGGAGGTAGCACCATCATGTGGATGGAAGCAGCATTACAAGCAGTCTCTTCATCTTACCTCTCTCTTCAGGGGTGAGACAAACTCCCAGGTGTTGGTGTGAGGGTCGTAGCGCTCCACCGAGTCCAGCTGGTTACTGTAGTCCCGCCCTCCGATGGCGTAAATATGGCCGCCCAGCACACACACACAGTGGTCAGCGTGCTGCTTCTGCAGAGGCTGGATGGAGCACCAGCTGTTGTGTCGAGGGTCGTATCTGGAGGGAAAGCATCAACTGTTCTGTCATTTTTAAAATTCATGTTCGTTTCCCATGAAGCAATATTTTAATTTGAGTGTTATTTTCATACTAAGCTAAATAAAAATAAAAATATTTCTAATTTCTTTCTTATTCATCAATTACTTTACTTTCCACTGGCTGCAATATGACTTCATCAGCCATTTTTTTTTTTTTTTTTTTACATTTTGAAGTTACAGCTTGTTTTCTTGCATACTAGATGATGTCATCCTGTTCTGTTCCTCAGATCAATACACATATTTACAGAAGCCCTGAGGAGCAAGTGAGGACATTTTCTTTTCTAGTGATCCATTTTTTAAGTCTGATCCAAATTGTTTTTCCATTTGTGAAAACATTTTTTTCTAGGATATATTTCCCCCGGGAGAAACCACAGATGCTTTTAGTCCTACTTAGATCATGGGGTAGTGATGCATGTCGACCTCTTGTGGTCAAAATGAGTATTACAAAAACAAACATTTTTCTTTCCACTCAGAAACTCATGAAAAAAACAAAACATTGTTTTTCTCCTGGAGGAAAAATCATTTGGATTCATACTAAAAAAAACACATTTTTTCACGTGTTTTCACAGATAAATAAACAATAAACACAGAACTTATAAAGATTTTTTTTTCCAGTTTTCAAGTCATCAAATATATAAAAGAGGATTTGCTGCTTGTCTCTGTCTTACATCAGCATAGACTGAATTTCTTTGGGTTTTGAACTGTTGGTCAAACAAAGCAAACAATCTCATGTGGACTCGTGAAACTGAAACTCACATGGGCTTATATACGTCAGCTAATATCAGCTTATCGCAAATACGTCTTTATCAGCAAAGAAAAGAAAGAACAAGAGACCACAGATATGTTTGAAGTAGTTTCAAAAGAGTCATGTTACGTCACAGTTTGTCTACCAGAGGCCACCAGACCAGAGGCCACCAGACCAGAGAGCGTTTAAAACTGTTTTCTGGTTTCTTTCCTCCTCTATGACAGTAAACTGAATATCTTTGTGGACAAAACAAGATATCTGAGGACGTCATCTTGGGCTTTGGGAAACACTAATCAACATTTTTCACCATTTTCTGACATTTTATGGACCGAACAACTAATTTCTTAATCAAGAAAATAATCGGCAATGAACATTAGTTGCAGCAATAAAAAGGACGTTACGTTACAGCTGTAACGAACATTAAAAAATGAATTCAGAAATATAAGTTGCAGTCTTAAGTAGAACACAGTTTAAAAGTCCAGGCGTGCACTCTGTTAAACAGAATAAATGGGATGTGATCTCACCTCCAGCAGCGAGTCTCTGCACGAAACCCATTGCTGTTCATGTCTCCTCCGATAAGATAAACAAAGTTGTTGAGCACGGCGATGCCCTGGTTGGACATTCGGGGGGCGTGAGCTGCAGTCAGAGTCCTCCACTCCCCCCAGCTCGGGTGGAACACCTGAAACAAATGCTCGCTGTCTGCGAGGGAGTTGGAGCTGAACATCCCCCCAAAACCCAGAATACAGTCGAAGGTGGAGCGAGGCTGGGTGAGCGGAGTCTGCTGGACGGGCTGCCACAGCTCCTGCTCGTGGTACCGCAGGGCGGCGGACACAGAGTCCTTCAGTGGACACTGGTTCAGTCTGCCGTGCAGCCTCTGCAACACCTGTTTCTCCATCAGACAGAAACGCACGGCGTCGAGCATCTTGAGATTGTCCTAAAAAGGTTAAAGATGAGTTGAGTGCAATTTAGGCTGATGAAGCTTCAACAAAGTGTGAAAAAAACTAAGCAGGGCTATAATCATAAAGAAGCTGTTCACACCTGGTACTGACACACGTCTCGAGTGACCACTTGTTATTGGATCTCACTTTCACGGGGCAAGAACTCTCAAAATGGTGTGATTTGTCAAGAGCAAAAGGAAGTCTTCTTCTTCTTCATCAGAAGAAGACGGTCCTTCACTGTGGCCCAGGACAGAGGTGCATACACACTACTAACAGGTGTGATCAGATCACTCAGGACGGATGTCAGCACCAGGTCTGAACAGGACTCAATGATCCCTTTCTTGCTCCATATTTAATGTGTATGTGATGAAGCTGGAGAGATGAAAATGCAGACACACCTTAGGACTGACCTGCAAGTACACCTGGTCAGTCTCCACCTGCTCGGGACTGTAGTGGTAGTGAAGAGCCGCCTCGTACACCTCGTTCTCACTGTTCACCTGCAGCTCGTTGCTGCTCAGCGCTCTGAACACTTCCTCCTGGGGGAGCTGTCGGTACACATCGGTTCGAGACAGAGTCTGGATGTTCCTGAGGATGTAGGAGTGGACCCTGGTGTTGAGCTGTTGCAGTCCGTAGACGTCGGCGAGATGATGCACCTCTAAGATGTTGCTCTCGTCCAGCCAGGAGAAAAGGAAATCACAGCAGAAGCCCATGACAATCTCAAGCTTTGAAACATAAAAAGGACACGAATAAGCTGAAAGGAAACAGAACAATGAACAACGTGACGCAGCAAAACAACAACAAAAAGTTACCTGTACTAGCGTGGCAGCTGTCAGGACTTCCTGCACACACTCCAGATCCAACTCGATCTCTGACGTGTAGATGTAGTCAAGGATCTTTTTCATGGCCATGTACGAGACGCCGTGAATTGGGATTTCCTGTTGTTGTGTCTCCCGAAGGCCTCCAGCAAACATTCCCCTGGTGGAGCGACACAGTGTTAAATGGCTCAGTATGACCTGATGGGCCAGCACATCATGTAGCCACGGCTTTGATTTCCCCACAATATCAATTTCTCTTTCTCTGCAGGTTTAATGGTCATTTTTTTACTATGAACTAGGGTCGCATGATATGGTACATGTTTCATCTCCTCTGTCCTCCTGCCTGTGACAGTGAGATCGATCTCAGTGGACCATATTGAAGGAAATCATGTCTCAATTCCTAAAATGCATCTCCAGAGAGGAGCGAGGAGAGATGAGGCACAGCTGGAAAACACAAACCACGGCAGGACTTTACAAATGTTTCTTTGTATTCATAAGTTGTATTAGTTATTTATAATCATCACACACATGATGCCACTCTTATGAATTATATAAGTTGTCGTGAACAACGTTCTGCTCAGACAGAGATTGTAGAAAGCAGCAGTAGGCGAGAACAAAACAATCTACAGAAAAGTAAACACAAGCTGCATAGTAAAGCTAAAATGGGCACACCACAGCTGATCATAAGACAATGCTGATACGCTGCAGGGGCCGCAAACTTTGTTTACACTGGAATCTGTGCCGAATCTTGGCTGTGTCTTGTGACATATTGTATCCAGAGACATCTGCGCTCATTGGTCAGACTGAATGTGCTGTTGTGTAAGTATTAAGGAACGAAACCGGTTCTGCAAAAACAAGAACAAGAGCCATCTGGTTACAGTCAATGATATCCAAGAGACTCCCGCCTGCACACTGAGCTCTGCTCTCTCTGCATACAGGATGTGTATTTACACGACTCAACATGAGTGAGGGATACTGGGATACGGGTGCATATTTGCATGTGCATGGATTCATTCATTCATTCATTCAAGCTTTATTTAAACTTGGCCTTTCTTGCATAAAGAAAGCATACACATTTTGGTTTCTATTATTAGTTATTTTATCGATATCGGTCATGAGAGTCAGGTCATCTGTAATCCATATCGTGCATCCCTAAAATAAAGTGCTGAAAATGATAAAATGCAAGCAAACGAACAAAACAAAACAAAACACAAGTGAAACATGGATATGCAATAAAAGTCAAATGAAATGTGACCAAACATACTCATGCATGGGTGGAGAAACAAGTTGCACAGGTTGTAAATTACTGATGCTGTGACAAAAATAAAAGGAACTGAATAAAAATGGAGAAACTGAAAGTGAAGCAACCTGCAGACCTGCTGTGACTTTTACCTGAAGTAATCGCAGGAGGCTGCCAGAAGTATCCGGTGGGCCTGGATGGGTCGACCCTCCACCAGCAGCACCACATCGTACAGGATGCCGCTCTGTCTCAGAGCCAGCAGTCCGTCCAGCAGGCTGCGGAAATGGGCTGAGCTTGTGTAGGTCTGACGGCCCGGGCGGCCCGAAGATCCAGCGCGTCCTCCCACCGGACTCACCTCTCCATCCTCAGCCATGGCAGGACACTGGTGTTCAGGCTTCATCACTCTGATCTGTTTTATATCATTCTGAATATTCACATATTCGTTATAAACGTAAGCATCGATGGAAGCAGACGAGCAGAGACAAACAGGAAGAGGAGCGATGGGCTGGGCAGCTAGCTTAGATGCTACAGAAGGTGGTTGCGGTTTCTTGAAATGTCACCGCAGTCAGTGTGAGTTACACACACCATAACTTCATCTACACAGCTTATAGACACAAGTGAAAGTTTAAAGTTACGTACATTCGTGGTACCGTCGACCTGCTGCTAGCTGCCACCTCGCTGCTAACCCGCCGGCTAATGTTTTGTTAGTTAAACGGTAAATAACAACAGCTAGCTAGCTTACAGCTGGTTCGCCTGCTAGCTCGTAAAAACGCACTTTAAAAACAGAAAGCACGACATTGATGAAGTGAAACAACACGACAGAACGAAAGTATCGTCTGTGTTCGTCACACAGACACTGTCGGACAGGCTGCGGACCGCCGGGGTACCGAGAGGTCCAGTCCGCTGCTGTTTGACAGATCAAAACAACTCTGTTTACTTTCTGATGTGACGCGGTGAGCTCAGGCGCTATTGGTCGCTGCTGTCGCGTCGTCCCGCCCAGTTTCTAACAAAGAGCCAATCAGAGGCGTTTGTCCCCAATGCAGATGAATAAAATGGCAGATTGAGTTTTTTCTTTCAAAATAAAAGTACGTTTATATTATTTTTGATTTGCCTTTAAATTGTGTTTTATCCCCATTTTATTTATATTAGTTACATAAATCTTTAGTGAAACAAATGTTTGGATGTTGTGACTCTGTCGGTTGAACACAAGAGGGTGCTGTTTCCTGTTTATAAGGCCCTGCTGGGAAATACAGTGCCAATAAAAAGTATTCATGGATGTTTTGCCCTTTCACTGTGAAAACAGATTTCTACAAAGTAATGGCAATTAATTAAAAATATATCGAGTATTCTCCCCCTTCAAGTCAGTATTTAGTAGATGCACCTTTAGCCGCAGTCACAGCACTGAGTCTGTGTGATTGTCTCAGTCAGGCCTGCACATCTGGACCTCTGCTGAATTAGGTCAGTTACTTTAAAGAGGGTGAATACTTATTTTACATTATACATTTTTGATTATTGATTTGTCATTGAATTCCATTTATAATGTATACTTGTATACTATAAACGTAAATACTTTCTAGAGGCTGAAAGTAGTCCCAAGTACATTTACTCTACTGTACTTAAGTGGAGAGGCATTGGATATTTACTTAAGTGCCTGCATTTGCTTTTTGCATCTTAACACCTCCACTCAGCTGCATTTCAGGGCTAAATAATGTGATTGTTGTGGTGTCATTGCTCCGTTGATTGGCTTTCTAGTTATCACACAAACTGTTTGTCCATCTGAAACAGCTCCGTTAAAATAATTCAGACATATTACTGCATAGATAATCAAAGATTTTAAAGCAGCTTAAAAAGGTGCACTATGTCGTTTTGGAGAAGAAATTCAAACTGAGAACTTTAATATTTACAATATTAATGAGGTGATACAAACTCAGAAATATTTATCTTTTCCATGATCGAATAAACAAGCTGTTCTCAGAGGAAAATAAGGACCCAGAACACTGTTTGAAGCTAGAAAGGTGGCGGGGTCCGCCACACATAAACAAAGTAAAACAGTATGACATTGTGTTGTCCTTTAAGGTCAGTTTGTTAATTCAGTTTATTCAGTCAACACAAAGAGAGTTTGATTATTTAGTTTGTATTAGGTACAAATAAAAACAGTCAATCAAGAGCTTTCACTTCAGATTAAAATTTCTTCCTCAAAACTACATAATGCTCCTTTAATAGAGGGCTTTTACTTGTAAAAGGAGTACAATGTGGTATTTTCTGGCTCCACTTACTGGCACATTTCCTCTATTCCAAAACACAACATGTCACTTTTATCAAAAGTTTATTTAAACAAGAAATACACAAGATATCTTTGTGTTTAAATAAAACTTTGACGTAACACAAAAACACCAGATAATAACATGATAATAGGAGGAAGGTCTTTGATGTGCCACGACTAAAATGATTTTCTGTCCTTCTCGCCGACTGTTTGTTGTATTTATCATTCTTTCGCCTCCCCAATATTTGGTCTCCATCTGATCAAACGCTTTCCAGATTGATTTTCCGCTGTTTGATAACTGCATGAGCTGCCACATGGATTTCCTCAGGCAGCCAGTCATCACGCTCATTTTTATTTTAATTTTATTTTTTTCATAAAACTGAGGCTTCCATATTGCTCAGGTTTTACAGTCTCATTCATCTTCTGCCGAGGTTTCAATTTGCATAGATCATTTCCTGACGCGAAGAGTAGAGATTTTTCCACTTGTGAGAAAAAAAACACTGTTGTAATAATCCATCACTTGATTTATTTTCCAGTCTCATATACGTTGCAGTGGGGTGCACAGGGGGGAGAGCGCTCCCCTGGCTTTTTGTCTTGGGTGCAGAAATGCCCTTTTCAAATAGCAATAACTTTTTCCCCTGACACCCGGCTGTATCTGTCATGTGGCTGAGGAAATGCCCTTCGATAGTTCCTGACAGTAATGAAGCCTATTTTCGGCTCCCTGAACAGCAAACATGCACAGCACTGATAGAGAACATGCATAATGTGACTCCACCAACCTCTCTTAGATATCACAGCTTTGATTAATTGGTCTGCAGGAAATTAAGCTGCAGCTATTTTGATGATCGAGTAATTGGTTACATCGTTTTTAAGTGAAAATTTGTCTCATCCCTCAAACTGAATATCTTCAGGTTTTTGGAGAGTTGGTTTGACAAAGCAAACGATTTATGACATCACCAGAGGCTTCAGGAAATTGTAATGGACTTTCCCCACTACTTTTTGACATTTTATCGATGGTGAAAATGAGAAAAATCATAAAGCAAATTAATCCAATGAAGATTAACCTCCTGTGGGCGGCCCTGAACTGACCTAGGGAGATTTAGTTTGCATGCATCTGCTTAAAAAACTGGTCTAAAATATAACAACCACAATAGCGAGAGCCTTTCTTGTGCAGCAGAAATCTACAGCTGCTGTCTTTCAGTCACCATGTTGTACGCTCATGATGATGTCATTATGTTTTGTGCATCACAAAATAACACTGGTGCACTGAAGTGAAGCATTTTAAGATAATCTAGGAAATGGCATCATGATAATCAAAAGGATACCAATAAAGGCACTGGAGTGAAGTTATCAAAACACTTTCTGCTCAGCTCATAAAAATGAGAATATCCTAAAAACTGAAAAAATAAACAGTTCAAATAACCTACAGTGTTTAAAAATGTTTCAGATTTTTGCAATTTTTTTTAAACAATGACACAATTTTCATTAATTATTGTGGTTATTGAGTTACATAACTGCAAGAAATACAAGAAATGACATCACAATAAGCAAAAAAAAAAAACAATATAGGCACAGGCAGAGTTCAAAGGTTTAAATCAATAATGAAAATAATTGTCACAATCTTCATTTTTCATGTATCTCTATACTGACAGGAACACGAGGGTACAGTGTCACAATGACAACAACAGTCACAACCCAGAGAAACGCACCACTCGCTAGTCTCAGACAGTGAAGGTTATGTCACCCTTTGTTTGATCTCAGGTTGCTAATGGCAACCATTTGTATTATTGGTTTACAAGAAAGATAAATCCTGATGATTTAGTTTTACTGTGAAATTTTAAAATGATTCTACCATGTTCATCAGATGTCTCAGTATGGAGGGATGAAACCGTCAAAATCAAAAATTAATAAAAATAAATTATTGTCATTGGCTTTGACAGCCCCCCAATTTGCATAGTGAAGCAGAAGTGTATAGAGAAATGTAAAAAGAAAATACAGAAATAAACTATAATGGCACTCAGTAGAGCGCATACCTCCGCCAAGGCCCAACAGTCCCATTTAATTCAAATCAAGTCAAGTTCCAATTTCAAATAAAACACATTTAAAAGTTAAGTTAAAAGGAGAAAATACAGTAGGAAAATAATAAATATAATAATACATTTAAAAATTAATAAATTAATTAAGAAAATACAATTAAATAGTTGAGTAAATTAATAGTTGAATTAATACAAAAGGTAAATAAAAACAGAAGCAAATAAAAAAAGGAACATCAACTTCTGTCACCTTTTAAGAATAGAAAAAATAATCATCTTTGATGCATTTTGTGGCATATTGATCTATTTTTTGAGCCATGTATTTATTTCTTAATTTAATTTTGATTTGGCAGCTTCAGTCCTCCGTATAAAAGCCTCTAAGAGGTGAATATCAAGTGCTGGGCTGAGCTGGCAGCACACCATCACACACAGATGCAGATGTCACCTGTTCAGCATTAATTTAAAATAATTTTCACACATTACTTGCTAATCAGGGTGACATAATCACAGGTACACATTCAGTAATGCAAATCAGAGGATTGTGCGAGCGCTCTTGTTGTGATGTCAGTCACTGTCAAAGACTAAAAGCATGGTTTTTAATTGGACTCTCCTGGAGGTCACGGAGTTGGCTGGTTGTGCCATTATTGAGAGAAGAGCATTGCGGTACATTAGCAGCCAACCGTCCTCTTTCATCAGGAAAAGGCTGTGCAGCAGGCGAGCCGAGGGCTGGAGGAAGATCTGACAAAGAAATGAAAACAAAGTGGGCTGCTTTTACAGAATTAACTGTCAATTTCTACTACAATCAGACTACGAGAAGAAATGTTGGCTGCAGCCGTGACTGAGACATGAAAGAGGCTGACCTTGAGCTGTTACACAAATCACTTAACCTTCATTCAGATAATTACTGAAGGAGATCATTTCACGGTGCCATTACTGATTATGATGAGGGGGGACTGGTGAATAAGCGAGGAAGGGGGACTGTTTGTTTGCTGTGGACACAATGGGCACTAACAAGGGAAGGTGCAGTGCAGCAGGTTGCTGGAACAAACAAAAGCACCAGCCATCGCCACTGGCAGAGCAGACGACAACACGACTGATTAGTTTGGGACAGCAGAGCTCCACTGGTGCCATTTATTCTGCCTGCACCACATCTAAGATGGTTTCCATGCCAACTACCTGCCATCTTTTCTGTGACACTGGAGATTTGACAAAGTGTGGCAAAAAAAAAAAAAACTTGAATAAATCTCATCTATGAAGAGCTGAGATCTTATTCGCAGCCTTTAATACAATATTTTATATAACAGGAGTACGATTCAAGAACCAATTTCAATTTAATCGTCATTACACAAGATTATAATTAAATTTCTGTTGTAATCTTCTACAGACCAGGGCTCTGATCACACAGAGAGTCATCGCTAAAGGAGCGGCACAAGAACAACAGGGTGCCATCATATGCAATTAATGAGAACCGCCAGCAAAATTTCAGCAGCACAATTTCTACAATCCTGTATGCAAATTGATAAATCAAATAAATTGTGGGAAGGATTTCCATCCAATAAATATTTGTAGCCCCAACTCAAAGTATGTCCACACAATATAATTTAACTGAGTCAGTCCAACTAATTTTTTTATCAAATACAGCTAAAATAAAATTATGTGAACTAAGTGAAATGAATTTCTGCCTGTCCAACAAAACCAATATAATTAATTGGAAATGAAATAATAAGGTAAAAGTATCTTTTATGTGCGATTTTTCAATCATATTTTGTGTCCCAAGAACTTACATATGAAAAGAGACATTGCGTGTTGCAAAAACTAATTATGATTTGAAGTTGAACATTTTGGTATCAGGGCAGCTCAATGCAGACTGACAAATGCATAATAGTCAGAAAAATCAAAATCAACTCCTCGTGGTGGAGTGTTGATGATGAGTTGAGGAGTGAAGCTTGAGGAGTGAAGCTGCTGTGTAGTCTGGTGGTACGGCAGCAGATACTTCTGTATCTGTTGTCAGATGGCAGCAGGGCGAGCAGACTGTGGCTGGGCTGGGTGTTGTCTTTTAGTATCTTTGGGCTCTGTGCAGACATCTTACCCCAATGATGTCACTGATGCTCTATAGGTGGTACCAGTGATGTTCTGGGTGGTTTTAATCACCCGCTGTAGAGCCTTCCTGTCCTGTTTCCAGTCAGGATGCTTTCTATTGCTCCTCTGGAAAAGTTGATGAGAACTTGGGAACAGAATTTAACCTTCGTAAGTTTCCTTAAAGAAGCAGAGCCTTTTCTGTGCTTTATTTAGCAGTGTGGAGACGTGTGTGAAGACCACGACAGCTTCTCTGTGAAGTGGATTCACAGGAACCTAAAACTGTGTACTTGCTCGACCTCAGTGTGCGCCATGTCAAAATTCAAAATTGGACAGTTGGTGAAGGATTGGGAGGAGGTGTGAAATTAACTGTGTCTCCTGTATTATATACACCCCCCTGCTCTGTGATCCATAAGCTGAATGGACGGTTGTAAAGTGACGGAGGTGCAGCTCTGGCAGGTGCAATTTTGCTGAGGCAGCTCCGTGATTGTGAGGCGAGTAATCAATTTTCCTCCAGACCAAAAATCCTGTAACAACAACTTCCAGCGCCGCTGTTTGATGAAGCCTGCCAACTCACTCTGCTAACACAGCGGGGGGTCGTTTACACTGCTGCAGGATTTGGACGGCTCTGCCTCAGTTTATTTTGATGGGATTATGAGTCATTTTGTTAGAAATTACAATGGCACAACAGTGGGAAGAAATGCAATTTTACTCTGCAGTCAGTCAGATCAGACTAATTAAAATTACATGGGAAAATACTGACATTTATTGTTTGACAATGATGGCAATTCCCAAGTCAGCTCGAGGAGTGTCTCTTTCTTTCCTGGGTTTGAGGTCAGAGTCATTGCTTTTGGCTCACTGGAGACTTAAAGAAAACAAACCCCATGTTGCTGAAATATTTAAGCATCCCAACAGTATGAGCTGCTCCTCAGGATGCAAGGATCGTCACTTGGTGGTTACATAAAGATGAAAACATGGAGTAAAATCAGCCTGTGGTGGTGCTGGGAGGAAAAATGCCTAAGAACATATCCCAAACTACATAAAAATATACGTAAAACAAAAACAAAACAACAAAAATATATCGATGGGGAATCCCAGCTCTTACAATACCTCAGTTATAATGAAAAAATGCCTCTTCAGGGGATAATGAAACTGCATTACTTCATTTTTCCATCTTTTATTTTCATCTTTGCCTAATGAAAAGAAATGGAAGACAAACAACAGGCATATAATATAAGAAATAGAGTTTACAAAGTGCTTTGACAAACAAGCAAAAGCAGGAAACTCAGGAAGACAAACACAAGGAAGCCTCGTCTAAGGTGAAGTTAAAACAAGAAGACAGAACAGAAAATGTAAAAACACAAAGTCAATATAAGTCATTACAAGTAAAAGGAATAAAAGTGATAAAACAGGCAAAATCAAAGAAAAGGGAAGATAGAGAAGAAAATAAATGCAAAAATTTAAATAAATAAAAGAATAAATACAATTAAGTACAATAAGAAGACGACATCACATCAGAGGAATTAATAACATAAAAAAATTATGAGCAGTAAAAGGAATAAAATAAAAGCGGTAAAGGACGGTAGGAGAAAATGAAAAAAGACATCACAAGGGAGGAATTACAATAAGGGGGTTCAGTGAAGATAAAAGAAACCTGAGCACGGCCCGGCTCTGATGCAGAATACTAAAAACTTCACTTAATCAGGAAGAACAAGACAGCAAAGAAATGTCAACAGAGCCGAGTCTCTGGCTGACAATCTGTTAGGATGAGGTCCGGGTCAGTGAGTCAAGGACAGAATCACAATCACCCGGGCGTCATTCCCCACCTCTCTTAAGCCTTCACCAAAAGGCGTCATCACACCCTGATTGGCTGAGAGGGGAACGATCCAAGCTGCTCGCAATCATTAATTAGGAGCCAGTCTCCAACAGCCTGCACACAACAGGTGATCTGAGTCTACTCCAATCAGTCAGCAATGAAGATAGCAACCCAGCAGGCATTTTATGTCTGAAAGACCTATAATAAATATATGTAAACCTGATGTCTCGGCTAAAGCACGGCTAAATAATTTCACTAATTTCAACACTGGCTTTCATGTAGACCACATTTCACCTACCAGTGACTTTGGAGATATATTTAAAACTAATCAATACCATCTCTCTGCCAACCCACAAATCAAAGTGATGACACACATCTGTATATGTATATTTCATCACTTATGTGACTCTGATTGGTCAGCTCACAAACACCTGAGCCAGCACCGCTTTAAACAACAGAGCAGCTGTGCTAAATAAATACATACGTGCCAAACTAGCAGCTCGGCGTAAATTATACAAATATGTGGCATGGTGACGGAGGATGACGTCACCATGGTTTTTATCACCTTGGCTCGGCTCGGCTTTGATCTAAACGTAAGACCCGGGCGAACACGCTAAATTCTGACGTATTTCCAGACGCGCGAAGTGATGACGCATTATCAACATCTGGTGGTTGCGAGATACTGTACTGGCCTCCATGCTGCCTGCTGCGTGCTTGTGTTTACTTTAACTGGTGTTGTTCCCTGTTAACGGCGCATTCGTGACGTGAAACGTGACGTCAGTGACAACGTAATACTTCAGATAAAAATCATAGACAGGCTGCGTTTTTAGTCGGTTGACACGAGTAAAGAAAAAAGTGTAGACCTACTAATTTTGGTGGAAAAGCGTCAGGGGTTTCAGGACCATCGTTTTCTGTTGGTGCGGTTTTTACCTCTTTCCTTATTTTCCTTCCTTATTTACTCTTATATGCACAAGGATAAAAAACAGCGGAGGAAAGGAAAAAAAATGAAAAAGCAAAATAGGTCTCCTTTAAAAGCTCGTGAAGAAAGGCAGAGGTTGGATCAGGGCATCTTTTTCTTGCAACGTCCACTCGCGGAGGGAAGCTGCATCTCCTGGGGAAAGTATTCGACATGACAGCAAGCAGAGACTTGACACCAGATATCTGAGATGAACTGTGCTCTGACAGCTGCTCTCAAAGGAGAGGTTTGCTCTGCGTCATGTACAGTTTGCTCACGATGCTAATGGAATATCAGAGGCGATGGAAAAAAAGCTTTAAGTGTCTGGTGTCTCGGTTTTGCAGATGACTAATTTACATGATCAGTATGCTTTTTGTGTGATTCAGGAGACATAGCCATGTACAGTAACCCTGGTAACGGCCATCTTTTCCAACACTTGCGATGAAGCCAAATGAGACTGATGGTGGATCAAATTTTAATTGGGATAAATCTAAACAGTGGCCAAGAACCTGAGTGGGCGGTTGGTCATATCTGCCATGTGTCAGTGGATCTGGGCTCATATTGAACGAGGCTTCGCCGGATCAATAGCAGCTTGCCTCCCTCCCTCTATCACGTTACGCTGCCTCTTGCTGTTGGGATAAGGTCTATTTTGGGGGTGTGACATCCACCGTCTTATTCGCTGTGACAATGTTGGTGTAAACTCTGAATCATACGCCGACACAAAAGCGTGGTGGTAAGAAGGCATTGTCTGCGCTGCACACAGATGTGACTGGAGCTCGGCTGGATACTTCTGTGGCTTTAGAAAAAGCAGAACGGACATGCAGAACATTTATATGAATTAAGGGAGGACGGTCAGCAGGTCTAATGCACACTGGATTGATTCTACCTTTCGGTCTGCTAATGCAATTGTGTTTTAATAAACCCCAATCTCAATTTCTCTTTTTCTTCTTTCTCTCTTTATTGCTTTTTTCTCTTTAGCCCTCCTTCAAATCAGTTTATTCGACTTAACTTAATGTAATTCTTGAAGCGGCACGTACAGAAATTGAAATCTGTTTATTTTTAGCTTTGTTTCGTTCCAGACTGTGGCAGACTTTAGGGTCCAAAGGGTTTACATTTTGCTTGTGGAAACACATTTGTAACGAATGTGGAGAAAATTGGGAGGGTTTATACGATAAAATCAGATTAAATTTATTGATCCTGTGCAAAGAAATTCACTTGTACCAGCAGCTCAAGAGACAAAAAGATGAGGGAAAAGTGACATATAGATATAGATCAGAATCTGATGTGACTCTGGGTGTTTATTCCCCCAGACGGTCTGGATCTGCACTTGACTCTCTCCTTAACTGAACTGGGAGTGAAGATAAATCATTTTAATCCCAGGAGTTAAGAAGTAATGCGGGTGTTTATTCCTCCAGGAGGTCTGGCTCTCCACCTCCTCCTCTGCCTCCCTGCTCCACCCGGCCCTCCCCAACACTCAGCAAACATCGTTTTGTTTTGCCTGAGAGATCCCCTGCATGTTAGGCGAACGTGTTAGCAGACTGTTGGCCTATTAGCTCCACATCTAGCAGCTATGTAGCAACACAAGCATGTGTTTATTGAATGTAAGTCCAATATTAACTCTCCTTTTAGCGCCGATATTTATCTGCACTAATTCCTGAGGGAAATATCTGGCTCTTTATCTGCTATATTCACCCACTAGTTGCTTGTTTTAGCTGCCAGTCTGCCCAACACCGAACAGCAGTCTGTAGTGCAGGTGAAAACACAGCTAGAAATCCTACACAATGAGCTGATAGATGTTATAAAGCGCTGCAGAGTCGAGGGCTGTTAATTCTCTGTGGGTTTGTCACTCAGTACATGATCTGTGCTTTTCTCTAATACCCACCAGTATGTGCTGTTCCCAAAAGTCACGTTTAAACAGAAGAGCACCGGGGTGAGCTTCTGTGTCAGATGTGATCTGTGCAGCTGATGGGGGTTGTTTGTCATCCACGCGTACCTGAGGCATCGTGGCATTTGTTCTTGGCTGGGGTTATTTAAAGCCTTGGGGGGATTTATAGGAGTGTGTTGCGGTGGCGGTGTCAAGGATCAGCTCGCTCCTTGTAAGGGGGCTGTAATACTGCAGGGGAGATTGTCCTTCGCTCAATGAGTAGCTCCCCTGCACACAATGCATATGGATTTACTGTAGGTTGTAATGACAGCGGAGTGGAGGGAATAATCAAGCCACATGATCAATATTCTGTGTTTGATTTGGATGAAGAATTAGACTTTAGACATATTCAGGTTTTGCATTGTTAGCTTGAAGAGTACATTTGCTGCTTACATGAGGGGTGTGTGGAGAGAAGACGAATCAAAAGTGAATAAAAATGTTCATGTTCTTTGAGTTTTTCTCTCCCGTTCTGGATTCTTTCTTTCATATATCATAAAACATCATACACAGACTCAGAATACATATTGCATACAACCCACATCACATAAAAGCCATAAATCATACATACATCCCCTTACACATAACAGTAAACATCGCAAAGAAATGGAAAAGGTCAGCTTCTCCAGTCTCAAAATGTACAAATACTCTTGTGTGCAGCTTTTTTATTAATACAGCATCCATTTTGTTGCTCCCCGCTTTATTCAATCTGCATGTAAATGCACACATATGAATGAGGATCCTTATCTCTGCCTGACATATGGGATTTATGTAACTAATTTACAGCCAGCACCATTCAGTAATATAATTCAAACAGCATAATGGTTGTGTAAGATTGTAAATCTTTTCATTACGGTCTTTTTATACTTATACCATATATAGAGTCGCTGTATACGGGAGCATGGGAAATTTACATACAAATGTGGCAGCCTGTGTTATAATTTACCTCACTGCTGATTCCCTTAGGGACTCAAAAAATAATAATTTTCTATGTTTTTCTAAGATTTTATGTTACGTAACTCCCTTTGGTGCCCATATTTATTGATACTACAGCAGTAGTACAGACTACCGCCCTGTGGTTCTCGCCCCCATCCTGATTAAGTGTTTTGATAAACTGGTTCTCCAGCACATCAAAGACAACATCCCTGCCAGCTTTGACCCGCACCAGCATGCTTTCAGAACCAACAGATCCACAGAGGATGCCATATCCACTGCGCGTCACTCAGTCTGCACACACCTGGAGAATAAGAACAGCTACGTCAGGATGCTGTTTGTTGACTTCAGCTCAGCATTCAACACAATCTCAGCCATGAAGCTGATTGGAAAACTAATAACTGACTGGAAACATGACAAACTGGCATGGTTCATCACGGCCCAGGACAGGAAGGCTCTACAGTGGGCGATTAAAACCACCCAGAACATTAAAGGTACCACCTGCAGAACATCAGTGACATCGGTGATGTGAGATGTCTGCACAGAGCCCAAAGATACTAAAAGACAACACCCACCCAGACACAGTCTGTTCACCCTGCTGCCACCTGACGAAAGATACAGAAGTATCTGCTGCCGTGCCACCAGACTACACAGCAGCTTCACTCCTCAAGCTTCACTCCTCAACTCATCATCAACACTCGAACATGAATGTTTTACTTTTCTGACTATTATTTATTCATTTGTCTGTATTAAGGCTGCCCTGACACCAACATTTAAAACAGGACAATGTTTTAATTGTATTTCATCACTTCAGAGCAGCCGCTTTCCTCAGGCTAATACTGAGATTTTGCCCAACAACATTTTCCTGTAGGTTTTGGCCTCTCGTCCAAACACAAACGGCATTTCAGGTCACTAAAAACAGATTTTTTAAAACACCCTCTAAAGTGCTTCCCTAAAAAACAACAACTCTGGTTTCTGTGTATCTGTACATGTAAAATGTTTGGGGAAACGATGACGTCTCACGTGTCGACTCATGAATCCCCTTTTGCTTTCGGTTTCCCTACAGCACCTCAGCGGTGTGCCAGAAAGCTGTTGGCTACTAATTAGCGAATGCTCAGAATGTTCTTCTCTGGTATTCGACGTATCGGGGATGTAGACTTTATCACCACCTACTGGATTGTGTTTTTAATTGTTTTTTGTGCTCTCGTGTGTACGGAGATATTTTGTAAAATGAAGGTTGTGTGAAAAGGATTTTGTTTTTCAAATGAAGGGGAAAATATCTGCTTTTGAAAAATATAATTAGTGTGTATGAGGCCAAAAACTCCACCATGAGTAGTCTAATTCTTCCAACTTGATTGTTTTTTATTACTTAATCTTTATAGTCTTCATTTGTGTGTGTGTTTGTGTGTTTGTGTGGCTTAGGGAATTACAACAAAAATGTCTTTTTACAATCTTGTTTTTTTTTATTTTGCTTCTTGAATCAGATTATTATTTGGGTCTAAAGCATCTCAGCCAACTCCCTCTTTTTCTTCTCCTTTATTTTCTGCCATCACAATTTATGTGCAGGCCCTGAAACTGCAAGGAAATTTACTCAACGCTGGCAAGTCGTAAGTTTAGATCAGTAAATTTCTCGGGTCATGTGGACGGCTGCCCACGGTGTGTTTGTGATGTTTTGACTTTGCCAAAGAAAACCCCCCAAAGACCAAGACCCAAACCTTTTTTTAAATCTCCTTTTGGTTGTGAAAAAGGCTATATTTTACAAAAGAAACAGTAAATAAAGTCAGCTTTGCTCTTATTTCTTTTAATGAAGAACACATTGAGTACTAGAATTGCTATTTTTTCCCACAAGACAAAAGCTCCTCTCACAGCAGCAGCGTGAAGTATTGATTTACACCACGCTTACAAATGTTGTTTCTTTTCCCATTACTAAAACTCCTCCTGCAATCTGAAAATATCTCACAAATGTTTCACGGGCACGACATAAATTGGTTTTCTTGTGTGTTTTAGTTTCTCTCTGCTGCACCTCCTTTGAAACACGACTAAACAAAGTGTGAAGTTACACAAAGTCACGATTTCTTTCTTTGTTTTGCTCTGCTGATCCGAACAGCTGAGGATATTAAAGGTCTGTTAAAGTGGGAGTTTTGTGTCAACAAGAATCAATCACAAAAACAGGGTGCACGCTTAAAAATACAAAAAAAAAACCCAGTCCCTCTCCAAATACCGTTACGCATGGATATGTGGAGCTACAGCAGGGGAGCAGTTCCTTGTTAATGGGTCACAGTACTATAATGATTTACTCTGGCAGTGACACATAAAACTATGAACTATTTTCCCACAAGAACAAACGCCTTATGTAACGTGAGTCTGTCTCTGAATCCTAATATGGACATTTATTTGAATCAGGTTACATTATGTATTGTGTAAATGGACACAGGATGGGAGTCTAAACAGTTGATAGAGCGTCCCGAATAAAAGAAGCGATCAAAGAGCGATCAAATATTTCATGTGACAGCGAGATAATGCTCCAGAAGATGTTTTTGAACATGTTATCTGGTCTTGTTCTTCGTTATCACCGAAGACGGGACAAAAACTGGCCTGCTCTCTGTTTGTTTATGCACAATACGAGCTCCGTGACAGAAATGTTAGTTTTAGAAAACCGCGTTCCCTTTTTCCATGACAGGATTCAACAAGCTGCTCCGAACACACTCGATTGTGCTGAATGTCCTCGAGTTACTTATCAATCACAAATAAACTGCCGGATACGCTGTCAGAAGAAACCCCCCTCCCATCATGTCACCGTCGTGCCCACTCGTCTAGACATTTAAGAGTGCCAACACATCCCCTGAAGCTGAGCCCTACATCTCCATTTTGATGGGTTCATGTCTGGAGGTAGGGTGTCCCGTTAGCTATTATTATTAGATATTCCCGATTTATCTACGCCCAACACATCCTCATACCTCAACAACTGAAAAGGTTCGACCGCCAGTGACTCCCAAACTGACATATGTCACCGTTCCCAAAACAGAATGACTGCTGCAGCGTACAGAGGTCGTAATTAATGAAGTACAAACAACTTTGGCTTTCCCTCTCTACATCTGAACACAAGTATCTGAACTTTCTCCTCCTCACAGTTTCAAAACAGGCTCTTTACTTTAGTTTGATGCATTTGAGGTGAATTATGGATTACTGATTCAGTGCACATCACGCACGGCAGATGCAGCGAGACGAAACATAAAGAAGTAAGAGGACGTAAGCAGACGGAGAGGGAGGCTGGAATGGGGAGAAAAGGCGTGTTAGTGTCTCGTATCTGCAGAGATTTTCTTATTTTCTCACTTTGTTGCTGCTCGGGACGCTTTACCAACCCAACATGTGGCTATTTGACGTCCTGGGAATGAGACTCAACAATCAACTATCTTTGTGGTGCGTTCAGGAACAGCTGGGACAAATCCTACTGATTCTACCTTTAACTTTAATAGTCTTTGAATTATATTAATATGACGTGAGCTTCAGTTAGCTTTGACCACAAATGTCCTTCAGAGGGAGACTTTTTACTCTGATACTCTGAGTACAATTCAGAGCCTGTACTCTATTACTTTTACTGGAGTAAAGAAGTTGAATCAGTACTTTTACTTTTACCAGAGTCTGTTTTTACTCAAGTATCTGAACTTCTACTGGAGGAAACAATGTGTGGACATTTGCCACCTCTGCTTTCTACTACTTCACCTGACTTCCTCCTTTGCTGACACAATAATAACTACGGCCACTAGGGGCTGCTGCCGAAAAATAAACACAAAAATAAGCTGCAATTTGATATACTTTACTGGCACATTCCCACCCTCATGATGGCATATGACGCCTGAAATGTAACTTCAGTCCAGTAGTGAAGATGCTGCACTTGGTGCCAGCTTCTCTAATATCACACAGATACTCATGTTAGCCTATAAACCACAGCTAGTGTCCAGGTAATGAAGCACTGCGCTTCGTCTACGCTTTTCTATCTCCTTCAGATGAATTGCAAATGACATTGTGATAATCCAGGATTGCCACAGTAGTGCAAGAGAAATCACCACTGCTGTAGACGACACATGTGAAATGTCACGTCTGTTTACGCATTGACGACCACTGATGACGTATGAGGGTCGTGAAGGTTTGTCCCACTTCACTGGAGGAGATTTCAACAACTAACTCTTTGTGACTCTGTTCTGAGGGGCGAGGAGGCACTTAAAGACAAAGGCTAGGGCTCAGAATTGGAAATGGATTTAAGCCTGACCCTAAAAAAATGCTTTTCACTCTCCTTCCTTCCAGCTGAAAGAAACAATCAAAATGTGAGTGACAGACGTGGAGATTGCACAAGGGAAGAGGTACAACAACCATTCAGCGTCTCAGAGTTTCAATACAGTTGTTCATGAGGGGCAAAGAATAACAAACCCTGCAGTGCAGTTCACAAGCCTTTGTCAGCAGTCCTGCCTTTCTCTGAGGAATATGTACAGAGATTGTCTTGAGTGACTTGACACCCCGTGTCAACGAAACACCCACAGAGCTGTTGTTGTTGGTGGCAAGTCATCGCACCGTTCTGCCTCTCAGACAAACAGCTATTACTGTTCTCTCATGCAGCCTCCACTCGAAACAGGAGTGTGTGGGGACAGTGTGAAGAAGCAGTTAACAATCTGGTGCTCGAGCATGAGAGGTGCAAAAACTGGGTTTAAAATAGTCCGAGGTGTGATCTGCGGAGTGATCGGGACGAGGGTTATCGTGATGTTTCAGCTCGTACGGACGTGGAACATTATGCAAAAAAAGGTCCAGGCTGCACCTACAGAGAACGTGGCATATGTGTAGCTTTGGTTATTGATCACTCTGAGCCATTTATACTCAGTGACAAGTTAACGATCTTTATAACAGATACAGAAGCCAGTGTGTGCGCTCGCTCGTATCCATCAATATTTATTATTGAGTTCAGGCAGCAGCGAACGATTTGGGATTTTTTTTAAGATTCATGCATCAGAGTGTTTTTGGGTGACAAAATATAATTAATGAAAGGAGCTCAAGATGATTTATGTCCTCTGTTACTGACAGTCTGTGTTTGTCTTCATCAGCACACACTATGAGCTGTGCACCCACAGACTTTCACAGGATGTGAGAATATAACAAAATCTGTGTGAAGTTCTCCGAACAGCATTGTTTCTGTTTATCCTCGGCTCACAACATTCAGATTATCAGTGGAGGAAAGTAACTAAGTACATTTACTCTACAAGCACAATTTTAACGCACATTTTCTGCTACTCAGTTACTGCTACTAGTTACTTTGCAGATTTCATGCTGCATCAGAAAGGTAAATAACTTCAGGGATGTACCAGCATGTTAATAGATGCAGCTGCATAAGTACCAATATTGTGACTGTGTTGATGCACCAGATTCAACCGTGAGGAAATGGACCCAACAAAATACAGCCTGGTTATTACTGTAAATGTGTTTTTTGTTCGATTTAGTGCTATAAGTAAATAAAACAATCAGACATGTCTTTATATTTGACGAGGGACCACAGTCAGTAGGTGTTAAACTGCCATCCCTCTGGGACCCGGCCTGAGTCTGGATCCTGACACCATCCTGTCCGGACCTTTAACTTAACCAGGACACGCCAGACCAATGACACGGTTGTAAATCACCCACCCTGTTTTAACAAATCGCCAACTGACCACAGTGTTCCAACATTTGTAAAGGTGACACTGGACATCTCCAGCTGAGTTTTTGGGACCAAAACAGGTTTTCTTTTAGCCAAAACTCTAATATGAAGAAACGTACAAACATTTATTCTGCCAGTTGAGTTTCATCTTCTCTTTCAAGTTAACTTCTGCAAAGTAACAGGTCAGCCACCAACACCACCAACACACTCCCAGAGACGTCTCCACAGACACAAGTACCTACGCCAATGTGTGGAGGTGCAGGTTGGTAGGCAGTGGAAGGAACCACTTTGAGGTGTATGGTGGGGGGGAACCAATCTTTAAAAACTTAAAAACACATTGTTTTGTGTCTTTAGTTGGTAAGTGTTTTTAATGCATATCAATATATTATTTAAAGTTATATGTTTGAGGGGGACATTTCTCTGTTTCTCCCAGTCAGAGGAGTCTGGACCTGCTGTGATTTTAGCCTGTTTACATATGTAAATAAATGTACAATACTTTTGATACTTAAGTACATTTATCACCAGAAAATAACTCTTGATATCAGATAGTTTAAAGCTGCAATATGTAAGAATAAGCCTTCTGTCAAAATTCATTCCTATGACATACAGGGGGCAGCATATCACCAGGGCAACCGCTAACTGCTGTGGACTGTAGCTCCCTGTTAGCATGCTAACTTTAGTGAGTGTCTGATACATAGATGTCTTCACATTCTGTTGATAATTTGAGTTAATTTTCAAATGTTCAGTTTTTAGGTACTTAAAACTGCAGTCTTTTCCTTTTGTCGCCCTTTTTGTAACTCTAAAGTACTCTAACGCGTTACTTTTCTCAGTAAGACAACGCAGTTACAAGTTACTTTTTAATGGCAGTAATCTTGTAACGCAATGAGTTACTTTTAAAAGTAGCGTTGCCCAACACTGTGAGTGACATCAGATTACATGCAGCTTCCTCTGGACCTGCATAAGGTTTCATGCTGCTGTTTTCACATCTGCAGTAGGGCTGCACAATTAATCGCAAAATAAGCGAAATCGCAATATGACGAAGTGCAATATCGAAATCGCAAGAACTGCAATTATTTTATCAAGATAAAATGTGTCACAAAACAGTTTTTAATGACATTTTTGTATTTTTGCCTACAAAGCTTCTTCTTTTCAGATGTAATAAAAACATTTGTTTGGCAGAGACCGGGAGAAACGCCACATCATCATGATTTTACTAGTATGTCGATAACAATAAAAATTGCGATGTAAAATGTAATCATCCATAATAATGGGGAATTATATCGCAATACCTGTAAAAATAATCGTAATATCACCTTTTGACCATATCCTGCAGCCCTGAATATACATACAATTAAATATATATAACATGTACGTTTATTTGTACTTTTGATACTTAAGTATTTATTTAACTGGGTGGCAAATAAACTGGGGGTGGTTGTTTGTATATTAGTTGTAAATACATTTTGTTTTTTATTATGTTGTTTTAATTTTTGGTTCGAAATAAAGTCATTCATTCATTCAAGCACACTTAATATCAGATACTTGTTTTTCGGTGACACATGATAAAATGTAATCATCCATAAGAATCACGAATTATATCACAATATCTGTCACAACAATCTCCCTGAGACCTGTAAACACACTCTAATGTGGAAAATTGGTGTAGTCACCCTTTAAGTACAAGACGTGAGCGCTTCTCCCACCTGCACATTATACAGCAGCCCGATTTAAACACGTGCACATATATAATACAACCTGTTTCACAGACACACACTGAGACTGTGCATTTTCAAACATGGCACCACAATAACATCACATATTAATATTACATCTCTGTGACATTACACAGATCTCATTATGTCACGAACACATCTGGGGGGGGTGAGGGGGTTGAGTTGAAGCAGCACGTGTACCAAAAAGAAAAATTCAAATAACTCCTCCTGTGGGAAAACGCGTTGCCTGCGCGCGCGTGCACAAGCTAGCGCGCGCGCGCGTGCAACTCGTGCACGCGAAGGCAAGGGAGAATTTATTATGTAACGTGTTCCCAGTCACATCCCAGCCCGAGTCTGAGGCATAAGGTCGCTTTAAGAGATATCTCAGCTCTGCTATCAGTGCTCCTGGCAGGACACCTCCCTCCTCCTCCTCCTCCTCCTCCTCCTCCACCTCCTCCACCTAAAACTCTGTGTCTCACCTGATGAGAAGCAGCGCGGACTCCAACAACAGGGGAACATTTCGGTAAGAAAACAGCTGGTTTCATTCTGGCATTTCAGGTAGTAGCTCATAACTCTTTTTTTTTTTTTGGAAGAATGAGGATTTCCTGAAAGTGAGAAGTCGTTTTTTTTCTTCAGTCTGTGTGTCTGAAGCTTTTTCCAGGTGCGTACAGTGAGTTTAATAACCTGATGTGACGCGCTTGTGTTTTGATTGTCCCCGTGCTGTCATGGTGAAAGATGTCACATGCATCTTGTGACTTGTCTGTAGGTGAAAGTGCTGTGCGGTGGTGGTGCTGGTGGTGGTGGTGTGGACGTCCAGCAGGTCCGGAGCCGCTGGAGACATGATGGGAGAGCAGTGAGCTCAACACACGCTGCTGCACCGGAGCACAGAGGAGCTGCTCCACCTGTCCGGAGACACACAGCTGCCGCAGACAGACACACACAGACAGACAACTGCAGAGACAGAGGTGAGGACACACACACACACACACACACACACACTTTCCATCCCTTCATTGTGCATGAGTCAAAAATCGTTGTGCATGGACTTGCATGATCTGGACTTGTGTTAAAGTGTTTCGGTGAGGTGACTGAAGTGAGATGAGCTGTCACAGCTTTGTCTGGTTGTAATTTAATTTCTGCAGGATATTTTTAAGGCTCGTATCAAATGTTAACCCTTTCATGCACGTCCATCACAGTTGGCAAGACATTTTTAACCGTTTAAGTTGAAGTAGTGCGTCCTAATCAGAGCCCGACCGATAAATCAGTGTGCTGATATTGTTCCATCACAGATATATACCGATATCAGCGTATATGATACCTGATATAAACCGATTAGAAAATTATTTTTAGAGATTAAAATGCAGAAAACAGATGCTTGTGATTATTTATAATTATTATTATTATTAAAGTTTACTGTTTCAGTGCACTGATGTAATTTAAACTGTAAAATATCCTGCCTCTGTTTCATCGTTTTTGGGATCTTTGTAAACAAAATATGTGTTTATAGACATTATTATATTCTTTATGTAATCATTTTGGCTGATATACACATTTTTCCATCAGTCCAGTGGACGTTACGCACTAAAGGTTATATTAGCGCTGCCTTATTGTGTTTTATTTGATTTGAAAATTATAATATAATTTATATTTGAGTGGTTTGATTAAACAGACGTATAAATATGGGTCCACTTAGCAGAATATACCCTTTGGTGCTCAGCGTCCACTGGATGTATTTTCACTCACAGAAAAAATATTATTAAAATCTGGTTAGAAGTATTTCTAGCTGGAGCCCGACCGATACTGGACTTTTGGGTCCAATGCCGATACAGGTAGTAAAAAATGTGGATATCGATATATCGTCAGGTATTCCTGGATCGTCCTTTCCATTTTCTCTCTACCATCAATGCTATCTGGTTTCTTCGTCAGCAGTAAGTTTCATACAGTCGCCCAAAAAACACCCATAATTCTGTTGTGTGTGGAGGAAACTTGTTAATTATGTAGCCGATCAAAACCAACGTGCACCGAACGACACCGCAGCAACAAGGTGCACTTAATAGTTCATACAAAACAAAGAGAAATAGGATGTAACACCAGAGCCGGAGAAGGGAGGAGGGCAGATTGTCACCTAGTTAATTGATCGTCGAGGGCGTTGTTCTTTGCGGATGTAATAAAACAATAAAAGCAGCCAATAAAATGCTGGAACGGCCAGCCCAAGTTAAGTGTATGTGTGGGAAACACTGCCTCGAATGTGTTTATTAAACACCTGTGAGGAAAAGATACGTACGTGATGGAGGCAGGATATTTCACAGTTTGACAGGAAACAATAAACCTCACTGGGAATTTTTCATGATTATAAACTAGTCCAAGCATCTTTATCTGCATCATGTTCTGCACAAAAACAAAGTTCTCATATTCAGATTATCGGTACCGGATCGCAGATAAAATAAACTAATTTAAAAATGTGCTACTTTGGCTCTGATGACACATCCTCGTGCACAATGTCCCCGCCCACAACAATATCCGATTGGTAACACGTCACAGTTAACATCTTATAAACACTGAGTAATCTGAATCTGCAAAGTAACTAGTAACTAGAGAGAGGATGTACAGGAAATAAAATTGTTCTGAGGTTTATTTCATCACTGGTTGTGTGAAATTTTGACACAAAGAGTTTCAGTTTTTTTACTGTAAATGAGAATCCGTCCCAAATATCGGTTTTCAGTCTACTTGATTTCTAACAATCGGTATCGGCCCTGAAAAACCCATATCGGTTGACCCCTAACACCAATATATCTGTGAGAGGCCAGTATCTACATACTGTGCAGCTAAAATCATCCAACTGATACATCGGTCGGTCTCTGTTTCCCACATTTACTCTAAAAAAGTAGTTTTTACCACTTATTGTCTGATTTTCTTGGAATTAAAGGATTAAAGGTTATTCCCAAATCACTTTTTTGATGATGCGTTTCATGATGAGATTTATGAATTAATGCATCAAAGGGGTTAATAATGTCCTGAGTAAATCTTTTCATACATCACTTCTAAGTGTCCAACAGTCTGCCATAAACAATCAGCATCACGGCTGCAGCTTGTGTCAGATCACGTATCCAGTCAGGATTGATTATCCTAACCAGAGCAGACTCAGTGCTGCAGAGGGACTGAAGTGATATTACTGTACTTCAGCTGCAGCTACAAGTGTTTACGTGTGTTATGAATACTCTGTCTTTGTTATTAATCACCACGGATGGGACAACACATCATAACAAGAATTTTCTGCTCATAATAGAGACAGCCTGAAGCAATTAATGTGTCAGCGTTTATCATCGTTAAGGAGTCCTCAATTAAAAAAGATGAATCCTTTAAATCCCGTAGATTTCATTCTGTTCGCGGAGCCGTGTTGCAAAACTAATTTCTGTGGGATTGAGCCGCGGGCCGAGACATCTTGGTTAATCAGTACTGCACACACACATGCGTGTGCACCATTCATACGCTCTTGGTGGAACAAAATAGCGTTTCTGTTTTTGTTTTCCAGATCATTAATTTGTTGGAATTTGTCCGGACCACATGTGCTTTAGGTTCCCAGGAGCTATTTGTGAGTGCTCAGTGACGAGAGGTGTCTGCTCCTTTATGGACAGAAACAGAATCAATTCCCCGCCGTCATGAGGGGAGAAAAACAGTGCGAGGGAATGATTGTCTCTGAAGGAGCAGTCATTATCGCCGTTATTGTGATGGAAATTTAAATCAGCATGCCATTACGGCGATGCCACGAAGAGTGGATCTGTGCTGCTCTCTTGATGATGTGCCATCAGCGTATCATTTATTCTTATAGCCGGTCCTCCAGGAGATAGAGGATCTGCCGGCAGCCTTGTGATCTCTGCACGCCGACGTTAATTATTCCTTTCATACATCTCTGTTTTTTTCTAACGCTGACGCCACTGTCAGGGTGTGCAAAGGTTAAGTGGACCTCAAAACACACCTGTGGGATCACATCCAGGAGTGACGAGAATTCAGAAGAGTCAGTCTCTGCAACCGTTTTACATCAAGTGAGGGTCCATTTATTTTTATGCTGCAGTTTATTTTTTTATAGGAGCAACATTTCAATTTAAGCCATAAACCAACGAGGGCCGAACAAAATGTTCAACATGTTTCAGCGTCGACATCACAACGTGCCCGTGTGCAACAGTCACAGTCAGGATGTGTCGGAGGCAGATCGACTCAATCAGGTCACGCCACAACTATTTTGACTAATCTACAAGAAAAGTCTGTCTGATATTACATAATTCAGTCTGATTTAAAGGTGCAGCTCAGCCAAAAATGAAAAATTCAGTCATTAGTCAGGTGAAGTTTTTTGTAGTCCACAAAACATTTCTGGAGCTTCAAAACAAAACAGCGTTGCAGCAAGTAGCTGGAGACTCCACATGGCGTAATCGATGTCTCTAGAAGCCCCAAGATCCAAAATTGATTTGAAAAGACTTTATTTACCCCCGATATATGGTCAAGCTTGTGCACCAACTTTAGACGGGGTGCACACGAACACTTTTAGCTCAGTAGCTACAGTAAAGATCTTTAAAAAACGGTGTAAATAACGTCTTTTCAAATAAAATGTTTTCAGTTGTTTAGCAGAATGCTGCTGCGCTGTTTTGCTGTGAAGCTCCAGAAATGTTTCGTCGACTACGAAAGGAGGAGATAATGACTGAATATCTGAACTGATCCTTTAAGGGTTCTTGGCTCTGAATGCACAGCGAACCACTAGTTGCCCTACCACTTAGCCCTCACCCTCAGTTCACGCCTCAGGGTCGGGTGTTGCTGCACTTGGGACCGCTCCTCTAATATCAATGCAGACTGACAGGGTTGGAGCGCGGGTTGCTAATGTTAGTCAATAAAGCATCGCTAGTGGTCGGGCAGTGAAGCAGCGCTCTCTTTTAATTGATGACTTGATTGATGGCGTGAAGTTGTGAACAAATTGCGAGCAAAATCACAAGATATCACCGCAGCTGAAGAAGTCGTATTAGAAATTTCCGGCCGCGTCTGTTTACAGACACGCCATCGATGACTCCTGATGATGTACGAGGGTTTTTAAGGGTTGGATTTCACCCACTAACCCTTCTAACTTTGTTCTGGGGGCAGACAGGCGCTCAAAAACACAGGGCAGGAGTAAAAATTGTAAATGAGAATGAACTTTGATCGATTTATCAAACACAGCAGGACCTACTTTGGTTGTTTGACGACATGCACGCCCTCAAAATCACCCCAATCACTGTAGAATAATTATTTCCAAACAGAGCTTTTTCAAGTTATCTGGTTAAAAATGCAAAATGCAGCCCTCAAACCAACCTCTTAATGTCTCCAGAGTTCAAAACTTTAAAGCTCCTCAGAAGTTTCAGGTTTGTCTCATTTTCCTTTTCTTGTTTTTCAGGCTGCAAATGAAGACGGCTGTGAAGAAGATTAAGGACGAGGGAAAGCTGTAAAACAAATGTTATTCATGAAGTAATTACAGCAGGTGTGACCCAACAGATTAGTTCACGTTGTCCCTTTGAAGTGAAAAAAAGGAAAAAAACCCATCATGGAGCTGCAGCACAGCACCAACTACAACCAGGCCCTGTGGAAAGAGATACCGTGGGACTTCACAGCGGAGCTTCACTGCTCGCTGTCGGTGAGCGGCACCACTTTCCTCATCGTCGCCTACAGCGCGGTGATGGCGGTCGGCCTCATCGGGAACTCCTGCCTCGTGTTTGTCATCACGCGGCACAAGGAGATGCACAACGTCACCAACATCTTCATCGCCAACTTGTCCTGCTCTGACATCCTCATGTGTATTGTATGCCTGCCGGTCACGATTATCTACACTCTGATGGACCGCTGGATCCTCGGAGACGCTCTCTGTAAGCTGACGCCGTTCATCATGTGTATTTCTGTCACCGTCTCCATCTTCTCCCTTGTCCTCATCGCCATGGAGCGCTACCAGCTCATTGTCCACCCGACCGGATGGAAGCCAGTGGTGGCTCAGTCCTACTTGGCCGTGGCTATCACCTGGATCGTGGCCTGCCTCATCTCGGTGCCTTTCCTCTCCTACAGCGTTCTCACCCTGCCTTTCCAGAACCTGAGCGTCCCCTTCCCGGTCAGCAACCATCTCGTTTGTATGGAGCACTGGCCGTCGATTGAAGAGCGGCGAGCTTACACCACCTCCCTGCTCGTCTTCCAGTACATCCTCCCTCTCGCCCTCATCATGGTGTGCTACCTGCACGTCTACCTGCGCCTCAGGAGGAGGAAAGACATGGTGGAGCGCGGCAGGAACGCCACGCAAAAGAAAAACAAGGGCTCCACGAGGATCAACGCCATGTTGATCGCCATAGTGGTGGCGTTCGCCATCTCCTGGCTCCCTCTCAACGTCTTCAACACGGTGTTCGACTGGAACCACGAGGCCATCCCGATCTGTGGCCACGACATGATCTTCTCATTCTGCCACCTCACGGCGATGGCGTCCACCTGCGTCAACCCCATCATCTACGGCTTCCTCAACAGCAATTTCCAGAAACAGCTCAAGTCCACGCTGCTGCGCTGTCGCTGCTGGGGGGTGGCGGAGAGGTACGAGACCGTCCCGCTCTCCACTGTCAGCACTGAGGTCACCAAGGGGTCGATCCTCAGCAACGGGTCCATCAGCATCAATACTTAGATCCAAGGCTTTTCAGTCGGGAGACAAAGAAACTACCGGGGCCTCTTCCGCCCTCATTGTGTCATCCTTTGGAGCTTTTTCTTGCTTGGCTGCGCCCAAAAGCAAGGTTGACGTTAACAAAGTTATAAACCTCACAATAGCAGTCCAGAGGGAGTCGGCCGAAGACACTTAACCAGCGTGGCACGGTGCCCTCGATTCAACATGTAAGAGGAAGTAGATAACAAACTGATGGGACAAAGGTTGGACAAGTTTAACTGAAGGCACTTTACATGAGCACTTTTTGCATCTGTAGTCTGTACAGTCCACTCCTCGTGAATGAAGAGACAGCATTTACCTGATATAGACCTGTCGTGTTTTCTTTGTGAAGCAGCTGGATCGCCTCAGAGCTGTTTAACAATTTGCTTTCACACCTTTTACCTGCTCTGGAAGCAGCAGAGGACTGAAGGACAGATGGTTTTGGAGCGAGCGCTGTTGCTGTTTTATGTTTTCTTAGATTTGATGCGAAATATGAACGGATTGTGAACTGTGACGTGTTAATGATTATAGGCAGAGCGGTTTAATACGTAACTGAAGGAGAGGACATTAACTGTGACTGCAGGCGTTCACACAGAAGCATCATCTTAATGTATTTCTTATTACCTAAATCCACCACAAACGATGTAATGATCCTTTACAGGAAAACCTTGGCGAGAGGCTGTAAACATTTCACGCTGCCTGCCAAGGTCCGTGCTGCAGTATATAGTGCGTGTGGGCTGTTTTTTTTCTCATTCAATGTGCCATACAATAACCATATATCAAGTGCCATAAAACAAGGTGGCAGTAAAGGTCTCAGAGCTGCTGTATATAACATTACTAACTACATGTCTGGCCTGTAAAAAGATGTGACTCAGTTTATAGTTTATGAGCGTATGTACGGGAATGACGAGCACCGTGTAGCGTAGCAGATATCTCCTGTTGTTAGTCACTTCTCTTTGTGGTATTGAACTGAATTAAAATATTTACTATTATCTTTAATGTTGAGATGTTCTCACTGTCATGATTTGTTTTGTTTTGTTTTATTTACTTCATGTCAGAATATTTATCTCACTGTCATTTCATCCACGTCACTCTCAGCTTTTAACTACGATTATCGTGGCCAAACAAAATTCATGAGAACGATCCTTTCATTGTATCATATACAATCCAATCTATCCTCAGCTGTGTTTACTGTGTGTTTTGTCTCTTTTATAGCAATAAATTACCTTCAAAATACAAGTGTAGGATGGTGGAGAGAGAGTCTGTAACCACAACTGTAAAGAAAGTGCACGAAAAGAAAAACAACTGCAGAATTATTAGTGAAAAGGCAACCAGATCAACTAAAGATGCACGAGGCCGAACATCTCTGCAGGATTATTCAGACGATTTTATCTTATTCACGATAACGATATTATCGTGATATCTACTGAAATTTGAAAAAAGAAATGCTAGAAATCAAATCTGTCTGTAATTTTATTTACAGTGTGTTTATTTGTAAATAAATTAGGAAGGTGGAGAGAGAGTCTGTTACCATAACAAGCTGGATTATTCAGACGATATCATCATTTTTCTTATATCATGGTTATCGTGATTATCGCAACATCGAACCATTCTGAGTGTAAATTCTGTAACAAGTAAAAGTCATGTATTTAAATGTTTATTCCAAGTAAAAATACAGAAGTATTTGTGTCAAAATATCTTAAAAAGTGCCAATGACATTTTTAGATTAATGTGTACTGTATCATTACTGGATTAGAATCATTGATTCCCCCTAATTTAAGCATCAAAAAGATAAAGGAACAGTCCACCCGAAAGTAAAACACAGTCATCATCTCCTCCCTCCATTTTCCCGTACAACTGAAGTAGCTGGAGACTTGATTTAAAATGTAAAAAACAACCAAAGAAACACAATAAAATTCTCCAAAACTACATTAAAACTTTTGCTGAATTACCTATTAGTAGTTCCTGTTTGCAGTGAACCTGTGGATGTACAGACAACTATCACTGGATTACTGTGATACTGAAGAAAACTTAAAAACATGATGTTTCTCAGGCAAGTTCTGCACATGTAAGGAGCGTCTTTTAAAAGGATTTCTAAGCAGATTTAGTCATCATCTCCTCCCTCCATGCTGATGAAAGTCAGGTGAAGTCTCGTAGTCCACGAAACATTTCTGGAGCTTCGCAGTAAAACAGAGTTGCAGCATTCTCCTAAATTAATGAGGTTGTTAAAGAGACAACAAAAACAACAATGAAAATAATAATCATAATAAAAACTAATGGCTCCATTCAGCCCTGGGATCCCAAATTGATCTGTAAAGACGCTCCAGAGATGTTGGTGTGGATCAGTGGATAAACACATGCACATTTGTTACTCATGAAGCCTGATTCCTTGATCCAAGATCATATGTCACCAAAAAACAGTCTCCTGTTAAAGACGAGATGACACACAGAGACCAGACTGCAGCATCTCCACACCGTGTGGGATCCTGATTCCCCAGAGATGAAGTGTTTACACATGAGTCAGTCAAACACTCGTCTCTGCTCTACTACGTGGCGTAATGGAAAAAAAAAGAAAAAGAAAAGCTTCTGCAGAACAGACGATGTTTGAGAAATCTGTCTGAGGTCAAACTCAGTGTGCTGCCTCCGTGTGCATTATTCAGGGGGAAAGTCTGAGATCACAACACATTTCAGATGATGCTTGTAGCGTTGAATAAATCAGCGTTGTGTTTGGTGGCGTGGATGTTAAACAGCTGTCAAACCGCAGCTTCTGTCATCAGGACGAGGAAGGAAGAGGTTAAGATCGTTTCTCTCATCAGGGCTGTGATGGTAAAGTCAGGAGGTCAGGTGTCGGATGTTTTTACACCTCAAAGGAACTGAAATCTGCTTTTCTGACTCTCACAGCGTCTCAAACAACCTGCCAAACTGTTTCCCGAGCCCTTCAGAGAGCTCTCAGGGGTCCTTGGCGACATAATTGACTGTGTGCTTCTGCTGCCTTTGTCCTGAGCCGACCTCCGCAGACTGTCTCCTCCTATTCTGCCTTCTTCCAACCTTTTGAAAACACCACTGAATGAAGCTGCAGCGTTCATTTTGTTTGGGAGAGAAAAAAGCACCCGAGATGCCGGAGGTGCTGACGTACTCCAGCGACTACTCTCGACAATGAGAGGGAACTTAAAATGATGCCGTTTTACATTGTTACCCGAGTAGCTGTTAAAGAGGGGCTGCGGGCACATTACTGCGCTGTGAAACGAAGCTCGGCTGAAGACGAACTTAACGAGCACACAGGGCCAGACTCTCTGCTTGTCAGTGGAGCAGTTCCAGAAAAGATTAGCATCTTTGGCTCTCTGCATTTTAATTTAGAGAGATTCTCATATAAGCACAGCAATCACAGGAACAACGTGAACTACATAGTTGGCCAGGATATTCCCCAAGCTGTTGTTCTGAGCTTTTAAATCCTCCGCAGTTGCATTTTTTCCTGCCTCAATACCGCAAGAAAAAGGGCTTTCACATCCCATTACAGCAACGTACGGTTCAACAGGTTCACTGTCATCATGGATTTCATTTTGATTGTGTTTTCTAGTGTTTGTAATTACATATTTGTGCAAGTTGGTTTTAGAACTCCCCTCATGCGGGCTTTAAAGGGACAGTTCACCCAAAAAATTAAAGTTGAATCATTTCTACTCACCTCCATGTTGACGGAAAGTCAAGGTGTCAAGTTTCGTAGTCAACAAAACATTTCTGGAGCTTAACGGCAAAACAGCGTCGCAGCATTCTTCCTAAACAACTGAAGTAGCTGGAGACTTGATTTAAAACAGAAAAAACAACCAGAAAAGCATAAAATGGTGTTATTTACACCCAGACCTGTCAAAAGTCCACACAGTCTCTCCTCCAGTGAACTGTACAAACAGTCTCTGGTAAAAGTAGAAGTACTGATTCAACTTCTTTACTCCAGTAAAAGTAATAGAGTACAGGCTCTGAAATGTACTCAGAGTAATCAGAGTAAAAAGTCTCCCTCTGAAGGACATTTGTGGTCAAAGCTAACTGTGAAAGACAGCCGGTTTTGGTCAGCACAAAACGGCTGAAAGTGTCTCCAGGGCTCCTTAAAAAAAGCCCAGTTTTATCGCAACAAAATCGGATGGAGATGGTCCGACTTCTCGTGACAAATAGCCGGTTGTGACGCTACGAAAAGGATGGAAATGTCTATAAAGTACATATAAAGTGGTGCGACCCGTTTGGCAGCCTTGCTGTGCTTGTAATCACGACACCTCCTGCACTTCCAGGCGGCTAATAAGCACATGATGTGAATGTGATGTGTCACGTTTGGTACAAATGTCAACCTTGGGCGTAACTATGGTTTGCCGAAACGTTAGCTGCCGGTGACTGGGCTGAAAGTTTCAATGGTTTGCAGAGGCGAACATGGCCATCGTTTATTCTGGAGACTGGGTTTGAAATGGTACTGATCTGTGTCCGACCCATCCGTGAGGATTACAGGAAGCATGACACAGTTGGCCTGATGATCTCTTCCCCAAATAATGTACTATATGTCTGTCTTTGTAGAAGAAAGTCGGTCCCTCTGCAGTTATATAAGGCGTTACAATAAAGACCTGTAATGTTCTAGTTGCAAATCTTGTACACGGTGATGTCAGACAAAGGGCACGGTGCCCCCTTTGCTCCCCGGTGAGCAGGCACTAATCTATGTTTTGGCAGATGAAAAGGTCAGAGGGAGTCGGCCCGCTGCCTCTGGAATCTTAATCACCGTGTTATTATACATGCTAACATCTGTAGGACGCATCCAAACCGACAGGTGGCTCATGTCGGGGTCAAACACATAGATCAGCTCGGTTCAATAATTCCTCGTTGTCTTATCTTTCTATTGAATTGCCCTAATGGTTCCGCCTCGGATCGGCCGCTTCCTGATTCATCTGCTGTGCGAGGGAGGGTTTATTTCCAGGGAGCATGTCACAGTTTTATCTATAGAACAGCTTGGATATCACAACAGTCCGGCAGATCTCAGCTTTTTGAATTAAAAACTACAAATATCCATCGAATCCTGGAAGATATATCAGGGCCTGAAATTTCCTCTGTGTCCCCTGTAAAATTCATAACACAAACACACACACACAGACACACACACAGAGTTTTGTCTTGCATAACACAAGCAGCAGACTTGACAGCCGGGAACAACAACCCCCCTGATTGGTGTCAGCCAGTTTTTTCCTCGGGATTGGTTTTGTGTCGTGTGCATGTGCAGTCTTGACAGAAAGAAAAGAAAGATTCAGATCTATAGATAGATAGATCAATAGATCGATCAATAGATAGATAGATAGATAGATAGATAGATAGATAGATGGATATAAATGCTTTCATGTCTTTAATCTCGCCCTGACAATTCAGGAGCCGGCCTCAGCGTCTGACCTTCCATTTCCTTCGGTCAGAAGGAAAAAAAGAAATAGACCTCGGCCAGCTTTAGTTGCCTGGTTACAGTTTCCTCGGGGGTTTCAATGGGTTTCCTTCGAGCCGACACGCGGCACCGAGCTATTAGAGGCACTTTATTAAACGTTGACAGCGGCGATACGCCGGGGTTTGATGCAGTCAGATGGTTCACTCTGCATGAAAAGAAGGACAACAAAGAAAGTGAGATGTGATATTTATTGCTGGGGGACGCCTGGGGACACGTTCGGGACTTTCCAGTTTGATTTGTCTGTGTGGGTTCAGACAGTAAAAGGGACTTTTTATTGTGGCGTGGCAGGAGAAGCTAAAGGTGAAGCTGATTAATAACCAGCTCCATTTAACATGCACGCTGATTAACTGTAATGACTTACAAGGACACTTGGAAGAAACATTTTGGAAACATGTACTTATATATAAGCTCGTACGCTTTGTTGTCGAAAGTAAATATGTATGGAGGACTGAAACTACCAAAATAAAAACTAAATAAAGAAATAATAAATGGATCAATAAATAAATTAATATGCCAGTAAATGCACCAAACATAATATTTAAAGTAAATGTGGGCATTATATAATGATATGTTTTAATATAGTTGATACAAAGCTACAGCCTGAAGCTGTTTAGCTTCACTTAGTATAAGGACAAGGGCAAACGGTTAGCCTAGCCTAGCTTTGATAAAAGATCACTGGTTCAGGTCTTGAGGAGGGTCTGTGGGCTGAAACGTCAAGAGATTAAAAAAGAAAAATGCAAATGGCATCAGAGGGTGCAACACCTTTATCTGCTTTCAAACCCTTTGGACAACAGTTTCCCCATGTTTCCAGTCTTAATGCTAAGCTATGCTAACCATCTGCAGGCTGTAGCTTTAGATTTAGGCACCCGTACAGTCATTAGAGTGGCTCACAGCCTCTACTTAGACTCCACCGCCGGCCTCCATCAGCTCTGAGACCACGACCCGCCTGTTCACTTTTATTAGTTCAATCAGCTTCGGGCCGGTCTCAGAGAGACTAATTAGAAGTAACCTGTGGACCTGCAGCTGTGGGAGGACCGGCTCAGCAGGGTCCGCGTCAGGTATTTTCTTGATGATGGTGCCGTTTGAAACCATCGTGGCCTCCTCCACTCTCCTCTCCTTTAACTCGAGCCGGAGCTGCTTTGATGTCTCCACTTTTAAAAAGAAAATGTCGATAATGTTCTATAAGAAAAATACCTGAGATATGATGTCTTTGATTTAGAAAATGGAGGGTAGAAGGACACAGGGAGGTTTTGTTCACACGTTATTGATCTTGAGTAAATATTTTATTTCCTGCTGCGCGGCTCCCCTTTCGGTACATCCATCCCTTATCAATCACTTTCAATAAAGGACAATACTTGACCCAGATGGTGTCGCTGCAATCTCATCAACAAGGTGAAGCCCAACGGAAGTGATTCTGTGACCCGTGTGTTTGCTGAGTAACAGCAGACTGACACACCGATTGAACTACTTTGAAAAACACCCTTTCCACTGGAGATAAGAGCCACGCACACACGCACACACACACACACACACACACACACACACACACACACACACACACACACACACACACACACACACACACACACACACCTGCACACGGCTGTCAGCAGGATATTACAGGCTGTCAGATCTCTGTGATGAATTAACTTCGATTTGTTATTCAGGTTGTTTAAATTCCATATGCTGTTGGCAAACACACACACACACACACACACACACACACACACACACACACACACACACCTGCTGTCACCTGCTCAAATAATGTTCATGTTGCTTATCCGTCCATGAATAACACCTTTTATAATCCGTGGCAGATTGTGGAGTGAAGCAAGTCCAGCAGGCGGTGAGATATTACAACACAACTGGCTTCACATGTTCTCGTGCTGGACAAACACAATAAAGTACCGTGAATTACATTCTCTCATTTACGGGATCTGATCCGACCTTTTTACAGAAAATACTGTAACAATCTCAGCAGCAGAGATTATCTAGAGTCTAAAAATATGGATTTTTATGGCTGAGTGTTTTGGGAGTCAGACAGGCAGCAGATGAAGGAGAAGAAACTTCAAGGAGGAAGTTTCATGTTATTTTCTGGGGCCATCTGGTGGCGAAACACTGAGAACCTCATCAGTGACGTTTGGGTGAAAATGACCCAAATGTTTTCAGTTTCTACTCAAAGAAAAACTTTACATTTAATATATTTTAGTTCCACAGAGTCACAATGTCTAAGTTCATATTTAAAGTCGACCTTTTCGACCTGTCATAGCAGGAAAAGCTACGACATGAAAATAACGAGTACATTCAGTTCAAGCTGAGCCCGTTCTGCTGCTTACTGACACATGAACAGAACCAGACATCATTAACTGGATTTGTTTCACCCGAGTATTTCCTGCTATGACAAGTCAAAATGTCTGCTGTGAAAAAGGGTCTGCAGCCAACAGCAGGCTGCTGGATTTTAACTTCTCCTTATCATTTTCCAGGAAAAAGAATATAAACTTAATGGCATGTTAATTATGTAATGGATTAATCATCATCATCATCGTCTGTATCATGTTGTTACATTGTCATGTTGAGTTGAAGACCATCATGCATCAGGTCTTTCTCAGGGTGGTTGACCTGCAGACCTGGAAATACAGTGAAAATAATAATAATCCTATAAAATAAAAACTACGTGTTGAGGTTCAGGAAGTCTTCGTGGTTTGGGTTAAAATAACTACGTTACTTCTGTAGCTTCAGTTACAATCGTGTCTATGTGACAGAGATAATGTAACTTTACTGTAGGAAGTGAAAATAACAACACTGGACACAAACAGCTGTCTCATTCACCTGACTTAATAAGCTGCTTTCACAATTAGGGATGTTAATGATTAATCAATTAATCGCTGTTAAGAATTTAACCAATTAAAAATGTCTTAATCGACAATCAGAGGCACAAATACAGTAAAAACATATTTTACACTAACAGATTACAGACACTTGTTTTTCAAATATCTCCAAATAAAACACAAAATACTGGTGAAGTAATTTGTAATTCAAAAAACTGCAGAAAGACATTTTACATAAACTGATAAACTGATTTTAGCCATTTAGTCGCCTCAGTATTTTAGGGATTTTGTGGCCAGTTGTTGAACAGCGACAGACAGAAGCTCCGTAATTAAAATGAATTAACTATTTTGTATTGTTATTTTATTTAAGGTTCAATAACTTTACGTTGACTTTATCTGTTCTTTTAGCTCCTCATGTGGCCGACTGTGATTTTACATCAAACACAGATCCTGTCAGTGGTTAAAACAGTTTTCTAAAGGAAAAATGTTCAACATATTTAATGTTATTGATGATTAATCAATAATTGACTGTTAAGGCAGCCGACTATTGATTAAAGAATGAGGGCGGGCTTCTTTCTGCTTGATATCAAACTGCAATAAGGACAAAAAAATATATTTTTGATTGTGTGCCTGTTAGCGATCATGTGTCACCAACACTTAAAATAATCATCATCATGTTTTAGTTTCCAAATTATGTAAAATTCTCATCATTGTCGCTCAAATGCACGATTATACACTCTGGTCTGCCTGATTACTACGGTGTCGTACATACGGCTTTCAAATATCCTGAAATAAACACCTTCATTCTCCTTCTGTGCTCACATTAAAACATTTATCACCGACAGTGAAAAGGATCTTTAGAGGCAACATGTTTATTTTCCTGCTCTGTGGAGACATTACTGCTGTTTTCCTCTCCATCAGCTGAGACATCATATTATAATCCCATTAAGAGTTTAAATCCTCCCAGATATTAAGGATATTAAAAAACATTTAGTAAGCAAGTCTCACACAATAAACCACAAAGCGTGTGTTATGCTAATATAATAATTTATTGTAGAATCAAATAATCATCATTTCTTATAAGTTCTGTGTCCGTTGTCCCGGTCGGTGCCGCTGCCCTGAAACAGACGAAGAGATTCAATCTGGGAGAAGAAGTTAAAACTTGCCTGATGCATGAACAGAAACACATCAGGTAAAAAACTTACGATAAATCCTTTCATTCTGTACATTTTGGGGAAAGGTGGCTCCTCGGCACAGCCCAGGACGCTGCAGGGAGAGTCGGCGTGAGGAAAACGCTCGATGATCTGTTGAAGAACAAAACATCAGTGAATCTGTGCAAAAAAAATGTTTACACACTTTTTACAGCTGAAATTTTCAGTGTAGCTGCTCAGAATGTGATTTTGGGCTGTATAAATAAAAAAGCTTACGTCGCCCAGCGTGTCCGAGAGGCTGTCCAGGTCCCTCTTCCCTCCTGGACTCAGTCCATAGGACCAGTGCTGACAGCAGCCCTGTGACATCACCATCATCACCACCAGCAGCAGCCAGAGGTTTGAAGTCTGAGGAGCCATTCTGAGGGAACAAGCTTTAACAATATTACTTTACATTTCCTGTCATAGCTCACAATTCACAGCTTTAAAACATGTATTTACCTTTTGTTCAGGTGTCTCTGATTTCCTGTCCGCTGTCCCTCTGTGAATCCTGCTGCTCGCTGTTTTCCAGGGTTTTTATAAGCCTGTGCTGTTTGACTCTTCACCACAGGAGGCCACAAAGTGGGATTAAAGAAACACTTTAACACTGGCGACCTGCAGGGCTGCGTAAAGTTCACACATGGGGTGTGATTTCTGCCCCTCCACAGAAAGAACGAGTTATCCTGGACGAGTTTTGCCACGAGCCATCGAACATCTTCAGCCGTTTCCTTTAACGATGTATTTTTTAATCTTCACAGCTGAGACTAAATAAATGATTCAAAATCAGATGAGAAAACTCGGCTGATGGGATCCTGTTTCATCCGTTCTGTCTGTATTATATATTTGTTTTTATATTAACAGTCGTACGTACTTCATTAGCTTCTTTTTTTTGTCAAATATATTGTTTTCTTCTTCCTGACACGGGTCCATTGTTCATTACGCTCTTTGGTTATTTTAACTGAGGTCTTCTCTAATGCAGGATGAAGCTGTTTAGCAGAGACTGTAAACACAACTTGTGTTCAGATCTTGACTAGACCTGTATCCTGTGAGATTTAAAAAAATATAAATATCTACTGTCGTGTAGATTCCCATCAAATGCAAAAATGTAAAATGGCTCCATACAGCTCGTCCGAAGTCTCCAGAAGCTCCGACATCCAAAATGGATTTGGGATCCTTTCTTGAACACATTAAGAGGCAGAGGTGACTTTACTTTAGTGTATTTTGGGCCTTTGATCTGCCAGAGATTTCAGTTTTCTGGCTTTTGTCTTGGACCTTCGTTGACCTCACTTGTTCTTGGTTACATGGGCTCTATTTCCATTATTACAAACCAACAAGGCTGCCGAACAGGCGGCCGGATTTCCAGTCTCACTACTAGATATTTTTAAGGAGACCTGCAGACGTTTCCAGCTGTTTGTGGCGACAAAGTTGGACCATCTCGACCCGTGATCGTGGCGACCAGAACAGATATTTTAAGCTGAACCATGATGTTTTCTCACCCTAACCAAGTGGTGTTAGTGCCTCAACCTAACCAGAGCATCAACACAGCGTTGTCCAGTTTTAATTTATGTGTTTAGTTTAGTAACTTGACATTTATTCTGGTGAGTGGTTTGCTATTTTTTTTTCTTTTACTTGTTTTATTTTGTTACACTCTGTCTATTTGCTTGTTTTTGTGTGTGTATTGTAAAAAGAAATTCAAAAATAAACTATATTTTGAAAAGAATCAGACACCAAAGATTGTTTTCTTCTTCTTCATAGCAATTTATTTATAACAGTCATTTATGGAAATAAATTTCCATGGTCGAGTGCAATAATCACAGAGAGGGAGCCCGACACGACTCCCCGTCTCAAACACAAACCAACGTTTGCTCCATATTGCATTCAGTGAGATGTATCAAAATAAATAACCAGAGCTTCTCTCCCGTTTGATTTTCACCCTCGAGGTGAAACACACAACATGATTGCCTTCATCATTCACTCTCACAGGCTGGGTACCTACTATTGAATAGTATTGCATCAGAGCAGCTTTGAGCTACAGCGAGAGAGAAACTTCACGAGTAACGCTCTTCACACATGCAAACGGACACACACCGTCCAGAAGAGGTGACACAAACAGCTGACGACACCGGCCTACGCTAACGATGATTCTTTTGGTAGTTTTGGAAACACACCGGATTTGATTTACAGAAGATTACAAGCACCAAACATTTTTTTGGTGAAAAGGTATAACATGTTTACAGGTTAACATATAATTGTGCATATAAGTTCAAAGCATGATTAAGTGATATACTTCGATACATGAAAGTATTTTCCAGGCAAACCCACATAAACAACACGTGAGGATGGCTTTGAGTTAAAGGTGTAATCTGGAAGAAATGGCCAGAATTCAAAGCTCCAGAGCTGTAGGGGGCAGCATCACCGCTACCTGCTGCTCACTATACTCTTTGTTGTTGCTATCTTTGGCTGTAGCGACTAGTTGCCGTTAGCAAGTAGCTCAGTTAGCCGTGGAGCTTCGGGGCTCAGTAGCCTCCCAGTGAAGACGGCTGGACTCCAGACTGGGACTGAACACAGCCTCTGAGATTGACCGAGGTCAGTTCAAAGACGGGGGATACAGGACTATGACTCCAGGGACGAGAAGACATCAGCGGTGAAGCATTTTTACATACATCATCACTTCTTAGGAGCTGATCACACAGGGGCTTGTCGTACGGACTCAGTCGCTTCAAAAACACCTTGGAAAAGCACGTGTTTAGCAGCACGGTGCACGTGTGGAGCTGGGCTGCGTGCGAGTCCCGGCATCAGATGTGATTGATGGGAAAAGCTGTGCGACTACACGCCTTGTGCAGAAAAGTTTAACAAAAAACTGGAGGTGAATATTTTGATATTGATACGTCCACCAATATTCTTATATACACTGAATATATGTGTAAATACATATTTCCTTTTCAATTACTTGTAACAAGGATACGATTTATGTCCATAACGGTGGCAGGAGACTTTAGAGAACTTTAAAGTTTCAGACAACAAATACGCCACAATACAGATGTATCTGTGACAGGCTGATATATCTGTTGGGCTCTAATGTTGAGTTTCGGTGTACGGTTGTACCTCTTGAGGTACAAAGTGGTGTTAGGAGACAGGACGGGCCGGGGCTAGCTGGTTAGCATGCTAACTTCAGTAGACATCTCTGCCTCACAGTACATAGACGTCTCTACGTAAAGTCAACGCTGTTGTTTCTTCACACGTTTGTTCTTTGAATGTCTGAAACTGAAATCTGGCCACATCTCACATGTTGCACCTTTAAAGCACACGACCACATTGGATTCTTTTCTCACAATGGAAATGTGAAGAATAATAAATGACACACATAAACATCACAATATGCAGTGCCACAGTCCAACGCATGCAATTGTGGATCACTCACACACCGGATTAAAAAAAGAGGTAGATTCACAGAGCGCAACACAAAGGAAAGCTTCTGAAGTACACGATAATTCAAAGTAGGAAAAGGAAACGTCACAGCTGTAAATCATGTATTGCATCACAAGCTGTGTTTAAAAACTAGCCTGTCGCATAGTTTTACGGTGCACTAACAGCACTTTTTAGCCTTTCAGGCTGTGCTATTGTTATGGCTTTGGCTTGCATTGCTTCTTTATAAACATGTTGAATCCAGCAAAATTTAAATTACATATTTAAAAGAGGAATATAGAACGACACAGTTACTGTAAGTGACCCTTCTATTTCTGCTACAGCAGCATCCAGCGAAGCTCAGCGCTCTGAGCTTCGCTGCACACAGATTATCTGATTATCTGACTCCCGTTTACATGTCAAGTAATATAAAGTGAATATAAATTATGTCAAACATGAAATGGAGTATAGTCACACATGTACATACACGAGGAACATTATTTTGTTTTGGTGATATACGCAGCGGAACATTTAGGAAACGATCCTACCATACAAACATACAGAGACAACCCTGAAGAAATTCTAGTGCAAGATATTTAAAGCTAACATAATATAGGTGGAATGCCAGGGATGTGCATACAGCTACCTGTGCTGCAGACAGGTAAAGAGAGATCGAAAGTAGGAGAGTATACGGAAGAAGAGGCTGGAGGATGGAGGAGCCAGCCGTGGCCCACACTGGACCTGCAGCCGTGCGGTCAGTTATCTGACACTCTGCGACATGTGCAGCGGCGTCAGCATCTCTTCAAAAATGGCTCCTTTCACGTTGGAGCCTCTCAGGTTGGCTTCCTGAAGGTCGCAGCCGGACAGGTCACAGTTCTGCAACAAAACAAAGGCAGGGCGGTTAAAATGGGTCAGGTGGAAACCCGCAAAGTGCCTGGAGAACTGTTGACCCCTTTGTTCCACTCAAGCAGCAACAACTGGGGCTGAGATATGAAGTCAATGCCGATGTACCACAAACTGCAGTTCCTCTAACGGCCACTTGAGGCTCCAAAGGTGAGTCAATCCCCACAAGAGCCCATGTTAAAAACAACAGAAATAAACAGTTTTTGTCTCCATATCTAATCTTCTTGCTCATGACAACTATAGGAGGTGAATTTTTATATAACACACTCATATAAAAATTATATTAAGGTTTAAAGTGAAGCATAATTAGGGGCGTGGCCTCTTTGACTGACAGGTAGACGCGAGCTGTCTGCTCAGCTTCATGTCAGCTAATTCCAGTCACTGAACTTCACCTCTCGGTCGTGTTTGTGGTGTTTTTTGAAGAATTTTTATTACAAATATCAGACAACAAATATGCCTGTGCAGTCGACTGCACTAAATGACCAAAGTGGGGGGACAGAGGTCGGTGTTTTGGATTAATGAGCGACTCGGTTAGTTTTAACAGGCAGCTACTGGAGTCAGCGAGCTCTGGAGGAGACAGCCGCGGTCGAGGAGAGCACAGAGTCTGTTTTTTTTAACTTTTGGGATTAAAAAGTGGATATATCTTCACTTTTGCCTCCCGTAACAAGCCATGGAGGTGCAAAATCCACTGTGAAGTACTGTAATTCTCTCTTATTTGACTGCTGAATGGAGGGAGATGTACTTGACTTCATGGACGTACAGAAAAGAGACGGGGGAAAAGAAAAGACACTACAGGATGACGAAAAGAAACAGATTATCTCATCTGATGTGATATACGATCAGGAATCTGCACAGGGTGTTTTATTTTGAAAACTAACCCGACTCTCTGTGCCCTTCCTGTGTCTGACTTCTCTGCTCCGTGCAGCTCGATCATGCTTCAGTCAAAAATAGATGTAGACTGTCTTGCAGAGATGTTTTTTCCAAGAGATTATCCCTCTGTCAGCCGTGACTCACCTCCAGATCGGTCCCTGCTAAAGTGGCTCCCCGCAGGTTACAATTCTTCAGCTTTGCATTTTTCAGAGTGGCCACACGCAGGTTGATACCGGTCATCTGGCTTCCTTCCATGTCAACGCCTTTCAGATTAGCACCTGATTACAGAAACATTTAGTTACAACATGACCACAAAAGGTGAAGCTACCTCTACACTCATTGTGATGGATTACCTTCCAGGTTGGCCTTCAGTCCAGACGGATCTTCAAAGTTGCATCCTTTGAGAGAAGCTCCCTCGGCGTTGGAGCAGAGCATCTTCACCCCTTGTAGGTTAGCCCCCTTCAAAAGACAACGCAAAGATCACAAGTGATGATGATATCTAGTGACACTCTACAAGAAAAGTATGCAAAGTTACTAAATTGAGGAAAAAACATGTTAATTTCTTTAATGAGTGAAAGTGAGAGTAGGTGTGTGTGATTGGCAAACATGTTTAAGAACAGAAGGGTCGTCCTCCACACGGCCGAGGGGGCAGCTGGTGTGAAGTGACTAAAAAAACTAAATCTGAAAGTCTTTTGTTCAGCAGCAGGAAGGAAAATAACACAAAAACACCACAAACAATATAAACAGAAGAAGGAAATGTTCACTTCCCCACTGTGAGATGTGTTGAGTGCAGTCTGCTGATACTGTGTGTGCACATGAATCATTCAGTGCCGACAAGAAAAAACTGTTTTCAGACTCACGTCCAGGTTGGCTCCAGAGAGGTCGGCCCGCTCCAGATTAGAGCAGCACAGGTTGGCATGTGTCAGATTGCAGCGGCTCAGATTGGCCATCTTGAAATTGATGTAACGCAAATCGAGTCGGGACAGATCGGCGCCGCTGAAATTAAGACCCTAAAATCACAAAGAGTAAGAGAGTTAAATATAAACTCGATATGGTGGAGTGATGAAGGTAATGAAAACATTTTGACTGAGCTGTACCTGACAGCGCAGCTCTGACTTTGTGGGTGTTGCCAGAAGAAAACGAACAAACTCTTTGCGGGAAATGGGAGAGTGGTCCTCCGGAGGCTGTGAGTTCTGTTCGGAAAGTAAGAACATGGTCATGATGCTGTCGAGGGAGTGATCACATTACTGAGGGTGTTTCACGCTTGTCCTGTTTGGTTCAATTGAAACGGCTGGTGTGAAAGATGTCAAGCAAACCCTGGTGTGGACCAAACAACTGGACTGAGACCAACCAGAGATTTGTGATGTGAAAGCACACGGACCAACCGATAAACTATGTCATTTTAACATGATTTCAGTAGCTAAATTACAAATAAATCCATCTGCTGACAGTGAAATTTGCTCAAGAAGTGACCTGATAATCGATCTGTCGCCTATAGGCTGTGAATGTATGTAAAATCCTTGTATTGTAACACGTTTGCACGTCAGCCTGGGAGTTTTCCCTGATTAACAGGTCAAAAACGGTTCAAACTGCTGTGCTGTATACTTCTCTGTTCACGTTGTCAGTTCATTAAGTCCATTAAAAAGTGTGTGACAGCTTCCTCCTTTTCATTCTACTGTGACTTGGATTTTGCCTGTGAATGTCTGCCTCTTATTCTCATTTATAATTGCCACTGTATCTTTACTCTTTAAGTTTTTAACGCTGAGCAAACCACAGTGTTGTTGTTTGTATAAAAGTGTGCAACAGCATCCCCACAGTGATCTGCAGTCTTGCAACACTAATAATGCTTATAACCAGTTATATCTTCCTCTGTGCTTTGTGACACCAATGAACTATTTTCCTTCCACAAATCATCTTACCTTGATTGCTACTTCCAGCTGTTCGGCGAGCTGCTCAATTCCAAAGAAGCGAGCCTCCTCGAGGACACCTGGAAGACATTAAGGACAACGCTACTAATCTGTGTTTTTAGGAAGATTTTAATCAGGAAAATGCTGATGACATTTTATTTAATGATCTGATACAGGCAGACTTTCCTACTTTGGATTCGTGGAAGCTCACCTCGTATATTTATGCCTTCATTGATAATGAGCTGACCGTGTCTCAGGTAGTTGAGGATGGGCTCAAAGTATTCAGGGCTGCGGTCGATCAGGTAAGCCCCGTGCTCGTCCCGCTTGTTCCCCCACACATCTGCAGCAAACACAGAAGTTAATGACGAGTTAATAACAAACCCCGTTCAGAGAGATGGCTCGCATGAAAGAATGAGGAACTGATTACTGATCGGCGTCTCTGCAGCCACAACTTACCTTTCTCTCTGAACATGTGAGCGAGCATACTCTCCGGCTCTTTGCTGACCAAAGTGCTCCTGAACGCACAAACGGACACATTCAGCAAAGAAGACGAGGAATTAAATGTAACTATAACAAAGAAACTTAAATCTTTAGTGCTGTGCCTACTGTGTAAAGACAGAATTAAAGGAATAATTCAGGTATTTTAAGAGGGGTTGTATGAAGTACGAAGCCATAATGACAGCAGGAAGCACTAATGTACTGCTGAGGACGGGGAAATATATTTGCACATAAAAATGGCAATCTCAAGCTAAAGTATGCTATATTTAGCATATTTTCACCACTTTACCCTGCTGCCTGACAGCACGTTCAGCCATTATACCACTCTCCTCTAATCAGGAACAGGAGTCGCTGGTCTACAGCTGCTTATATCAGGTAGTTCGTTGATGTTATTAAGTGAATTTGATGGATCCAAACTAACCCTTTAAAACACAGAACTGACTCTGGATAAGGACTTCACAGAACCCCACCTCAAAAACACTGAACTGTTCATTCAGGACCACAGGTACCTGGTGGTGGTGAACGGACGACCACCGATATTGAGGGTCAGCCAATCGGTGTGTGCTCCGTGCTGATCAGCTGTGACCCTGGCTTCATGTTGAGGGTCTGTGATGTAAATAAAGAGACAATCATTAGTTGATTAGTCGATTGAAAGAAAATTAATTTCCAACTATTTTAATAATTGATTGATTGTTTCAGACATTTTTTCAAACAAAAATGCCCAAAAGTTGCTGGTTTGAGCCTCTTAAATATGAAGATTTGTTCCTTTGTGTCATTTCTTTTCTTCATTTATGACAGCAGACAAAGAGTCGTTGGGTTTAGGATTTAGGTTTATTTAGTATAGTTTGTATTTTATGTTGATCAGTAGTAGGAATACTATGAATAAATAAAGGACGAGAGGTTGACATGTTGTTCATTTACTTCTCCCTTTGCAGAAACGCATACAACACTTTCAAATAACAAAAATAATATTAAATATAACACTTTTAAACTAGAACTTAAGTGCAAAGAATGAAATGCAACCATGACGGGACAGCCTACAATATTAGGTGCAGCTGTAGTTAATTATAATAAAAATTTAAATACGACAGCGTGACAGAAAATATTGCGATATTCGATAATATCTAATATCGGCCCGAACCGAACCGAAGTTACATTCATACTGGTTATTCTAATTTTTGACATTAATATTTAAAGTTTTACTGCAAATGCATATCAGTTATTGATCTCCCTGATTACTTATAATCAGTTTTGGTATTAGTCCTGAAAAAACCATAGTGGTCGACGATGACAGTGCCTGATTCTCCTGCGGGAGTCGATGTTGTAATTGATTTTCTGAGAAAAGTGCTGTGTTAAATAAAACTTTTCCTACGTGACAGCACTCACCGATGAATGGATCTCCTTCTGACACGTACAACACATCATCATCTCTGTAGAAACACACAGAAAACAGGTCACAGGCTGAGATGACAGGCTCACAACTGCAGGCATCACATCCATTGCTGTGCTGTGAGCTCACCTTATAAGTGCAATGTCATCTATGAGGCCACCCTTCCCGTTGTACAAACAGGAGGCTTTGATTCCCAACTTATTGCTTGCTACAGATAGTAAGTCTGACAAGGTGCCGTACACTGCTACAACCTGGGAGGCAGAGATGAGAAAAATCAGTTCATTTCAGTCTGAAACATAAATAGGTCACTGCAGTCTGATACATACATGATTAATGAGCCCATTCAGGCTGAGCTAACATTTTTAAAATGCTAAAAAAGACAAGACTTCACCTCATCACTGTTGTTAATAACATAATAAAGTTGTGATATAACAGCTACAGTGGAGGACTGTTGTTTAGCTATAATCAAACACGTATGTTCAGTGGAAAAATCCAGTCATTCTGCGGCCCAAAGCTGCACAGCTTTCTTTTTTACCCACCTTGCCATTTTTAGACGTCCCGTTAATAAATAAGGTAACTCTTCTCATTCTTTAGGCGCTTTGGTCGGAAGTACTTTGCTACAGTAACTATAATAAAGTGACGCCTGCCAGCTAGCTAACACTCGCCTATCGATTCAAGCTGGCTACCGTTAGCTAGCTAGCTAGCTGCGTCAGACAACAACACGAGACGAGAAGACGCCTTCAGGAGCAATCGGAAAAAAACAGATAATACGCAGTTGCACACACACATACGTATATTGAAAGTTTAATACTCAACCCCTCGGCCACATTCACAATTTTAATTATTTCTATCACCAGCGTATCACCTGCTTAAAATGTACTAATAGTAATGTAGGGAAATAACGGGGACGAAAACGACTAGCTATAATATATATTAAAAAAAAAAGGGATGAGCAGGTTTTTGATCATATATTTAAAAAAAAAAATGACATAATCCGTTGCAGCAGAGCCAAATTTCGCTTTTTATAACTAATGTTGCCATCAGAGCACAAAGTTAAATGCTGTCGCTCGTTTTCCCAAACAAATCTGGGACGCAAACCGCCTTAAATCCGACTGTCCCTGAAGGGTGCCTCCTGACAGCAGCTCTGCAATTGGTCGAAGCGTTTCTACGTAGCACGCACAGCGGCATACGTAATGAGGAGGTCTGGCGAAAACGTTTAGCCATCCTTAAGTTTTTTCTCGTTTAGCTGAGAAAAAACGGCCGTTTAAGATATTTCAGCCTTTACTCGAGTTATTATTTAACATTTTTATGTCACTCGGTTAAAGACTCATCAGCTTCTTAACTTTATTTTAGCTTATGTGCTAAGTTAGTCCTGTTGGTGGTGGTACGTGAATGCACCACCAAGTTGTCGACTACTGTTTTTGCCACAGAAGAAGAAGAAGAAACACGGAAATGTCAAACAGCATGATGTTTATTCATCAAAACTAGTGTTCAGCTCGAGTTTTTAATCAAACTGGAGGATTTTTATCCTTTTTTATGCCGTTTAACATAATGTCGTCTGATAGACACAGCTGTGCGTGCTGCTCCCACCCTGCCTCCTCTCCCAGTGTCCACCAGACACTGGATGAAATGGACTTTGAACGAGGTTTGCATTCATGTGTCAGACATAAACAATGAGTCTTCCTCCAAATTCAGACTGTTGCATGTTTTATCTGTCATAATAACTGATCCATATCAGTGTAATTTAGTGATGTGCATGTGTGTCACCCCTCTGTGCAGGTATCTGGTCTGCTGCAATGGATGGGGACCTGGAGAGAGTCGCATCTTTACTTCAGAAGGGCACAGAACCGAACCTGAGAGACTCGGCTGGATACACAGCTCTGGTGAGTGTGCTGGGGACAGAGATGGGCACAAATACAGTGCAAAGTATCTTGTCACAAAACACTAATACATGCAAAAGTAAAATACAAAAGTACAAGTAATTTGAATATACAAAAATACACAGTTTAGACATTCAGAAGCCTCCAATTTCAGTTTGACCTTAAAGGAGAAGTTCATCCCAAAATAAAAATCCAGTCGTCATCATCTCCTCCCTCCGTGCTGCTGGAAAGTCAGGTGAAGTCTCGTAGTCCACAAAACATTTCTGGACATCTTCACTGTAGTTGCTAAGGTAGAAACGTTAGCGTGCACAAGCTTGACTTCATGTTGCGGATGGAAATAATTCTTTTCAAATCAATTAGTATGGAGACATTTTACTTTTTTTCCCTGTTTTAAAACAAATCCCCAGTTACTTCAGTTGTTTAGCAGAATGCTGCAACACTTTTACTGTGAAGCTCCAAAATGTTTTGTGGACGACGAGACTTCACCTGACTTTCATCAGCGTGGAGGGAGGAGATGATGACTGGATTTTCATTTTGGGATGAACTGGTCCTTTAGGAGTGAATGTTACATCTGTGTAATTTGTCTGTCTCTTGTCTTTGCTGTCCACTGTCTGTGTCATGTTTGCGTGTTTTGTCTCAGCACTATGCAAGTCGCAGTGGTCATCTGGCCGTGTGCACGTTTCTTCTTGAGAACGGTGCTTGTGCGTCTCCCCAGACGCCAGGCGGAGCCACACCGCTCCATCGATCTGCTTACTGCGGTCACATGGACGTGGTTCGACTCCTGCTGCAGCACAGAGCGGACCCGATGCTCTGTGACGACGACGGTTCATCCCCTTTACATAAGGTACAGAGCTGCCAGCAATAAGATGATCAAACCCTCCAGAGAGACACTTATTAAGATAATCAATTACATGTGTTTTCGTTGCTGTGTTACATCGAGCAGGCTGCAGAACGAGGCCATGAGGAGGTGTGTCAGCTGCTTCTGGAGCACCGTCCAGCGCTCTGCAGCCAGCTGAACAAGAGGATGCAGCTGCCCCACCAGCTGGCTCCGCAGGGGCGTCTGCAGGAGCTGCTAAAACCACCTCGGTGATGACAGACACTCTGATGTGAAGTGATCCTGTTAAGGGCTTTTCGAACCCGTGGCAGCAGGGGGAGCTGTTGTCTGAAAAGCTGCGTGTGCTTTTGCCAGTCGACCATGTGAATCAGCTGGCAGCTCATGCGCAGTGACCTCTTTCGATCCTCCCAGCACACTGTTGGAAAACTAAACAGGCAAACTGTTGGAGAGAAAAGCATCAGTGAAGCTGTTACAGCTGGTAGCAATACATCATGGATGGACACCAAAGTCATGTTTACACTATTGTACCCGGTTACTAACTATGTATTAATGAAGTTATTAATCAATGCAACAGATTAAATTATTTTAAAGGGCACGTTTGTTTCATTGGACAGGTTTTAAAATGTTAAATACTTTAAAGCAGCGGTCCAAGTGCACTGAAGGCTGCACTGTTAACTCACAGGGCCCCAAACTACCTTCTTACACCGCCTGACATTTTCATTTAGGTGCAGTGGCACTTAATATATGTTCACCTAATAATACATTTTAACTTCGGCTGTAAAATATGGTGATCAAATAATATAACTTCAGGATCAACAGGAATGATCATTTTTTTATGAAACTGAAACATGCTTTGACAACCTTAAACTGAAGGTGTATAGACGGGCTTGGGGTTGAAGAGGTTCAGTTAAGATAAACTAAAGAAAACCTGCAGGCGTCAGGCCGGTCACTCAACTTCCCTCAACTAGAAAGAACAGGGGCAGCAAAGAAATCTCAGCAGGGCCTCAACAGAGCAGAGTTTCTGTCTGACAGTCTGTTGGGATGAGGTCTGCAGTGAGTCAAGGACAGAATCAGAACCAGTCTGGCCCGGGTGTCATTCCCCACCTCTCTTAAGCCTTCACAAAAAGGGCCGTGGTCACACCCTGATTGGCTGAGAGGGCAACGCCCCAAGCTGCTTTCACTCGTTAATTATGAGCCAGTCTCCAACAGCCTGCACACAGCTGATCTGAGTCCACTGCGATCAATACAGAGGGGCTTAAAATTGAAGATCTTTCTCTTTCTCTACATACTGCACCTTTAACAGTAAACAATAAAAGCCTTCATTAAATGTTCATGCCTGCACCACTGTCCTCGTGGAGTTTAATCTGAAGAGGTCCACATAATTAGATTTACCGACAGTAGACGCAGACAGTTCCTGTAAATATAGTTATAATATCTGGATTCAGATTAATTTTAAAGGCTTTCACACACTGTCATCAAGCATTTTAATAGACAGTAAGAGTCTGTGATTGATAACTATACTGTAATGTCTGGCTTTTTTTCCCCTCTGCATATATGTGTATGTAAGGTAAAAATGTGTCCAGCAGGGGTCACTGTTCTCTGATATTCTTTACTTAAACTGCAGATTAACTGAAATTAAATATAAATATGTTCATCTTCTGTCCAAAGCTCCAGACTCAAACTTTCTCTGTGACTCTAAAGGATCATTTACAATATTTAGGTGCCATGTAGATTAAATTAAACACTTTTGCGAGTGGTTGTAGTTTCAGTTCAAGACACACAACTGTTTTCTTTGCACAACTAATATAGATGTGAGGATACAGAGGCCATTTTAAGCACACACATTTTAATCAAACACAACTTTTGGGGCATTTTCACTTTTGACACATGACATTTTCATTGACATCAGTTCATTCTTTCCTATTTGAAGCTATATGCAGCTACACAATCATCAAGTTTCTATTCTGTTTTCTCCTCTGATTCTCATCAAATCATCGTTTGAATTAACAGTGAAATGAAATCTATCGTCAGTACGGCGTAGTATCACTGATGGCTTATTTCCTGTTTCTCTTGAGTGCTGCTCTTGAACATGAACCACTATGTACAAGCGAATAGTAGCAGCCTAATGATGTTTTGTTAAAATAATGGATTCATAATTGTGCCCGAACACTTTTTATTTACATCTAATCATCATGAAGAGTTGTGTGACATGACCTTTGAGAAGAAAACCAAAAAAAGGCATTGAAGCAGCTGAGCGATCAATGGTACCATATCAACTGAAGACTAATGAAGAGTGAGACCAAAAGTCCCATAAATATCCCTAAACACAGAAAGAGAGATAGTAGAGTCCCACAGCTTTGCACTCCTCTTCTTCTGGATCGTTTATCCTCGTCCACTTCGTGTCCTCTCAGTCCTGATGTCTTATTCTCCTTCCATCAGGAGAAGGAGCTACTGTCCTCCGGTGCCGTCAACGATGGCAAAGATTATAAGTCCGATAATGACGACCGCAGCCACCACTCCGACGCCGATGAACACCATTTTCATCTTGTTGTTCTCCCATCTCTTCTGTTGCTTCACCTTGTTGGCGGTCTTTTCAAAAGTTTTACTCTGTGGGGAGAAAACACACACAAAGGCAACGTGTTACACTGTGTTGTTGTGTTTAGTCGAAGCCCAGACGGACAGATTTATCTGTGAGACTTCAAATCTTTCTTTGAAAATCTTTCTACGCGGACAAATCAGTGTTGATCTGTAACGAACCACAGACTCTAGTTTTAGGTCCACAAGACCCCCCTACGAAACTCCAAAGCTTCGTAGTGAGCAGGATAAAAGTGTTGTTTTTAATATTAAATCAACTTGTATGTAAATTCAAACATTATTGTCAGACTTCAGCAACGTAATCAAACGTTTTGAGACATTTGGGACACTGCCAGCAAAACATATTTACAATTTAAGACAAAAATGATCAGATGTTGAGCTACGTGACACTAAAATTCTCCAGTTTGCAGCCAGACGTTGCTTCACTGACGTCTCCATCCCATCCCGTCGTCTAATTAGGCTGTAATATTTAAATATACTGTTGATGCTAGGCAGTTTATTGGTTGAGTCATTTAAAAATGCTGTCGTAGAGACGATACGGTGCTGCATGGATGCAGCTTTCCGTAGGCTAACCTGGATATTTGGTTCTGCTTCCGAAAAGGATTTTGAATTCTTGCAGAATATAAACTCATCGTCACCTCGAAGCTTCCTACGACACTATACTATAAACACTTCTTCTCGTCGCGTCGTCTGCCTCTTTGCTTTTTCTGCTTCTCTGAGAACTGTGTGATGTAACTCAGGCAGACGGGGAAACGTGGGAACGATGTGACCCACTTGTTGACCCCCGGACGGACATTTGCCTCGTGGCATGTCCTGGACTCACTCTGTCGTACCCAGGGAGACCAGCTCCTTTCATTCATCTTAGGAAAACAATAGGAAATACCTGTCTAAAAATAGCACCATAAAACACAATCAGGATGTAAATTGTACATTTGTTTTCCTCTCCAGCTCCACCTAAGGTGTATTTATAGACATCAATATGACATTTCCTTGCTTTAATCCCTAGATGCCTGTGGAAGGAGAGTCTGTGTGCTGTTTGCTCCGGTCTTTCATCGTATCCTCACAACCCAGAAACTTCCACAGAGAGCTCTGAACTGAAAAAGCCCTTTAAGTTACCTTTGCCAGCAGATCGTCAGCCCGATCCTCCAAGTCTTCCAGTTTGCCGGATCTCTCTTCGGCCTTATTCATGTTGTCCATCATGATGACCGTCACCTCGTCCACGGTCTCCTGGGCCTGCTGCAGGCGGCTCTTCCCATTCTCCTGAACAGCACAGTGAGACATGATGTGGATAAATTCAGCCATTGGGGATTTTTTTTGTGTGTTCACATTGTTTGAACTTTCCTATAGTGAAAGAAAGATAACCGTGGTGGTAAACACCCGGTGCCAGCTTTTTGTTTCTTAGGAAAAAATCTCCAGACAGACAGGATGTGATGCATTTTTTTTTGTTTTGGGACACACAGTGAGGGTGAGCATGGGCAGTTACCACGAGCAGTCACTGACAACATGGAAATCATATCCGGAAGGTGCAGTCTGGAAAGGCGCAGCGATGTGCACCGTAAAACCGAAACTAGATGAAAATATGAGGAAGTTCTGAAACTGGTTTTTCAGGGCCGAACCCAGAATAGGACTTGTTGACGTACTGAAGCGTCAGGGCTGCGTTTACTAACTTAAATGCACTTATTGTACGTTGCTTTGGAAAATGTGTAATACAATTTAAAGTAGCTGCAATATTTTAGTCTTCTTGAGCTTGAGAAGGGTTTTTTTTCCACCAATAAGTCACTGCCAGTCATAGTGAATCCTTCTGAGAGAGTGAAGTTGTTGTTTGCAAGACTCTGTATTTGAACACATCATTACAACATTGTGAAACTGTGTAACTCTGTATCCCGAGGGAGCAGTGGGCGGCGTGTTCGTGCCCGATCCCCATTCCAGATCTTAGCCAGCGCCTTTGGTCAGAGAACTGACAAGAGAATCAACGTAAGTGCGAACCGCTGATGTCGTCTGTGGCTCTGAAGGGAGTTTCATCATGTCTGACAAAAACCAAATATCTCAGCTGAGGCCTGGAGACATTTCTTTTGAACTGAACGTTGAAAAACTGGGGTCATGGAGTTTAGCAGATGTGGGCATTTGACCAATAGGGAGAGTTTAGAAAAATGCTCTTGGTTGCATTATGGGAATCTTTTTTGGAGACATATTAGTGACGTTATCGGTGATTTTCGGTCAGATTGCTGATGAATTTTTTTTGAAAAATGCCCACAAAGAGTTTCGTTTTCACTGCGAATGAATATCAGTTCCATACATCGGTTTCAGTCTCATGATATCTAATAATCTGTTTCTGAATCAGCCACATCGGTCGACCCCTCGTCAGAATATCTCTACAGATCTTGTTCAAGTTCAAACTTTGCCTCTCTGATACAGATCCAGACTGTTTTATAAACACAACAGTCCTGCGAGCAGATTTCATCAGTTCTACTGAAGCACTGAAACTTGACTCTGACGTAGAAAGAGGAACATGTTTCAGAGGCATAAAAATGAAGCCGGACAGGTTTTCCCACTTTATGCTTGATGTTTTCTTGCAGCAGCTGTTTACACGATCCTGTCTGTGGCTGTTCAGAGGGGCCGGGACAGTAAACGAGCCCGACAACAACGACAGATGATAAGAAGCGTGCAGCAGGACACTGAGAGGCCAGTTTGACCTCAGAGCGATCAGTCTCCTGACAGGTTTTCATCTTCACCTTCACTCTCTGAACCGCGAGAGGAAACCACCATCTCACAAACTGTCAAGAGCAGGAAACCAACAGATGGAACAAAACAAGGTCGCGCTCAGTATCTCCATCTTATGATTCAAAGTCACTTCCTGCTGTTAAGACTAACTGCACGTACACTGCACACACACGTGTGCACAGTAGACTTAACGTCAAAGGATTCACGGGTGCCCTGTGAGTCCAGTTATCTCACGTTGGACCCACCAAATGTAGGTGAACAATAGTCTGTGTTTAAAATTCAGCCGACAGCGACATCTCAACACAGGAAGTGCTGCCCATTCCAGTTCCCCTCCTTGCTTCCTTCCTTCCCTCCCTCCCTCCCTCCCTCCCTCCTGCCTGCATTAATGTACCTGGTATATCCAGGGAAACCCCACCCACATCATGTAACAGCGTGGTCCTTGCAGCGCAGTGTGTCCTCAACTCATCTGAACAGTGAAAACTGCTCTGCTGTTCCCCAATAACACTAAAAAAAGAGTTCATTCATATTCAAGAAGTGCACGAAGGTTGTTGGGATGTAACTCGAAACACATTCTCGATTCGTGACTTAATGTTGAAAAGAGATCATCTTTCATATTTACATTTATTTGATTTTTCTTATTTTATCTCTCACCTCACACCTGCTTTTCTTACATTTAAACCTCAACTTGAGTCATTTTATTACAATTCACTCACTCAATATTAACACTTCTTTAAAGTTTATTCATTTATTCGATGATCATAATGAATATTATCCCAAAATACTGACTCATCCCACAATAATGACTTACTTATAACTAATGAGTAACACTTCTTTAAAGACTCTACATTACTTGTATTTATGTATGCTCCTATTTTAGAATAAATACACAAGTTTACTCATGTATTTGAGATTCATTTGACTGTATATCGACCTGACACCGGTGCCACTCGTTAAAAACTAAATAAAAAAGGATTAATATCTGAAACTTGTTGATTACAACTCATGTAAAATGGCAGGCGGTGGAGCTGACAGCAGCTTCATGCCCCACTCACCTCCTGGGACTTTGCCCACAGACCCAGTGAAGCCTGTGAGCACTTCACGGTCTCTGTCCACACTTTGCTCTCTGCTCTCTGCCCTCTTCTTATCGAAGCTGATCACCTTTACAACAAAGCAAATGGTCGCAGAGGACTTTGATATTGACTCACCATGTCTGTGGCGTCTGGTGCTGTTTGTGTCGAGGCTGTCACCGGATCCAATGCATTTATAGTGCGACTCAAGGCAACTTTAGAAACAGGAAACACAGCGAGGCAGCTCTGCGGTCTCCTGCCTCCCTCGGTGCTCCACCTGCGACGAACCGGTGCAAACTTCTGCTGTTTTTCTCGTGTCTCTCTCCTTTTCTCTGCTCGGCTGTGAGCTGTGAACCGTCCTGTCACTTTCACTTCTGCGGAGCTGCTCTGCCCTCACCCGGAGCGCTCTGAGAGAGAGGCGTTCAAGGGATTCCCGGAAACCTCACAATTACAGAAAGGTGAACACGTGACCGCAGTGCAGTCTCAGAAAAAGTCCGGACTTTACCCTGTGAACTCCTATGACGTCACTGTGAACACCTATAACGTCCCTGTGGACACTTATAATGTCCCTGTGAACACCTTTAACATCCCTGTCAACACTTATAATGTCCCTATGAACACCTGTAACATCCCTGTGAACATTTATAACGTCCCTGTGAACACCTATAATGTCCCCATGAACACCTATAACATCCCTGTGAACACCTATAATGTCCCTATAAACTCCTATAACATCCCTGTGAACACCTATAACGTCCCTATAAACTCCTATAACATCCCTGTGAACACCTATAACGTCCCTATAAACTCCTATAACATCCCTGTGAACACTTATAATGTCCCTGTGAACACTTATAATGTCCCTATGAACACCTTTAACATCTCTGTGAACACCTGTAACATCCCTGTCAACACTTATAATGTCCCTATGAACACCTGTAACATCCCTGTGAACATTTATAACGTCCCTGTGAACACCTATAATGTCCCCATGAACACCTATAACATCCCTGTGAACACCTATAATGTCCCTGTGAACACCTATAAGGTCCCCCTGAACTCATATACTGTCCCTATGAACACCTATAATGTCCCTATGAACTCCTATAACATCCCCGTGAACACATATAACGTCCCTGTGAACACCTATAACGTCCCTATGAACACCTATAATGTCCTCGTGAACACTTATAATGTACCCCTGAACTCATACTGTCCCTATGAACACCTATAACGTCCTTGCGAACACTTATAATGTCCCCATGAACACTTATAATGTCCCTATGAACACTTATACTGTCCCCATGAACACTTATAATGTCCCCGTGAACACCTATACTGTCCCCGTGAACACTTATAACGTCCCCGTGAACACCTATACTGTCTCTGTGAACACTTATAATGTCCCTGTGAACACCTATAATGTCCTCGTGAACACCTATAACGTCCCTGTGAACACTTATAATGTCCCTGTGAACACCTATACTGTCCCCGTGAACACCTATAATGTCCCCTTAAACTCCTATGATAATGTTCATAATGATTGAGATAATAATGTATCTCAAAGTAATGACTTGGTTCAAAGTAATGAGTCATCTATCTCAATCTAATGATTAATTCAAAATAGGACTTACTTACCTTTTAATTATAACGTATCTCAAAATAGTGATTTCTTTCAAAATACTGTCCTACTGACCTCAACATAATATTCATAGATTAGCTTCAAAGTGTCATATTTTAATCATAAAAATGTGTGTTAAAATTTCCAGGGGCCCCTGAATGCAGCAGCACTCAGGCCCTTCAGTGACATTTCCTTATCTCCTTTATCCAGCAGGGAAAGTAGCAACAGCTGCCCAACAGACACATCATAAACATCCTCAGACGTCTGTACGCTGCTGGTTGTCTGCTCAGTGATAATCAGACTCATCCTCTCTTTACGTCTTTGTCTCGAGCATTCAACCAGTCCATTTCTAGTCGGCCCGTGCGGGCTTTACTGCAGAACATTGTGTGCTGTTTGGTCACTGATGGGTGTTCCCTACTTAAGATTTTAAGAAGGTGACTGCTGGTCCACCCTTGTGAGAAATATGTGTAATAGTCACATAATATCCTCACAGGGACTTACAGTGAGTCTGTGGCACTAAAAAGTGAGCTGACTTTTTGTACTGTATGTCATTTATTTCCTGCAACAGAACTCTGTCATATAATCTTAACCTTTATTATCTATGTCTGTAGAGTAGGTCTGTCCTTTAACTGTAGTTTCTTTTAATTGAAAACAGAACAATGGTGTCCTTGTCTCGCTACAGACTCCTTCATGGCTTAAAACCATGATGTATAATGAGGTCTGCTGGGTCACATGGAGACGTATGGGTTTCTTTTGAAGGACAGCTACAGAACAGCAGGCCGTTAGTTACTAAAACTGCATGGGAATGACAACTACGCAGGCTCTTAATCATGACTGCTGCGTTATGATAAGGAGCTGACAGGCAGACAACATAACGCCATTGTGGCTCAACCGCGTCACTCACAGGGGCAATTAAAATTCCTTCTAACAGTGTTCGATTCATTCGGTGGCAATTTTTATGCCAAACAAAACACCATCAGACAGAACCCATTCACCGCCTCTGATTAGAGAAAAAGATCTGAACATAACTGCGACATCAAGATCATTAGAAGTAGCTGCATGATTGATTCAGGACATCAGTTGGCACGCTGATGTGCTACATTCCCTTGAAACTGTATCAAAAGATGCAGAAAAAGAGGATGTAAGCAAATAAGGGGATCTAGAGCGAAGAGGTTTGAAAGTGAAGAAATCCCAGAAACAGGAAGTAATTCACACGTTTCTTCCTAAAACCGTAAAGGGTTATTTCTTAGGGTAAGTTCCCTTTAGTTGTTACAATGAAAACATTGGAAACCCTGTAAGTATGAATAAGTGGATATAACAGTATTAACCTCTAATGGCTATAAGCTAAATCAACTCTCACTCAGCCTTGGAAGATTTTGAATCATTTTCTTTGTCCCCACTTAATATTTTTCAGATCATTTTGCCACATTTGTTGTTTAAAGGTTAAACTTCGCCCCATTGGCAGCACTGGGATGCTGGGCAGCAAATGGGGCGAACCCAGCAGGGATATGAAACTAAATACAACATTAGATTGGATTACATGTAAGTGCTGTGGTGACAGCGTGTGATTGTACGTATTAAATTTCCCCTCAACTGTTTTGCTGGAAATTTGTTTCCATTTGAAATTAGACACATGCCTTAGAAATGTTAACCAAAAAGACCTGTGTTATAAAAGGTCGATATTATTTTCCAGCCACATTCCTCACTGAAGAGTTTAAACTCACTAAGTCTGTGAAGTATGGTGATATCAATCTTCCATAGTAAGTGCTCAAGACCAGGGAGGAGCCCAGTGTGAATACAGCACTGTCAACACAGGCCTAATGAACCTTGAATAAACACAACTTATCTAAAAAAGTGCATTCAATACTACTGATAACGTGTTGTTATCAAAGGGAAGCAGGAAAGAGCCTGGTCCTATAACTGCTTCTGATTCGTGTAACATGTGTTGCTATCCGAGCCAAAGCTTAGCTTAAAGACACTCTATCAAAGTCAGTGGTTGTGAGTGCTGACTCCTCTGTGAAGTCAGAAAAACCACATCTTCATTTATCACACACATCACGGTTACACTACTTTATGAGGCCACTTTCACTTTTACTACTTCTAAACCATTATGACTAGAACTACTGATACTGCTGTCACATGAGTACAGTTTAACGCTTTAGTAAATTATTTACAGTAACCTTTATAGTATAGTATAGGATAGGATAGGATAAGATAGGATAGTATAGTATTAGAATAGTATAGTGTAGTGTAGTATAGTATAGTATAATATAGTATAGTTTAGTGTTAGAATAGTATAGTATTAGAATAGTATTAGAATAGTACAGTGTAGTATAGTATAATATAGTATAGTATTAGAATAGTATAGTGCAGTATAGTATAGTATTAGAATAGTATAGTATAGTATTAGAATAGTATAGTGCAGTATAGTATAGTATTAGAATAGTATAGTATAGTATTAGAATAGTATAGTGCAGTATAGTATGGTATTAGAATAGTATAGTTTAGTACAGCATAGTATAGTATAGTATAGTATAGTATAGTATAGTATAGTAAAGTATAGTATAGTATAGTATAGAACTAGTATAGTATAGTATTAGAATAGTATAGTATAGTGTAGTATGGTATAGTATAGTATAGTATTAGAATAGTATAGTATGGTATAGTATGGTATTAGAATAGTATAGTATTATAATAGTATAGTATAGTATTAGAATAGTATAGTGCAGTATAGTATAGTATAGTATTAGAATAGTATAGTATAGTATAGTATAGTATTAGAATAGTATAGTATAGTATAGTATAGTATAGTATTAGAATAGTATAGTATAGTGTAGTATGGTATAGTATAGTATAGTATTAGAATAGTATAGTATAGTATAGTATAGTATGGTATTAGAATAGTATAGTATTATAATAGTATAGTATAGTATTAGAATAGTATAGTGCAGTATAGTATAGTATAGTATTAGAATAGTATAGTATAGAATTAGAATAATATAGTACAGTATAGTATAGAATTAGAATAATATAGTACAGTATTAGAATAGTATAGTGCAGTATAGTATAGTATAGTATTAGAATAGTATAGTATAGTATAGTATTAGAATAGTATAGTGCAGTATAGTATAGTATTAGAATAGTATAGTATAGTATTAGAATAGTATAGTATAGTATAGTATAGTATTAGAATAGTATAATATAGAATTAGAATAATATAGTACAGTATTAGAATAGTATAGTGCAGTATAGTATAGTATAGTATTAGAATAGTATAGTATAGTATTAGAATAGTATAGTATAGTATAGTATAGTATTAGAATAGTATAGTGCAGTATAGTACAGTATAGTATTAGAATAGTATAGTATAGTATAGTATTAGAATAGTATAGTATAGTATAGTATTAGAATAGTATAGTATAGTATAGTATAGTATTAGAATAGAATAGGGTAGGATAGGATGGTATAGTATGCTATACTATAGTATAGTATATTATAGTATAGTATTGTTTAGTGTATAGCGGAAGTATACTTCTACTATACACTACCATAATAAAGGATCATAGCTCAGTATAAGAGAGAGTTGTGTTAACCTTCATCAGCTGCTACTTTCCTTCACATTCACTTTACTATTGCATAATCAAAATGCCCATAAATCACCGTAACACATCTGCATTTCATCGAGGAGTATTTATCATTTTGTGACAGAGGCAGCACATGAGACTCTGTCGGTTCAGAACTCAACAAAAGGCTTCTTCTGGGAAAAGCTTCACAAAAACAAAGAGCACATTGAGCATGCTGACCACCCTCCCTCCACATCATTGTCCAACACTCGTCCATGGATGGCAGACTCACATCCACATGACTGCAGCAGTCTGAGTCCAGGCTCACTTCCCATCAGTAACAAATGAGCTTTCACTGGGTTTTTTTTGTTTCTAAGAGGCTGTTGTTCCACAAACCCATCAGGACTTTTGTCACGGGGATATAAAACCTTAATATTTTAGTCACCGCTTGTTGACAAAACAGCACACTGACTGTGACGGGACACAGGTTCACTGCTGGTGCGTCAACAGGAGAGGTGAGCCTGTTACGACCTGTTCACAGCCTGCCTGGGTCTTTGTTTGTCCCACACCGCAGCTCTTCTACAGGTTACAGTTTGGTTTGAATGCAGTCTGGAATGTCTGATGTGTTTTTGTTTGTTTTATCTCGAAAGATACTGGAAGAAGTACATTAAAGGGATAGTTCACCATAATGGTAGTCAGAAGGAACTTCAGTTTGGATATTTTTTAAATAAAAAATGTGAAGAAATATTTGATAAAAACCCAACAACAGATAAATCAATAGATCTCTATAGAAGTCTCATCTATCCTAAACAGATGTGTGCACAGAGAAGGCATTCTGGCAACTAGCCTCACCAGCTGGGCTTACCTTTTTCGTAATATACCAACCCTTTTTTTCCCAGCTGTTTCTTAACTGTACAAAGACGATGTTTAAGAAGTCCTTCTCAATGTGGTGAATACCTCCACAAAAATGTTTTGCAGTTGCTTAATTGTGTTTGTATTACTAACGCCTGTGATTAAACTAAAACAGAAACCAAACGTGTGAGAAAAATGCACCAGGAACAAACAGAGCAGTTGCAGGGGAATCCCTGGAGAGCTTCTTCCTCAAATTAGTCTGTGTCTTAATGTGTCTCTGTCTCCATCTTGTGTCAGTTCAACCAACAGCAAAGAAGAAATGAGCATTAAACCATTAAATAACATTAAATACCAGAAAAAGTCTCTTGTAAATTCTGCTAATCAACAGATAAAGAAAATGAAAACAATCCTTTCACACAGTGAGAGACCTGCTGCAGCTGGAGAGAAGATTAAAAGCGTGAAAAAAACCACTGTGTCCCAGGACCATGTGCAAAATAAATCATCTTAAAATAGATCAGTTGCTGAACATACATCATCACATGCATCTTTAATTTTCTCATTTAAAAAACAAAACAAAACATGAATACTGCGTTGAATAAATGTGTGTTCAAGGATTTTTTATTATCAGACTCAAGAGGAAACGCAGGTGCTCTTGGAGAAAAGGATCAGCACATGGGAGGAAAAAAACTACTAGCTTTTATTCAAAACATGGCTACTTACAGAACAATAAAACCAACCGGGTTCGAAGGTCTTCATTAGGACACAAAATGGAGGAGAAAGATCAAGCAAGCATTTTATAAACTTGGCGACGGGTGTCACCCAATCATGATTGAGTGAATGCAGGTGGTGGCATCAATTAATCTAAATTTCTCGTTATAAACTGTAACTCTGAGGTCCGACAGCGGGAATCACGGAGGGTCTGTAAACGATCTCTCTCAGCTGGTTGGCTGGAAGAGCCCGATCCTCCAGAAGACTAGAAGTGTGGGAACAGACGTGGACCTGAAAGCTGACCTTCCCCAGCTGACCCTGGTGCTGTGTTTATTGAATCTGAGAACCAGAGCCATATGTTAAAGTGTGAAGGTCTTGTGCCTCCCAAAGTCCTGCTTGTTTTCTGTCGCAGCAGCTTCACAGCAGCGGGAACACCGTCTCTGAGCTGGAGTCAAAAAACTGGATCATCACGATGTATAAATAAAGAAACTGGACACAGTGGTGTTTCATAATCCTCCAGTGTGCTCTCAGAACAGGATGACAGTTAGAAACTTCTGTGTTTTTTGGGGATTACTGACATTTATAGACCAAATTGTTGCAAATCAATCTGCGTTTTAATAGCTGAGGGGCACCACAGGGTCCTGTCCTCGCTCCTGTTTTATTTATAATTACTTTAAACTAACATTACTCTGGTGTTTGTTGCAATTTTTTCTGTCCTTTTACCCTCGAACAATATTGTTCCTGTCACATCTTGATCTCAAAGAGACTACCTGATTAAATAAAGGTTGTATACTGCACTCTGGCACAATTATTAAAAGGTAGTGTGTTTTTATAAATTTATTGAAATTAATAAGAGTAATTGATTTCAAAGTATTCCCCAGCCTCGTGTACCAACACATTAGTCCTGGTATAGGTACCATGTACGTATTTTCTTGACAACACATATTAGATAATAATTACATTGTAATTTACTGGCTATAACCCGTCATTTCTACTAGCCGCTGAATTTACACATACTTTTTGTTTCTCTGTTTACACATTAAGTGTATGTTTGTGTGTGTTTATGGCTTTATGGTGGTGGCAGTGACTATAGGAGGCACAGGGGCACTGACGGGGATGACTCCGGTGGCCAGCAGGATGATGATGAGGACGACAATGAGGACGACCACCACGATGACCACGATCAGCTTGGCGTTCTTCCAGCAGTAGGAGCGAGCCACTCTGTCCGACGTCTTCTTGAACTGTCGTGCCTGAGCATGACGAGACAAACCATTGAAGCAACACATTGGGAAGTATACACTAATATTAAAACCTTGCTTGTTGGCTCACTAGAAAAACTCACTTGCAAAGCTAATGGATACACCACCATCAGTAATATGAGTGGCACTTTTCCTGCTATGATGAATCAAACTGTTAGCAGGAGGTTGTTCTGCAGGAAGTACTTCCTGTGATGATAACATGCATTTACTGAAAGAGTCACATTTACTGGAATGAATAAAACTTGAACAACAGGTTGGACAGAAAGCAGGAACTTCATCACCTGCGATGAACAAAAAGGGGCAGTGCAGAGGGTTAACGAGCTGAATCACCCGACGAGGTGCAGCTGGAACAAAGCCTCTAGATCAGGTTCATTTAAGTTCTGCCTCTGTGATGTCTTGAACAGCTGATGGTGATGATTACAGAGGTCATAGATTAACAACCTCTTTATTTAACCTCACACTACTGCATGTGAATAAAAATCCACAGTGAGACTGACCCCTTCTTCCATTTCCTTCGACTTGTCGTGGAGCTCGACCAGGTTTTCTAGTCGTTGTAAGAGTCGGTTTATGTTCTCCTTCATTACGTCTGTGACTTCATCCGTCTGACGGCTCAGGGTCTGGATCCTGCTCTGTGGCGCCGGCTCTGACTCCACTCCTCCTCGCTCCTGGGCCGGGGTATTAGAAAAAGTTAGAAGGATGAAAGAGGGTTTCTTTTTGAAAGTTTTAAGCAGCACTGCAAGCAAGATTATCATCATGACTGTCAGGTTTAACCAACACTTCTATATTTCAGAAAAACCTTTAATTTACAAACACTTTCTCACTGTAACTGCAGAAGGTTCTGGATTACTGTGCTGGAAAGTAACTGAGTACATTTCCAGAAGTACTTTTTTGAGATTTGTGTACTTTACTGAAGTATTTTCATTTTCTGTTGCTTCATACTTTTACTTAATTATATTACATTTATCAGACAGCTATAGTTACTAGTTGCTTTTAAATTTTACTTAAAAAAATGTTTTCTTCCTAAATTCTGGTGCGTAGGTTTGCTACAGATTAAACTTCCCAACAGGATATTAAAACTAGAACAGACTACATTTCCTGATGAATATTCAAATTAAAACAAGTTAAAATGTCTTAAAATGCTAAATATTTACATGTGAGGTGCCTCATCCTTCACCTATAATAATAAAAAAGATGTACCTCATTATATCTAGCTTGCTGTATTTAAATCTGAATCATTTTATTGCTTCTGTTCTGATTATTACACAGAATTTCTTTGTTCGTCTACAATAACAAATAAAGTGTCTCATGTCTTCTGGAGGGTTTGCAGTATTTGTTAAATACTACGAGCTGAAGCCTGTAATATTCTGTCTAAAGAGAAAACAACAACCCTTTCCTCTCCATCTGTCTCGCTCTAACCTTTATAATAAAGCAATAAAAGCCTATAAAACACAAGACTGCTGTTAACTCACCACGTCTGTCTCGTCTCCTGCTGTGTTCATGCCGAGCCTGTCAGGTGTCTAATGCACCTGAAGCTGAAGCCAAGACATGGATACTTGAACTTCCCGAAAAGAAAGACATTTTCCTGGAAGGTGTCACAAAACCAATGCAGTCATCATCAGAGACAACCCTGCCCATCTGCCGCCTGCAGATCCCCTCCACACATGTATTAACACGTCATACGTGATAATTCTCTATAATTACCACATTAAAACCCTTAAAATGGCACCTCCTCCTTCTCCCTCATTATAAATGACAGGATACATGAATTATAAAATATTTTTCATTTCACAAATGTAGCTGCTGGACACTAGATGTCTCCTTCTTCACTGTAAAGTCCATTCTCAGCGTATGGGGTGTTCACAGTATTTTGCACAGACTGACTGCTTAGAATAAAGCAGTTTATAGATAATTATCAGACTCAAAGTGTTTTAACTCGTTGCCATTGATAAGTAGCACTTTCCAACACTGTGAATGAACTGAACAGAGAGGGAGAACTGAAGCGTCTCGTCTCAGACCAGCTGAGCTCTCTGTCTCCATCTTGTGGCACTTTAACAAAAGAAAGCAATGACCACAGAGCTGAAGGTGAATACTATTTATTTCATATCAGACAGTTAAAACCGTTAAATACTACAAGTCAATCAGGAAAAAGAGCTTCCAGAGTTCTGTTAATCATAAATTAGCAGGAATTCGAGTTAAAGACGTTGGAAAAAAACCCTCGGCTGTGATGGGGGTCTCACACTGCATTAATCAGGTCAGCATGAGAGTGACTGCGCCCACTAGTTTTTATACGTCCTTCTACAAAATGATTCACAGCAGAGTAATTGATCTGTACCACGTGTTTAATATTAAATCAGTGTGGATGTTTGATTAGAAAAGAGAAAGAACAGGAACGACGTTAAGCGTTAAATAAATAGCCTCTAAAAGAACTTCAGCACGTTGGTTAAAGGCTGCTGCAAATATACATACAGGTGAGGACATGTTGACTATTTACATTTCATCATGGGAATGATTTTGACCCCTTTTAAGCTCGACTGCTGATGTAACAACAGAGAAAGGTAGACAGAGAAACAGTTTCCAGTAATAAGCTGTGAGGGTCCAGTGGGTCGACGTGAACCCTGCAGGGGGAACCACCGAGCGGCTGTAAATGATCTCTGTCTCAGCTGGTTGGCTGAGCAGAGCCTGATCCTCCGACACCAGGCGTGTTGGGAACAGACCTTTAACAGACGACCCCTGTGGTTTGTTTATTGAATCCAAAACACCAAAGCCAGACATTTAAACTGCAGTCGAGTTAAACACAGTGAGGAAGAAGTGATCGGTTTTTAAAAAAAGGCTGGTGGTTCTGCACAGCACAGACGTACAAATCTACAGTATTGTGTTTTATCTCAGCATTTCTGTTGTAGAGTAGAAAAACCGTGCAACTGCAAAATGCTGAGTCGTTATCAGCTTTGCACTACTGGCAGAGTAAAAATCAACACAACACAAGCCCTCAACACCAACGACACATTATTTTGTTTCTAGATTGTCTTCTATGAAGTAACTGCAGGCACTTTGAAAAGTGACACAAATGGTAACAAACGTATCGGATACACAACGCAGCCTTATCGTTAAATATCTCGTGACCTAAAAATTGTTACAGATTCGTTCAATGTCGGCAACAAACTGCATTTTTTTTTTTTTTTTAAACTAAACAAACCGTCCATTGTAAAAAAAAGGTGCATATAAGTGATCACATTCAAAAGACGTGACGCCGATAGAAACCCACGTTCATTATTTTCCATCCACGCTCGCTGAAGTGACGAAATAAACCGCTGGTGGTGAAACAAAGTGATGAGCAGTGAGTGTTTTCATGCTGCTGTCGGGTGAAGACCCAAGACTTTCTGCAGACGTTTGTTTAATTTTTTCACAAAATCAAAAATGGCTACACTGATTTGTGCTTTAAAAAGGATTTCAAAATTGTCATTAAAGTTTCTTTAAACCAAAGCATGAAGTCCTTGACCTCCAATATGAGCGAGAAAGTTAACAGTATAAACTAAGTCAGAAGTGATAAAGGTTTCACCGGACAGCAGTGATATGCTCGAGTCTATATATTACTTTGTATACTGTGCAAAAGGAATGTGTTTGTTTCTGATTTAATTACGTCTATATGTACATCGTGTGTGTGTGTTTATGGCTTAGAGGTGGTGGGAGTGACTATAGGAGGCGCAGAGGCACCGACGGGGATGACTCCGGTGGCCAGCAGGATGATGATGAGGATGATGATGAGGACGATCACCACGATGACCACGACCAGCTTGACGTTCTTCCACCAATAGGAGCGAGCCACTTTCTGAGACGTCTGCTTGAAGTGCTGAGCCTGAACGGGGAAAAGAGACGAGACAATCCAGTGAAGCGACAAGAGTGTGTATTTCAGTTCTGCATGAAAGCCTGAATGTGTGTGATTTCATTGAATCGCTCTCAGTAGCTGGTGACTTATTTCAGTTGACACAGTTGTGGTGGTGCTTGCTATGAACAGTTAACTCTGGATATGTTCAGACTGCAACACAAATCTGCTTTTTTTGACATATCCAGGTGGATTTTAGAAAGTCGGGACAGCAAAAAAACACATGCATGTGATTTTTTGGAAATCTTACAGATTTCTACAGATTCATCTCAGTCCAGACGCTCATATCGAGTTCAAAGCGTCTTTTGTGTCACTCTCAGTGAAACACGCGATGACGAGAGTGCAAAAAACATCTGAAAACAACTGAAAAAAAACATAAAAAGCCTCTGGAAGCCCTGAGATCCCAAATTGATTTGTTCACTCTTGTGCACTATGAAAGTTTATCCAGCCACACAGGAGCAGATAATGACAGAAGTTTCATTTCTGGGTGAACTGTTCCTTTAACTGTCCGCTCTGCGACGTGACTTAACTAACGAGAGTCAGTGGATCTCTATTTCTCACGCGTCTGTGTTGGGAAGCCACATTACAGCAACCCATGCAGATATGATGGTGAAACCCGGACACAAGAATCCGATGTGATCAGCGAGCGTCTGACAGAGCAGACTCCGATCTGATAAACTAATCTGGCGTCGTTTGAACATCGCCTTGGTGTTTTAGGATTAATCACTCTCTTGCAGAGAGTTTGATGAGAAGATTGGTACCAGTCTCCTGTCTGTGCTGTAGATATACAGCTGGAGCTGGCAGTCAGTTAGCTTAGCTTAGCATAAAGACAGGGAGTGCAGGAAATGGCTAGCCTGATTTTTTTTATTTTTGGACGGACCTATATTAGCTGCTTGCTCGTTGCCTTTTTAATGAGGTAGGAAGATTAGTTTTTATAAAATGTTGCTTTTGTTTTCATAGCGTTGGGACAGGAAATGTGGAGGAAGACAGAAAGGTCAGATATGCAGGATGATATTATTCACATCATGATTATTCTCGATCCTGAATATTAAATTTGGACTGTTTTGTGTCAGTGAGCACAAAAACCACACGGTGTTGAACTGCTGGGTACATTTTACGTATTGTTTAAAACACACACAACCTAATAGTGGCTGCGTTTCGTGCGGCTGGTTCAGGTGAGTCCTTGCCACCAGCTCTCCCTCACACAGTACACAGACACCTCCATCACGGTGGATTGATAAGGACTCCTTTGTTCATGCCAGGTATCTTGCTTGCTGGTTCAGTGGCACAGCAAAATGGAACGGAGCCATTATGAGTGTCATTTGATACAGCGGGTCAGGAAGTCGTGCTTCAGATAATGAAGTTACTGTGATAATCCCACATACAGACTAAGAGGGAAGGTTTGAGCCACAGTATCACTGCAGATAAAGCACAGGTGTATTTAATAATGACAGCATTCAACTGATTTTTGCTAGTTTCAGTGTGTTGGCTGATTAATACGTCTTCTCCGGACACATCAGTGGAACAGAGCCATCGTTAATGTCATCAGTTCCACCTGTGGCGCTTCCTGCTATGACAAAAATCAAAATGTCTACCATGAAGAGGAACTACAAAGCCTGCGCAGTGATTCATTTGAAGCTCAGACAAAAAGGTTGTTGGGTTAAAGATCTCAATCAGCCAACGAGGTGCAGCTCACTGAACAGGGCTTAATTCAAGGTTGGGCAAGAAAAATGCCACATTAACAGGACCGAGAACGATTACTGCGACTGTGCAAAGAGACCGTTTGGCAGTGTGTCTCCTGATATATGTCATATAAGTGCTTAATAAGTTTAAGGGCCCTGTGTGCACATAACCTTTTTTTCTGAGCGGCAGCATCTTTTTTCAGTTGTTCCCAAAGAGGAGCGAGTATCTGCTGCAGCCCAGAGAAAAGGCCTTTTTTGTGCGGCTGCTTCGAGTTTAAAAAGTGTCAACTTTTCAGAAACGTCACTGCCGCTCTCCTTCTTTTTCCTGGCCTAGGCGATGATATTCACCGTATTTTTGTCTCTTATGTATCATGTCATGCACCAACATCCTCCTCGCTCTGATGTCCCCATGTCAAATAAAAAACAAACATAGTAAACCACAAAGGAGGCAGCGTCGATCACACAACGTCTCAACCCACTTTCACACAGTTAAAAGGAGGAACTCCTGTGGTTAAGACTGACCCCTGCTTGCAGGTCCTCTGACTTGTCCATGAGGTCGTCCAGTCTCTCTCCTCGGGCCAGGATCCGGTCCACATTCTCTGTCATGATGTTTTTCACTCCGTCTACCTGATCCTTCAAGGTCTGCACCTTGTCCTGCTGCACCGGCTCTGCCCCCTCTCCTCGCTCCTGGGATCAGACAAAAAAAAAAAGATTAGTTGAGGAACAAGGTGTAACACATGTCAGCTGAAATCAGAGTCCTACTTCATCCTTTAGTTTGAATAAAGTCAAAGTATAAGCTGACAAAATGATGTTTTATTGTGTTCAGTGATTAGATGGACAGTGATTAGATGATGATGATGATACAGTGATTGGTGATTTTGTTAAATGCTCCTGTTGCACAGCTCTTAATACAGCTGTTGATACTGTGTTTCCTCTTGAAAACACTTCTTAATTGTACTTAAGAACAGAACTTGAGTAAATGGTACTTATTTCATCACTGGCTGCTCAAAATTTTGACGCTAAAATTCAATTTTTGCAGATAAAAATCAGTCCCGAATATATTTTTTCAGTCTCCTTGATTTCTAATAATCAGTTCCGGTCGACCCCTAAATTTCCAGACAACAATGAGCGTGACAACTGGTGTTGGCTTTGAGAGTCCTCTCAGTCCCTCGAGGCCGCTGCCTGTGACAGCTGCCGGCTGTCGGACGACTGCTTTAACTGCTCGTGACTGCGTTCAACAGGAAGATGAGCTGCGATCTGTAGGTGTGATTTAAAAGCACATGTGTTCTTCGCAGTGTGATGTGTGTTTGAGTCTGCGTACAGTGACTTCCATGTCCCATGAGTCAGGACCAGACGTAAACAGAGCTGTCTCCAGGAAACAGAGCAGGTTTTGCTGCGTCATGCGCCCTCCCCCTCCTTCTTTCTCTATCCCTGTCTTCCTTCTGTCCATTGTTTCCTCTCTTGTGGTCCATTATCTCGCTTCCTTCATTGTTGTCTTTGCTCATGTTTCTGCATCATCCTTCACTCTTTACATTTCCCGTTGGAGCTGCTGGTTTATGCAGTTATCATCCAGTTCACCCCTAAAAAAACATCTGTTGGTCACGTGCAACAAGTGTCGTTACTTTTGCATTTCGTTTGACACATTCTCTGTTCTTTACCTCCCTGTTCAATCACGCATGTCCACATTTCATCAGCCGTCTTGCTGTGCGTCTTTGTTAACGTGCTATCAAACCAGTTTTTTTCTCTTCCTGTCTTTCCTGTAACAGTGTTAGTAGGTCAGTTAGGCCCACTCACGGCTGACAGCTATCAAGTGTCGACGCTAGCAGAGGAAGGACAGAAACACGACAAGTACAAGATGTTCCTGCAACCGTTTGCTGTATGAAATCTCCCATTTAAATATGTGAACTGTTGTCAGCCTTTTAGAGGAATTCAACCAATGAAGCGTTCACCCGCCATGCACGGAGAGTGACTTCAGTCCTCCAGTAAAACTCGTCTGCTCAAACAAAAGCCTGACGGATGAGGCAGCGTGTAAACACTGAGGACTAGAATGAGGACGTGCTCTCTCGAGTGTGAATGAGATGAATCTAATCTTTCCGGCTCTAAATGTTTGACCGCTGCCGTAAATGCAAAAAGACGGATTTCATTTGTCTCCGGTACGCCGCATAAAAAAAGTCCTCACCGCTCTCGTCCTTATCTAGTCAAATGTGAAAACCCTGAATCTGTGAGCGCACGTGGCACGATTTTTATAAAGTCCACAGGCAGCGAGCTCGCTAATAAACGCTGACGAAACAAAAGTGCTGCAGGCGACAGGAAAACAGCATCTGTTGGTTCAGCCCGGCGGTGAAGCTGAAGTTGAACGGTTTGCAGGAACTTTCCAAAGAGACGGAAAAAAGAAATGTTTCTAGTTTTTAAACTGGTCAGCAGAGGAAGCAAAGTTCATGTCAGTGACCTCCAACAGATCCACATCAGACCCCGTGAACCCTCAGAGGACAAGTCCTGTCAATAGTGACTACAGGCTTGTATTAACTCTTGCACAAATAAAATTACAGTATTAAGAACACACAGTATTTTTAGATTTCCTCCTTGAAGGTCCTGGGACTTCCTGGGAGTCTTTCAAGGATCTTAAGTTAAAAATATTCAGCCACATTTCAAAGATAACAAGCTCAAGCATCATTTAAAATGTCTAACAGGTGTAATAGTAAGTTAAACATGTTTTTTTTAAGTCTCTTTTCAGTTCAGTTTAAACATGAATGACGCTCGACATCATATAATAACACAGATTTGTTAAAACAAAGTGTGACCTCCATTTTGTGCCTTGTGTGTGTTAGAATAAGGCCAAAGGTCATTTATAATGTAAGTTAACAAGCAGTGAGCGCACGTTTAAATATACTCAAGTAAACTCATACTGGAGACTCAATAAAACGGGCTCATAGGAGAAATATGTGTCAAATAATTAATGCCATGAGCAAGTTTTACCTCCATCAGCTGTTAAAGTCTGTTAGAGTTAAATTAACACCTCTTTTAAAGGAGCAGTCTGTAGTTTTGAGGAAGAAATGTTAATCAGAAGAGAAAAATAAACAACCTCTGAAAGGACAACGCAATTTATACTGTTTTACTTTGTGTATATGTGGCGGACCCTGCCACCTTTCTAGCTTCAGACAGTGTTCTGGCAGGGATCGTGATTTTTCAGTCAGACTGCAGATAAAATAAACTAAATTAAAAATGTGCTACTTTAGCTTCCTCTCACACCGTGTCCCGCCCACAACACGATCTGACCGGTAACACGTCACAATTAATAAATACAGATCTGAATCTGTTACTAGTAACTAACTTTATAAAATAAATGTAGTGGAGAGGAAGTATAAAGTAGCAGAAAAAGGAAATACTCAAGTAAAGTAATTGTAAATTGTACTTAAGAAGAGTATTTGAGTAAAATGTACTTTGACACATTCATTTTCAGTAAAAATAAAAATCTTTTCAGGCACTTTCCTCTGAGAGCAGCTTGTTTACTCACTTATAGAAAACATAAATACACCTCAGTTTGTGTTATGACCTCATTAACAAAGTAAATATTAAAACTCTGAGTTAGAAAACTACATACTGGCCCTTTAATGGAGGCGTCAGCAGAAACTGGAGGCTGAAAATGAACTTTTAAAGTGAAATAAAAGCCTGAAAACACACAGCAGAGGATCAAAGCTCGCATATGAAGTGTGAGATGTCACTTTATTTGAAGTTAATCGTGTTGTCCTGATGAGAAACACCTGCTCGGATGCTTTTCAGCAGCACCGGGGGGGACATTTTGTTGGACTTCCTCTCGCAACAAAGTGAAGTTTGCAGCAAGTTGTGTTAACTTTAAAGATGTTCCGACACTTTGAAGTTAACACAACTTGTGTAATGTGCAGTTACACCTGTTACACGTCGCGTCTCAACATGGTGACGGCTCAACACACACACACACACACACTGAACAGCGATCACCTACCGGATCAATGTCCATTTTCTGTCGGCAGCAGCTCCTTTAAACAGCTTAAACCCGCCGAACCTTCTTCCTCTGGACCGAACCGGACTTTAAAACCGGATTAAAAACCTCTTCAGACTTTGATGCTCCTCCGAACCGAGTCCGCTTCCTCCTGCGTTTCACTTCCTGGTTGTTTTTTCTTCCTTCAAACTGAATTCCTTCGCTTCAGGTGTCAAATCACCTGAGTGCACAGCCGCTGCTTCCGGATTACTCTTTCAAAATAAAACGCGTAAACGTCACCAGTTTCAACAGGTATAAAATAGGTAAAACATTTATTTTATTTAGAGGTCTACTCAATAAAGTTTTCCACTGTGGGTAATATCTGGGTCGTTTTTAAATGAATTTATTTATTTATCTCTGACTGTTGGTAAAATAAGTTTAGCAACTTATTAAGATTTTAAAAATGAAATAAAATAAAATAACTTTCTTTCATCCATTCAACCACTCAACTCATTTAAAAGCATAACAGGTATAAAATAGGTCAAAAATTTTTTAATTTTTTTTTTTGAAGTCTACTCAATTAAATAAAAAACCTTTTTTAGGATTCATTCATTCAACCTTTATTTAAATATCGAAAAATCAGGTATAAAATAGGTCAACACATTTTTTTTTGTTTCTGGAAGTCTACTCCATAAAGTTTTCCACTGTGGGTCATATCTGGGTCATTTTTTAAATTTTTTTATTTATTTATTTATTTTATCTCTGACTGTTGGTTAAGTAATTTAAGCAACTTAGTAAGTTTAAAAAAAAGAAATAACTTGTTTTTATTCATTTATTCATTCGACCTCTATTTAAATCACCAAAAATCATTGAGGGCAAGACCTCATTTTCAATTATGTCGAGAGCACAAATAAAAAAAAACAGAATAGGTGCAAAAATGTGATAAATGAACATAATCACAGAGCGAATAAACAGAATGGGTACATACAAATTATAACAGATAAGAAGCAGTATGACATTATACAAATAAAACAGAAAAAAGTGCTTGAAAATGATAAGAAACTGCAAATGAACATGACAAAACACAAATAAAACGGAGGAGCATAAAATATAAATGACAGACAACCATTCAGGACAGCACGTGGTTAAAAACAGTTACATTCAAATGCTGAGTAGTTTGAAATCTGAGGTGAGAATTAAAAACTTTTTGAGAAGTTTGTATTTAATTTTATCACATTTTCACCATCGTAAACTGCAAAATCAAAAATATTCTTAACAGCAATGAGAAAAAAATCACACTGGTCTGAATTTGTCATCAATTGACAAATGACACACACATGCGTGCTTTTATTTTGAAGGCACTCCCCCTTAATTTCCTTCTCGTTGTGTACTGAAACATGTTGATGCTGCTCTCCCTGCTTTATCCTCAGGATGGCATCACACCAAGGTGTTTCCATCATATACATGTTGACTGTGGGATTTAATGCCTGAGTCATTAAATAAACCTATCAGACAGTTTCACAACACTTTGTTTCCTCTCAGCTGAGCCGTCAGCTGGGTGTTGTCATCTCTTGTGTTTATGATCAAACAAAAGGAAGGAGGCGTGAAAGTGCACAAAGAAAAGCAGCCCAGTGCAGACGTATCACAAACAGCTCCTCAACAACAGCAGCCCAGCAAAGCAACTGCATTTAAAGGAGCATTATGTAGTTTTAGGGATGAAATGTTAATCAGAAGAGAAAGATCTTTTTCTGCCTAAACAAACTAAATAATCAAACTCTCTTTGTGTTCATGACTGAATAAACGACACAATTTCACTTTACTGTTTTACTTTGTTTATACGTGGCGGACCCTGCCACCCTTTCTAGTTTGGTTAAAAAAATTAATCTTTCTAAGTTTGTGTTATTGGGACTAAAACTCCCGCTTACTGTTCACCTCACTTACAACCAAGAATCAATGTTAATAACAATGTTTCAGTGCTGTTGTCCTGATTTTGTCGGGCCTTTGGCCCTATGCACCTGTCGATCTCTGTGTTTGTTTTTACCTCATTAATATTGTAAATATTCTTCTCCAAAACTACGTACTGCCCCTTTAAGCAACAAATATAATAGTCATTTAATTGGAAACAGGAAGTAGTTTCTTTCTTACAACACTGGCATTTGAACTTGCAGCTTTATGGTCACATGTTCATTCAATATTTATTGTGTTTGTATTTATGTTTCACGTCTCCACACTGACATTACAGCTTCACTCCTGTTGTTTTTCCCCATGTGATGTCTGTGGTGACGTGTTTAAACAGCGAAATGCCACATCATTTACATCAAACGATCAGAAATCAACAGCCGGTGAGAACAGAACAGTGTCACCCACGCTCGTGCTGCGATCTTCTCTCCAGCAGCAGTTTGGTTCATGTGCTCTTCTTCCATCAAAGGCCTTAATAACTCTTTAACTTCTTTACTTGGCTTGAGAAATTCAGACATTACTGACAGCAGCTGTGCACTGAGAAGAATTAAGACTCATTCCTTATCACAATAACTCAGTATCTCTACATCGACAGCAACGTTCCAGGTCACAGATCCCATCGGATTAGATAACGTGTCGGTGAAGAGAACGATCACATGAGGAACTGATAGTGTTGAGAATCAGGATTATTATTTGTCATTCCTGTTATTTATTTAACTGTACAACCAGAAACAACAGAGCTGTTGGGCCTTTGCTTTCTCCTCAGCTGTCTGATCGTCTCCTCCCGTCTCTGCAGCTGCGTGACACACTGACGTCACACCGAGTCACGCCCGGGCGAGCGGCACCAGCCCCGACCAACCGGTTTCACCTTTATCTAAGGAAGGCGGCGGTGACGCCTAAGTGCTGATCATTACCTGCTGCCATGTCAGAGCGCTGCTGCAGGCTGCTCCGAATCACAAGCAGCTAAAAATAATCCAAGCCATTACGTCCACTCTGGATAACGATCTTCCTGGCAGGCATTAGCTCGAGTGCTAAAAATACTGCTTCCTTCTGTGAAATGGGAATAATGGAGAAAATTACAGGTAATGTTTTGAAATCCACCTCTACAACACGTTTTGTTTTTTAGAAAAAAGGCTTTTATTTTTTTGGACAATATACATTTTTGTGTGGTGGTGGAGCAGTTAAATTATCGACACAGAGAAGCATCAATAGTGAAGAATAAAAGCAAAGACAAATGTTGTGTTTTGCAAGGAACAAAGACAGATTTGACTTTTTGGACAGATTACATAATGTCTGACTAGAAAACGATTAAAAACATCCAATCTAAACACAGAGACATCAGATATTATACAAAGCAAAGACATGAAAAAGTCGAGAACAGCATGAAAGAATAACAGAGAGTCTCCATAAAACACCTCGTCCTTTATCTCTCCTCAGAGGCCTTGTCGTATGATGATATCTGACATGTCATCGACCTTCACCAGCTCCAGATTCTGTCAAAAACAAAACATATTCCATATTTCACACCACATTAAATACACATGAATACTTTGCACGGCCACATGTCGAATTCCAGTTACTCCAACCTTTTGTAAGATGTAGTAAAACTCTGGGCGGAGATAAAAGCATCAACACAAAAGTTCATGTTTCTTTCTACATTATTATTTGTAGGTAATTGATGTTACGTCAACGGGGAAAACTGAACATTAAAGGTGAAGAACCTGCAGTTAAAAGTTTTAGACTCTTTGATCAGAGGTTCATTTGTTGACTGGATCTGTGTTAATATATAACTTTAAAGCAAACGAACCAGCAAATCATAAATTACTTCTTCTGGTGGATGTTATGTTGTTTTTTATATAAATAAAAACATATCAACTATCAAATGGGACTTTTAATGAAAACAGTGTATGATCTGGGCATATTTCATATCAAGTGTTGAATGTTAAATTAAGCGAAGGAACGAGACAAAAACAAACTAAAAAAAAAAAAATCAAAGAAACAGTTCAATATTTTGGAGAATTCGCTCATTTACTTTGTAGTGCAGAGGTAAATAAGATGATTGGTACTAGAGCTTCTCATCCAACTCTCGGCAAGAAAGTGGATAAGCATAATTCCCAAAATGTTGAAAGACTTTTTTTAGTTTTACACTTTCAAACCCTGTTATGCATCTTTATATATATTTTTTTCTTACAATGCATTTTCCTTCCGGTCATAATGTTAATGTGAAATGGCTGATTTAAAAAACAAAACTCACCTTTTCATTGGCAAGATGAAGCAGAGCAACGAACGCCAGAGGCACCGACAGGTTCTGAGCCATTGTGTTCGGCAATCTGGACCGACAGAAAAGAGGAGAACAGGACAAAAACAATTAATTTTCCATTCAGTCGGTCATGCTGATAAATCCTGGAGCCTTTAAAGAAGCAGCAGCAGTTTTTAGTTCTGTTGCTTGCTGATTCACAGCAGCGTCCAAACGATATCTGACAAAATGTATCATGAAATATATAGAAAGAGACGTATTAGTAAAGATGGTTTCTCTTTCTGTCTTTGTGTTGGTCAAACCCAACACAAAGACACTAATATTTGCATGCGCTGCCCTTTCAGCCAGTGCTTTTCAGCCATTATTATTCCTCATTAGTGCCGTGTCATGGCGGGAGGTCCGCTCTGCTGGTACCTTTGAAGCAGCGTCTTTGTGGTCTGACTGAAGACTTTCTCCCCACACACCTCTGGTTTCTCCACAGTCGGCAGCTCCTGTAGGGCACATTAAGGCATAAACTCATCAAACGTTCATGTACCGACAGATAAACACAGCTAAAATCTCTGACTGGCCCAAGACTCGAGCGAATTTACCTCTTTATGTACCTGCAGACATAAAGAAGCTGATACATGGCGTTTCTCTCAGCGTCACTTACCTCTGTGGGTTTTTCTGGGCTTTCAGTAAGAAGCGTCCACATGCTGTTCTTCAGTCTCTTCATGTCCATTTTCTTTGCCGTCTTAGCGTAGTTGATCTCAATCTTGTTGACCTACAAAAACAGAATGAAAGTAAGTACAAGTAAGTAAAACTCTAGAGTCTAGACACAGAAGCTCTTGAGCTGAGAGATGCCGTCCCTGAACAGACCCAGGTACAGTTCGTCCTGGGTCACTCACCCTGTGTGGTTCAGGTACCAGATCATCCTCCCCATATGTTGAGATGCCCTCTAGATCTTGTGAGGGCGGAGGTATACTATCACCTGAGGGCTGGGTGTCATCTGAACCGGCAAACCCTTCAGCATCGTCATCGCTGTCGCCACCCTGAAAACGAAGATGTGCAGTACAGTGTTGGGTTCAGAGGTAGCCCGGATATAAAAGTGATTTCATTTAGAGCTGCAACAATTAATGGATCAGTTGTCAACAGTTAAAGTAATTGCTATTTTGATAATTGAGTATTTTTTTAAGGGAATAAAGTAAAAATTATCTGATTCAGCTCCTGAAATATGAATTATTTTCTGGTTTCATTACTTTCTTATGACAGTAAACTGAACATCTTGGTGTTGTGGACAAAACAAGACATTTGAGGACTTCATCTTTGAGACACACTGATCTGATTTGACGTTAACATTTTATGGACTAAACAACTAATCGACAATAGCTGCAGCTCTAGTTTAGATACATTATTTGCCTTTAGAGAAAAAGAGCAGAGGTGCTTCATCGCGTACACCAACATCTGATGATTGACTGACAATTAGAGCAGCAGGTTAGATGACCTGATTCCACTGAGATGGAGATGACGGATCGATTACTACGTTGATTGCGAATATTAGTAAAGCAGATCTGTTTGCATCACCATCAGAGCAACACTGACTCAATCACACTGCAATATCATTTTATTTTTAGCCTCCATCACCCATCTCTACTCTTTGGATAAAGAAAGTCTGTTAATATACAAATCAAATAAGAGGAAGTTAATCAAATAGTAGACAAAAGGAGCAGAGCAGACCTGAAGACCTGGACAGAAGTTGGCTGTGTCGTTGGCGTTGTTGTAGTCGTAGTCTCCGATGCCTTCTCCAAGCTCTCCGGACAGCCTCTTCTGGCCTTCTTGACTCAGCTACAGCAAACAAAAACAGTAATGCTTTTAATACAAGAGAAACTCAGGGTAGATTAAAAGGTGACTGCAGCAGGTCTTCAATTGTGAAAGTCTGATTTACTATAAAAAGACGACTGCCATGAGAAATATGTAATTGTGCCTACACGTTCTCATGTTTGTGTGGACTGAATTGATAATGATCTCACACTTTAACCAACATGTGACTAATATGGGGGTTCATACTTCAGTCTGACCCCAAAGATTTACATCTAACCTGTAAATAATCATTTATCCAAACTATTTTCTATGTGTGACCTCTACGGGACTAAAAGGAACAGTGTCATTTACACCCAAAGACCCAAAACTAACCCCAACTCTGACTGATTCCACAAACAAGAACTATGTCTGTGTTTGTGTGTCTCTACTTTTAACCTTTCCCCCCCCCCCCACCCCGTCAGCTGACCGCAGCGTGAAGACTCACCGAGCTGGAGGGTTTGAGGCTGAGCTGGGAGAGCGTCTCTGGGGGAAACTGGAAGTCTGCTGGCAGAGTTGTTTTCTTGTTGCTGGCACTGAGGGCAGACTTGCTGTTGGTCGTGGCAGCCTGTGAAGCGAAAAAGGACATCAGATCAGATTTTCCCAGAGTGCTGAACGCTGTGTTGCTATGGTTACTACACCAAAAAGTGCCATGTTATAGCCTTAATGCCTCCACGTATCGAACGCTGCGACAGCAGACGAGCACCTCTGACTCTCTTGTCAGGCGTCAAAGCCCTGGGCAGCGTTGGCTCTGGGCTCCATTGTGCTGAGTAAAATGGGCTTTTGCCGGTGGGCAGGATTCAGGCTGGTCTTTAGATAAATGTAAAAATTGCAGCCTTTCGAAACACTTTCGTAAACTGAATTCATTGACATAATTGTTATTCATTCTGAGGAGATGATTTACAGTCATTACCAACCACCCACAGCTTATCCAGTCAACATACACGAGCTGCAGTTTTTCTTTTTGAAAACTGTATTTTCAGTGTAACAGTAAATCTTTATGTTTGCAGTAAAACATCCTTCAGGTGTTTTCACATTACGTACGATTGCCTATGTAGAGTCTGATACAGAAGGTGGTTTAGACGAAGACGAAGACGAAGACGACGAAGAAGAAGAAGAAGAAGAAGAAGACGAAGAAGACGAAGAAGAAGAAGACGAAGACGAAGACGAAGACGAAGAAGAAGAAGAAGAAGAAGAAGAAGAAGAAGAAGAAGAAGAAGAAGAAGTTGTGTTTACTGTGATCAAACCGACTGGACTTTGGGGTCAGTGAGTCCGTGGCCGGGTCTCTAATGGGTCTGCTTGTTTTGGGCTATTTCCTCTCTCCCTCTTCTTGTACATGAGGAAGAATTATCCTGGACCATGTGTATGAAAATATTCCTCGCAGCTACAAAACCCTACCAAGTCCTCATGTTTGCCTATCAGAGCACATTTATCGGCTCTCTCTGCCTACTTCAAGTTGATAAAGTCAAATCATCATTAAAAACAGTGTAAGTTTCTCCATATGTTGACCTATTCCTTAAATAGAGGTAACAGTTACACTATTGCGGCAACTAAAGATGATTTTCTTTGTCGATTTATCCATCCATTATTTTCTCCATTAACTGATTTGTTGTTTTATCTTTAAAATTGTCAGAAAAAAGTGAAAAATGTCGATCAGTGTTTCTCAAAGCTGAGACGACGTCGTCAAATGTCTTGTTTTGTCCACAACCAACAAGTTTACCGTCATAGAGGAGTGAAACACCCAGAAAATATTCACATTTAAAAACAAATTACTCAAACCAACAATTATTAAAATACTTGGGTGATTAAATCAATAGTTCAAAGCTAATTGACTGCAGCTCTAATTAACCCCAGATGACAACTCATTCATCCAAAAGTGAATAAGCTACGTAGGGAACAACAAAAGCCGTTGTAAAGGTTCTTACTCTTGTGTTGCGGAAGTAGGTGTCAAAATTGACATCATCGCCGAAGTCTATCTCGAAGGTCTTCTTGGCCTTTCTTTTACGTGGCTCCTTGTCAGGCAAATGGTCCACTACAGAAGAGGAAGTTCATGAAAACAGACAGACAGACGACTGTTAGTCTGCACACGTTCAGCAGGGGAGGACGACCATTAGAAAATGTGAAAGCCGAAATTATCCTCAAAACACAAACATAAGCCTAATGTGTGTACATTTACATTATATTAACTCTCATCATAATAAACAAAGAGCAAAAACATGCTTTCTGTAACAGTGTTATTGCATTAGTCTGCCTACATTTATCCAGGTGCAGGGAAACATAATAGAAAGTGATGTGCAAGTGCTCCAGCCTCGACTCTGACACCACAACCGGCTCTCACTCACATTTGTGCTTTGGCTTGAACTGCCAGTAGCCCGGTCCGGCCCACGTGGCCATGGTTCTGGGACTGAAGTACGAGTACTCCCTGGGCTCAGAGGACAGCTGCAGACACATGGTGGCAATGTCTCCCTCTCCGATTGGAATCACATCCCTGTAAACCAAACACACAGACACAAATCAGCCTCCTGTTCATATAGGCAGAGAGAGACCTATTCAATATATTCTAACGAGTTCAATACCTCTCCTGGTGATAATGGGCGATGCAATTACTTAGCAGATGATTACATAAGTAATGCATTACGAACCTGAAAGCTTACACAGGCATTAAGAAGAGCTCTTTTCAGGTGCAGAACTTAATGGAGACCATTTACATGATAATAGCCCAAAGTGTACTTAAAGAGTTCAAGGAGAAAAAAAGTGAAGAAAAGAAACTCTCTCTCTCTAGAAACTTTTGCCCACTTCCCCTGAGACTTCGTTCAAATCATTCAACAAAAATGTAAACATTACTTCATCAGATGGTCTGCGGTAAAAGATTAAACTCTCTACCTCTAAGCAGAAGACAAACATCACCGTTCACCTGCCTTCAAACCAACGATCTTACCTTCCTTTGCCTGAGCCAGAGGCCTCACAACCATCCTTATGCTCCTTGGATCTTTCCTCACAGTCGCCCGTTCCCTCCTCATAGTCGGCGTCGAAGTCAGGGCAGTCATCTTCCTCAGGTTCGGGCTCGGGCTCAGCGTTTAAGTCGAACACGTGTTCGCCCTGCTTCATCTTCTCCAAGAGCTGATTCATGGTCTGAAAGAAGATGGAGAGTCAGACAGAGGGAGTATAAATGATGTACCACCACTGATGTATAAATGTAGCGGATCCTAAACTGCAGCACAAGGGAAGATCTGTAAATAACAACGTAAAAATGCCTCAATGTGACAGTTTTTCCCTCTTTGCTGCTGCTAAGATGATCACATAATCTTAAAGAACCACTCCGATATATTAAAACTCATAACAGTAAGAGAGGACGGACTTTATAACAGTGATTACTGTGTGAACGTAGAGCCTATCTTATTAAGAAAATACACCTTACAGCAACATTAATCTTTATACTTTAATAAAAATGAAAGAATTTCATCAGATTTATTAATGATAGCAGGTTTCTGTGGTTGCTCTGACCTGCTCAGGGTTCCAGCTAGTGAAGGAGAAGTCCTGCAGCGAGGGGCAGATGGAGCTTTTCTCCTGGGAACGCTGCAGTCCAGCTGGCAGAAACACAACGCAGAAAGTTGGGGTTTAGCATCTGTATTGAGACACAGCTAAGTGGAACAGCGGTTCAGTCAACCACTTAATGGATCAGTGTTTCATGATACATGCTACATAACAATTTATGTAAATGACAGAAAACATGTCCTTTGGGCTTTGTTTGGGTTTCTTACCCATAAATGGAGAAGCAGGGACTCCCTGCGGAGGTGGAGGAGAGTAAGAGGGTCTGGACTGAAGGAGGGTCATGTTGGAGGGAAACAGCAGCTCGCAGCGACTGTCCTCGCTGAAGAGAACTGACAGGAAGACGCCTGCCGTGCTGCTCTCATCGAAGGACGAGGCCATCCTCTGAAACATGGGGTCCACCTGGGTGGGAGAGAACAGCTGATCATCCTCTCTGCCTTATAATAACACAGAGGTAAACAACTTCAGAGCACAATGTCTTCATAAAGTTCATGTCGTTTAGTTATTTGAGCATCAGTTTGGACAGGAGAGGTGATGCAGTCATAATGGAGAGTGAGTAAAAGTAACCAGAGAAACTGTTTCTAGTGGAGCACCACAGATTTAATGACACAGAAGATTGCAAATAGCATTATTACACTCCAATACCTCACACTTCCTTTCAGACTCGGCACTGTTGATGTTACTCAGGTTCTGCTCTACTGTCCTCTTAGGAGGCCTCTTTTTCCTCGGCTGCTTGGCAGTCACTTCACCATCTGCAGCACCTCCGTCCCCTTCCTGCTGCTCTGCTCCGTGGCCTGGTCCACGTAGAAAACAGAGAGAAGAGAAAAAGCAGAAATATGATATGAAATAATGTTCATATAGCAGGTAGACCAATATGAAATATGAAATAAATAAATCACACTGCTGAGGTTCTCACCCTCTCCAGGTTTGGTCTCGGCCCCGAGGCCACCCAGCACCCTGTAAGCATCAGCATGAACAGCATCCACCCTCACAGCATATATCTTTGTACTCGCATCCAAAGTCCCAGCTGCCACCTTTAGGACACACACAAAGATCACACACACACACTGCTTGTAAAATAAATCTGACTTTGTCATACTGCATTTACCTGGAACAATCCTGTTTATATATGTTAGAATAATAACAAACTAGGAAATAACATCAGGTAGTAGTAGAAGATTAATAAAAAACCTTGAAGTTTGTGAGCTCAGAGTCCTTCTGTTTGAGAATATCAGCCATATAATCAATCAGATGCAGACCGAAGGCATTTTTGGTGGTGATTTTCTGCAAGAAAGAAAAAGAGAAATGCATTTATTAAATTTCCTTTTAGCTCTTCACACTTTCTATTTTAAAAAGTATAACAGTAGTGGTAGCATAATAGATAAACATCTTAAATACATGGAAAATGTAAAAGACAAAGAGAAAAGTCCTTCTGTTTCCAGTTAATTTTTGTGACACTTCAAAACGTACATTCTCAGTGGAGAGCTTGATGCAGGTGGAGTAATGCTCCGAGATCTGTGCATTTGACAGCTTGGGCACGGCGGCAGGAGTCCCTGCAGCACTGCATACAAAAACTAGATTATCTTTATGCTCTCAAGATACAGACAAGCAGGACAGACAGAAAATTGGCTGTTAGTGCCACAATTTAAAATGTTGTTAGTCAGCTCAAATTTACACCATAAGCTTTACAGGACAGCCTGTCAACAAGTCAGTCTCAAAACAGTCAGAAACAGAAAACAGCTTACCTATGAGACGCAGAGTCGTTGAAGGAGGAGTCAGTGGCAGTTTGAAGGTCGATGACTCTTGACCTTCGGCGCTGACGTCGCTCCTGCTCATCATCGTTGCCGGGGAAGGCAGCCAGCAGCGGGGTGCTGCAGGCTGCAGGGGACAGACCCTTGTTCTTCATGGAGGACGGCGCCCATCCTTGACGTACCCGGGAGACCGGCGTGGAGGCTGCACTCATCTTAGCTGGAGACAAATACACAAACAAACACAGAGGCTACGTGTTGACAAGTCCAAGTTTCACTACCAGGAAAAATATCTGCTTTGCTTATTACATCTTAGTCTTTCTTACACTCAGGTGTGAATGAAAAAGCATAAAAATGTTGGTTTCTATCATCGGTTATTTTATCGGCATCGGCCATGAGAGTCAGGTAATTATCGGTAATCGTATCGGCTGTAAAAAATCCATATCGTGCATCGCTAACAGGAAGGAAAGTACTTGCAATGCGTGTATAAAATGGTTTGTTGTGCGAGAGACTGCTACTTTTAGAAAAGTGGAAACTGTGCTAGCTCCTGTTGTTCATCTGGAGTTTAAAGTTTGACAGCCTTCACTCCTCAGTGAGCTGACATACAGTAGCTGGCCTCATGTAAACATAAGGAATCAACTAGGAAATGCAAGATACTCTCGCAGGAGATTAATCACGACTTGTGACATATACAAATATGCATTTTTAACAAACAATGACGTTACATTAATCAAAACGTTTAGACAGCCCATAAACATAAAAGTTTGCTGGAGGGATGCACAAGACTTAAAGGAAAACTGATACTCACTGGTGACCTTTAAAATACTAAATATTACACAGTTTATATATAAATACACACACAGTAACATATTACCTCCAACCAGACCTCGTAATTTCTGCTTTAAGTCAACGTTAGCTGCAACTTAGCTGCAACCACACTGTTATAAACAAAAGGGATCTCGCACCTGAAAGTAGCTAAATTAGCTTAAAAAGTGCCTGAAGTTATCGCTAATACACTAACACTTTTTCAGAGAGCCAAACCTTAGTTTAACACTGCGTGTTTTTCAAGATAACCGAACAAAAGTGGACTGTCTGCGTTAGCTAAATATACATACGAGCTAGCATAACAACGGTTAGCATTAGCTAACATCAACGCGTCTTCGCTATCATTGTTAGCCGCCTGGCTCACTGACACACACGAGCTGTACAACAAATCTTTCTTCGTTCACTCATCGTACCTCACAGGGTCTAAAATCCGGAGTTTCTGTCTTGCGGCTGGTTACGAGTCGTAACGTGGCAGAAGAGAAACAGAGGCTGCAGCTTTTCTTCCTGCTCAGCGTTTGAATTTTTGCGCCGAACGGTTTACGTAAGACCACCATACGTCATGACGTCAAGACACGCCCACTCCGAGAGCTATACTGGAATGACTCACCAGCAAGAAGGAACAAAATATTATTATATATTTTTATCTTATCTTATCTTATCTTATCTTATCTTATCTTATCTTATAATATAATATAATATAATATTTTATTTTATCTTATTTTATTTATTATTTTCTTCTTCTGTAAAGCGTCCTTGGGTCTCTTGAAAGGCACTTTATAGAATGAAGATATTATGATTATTATTGTGATCATAATTGTTATTGTTAATATTAGTATTATGTCTGGATTTCAAATGTGACTCATAAAAAAATAAGACCTAACCGACTTCAAATAAGTTTTAATTTAATTAATTAATGTATTATTATTATTATTATTATTATTATTATTATTATTATTATTATTATTATTATTACTGTGCATGTCTGGATTTCTTTTTCAAATATGACTCATAAAAATAAGACCTAGTTGACTTCAAAGCAGTTTAAATGTTTTATTAATTAATTGCTTTATTAATATTATTTTATTATAATCATCATCATCATCATTATCATAATCATCACTATTATTATTATCATTATTATTATTATTATTATTATTATTATTATTATTATTATTATTGTTGTTATTATTATTATTTAGTTGTTTTAGTGGTAGTGTGTTCATATTTTGATTCTAATATGATTCATTCGTTTTATAATTGTTTTTTAAAGGTGCCATTTGTAAGAAAAGTTGATTTTTGAGTTGGGAATGAGACTCAAGAATCACATTTTCTTACAATCAGCACCTTTAAACCACAATGACTGACTGTTAGACTCCGCTCAGTGTTTTTGTGCCACAACTGCTGAATGTGACTCGGCTGAAAATACACACACTTAAGTGTTTTGTTGCTGCAGCTGCTCTCTTGCACAATTGGTAACAAAGTTGTTGATAGCGCTTGTAAACACTTGATACAGACATTATCTCGCTATTACACAATAGCCTAATCTGCGTGCACATTTCCCCCCCAGTCCTCTCACCTCTTGATTCTTTTGATTGAAAGCATGAAATGGTTCATGATCAGTGAGCGATTGTTGGCGTGGTCTTCTCCCTCTCCCTGAGTGGCACTCAGCTGCGATTTTCTTTAAACTTAAAAAGCAAAGTCTTCGGTTCATATCACACTAGAACAAAAAAAAACACATCCCTCCCATATGCATCATTCCCCAGCGCTTCATCAACGCCGCCCCCAAGACAAGTCAGAGCAGACAAATAACCAAACATCTGGCCGCCCCTTCAGGCCTTCAGTGTAATTCTGAATATATCAAAATGGAAATCCATCGACTGTTCACTTGCATTTGCTTTTGATGTCAAGCAGAATGGCTTTTTCTTTCATTAAGATGTTTTTTAAATCAATACACACCATCGACACCTCGCCACAGGCTGACCTAGTGTCTCTGATGGAGTTGATTGTTCCTATTAACAAGATACATTCACCTTTAATCAATTAAAATGGAGTATGGCAGACCTAAGTCTCGTTAAATAGTAGTATGAAGTCGTCTCTGAATACTCGTGTAATACTAAAAAGTAATTACAGACTGTAATGACAGTATGAAGCCCTCATTTTTCTTGGTTTAAGGGATAAAATCTGATAAAACTGCCGTCAAATTTATTTCCCAGCTTCCTGAAATCTGTGTTGAAAGTGGAGTTAAGAGTTAAGTTGACGACAATGAAACAGCAGCAGCTGCTCACTAGATGGCAGTAAACAGTAAGACTCCAGTTGTAGCAGGTGACAGTCCGTGCTGCAGGCTGCAGCACCGGTGTGGCACTGGATTCAAACAATGTCTGTAGGTTTTCACCCCCATTTGCTGCAAAAAAAAAACTAATTCCCCGTTACGAACTCTTTGATTTTCAGCCTCGGGGTTGTCTGGCTCGGTCACGTCAGCCTGGTTTCAGTGAAGAAGACAGAGACCAGCAGAAAGCCCAGTGGATGACTTCTACACTGCTGATCAATTGCAAAAACAGAAATGAGAATGTTTTCCTGGTGAGTTGCCTTGGACCTGTGCTCTCCATTTACTGATCCAAAGGGACCGTTTGCAGGCACAACATCACTCACAATGTTCCTAGTTTAGATACAATCTTTGGTTTATAACAGGGAACGTTTAAACGCAGACGGGTGACGAACTAACTCGAGGATTTTGGCACGATATTTGTGTTTTTACACTCAAACAAAACACGTTATTCATCCCCGAGGCGATTATCATCACATGAAGTACAACATCTTTTTCCACATCTGATAAAGTCTCCAGGCAGCCATCTTCTCCACTTCACAGCCGAGTACAAACTGTAGCCTTTAGTTGGTTTCATTTCTTTTAATCTGACTTCTAACACCACGGAGCAGGAGACCGATGTAAAGCCTTTGACTGGACTTGACGGTGAACAAACATAATTCATCCTCTGACACCACTGTGAGCTGCTCTTTATGTCCATCCTGAGCAGCGAGAGCAGGAAGAAATGCCTCTCGTGTACATTTAATGTAGTGATTGACACTCTATTCATCAGCTGGTGGACGACTGTCGTAGCTGTGGGTTTAACTCCAACACAGAACGTGTTTCTGATTAACATCTCCAATGCATTTTTACGAAAAGCTCTTCAGTATGATCTATGGTTATGGCATTAAAACTGAACAGACAGTGTGTGGGTGATATGTGCACGCACTTTATTGAAACATACACACACACAAATTCATTTTTTAAGTGCGTCAGTGCCGAACAAATGAAAAGCATTTATCTCCTCAGCAGAAGAAACCTCAGCTCGTCTCAACCAGTCGTGACCGTCTGATTGATTTTTCCTGTCTGGTCATTGACAGGAGATGATGAGGATTATTAAATGACTCAGCCTCTCTCCGTCCTATCTGCTTCTCTGAAATACAAATGCGTTTGATTTCTTATCAGCACTGAACATTTCTTGTCTGGAGTTTGACAATGAACCTTGATTAGGTCGTGTTCATCTCGGTGTATCTCCTCGTAAACAAGCACACAGACGCTCAGGAGGTCTTCGCTCCGGTTCTCAGGGTTAATGAGGCACTTAACTCTTAGCACACTCCAACAGCATGCAGAGACTTTGCTGGATTGTGGAAGAGGCGAAGACGGGCTGAGGTCCAAGCCAGTGAAGGAGATATATGGACTGCATCGGTCCAATGCTTTTAATGAAATTACAAAGCAGAGGAGGGCTATAAATGGGTGCACAGGGCTGTTAAAACAAGGACAGACTGAAGCAGCAGACCAGGGTCAGAGAGTGGAGTGTTGACCGTTTGTTTAAACGTGCTGGAGACGTCAGAACGGGCCGGGTCAGGAACAGGCACTGTCACAGAGAGCAACATAAATCTTATATATCGGTATACCCGATGAATTACTGGCCAGATAATGGGAAATTTATATTATTGGTTATCTCTGATTAAATGAGAGCTGGTATATAACCAATAATGACATAATGAAATTGGCAAGTGCCGCATCTACACACTTCAAAGAAGAAGAAGAAGAAGAAGGAGAAGAGAGAAGAAGAAGAAAAAGAAGAAGAAGAAGAAGAAGAAGAAGAAGAAGAAGAAGAAGAAGAAGTGAGAAGAAGAACAACTTATTTTTAAAATACAGTATTGTGAAATTCTCTGTCATCTCATCTGCATCAGCTATGAGAAGCAGGTAATTATTAGTTTTTGTATCGGCTGAAAAAAAATCCCTGAACATCATGGAGTCAAATGTAAAGTCCAGCGGAGACGTAGCAGAGGGACACAGTCTGTGGAAATATTACACATTTTCTACACAGCTCTGTACAAATGCAAGTCAACTGGATGTCCATTTATTTCTATGGGAACCTTTGTGGTCTCCGATGTGTTTGCAAAACTCCTTTTCATATCGGATCGGCAGTCACAGCGTAGTTTTATGGTCGCAGGAGCAATTTGTATGACAATGTCATGTTCAAAATGTGTTTCTGCTGCCCCCCAGTGGCCAACACTTCTTGTGTTTGTCCCCAGAAGAAAGACTCAGTAACTGTTTTAGTGAGAAAACCCCACAGGTCGTCTTTAACATACTGAACTTAAAGAGGATTTTAGATGATATTTTTGAGGTACACCCCTGTCGTGGCCATTTCTCATTTTGAGGCGTGTGTTGTCGTAGAGTCATGACATATCAGCGCTTACATTCAGTCAGCTGGGACTGTCAGATGACCTGCTGAGGAAGGTTGTTTCACCTGAATGAATGGAAACATGTATGTGACAGAGAAAATGATTCATTCATTCATCTGTCTGTCTGTGTGTCTTTCTCTTACACTCTCAGAGAGCCACCGGACTCCGGCACATATTTGTGCACACAGCACGTGCAATATGTTTTGCTAATAGTATTCATGCAGTGTTTACTTGGAGGCAGCCTTAATCCATAAAAATGTAAATGACTTCTACCTGATTCAAACCATCCTTTCAAATATTTTTGCTGTACACCAAAGGGAAGTTGGAGATAAATCCCTCTGTAACGGCCCCTTACACTTCAATCACTTACATCTGAATAACCCCAAAGTGTTTCCATGAATACTGATGGCTCATATGAGGAAAAGCAGCTGGTGGGAGTCCAAATATTGATTTGATTTCTTGATTTACTGATTAGAGGTAAAAAATAAATAAATAAATAAATAAATGTGATTAGTAAGACTGACACGAACTCATTTACTGTCAGCTCAGGGTTTTCCTGTATCGACTCTGCCGCGGAGAAGCCGACTGTCAGCGCGGTTGATTTTCACGACAGCCAACGCGTTGGAATCAATGACGCTTCTGTGGGCGCCATGAAACTCGATGCATTGGGCCAATGCTGCATGGGAATTATTGATGATGTCATTTGTCTTTCCTTCAGGGGTGTGTGACAGAAAACACACGCTCCACATGTAAGTACCTCCATCCCGGCTCGTGCTTAGGAAATGTGCCCATGCTTTGTTGTCATTATGTGAATTAGGCTCGTTCTATTATAGAAGGTACTTATGGTCACTGTGAAAAGGAAGTATGGAAAAAAACGCCTCAGGCGTGAAAAATAAAATGACGGTAAATTACAGCTGCTGTAGAGGTCTTCCCTCAATGCAGCGCGCAACGGAGGGAAGATTTAGTTCCCAGGCAACAGAGCAAGATGAATAAAGGCCATCCCATTTCCATGAGTGTGCAGGATAGGCCGGCGATGAAGCATCCACAATTTCACATCAGAAGAGGCAGGAGGGAGATAAAGAGGAGCCCTATAGCCACTGTCTTAGAGGTAATGATGCAGAGAGAGAGCAGGGTTTGTGTGCAGCCTCTCACCACAGGAAGCTGTTAGAAACCTCTTCAGGACACTTATCCTATTCATCTTCCACGGCACGATTTGTCCCTGAGGAATAAGGCAACTGCCCACGATGAGACTTCACACATCACCCCTAAAAAAATGCATCATCTGCTGATTAAGACATGCATGCATTTAATTCTACTCGTGGCTCCGTATCGCCGTATGTTCTCTTCAATCATGGCTGTAGAGTGCTAATCTTCTGGCCTCTGTGGGGGGCAGACGGCGGCATTATTTCGGGCAGATAGGATCGTGCGGCAGGGAAAGCAAACAGATGAAGGAGGAGGGAGAACATGAGCCACAGTACGAGTCCAGCCGGGAGAGAAAAGTGGAAATAAATAAAATGACAATAATCGGCGAAGAGACGATGCTGAACATGAGCGGTGCACACTTGCAGTGCAGTGACAGGCGAATATGTTCAAGTAAGGGACGGGGTGTTTGTTGTTGGACCCCTGTGGCCACGGTCATCATATGATGACATGTGAGTTTCAGTCAGTGTCGGAGCCTGTTTTTCATGCTCGGGTGGAAAGAAAACATGAAACGTAGCAATGAAAAGCAATTTTCATTTATCTGTTGTTTGTCCTCCAACAACAGAGCAGCTTCAAAGACGACGATAAGGGAAAAATAAATCCAACTTTATGGGCAAAATTCAGACCAATTCCTGAAATGTGACTTATCATAAAACAAGAAAAACAGCACTACTATATATATAAATATGTGTGTGTGTGTGTGTGTGTGTGTGCGCTTACTTTCTAGGCAGTGGCAGCATATAATAGTCAAGTCTCTGCAGTAAAGTTAAAATCCACAGTTTTGAAAGTTAGTCTTGGAGTATGTTCACGTACACTTAGAGCCTCTGGGGTTGTTTCGTTCCTTGTATAAAGTGTCAGTTTCAACTGATTTCATCATTTACACAAAGTTTATAAAAGAAGAAGACAACATTTTATTAACAGTAAACATGTCAAGTTTTTAAAATACAACTGTAACCAATAAAGGCAACGTCTTTGCCGCCTGTGAAGAAAGTCGCCAGACTCCCTTAAAAAAATGCTCAATTTTGTGCATTTTGGAGTTCAGAGAAACTTTATAAACTTTGTGAAACATCGTCTACAACATATTCTTAACTATTTGGACCTTCTCGTTAATTCGGCAAACGTTCTACATGAAGATATTTCTTTATTTTTGTGGAATAAACATTGTACCTGTTTGTGTCGCACATGAGATGTATGTTCAGACACATGTTCATGCCAGGTGTGATCGGATCGTTCAGACAAGAAGAAGTCTCTTCAGCTCTTCTGGATGTTGTTGATATCTGACTCTTTTTACACGGTAGAGTCTTAACTTATGTTTGCAGATGCAGCGACGGACTGTGTTTACAGACAGTGGTGTTGAGCCCATTTAGTAATATCCTTTAAACAATCATGGCTGCAGTGTCGCCTGAAAGATCGAAGGTCACAGTCAATCACTGTTGGTTTTCAGCCTCTCCAGAGATTTCGCTCTTTGTAGATGGTGAAGTCAATTGTGTTGTTGCTGTTTCTATTTCCTTTGTGTTTCTAGTCTTTATGCTAAGCTAGGCTAACCATCCAAGGAACTTAAAAAAGAAAGGAAGGGTCATTATGTCACCGAATCTTTGGGGCCAGACTGTGGTGACAAATGGAAACACATTAAAACCCAACATGTCTATGTGGTTTGACTTCTGATGATGAAGTAACTCCAGGAAATGAAAGAACACTCTTTAAAGAGTAAGTTAACCTTTTTTTTTTTCATCTGCACGTTGTTTTTTCTCAAATATTGCGTAGGAAGCTCCTGTTCGCGGTTTAACTGCAGTCTCATCAGCGGAAATCAGTCGGACATACCCTGTTTGATCACAATATTATCAGCCCTGTTAATCATCTGGGGGAAAACTCAGTGGTTAACCTTGTCTCTGAAGTGTGTCCTTTCATTTTCTGGAGGCTTTTTTCTTCATCAGAAGTCGGACGACGTAGGAGTCCCCTGACCCCATCTTAATATTCAATGCACAGATATGAGAAAGATATCAGTCCACTTATGTGACTCCCAGCAAGAACTAAAGTTTCAACTTCCAGGAAGGTCAAAACTTTAAATTTCTGGGGTTTTTGTCACTATTTGAACAGAACTGCAGCGGACACATTTCCTGCAGGAAAGCTTTGTTTGATGTAAAGAGAATAAGTACGTGGTCTTAAGCATCGGAGACATTCATGTCCAGAAATAATATTTTATGTTGTTATTTGTTTATGCATGTTCATATTTTTTTTAAATTGATCTCAAATAAAGACCACCTGACACAATATGTCTGCAGATTCAGGCTCAGATATAATTTGCATTTCTACACATGTTTCAACGTCTCGGGGAATTAAATAAACAGCATGATGTTGATTCAGAGGGATTTGTTCTATACATATTTTTAGATCATTATGCTGCTCTGTGTTGTCTGCGGTTGACTCTGAACAATCAGGTACAGTCATTATCCGACTATTTCAGAGGTCAGATATGTGTATGTGTAAGTAGTCATCCCACTTGGTTTAATTATCCCCAGTGCTTCTACAGCTGATGAATGAATGAATGCATGACTCTCTTATCTCCCGTCATTAAAAAAACACAGGCCATGTGTCGTACTTGAATGTGCTATGTGTTTAAATTGGTGAGATGTTGATAATTACGCGATGCTACACGCAGCAATAATTGAGGCACTCAGGGGTTTTTGATGATGGGACGGAGAAATATTACGCATGTCTCACTCTCGCTGCTATTTGTGTCAATCATTCGTCCTCTCCAGCTTCTCGATACCACAAAAACTGGTTTACACTCAATACCAAGTAAGACAAGGCCAATATCATTTAGATAACGAGTGTCAGTCGTCTGAATATACAGTATTATTTGGATGTGTGAATATAGTAATGCCAGATTTAATCAGTTTGACTAAAATATTGATTTCACTGCACATGCCTGGAAATCCCCTGCCGCTCAACACACTCTGGATGCTGATGAGACCATTACCTCCTCCTCCTCTCTTCTTTGCAGCAGCTCTGAGTTTCTCTTTCTTGTGTTTAAACAAGTGTGTGCTGTTGCCACATTAGTGAACAGCCTCACACACACATCACAGCTGCAGTGTTTTCATTTACAGCTGTAAAACAGCTCCAATAGAGTTGTGTAGTTTGTTGTCAAAAAAACCTGGAAATCAGTTTGCATTTTTGCACATCCAGCTCCCTCGTCTCAAAGCCTGAGAGTTGTTTCCATTGGTTATCTGTTAAATGCCTGAAATAAGGTCTGTGGTTACCAGTTTTGTTCTGCGGCGGTTGCTAACGAGTGTCTGAATGAGACTACAGAGGTTGTCGGGGACATTAAACGTCCTCACAGCGAACACGGAGACTCATCTACTCACTAGTCCGTCTTTACCGCCCAACTTTAGTTACAAACTATTCTAACTCTGACTTTACAACGTTGATCAGTTTATAGAAAACCTGTATAGTAATTGTGTAGTAAGACTCTTAGCGGTGGTGACGTTGAACAAAGCGTGTAAGAATCATAAACATGTGTTTGTCACAGGGATTATTTTCTGCAATAATCCAAAACCAATTACAAACTCCCATTGGCTCTATGTGGAGGGAAACTTTCCAATGCTCTTGGATTCCAGAGAGGATGAGGAGCTGACTGGTGTTTCCCCCAGGACATAATCAAATATGTGCAAGTCAGACTAATACACTGGGATACATTGGTGCATTTGGGGGCAGGGATAGTTGAATCAGGTGAGGAACAATCATCCCTGGTTGTCAAACTTTCCAGCTGCACTAACAGGCTCTCAGAGGACAGTGAGAGCGCCATGAAAAAATCAAGAGCAGCGCTGGTGTAGAGACAAGTGGAGTGATTACAGGCAGAAGTGAGTGAATATGCAAGTGCCTGACCTTCTTTATATTTGATAGCGGGCCCTCACTCTTTGTTTCACATTGTTCTGTGAGTAGCCAGGAGACGAAAGGAAGGGGGATTTTAACAGGCCTCCAGACAATACGGCAGATTAACTGTCTGCCAGTCAGCGAGATACACTTAAATATTTTAGAGCAACTGTGCAAGAGCGAGGTCAAAGAACTGACCTGAACACCTGCATGTCCAGACGCCGAGTCAGGATTCATGGTAGAGCAGCGAGAGACTTAAAACCGGCATTTGGTAAGATTGTAGAAGCCAGCAAGAGCAACATACATTATTGAAGTATCCAAACTGAGAAATCCCATCGTGTCCCTTCAAGGCCTCCTTCTGAGCCACTCCTCTGAGCCTGAGTCTGACTACACCGACACTGACTCCTCGTCGCTCTCGCTGGCCAACTGGGACGTGTGTTAGCAGCTAGTTCGCTGTGTTCAATGAGCTCTCTTAGCTTTTTAGTCTACGAAATACTTAAATAAGCAACTCTGTCTAATGCCACAATACTGCAATCATACGCAAAAAAGCAAAATAGCCGTCATAAACATGCCTCAGGGCCTGTGTCCCTATGTCAGAAAGTGTTTTTTTTTAAGCTGCCATCTCGGCTCTGTTCTTTGGCTCAGGGGCTGTGTGCTTTGTGCTAACGCTAGCTGCTGAAGGAGGCTGTTGCTGCCGTCTCGGCTCTGTTCTATGGCTCAGGGACGGTGTGCTTTGTGCTAACGGTAGCTGCTGAAGGAGGCTGTTGCTGCCGTCTCGGATCTGTTCTATGGCTCAGGGGCTGTGTGCTTTGTGCTAACGCTAGCTGCTGAAGGAGGCTGTAGCTGCCGTCTCGGCTCTGTTCTATGGCTCAGGGGCTGTGTGCTTTGTGCTGATGCTAGCTGCTGAAGGAGGCTGTTGCTGCTGTCTCGGCTCTGTTCTATGGCTCAGGGGCTGTGTGCTTTGTGCTAACGCTAGCTGCTGAAGGAGGCTGTTGCTGCCGTCTCGGCTCTGTTCTATGGCTCAGGGACGGTGTGCTTTGTGCTAACGCTAGCTGCTGAAGGAGGCTGTTGCTGCCGTCTCGGCTCTGTTCTATGGCTCAGGGGCTGTGTGCTTTGTGCTGACGCTAGCTGCTGAAGGAGGCTGTAGCTGCCGTCTCGGCTCTGTTCTATGGCTCAGGGACTGTGTGCTTTGTGCTACTTGGTTAGCACCTGAATGATTGTTCCACAATACTCATATTCAAGCATCGTCTTCATCGCTTACCACATTCAACTACCTAATGTCTCACTCACATGTAAGAAAACATATAATAATGAGCGTGAACAACGAACATGACAAACCAGGCGGCTGGATGAGGTTATTAAAAGCCTGTAATCGTTTGAGACACTGGATTTATTTCTCTGTTTCATTTGTCAGAGCCTTTGATATTCATTGACTGTTATATTTGAAGGAAAATCTCTTAACATCCTGGCAGCAAACATGCTTCTGGACTAACTTATTAACCCCCAGCTTTAACAGGAGAGTTGGCAGGCTGGAAGTGAGCCACAGGAGCTCCCCACTTTCTCATCAACTGCTGCTAAAAATTGCCACCAGGAGCCCTGACTGCCTCGTTGCTCCAGTGGAGCCGCTCTGGAGACCTCTCAGCTGTGAGATATATGCTCATAATCCTCTCCACCCGCCTGCAACAGTGCTTAAGTAAAGTTAACGTAAAAGATGACTTCTTAGTCAGTCTCACTGGCTTTATTACTGTGAAATTGTAAATGTTGTTCACACGTTCTTCGCCACTTAATCCTCCTGGTGTTCAACTGCTTCTTACTGTCTGTTCCCTCCATTTATCAGTGTTTTGCAGATACACATTGTGCTCCAGTTATTAATTGGAGAATATTGCGCCCCTCCCTTCTGACATTTAAACAGGCCTGGAGAAAACAAAATCGTTATCCATCACGGTTCCTTTTTTCCTCCCTCCTTGTCACCGAGCCTCTCCTCAACACTTATGGGAGGCTGTTATTGTCTACATCTGTCTGGGACTTCTTCTTATTATCAGTGGAAAACTCTTTAAGGCTCGACTCACAGTCGCATCACGTCCTCTGAGTTACAGGCGAGATACCGGCCTCCCACCATGAAATGAAGGAGCCCACTCGTGTCTCGTATGATGGAGCATCATATAATTGCGTCCCCTACTCTCGTTCATTGATCTCCTCTAAAGGCTTTAAGCTTGGTCCGGCCAACAGCTGCGTGCTATAGGCCAGACCAATACATCACTTATCAGGCTGGTAGTGACATTTTATTTAAAAAAAATCCTGCAGTGAAACGAAAAACCTGCTAATTTCATCGGTGGCAGTGAAGTTACGAGATTAGAAACCTGAATTATCTTCTGTCTTTGCATTAAACACGATTGAAAAACTGCTGAAACATTTGATATAATCCCAGCTAGCATCATTTTTAGCATCTTTGTGCTCACAAAATACTTGTCAATACTATCACACTGATAATCTCAAAACTCTCATTCACATCATGACAATTTCCAGGAAGCTGAATCAGAGTCAGGGAGATCAATCGCTGCTCTTTACTGGAGTATGCAGGTGACGCTATCAATGATATAAAGTATGTTAAGACTGGTTGTCACTTTATTCTGACAAAACTCATCTCCAGGCAAAACTCATTACCGTAGCTTCGTCTTTGTCGTCACATGACTCTCAAAAGCTGACTGGTTTAGTTTTTTTAATAACATTTTAATAACATTTTCCTGATCTATGACATGGATCTCATTTGGATTCCTTAAACAAATAAACTTGGACTGCAAACTTTTCTGTTTAAATACATTTAAATAGCTCCAGGTATCAGTTTGGTTGTTGTTGTTTTGGGGGAAGAAATTTAAATCACAAGAGAAAAACCTTCACGGACTGATTTTCATTACTGATTGAAGTGAATAAACAAACTTCAGACAGGATTACGGGACCTTATTTCCCTCTGAGGATGGTGTTTCTAATTATTTATTGTGTTACCTTTCTGATATTGCAACTTTAAAGCAGAAACAGACAACTTTTCCCCGAGGCACAGAGAGCCCTCAGAAAAATATGTGTGGTGGTTAATGGTGAGAGAAAAATATTTTTGATGCCGTTTCAATCGTGCCATGAATTACACATATATGTGACAATTTAAAAGATCATTTTGCAAGTGAGAGAAAGTCAGAGTTTGACGTATCGTATCGAACTACAAAAATACTCATATGGATGATCATGATCATGTAATTTTACTACAATGGTTTATTATATTGCAGGTCTGTCTGTCCTTGGAAATGAAGCCCTCCTCAGTTGCTCTTTCTGAAGTTTTTTCCCTCTTTCAAGGGGTTTCTGTTTTTCTTTTTTTATCTGAATCCAGGGCCTGAGGATAGAGGCTGTTGTACGCCGTGCAGATTTTAAAGCCCCTTGAGGAAAATGTGTGATAAGAATAAAATCAGCTTGACGAGTGTTATTGGTTCCACCTGATCTTTTGCTGTGAAACTCCAGTGAACTGTATTGAATCTGTCCTTGACTGCAGCTCAGCTTTGTGCTGCTTCTCCCAAAAGAAAGGAGACATTCGATCGAGCGGCCCTCGAGTCCACCAGTCCAGTTTACTGACAGCCGTTTACTGCAGCAAATCCTTCAGCCACACCATGAACGTACACAGAATACAGTACTGTTTTAGCGTTGTGTGATGTCTGTTTATGTGAGAGATAATTCCAGTCACTTCATTTTATATAATACAAGGTACAAGGTAATTTATTCTCCTTTTAAATCTGCGTCAGGGTGAACGTAAACAGCAGCAACAAGATGATGATGATAAGGTGTTCGGCATCTTCATATCAAAAGTTGGACATCTGGGAAACACTGTCCATCAACGTTGACTGTGTGTGTGAGCACAAAGCATCGATATTGTAAACACAGAGTCCGCCTCGCCTCATCCAGCTGTAGTCCTGCGCTCTGTCGGCTCAGGGCACGGTCCGCCCATCGAGTGCAACAGCTCGATCTGAGACGTTGTGGTGGAGACGGATCCCATTTTGTCCACTTTCTTGTCCTGTGACCGGACGTTAGCCAGGAGCTGCCTCAAACCGAGCTGTCTATTATTCCCACTCTCCTCCTCCTCTGGGGCGGTCCAGCCGGGCAGGATGGGTAAAAGACGCCGACGTCCGTGATGGTCTCAAAGTCCGCTGCTCTTATTCCCAAAACACCCACTTTCCTCTCCAGTGATGATGACGACAGTATTTAATGTGTTTCAGCAATAAAACCAAAGAAATTACAGTTAAAAACACACAAATGTAGCATAACTTAGAGGAGCAAACTGCTGCTGCATCTTCCTGTGCAGCTGTTGCCATAAGTTAGTTAGTGAGTAAGTAGAACATCAGTTAGTTTCCCTTGTTAACACATACATTTTTTGAGAAATATAATACTATAAAGTAAATACGATGCTAAATAAAAGAAGAAGGCTTCTTATTTTGTGTTTTGGTCGTCGTAGGCCTCGACACTACACCCTGCCTGCTACGCTTGCATAGCTAAATGTTTCCTTTAGCCACGCAAGCTTAGTTTTTAACTTTTGCTCAAAGATGAACGAACAACACCACACTTAAGAAGACTCCACACACATACACAAAACTAAATGACTTGCGGAGACGAGCAGTGCAGCGCATCCGCCCACTGACTCAACAACCAGATCCATCCTCAGCCACACAGGACCCGAGTGTTGTTAATCTTTGTGCTGCTGCGTTTCTGCGCGGTGTAGATTGTGGCCCTGCCGCTCCATCACTCATCTCATGTTAGCCCCTCGACCTCAAGTCAATTGCATCGACATTTCCTGGGCTCCGTGTGCTTCAGTCTCGCCTCGGGTGAGTGAAGATGTAATTAACAGGCACTTCATTTCACGGCCGGCGTGACCTTCTCTTGAGAAGTGCACTGCAAAAGTGAGCACATCTTGACAAGTTTTAGAGAGACGACTAACAGGAAGCAGATGATATTTTTAACTATTTTTATGAAAACAAAAATGATATTGAAGAGAGAATAAATCCTTAAATTGAGTAAAGAGAAAATATGAACCAAATGCCAAAGACTACGACTCACACAGGGTTGCTTATACTCTACAGAGTAACCAGGTAATTAAACTCTGGATAAAACAGTATCAACCTATGCAGTCAAAAAGTAAAAAAACTAATATTATTGTGTAATTTTTTTATCTTCCCATTCCTCGTGTTTTACTTTTCAAAGCCTACTTATCCCTTTACCATGTAATATTATTTATGTGAAGGCAAGCAACCACCAAGTGATAATGTCGTTATGATGACATGTAAAACAATGTCTGAATGCTAACAAAGCTAACTTGACAGCTATCAGTGCTAGCAATGGCTGTGTTTGTTGTTTATGTTCAATATGATAATATGAGGTGTTCACTTACAGGTGAATGAGACGTGAGGAGCTGCGATGCACTGATACACTCTCCTCCTCACCGCTCAGGAGGACTCGGACTCCGTCTGCGGACCCCAACTTTAAGTGAAAGTCTGAAAGTATCTGATATTAAATGTTTTTAAGTATCAAAAATATAAGAAAAATAAATGATACATCTATTTACATGACTGTAAATATGCTCTGTATGAAACCCTGAATGAAGACGAGAAGAAAAGACTTTGTTCATGTTTGTTTATTGATGATTTAAAGCTTCAGTTTGTTCACACGTCCCATCAGTAAAGTCTGTTAAACCACTCTTGTTTCAATGATTTCATGAACAGATTCACTTCATCCACACAATCAGTTTGTTGGAGCAGAATCTCAGCTGTGTACAAGCAAATAATGCAGCGTCTCCTTATTGATTACGATCACGTGAACTGAAGTCATCACGAGCAGCGAGAGCCTCCGTGGCTGAACAGACACAGGAAGGAGCGCCGCCTGAACAAAGTCCAACATTTACAGAACAACAAGAAGAGGTCAAAGTACCGCCCATCATGTTTGATTGACAGGTGATCTGTGTGCAGTGAAGAAACGCAACAACAATCAGCTCTCAGCAACAATGATGGAAACACAACAAGTGTGAAGAAATGAAACACAGAATTTAACCCACTGACCCTGAAATGACTTCTGTCTATTTCAGTTGACAAAACTCAGCAGAGCCTAAAACAAAAAGTCCAGCATAGAGAGGCTGAGTGAATGTGGTCTGGACTCTGTGGAGGAGAGTGATGGTTTCAGAGACGCTGTAGAAGGACAGAATACCTGCACTGTGATCCAGGTACACTCCAACTCTGGAGGACACAGGACCTGAGACGGGAGTTTGGACTTTGTTGTGATAAAAGTTATAACTGTTTGTGGAACATTCTAACATCCAAGATTTGTCATTGAATCCAAATAAACAGTCATGTGAGCTCCCTGCTCTGCTGATATTCTTGTATGCGACTGCTACATAAACTCCTCCTCTCCTCTCCACCTCCCAGTAACAACGTCCAGTCAGACTCTCTCTACTCAGGACCTGATACATGTTAGTGAATCTGTCTGGGTGACGAGAATAAGACTGTTGTTGACTCGTTACTGTTGCTTTTCTGTTCCCCTCAGATAATAACAGCAGTGTGTTTGCTGTGTTTGGATCCAGTGTGATGTCACGTGAATATCTTAAGAAGTCAGCTCTGGTCATGTTCTCTGGTTGTGGGTTTGACAGTAAAACATCCACTTGAGTCACTGTCAGTGAGATGTTTGTCCATGTCTCTCTCAGGACGTCCTGTAGTTTGTCTCTGACCTCTGACACAGCTGCTGTCACATCCTCAAAGTACTTCAGAGGACGGATATTGATGCTGGATGAGTGTGTAGACTCACTGAGTGCTGACAGTGAGGGGTAGTTGTGTAGAAACTGGTTGTGATCCTCTGTGTGTGAGAGCTTCTTCAGCTCAGCGTCTTTCCTCTTCAGCTCAGTGATCTCCTGCTCCAGCTTCTCCTGAAGCTCTTTGACTCGACTCACTTCAGTTTTCTGCTGGGATCTGACCTGCTGCTTCACATCAGAGCGTCTTTTCTCCATGAGACGGATCAGCTGGGTGAAGATCTTCTCACTGTGCTCCGCTGCTTTATCAGCAGAGCCATTGATGGCCTCCACCTCCTGTTGAAGCACCTTCACATCTTCCTCTCTGTCCTGGATTCTCTGCTGGATGTTTTGTCGACTCCCCTCCAGCTCTCTCTGCCTCTCAGTCCTCTCTGCTGCAGCTGACACTGTGTCGTGGCCTTTATGTTCGTCCACAGGGCAGAGATAACAGATACACTGCTGATCAGTACGGCAGAACATCTTCATCACCTCATCGTGACGAGAGCAGATGTTCTCCTGGAGCTTCTTGGACGGCTCCACCAGCTTGTGTTTTCCATAGGCAGGGATTTCAAAGTGAGGCTGCAGGTGTTTCTCACAGAAAGAGATCAGACAGACCAGACAGGACTTAACTGCTCTCAGTTTCCTCCCAGTGCAGACATCACAGGCCACATCTTCAGCTCCAGCATAGCAGAGATCAGCAGGAGCAGCTTGGAGTCCAGTCTTCTTCAGCTCCTCCACTAAAACTGCTAACATGGTGTTTTTCAGCATCTCAGGCCTCGGTGTGAAGCTCTTCCTGCACTGAGGGCAGCTGTGGATCCCCTTCTCATCCTCTGTGTCCCAGTGGTCTGTAATACAGTTCTTGCAGTAGCTGTGTCCACAGGGAGTAGTCACCGGATCCTTCAGTAGATCCAAACAGATGGAACAAGAGAAAGTCTCTCGGTCCAGCTGAACCGCTCTCTGCGCCATTTCACCTCTCAGTGTCAACGACCGTCTGAGTTTCACTTCCTGATAACAGAAACTAGTCTGAGCTCTGATCTGAACAGGGTGTGTTTGTGCAGCGAATGAGGACGTCAGCTCAGTTACACCCAACCACAAACTGTAGATCTGAATGGGAGGGAACAAGGAAACATGTTGACAGAGTGGAGCTGCTGTGTGTGTGAGAGGAGGAAGAAGAGGGAGGGCTGATCGAGCTGCGACTCGCTCCAGGACGAGGAGCCGCTCTGTGAATCTGAACTGTGTTTCCTCTTTTACAACGAAGCCTCAGTTAAAACCTGCTCCACATTTGAAAACATCAAAGTTTTTAGTTGTAAAATATTTCTTGGCTCCTCAGGCTTTGCTGATATTTCTCTAACTCTTCCTCTGATTCTGTTCACTTTTTCTTTTCCTGGTTAAAAACAGCTGACTGACAGCAGCGAGTTATCAAACTGAACTCTCATAAAGATTCAAGCTGCTGTATAATAGTTGTCTCACACAGTTAATGATCTACTTTGAAGCACTTGTGACAAAACAGTTGAGCTTCATTCATTTTACATTATGAGTAAAACATGTTCTCCTCATTATGTCAGACAGGGTTGGGAGGGTTACTGTAATAATATAGATGCTAATAGTTGCTAGTTACCTAATCCAAGTATCTTTATAATAAATCTTCTCACCGTTCCTGGAAATGTTTGTAAAATGATCCTAAACGTTGATCCCAGTCCAGCACAAAGTCAATTCAAAGGTTTTGGGCTCTTTTGAACGGTTATAAGCTGCTTCTTTAAACCTCAACAGGTTTAAAAGAAAACTCAGGCTCTCATTTATCGGCCTGGAAGAATGAGCTTCAGATAGACATCACGGCTGAACAGTGGGAGAAGGCGTGCCTCTTGGCTCAAACTCAAACCATAACCACTAGATGCAGATTGTTACAATATGAATGGTTGTTTAGGACATTACACCTGTCAAACTGCACCATGTCAACCCCAATATTCCTGACAGTTGTTTTAAATGTAGAAACGAAACTGGCACCTTATTTCACTGTATGTGTCAGTGTCAAAAGCTCCAAATACACTGGAGAGAAGTTATCGACCTGACAGACGTTGCTGTTCCTCTAAAGGCTGAACTGTGTCTGCTACATATACACCCTGAAGATTGACACGTAAATGCAAAGAAACGGAAACTAATCAATGTTTGTCTTTTACAAGCCAAACGAGTAATCGCTTACTTAGGAGAGTTACTTTTCAAAATAAAACAGGAAGTTCACGAGACACAAAACCCAGGACAAGACACCCCTCACGGCGGTGCGACAGTATGAACCCTCCAGAACCCTCAGGTCCTCTGGTCACGGCCTTTTAACTATTCCAGAAGTGAGAACCAAAACTCACGGCGAGGCCGCCTTTCAGCACCACGTATGTGGAGCAGCCTCCCAGAGGACCTGAGGGCGCTGGAGAATGTTGATACTTTTAAGAGCAACCTTAAGACTTTCCTTTTTACGCTGGCTTTTAGCTGAACTCTGTTTATTTATTGGTTTTTATCCTGCTTAAACCTGGCTTTATTCTATTTATCCATTCACTCACTGTTCATTTATTTATTTGAATTATTTAGTTTGATCTTGTTTTACTTTATTTATGATTTATTTACTCATTTATTTTATCGATTAAAAAGCAGTTTTAGACTTTTAACCTCCTTTAGTATTTTATCTTTTTTTAAAAATACTTTATTGTGTTCGTTTCAGTCAATTTGACACATGCTTTACATAATCACACAGTCTACTTTTCTTCGAACACATTTTTGTTTTTGTTTTTTGTTTACAGTCACCATCCCTATTTCCCCATCCCGTCACCAGTGTTAATAACAGTAATAATAATGATAACTATAATATAAAATAAATAAATAAATAAATACAAAATGACCTCTTGGGCTTTCTGTATACAATTGGTTTCAATAAACAATATAACACATTCATAAATGTATACATAAAAATAATAATAGTAATAATAATAAGAATACTACTAATTCCCCTTTATAAGAATTAAACAACAACAACAACAACAACAACAACAACGATAATAGACAAGTAAATCCATTAGAAATAATCAATAATAATAATAATAATAATAATAACAATGATGTCCTATGGCTTTGTCCACTTATTGTTATTATTAACTTACATTATTATTTTCTTCTTTTTTCCCTCTTTTCCTTCCTCCTTTCCCTTCCTTTCTCTCAAGTGCTGTTCCTATTACCTTAACTAATAAACTTACAAAGGGCCCATTTCTTTTCAAATAATTTTTCCTTATTAATGACTCTATAAGAGACTTTTTCCATTGTGTTCATTTCTTCCAAAATTTCTAACCACTTGCAAATCTTAGGTGGTTCATTTTTTTCCCCCCAGTTCCTTGTTATCTGTTTAAGTGCTGTGGTTCTCAGAGCTTCAAAGAAGTATATATGTTCTTTCTGTAATACTTTAGGTCGTATACCCAGTCGTATATTATGTTTTTCAAAAGTCACTTCTTTTCCAAAAATACTCTGCATCCGTTTTGGGACATCTGTCCAAAATTCTTGCAATTTATTACATGTAAAGAAAATATGTAGGTAATCTGCGTTGTTTGTCCCACATCCCCTCCAGCAATTGGTGCTGGATTGTGTATATTTAAAAGTTGTCAGTGGTGTTTGGAAATACCTTAAATTCATCTTCCAAGCATACTCCTGCCAGAAGGGAGATCTTATGTAGGCTCCCATTTCTCTTTGATACAGTTCAAGTCCTCAATTTCATTGCATTGTAATATTTGATAAACTTGTCCAATTATCTTTTGTGCGTTTTTACTCTGGCGTTGTGTTACCATACATGCAATTAATGGATGGAGGTTTTCAAGACTTGTTAATTGGACATTTTCATTTAAATAATGTCTTACTTGTAAATATCTATAAATGTATTAACTATATTATCAAATGACTCGATTCCTTTATTACAATACATTTGACAATACATTGTGAGGCCTCGGTTTCTCCAGATTTTGAAAGCATCGTCTATCTTGTTTGGAATAAAAAATGGGTCTTCCTGTATTTCTCTCAAGCAAATCAGCTCTCTGTCTTTAACATTTGTTATTTTACACAGTCTTTTCCAAATTCTAACTGTATTATTCAATGTAAAACAGTTTGCTTTCATTTGCCTTGAAGAGATCAGTGTGTGAAAAGAGCCTACTGATTTACTCTCTATAGTTTTCCATTTGGGGCCCAGGTTTTTGTTAATCATTACTGCTATTGATTTTACTTGTGCAGCATAAAAATAATTAGTTAAATTAGGTAACGCGAGTCCCCCTTCACTTCTTTTTCGCTGTATAATTTTAAGTTTGACCCTTGGTTTCTTCTCATCCCATATGAACCTTCTCAGCAGATTTTCCCAATATTTGAAACATTTCTGTGATATGTACAAGGGTAGATTCTGAAAGAAAAATTAAAAAACGTGGCAAAACATTCATTTTAAGAACACTAATTTTTTTCCGATAATGATAAAGGTAAATATTTCGACCTTTGTAGATCTTGTTTTACTGATTTTTTCCAATTTTCCATAATTGTAGGCATATAAGTTATCCAATGTATTTGATATATTCACCCCCAAGTATCTTACTTTGTTTTTGTTCCCATTTAAAATCAAATTGTTTTTTAAAGTGATTTTCTAGTTGACACCCAATTTGCATGGCTTCCGTTTTATTCAAATTCAACTTATATCCTGACAGAATGCTATATTTATATATAAATATTAATTTCAACTAACAATTCCGGTAGGGAGTTGTAAATGTCTCTTACATATATGGCTATATCATCTGCATATAATCCTAATTTCTGTTCTTCCTCTATTATATTAAGACCTTTTATTGCAATATTTTGTCTTATTCTTTCTGCTAGAGGTTCTGTACATAAAGCAAACAGTTGTGGTGATAATGAGTCTCCTTGTCTGATTCCCCTTTTCATAACAAATGTGTCAGAGACAGTTCAATTTACCTTTACTCTTGCATTTGGTTCTTTATACATTCCTCTTATCAAATTAATAAATGTCTCGTCAAATCCATATTTCTTACATACTTCAATTAGGAATTTAAAAATGAAATAAAATAAAAATAAATAGTAAATAGTATTTTATCATTCTTAGTTTTAGAGTTTTATTATTTTATCATTATTTTACTGCCTCTAGTGTCTCCTCAGTGAAATACATCAACGATAGCGTTTCCTCAGTTCCACAGTACCTGTTGTTAGTGCCCTGTTTTATTTATTTATTACTATTTAGTTATTTATTTTTACTCACTCTTTTATTTTACTTGTATTTTAAGTAGCTGGATATGTGTGTGTGTGTGTGTGTGTGGGGGGGGGGGTCTTAAAGTCTTAAAGTATCTGATATTAAATGTATTTAAGTATCAAAAATATCAGTAAAATAAATTATACATGTATTTACATCAATGTAAATAATGTCAGCTCAGAATGATCAACTCAGACATTCAACATTTTCCTGATAATCACCGTCAAATACATTTCAAAATGCATGACTTTGGCTCTGGTTGAGGATGTAATCTGCAAAGTAACTAGTAACTAAAGCTGGTAAAGGCTCCATATTTGACTCCAGAATGTAGTGGAGTGGAAGTATAACAGAGCAGAACATGGAAATACTCCAGTAAAATACGTACTGCACCCAAACTTCAGCTGATGAACTCTCATATTAGTTTCACATGTTCTCCGTCAGCTCTGTATGAAACCCTGAATGAAGACGAGAAGAAAAGACTTTGTTCATGTTTGTTTATTCGTGATTTAAAGCTTCAGTTTGTTCACACGTCCCATCAGTAAAGTCTGTTAAACCACTCTTGTTTCAATGATTTCATGAACAGATTCACTTCATCCACACAATCAGTTTGTTGGAGCAGAATCTCAGCTGTGTACAAGCAAATAATGAAGCATCTCCTTATTGATTACGATCACGTGAACTGAACTCATCACGAGCAGCGAGAGCCTCCGTGGCTGAACAGACACAGGAAGGAGCGCCGCCTGAACAAAGTCCAACATTTACAGAACAACAAGAAGAGGTCAAAGTACCGCCCATCATGTTTGATTGACAGGTGATCTGTGTGCAGTGAAGAAACGCCACAACAATCAGCTCTCAGCAACAATGATGGAAACACAACAAGTGTGAAGACATGAAACACAGAATTTAACCCACTGACCCTGAAATGACTTCTGTCTATTTCAGTTGACAAAACTCAGCAGAGTCTCCATAAACATAAAGTCCAGCATAGAGAGGCTGAGTGAATGTGGTCTGGACTCTGTGGAGGAGAGTGATGGTTTCAGAGACGCTGTAGAAGGACAGAATACCTGCACTGTGATCCAGGTACACTCCAACTCTGGAGGACACAGGACCTGAGACGGGAGTTTTGATTTTGTTGTGATAAAAGTTATAACTGTTTGTGGAACAATATAACCTCCAAGATTTGTCATTGTATCCAAATAAACAGTCATCTGAGCTCCCTGCTCTGCTGATATTCTTGTATGCGACTGCTACACGAACTTCTCCTCTCCGCTTCACCTCCCAGTAACAACGTCCAGTCAGACTCTCTCTACTCAGGACCTGAGGCCACACAGTGAATCTGTCTGGGTGACGAGAATAAGACTGTTGTTGACCCGTGTATGTTGCTTTTCTGTTCCCCTCAGATAATAACAGACGTATGTGTGCTGTGTTTGGATCCAGTGTGATTTCACGTGAATATCTTAAGAAGTCAGCTCTGGTCATGTTCTCTGGTTGTGGGTTTGACAGTAAAACATCCACTTGAGTCACTGTCAGTGAGATGTTTGTCCATGTCTCTCTCAGGACGTCCTGTAGTTTGTCTCTGACCTCTGACACAGCTGCTGTCACATCCTCAAAGTACTTCAGAGGACGGATATTGATGCTGGATGAGTGTGTAGACTCACTGAGTGCTGACAGTGAGGGGTAGTTGTGTAGAAACTGGTTGTGATCCTCTGTGTGTGAGAGCTTCTTCAGCTCAGCGTCTTTCCTCTTCAGCTCAGTGATCTCCTGCTCCAGCTTCTCCTGAAGCTCTTTGACTCGACTCACTTCAGTTTCCTGCTGGGATCTGACCTGCTGCTTCACATCAGAGCGTCTTTTCTCCATGAGACGGATCAGCTGGGTGAAGATCTTCTCACTGTGCTCCGCTGCTTTATCAGCAGAGCCATTGATGGCCTCCACCTCCTGTTGAAGCACCTTCACATCTTCCTCTCTGTCCTGGATTCTCTGCTGGATGTTTTGTCGACTCCCCTCCAGCTCTCTCTGCCTCTCAGTCCTCTCTGCTGCAGCTGACACTGTGTCGTGGCCTTTATGTTCGTCCATGGAGCACAAAATACAGATTGTCTGTTGATCAGTACGGCAGAAAATCTTCATCACCTCATCGTGACGAGAGCAGATGTTCTCCTGGAGCTTCTTGGACGGCTCCACCAGCTTGTGTTTTCCATAGGCAGGGATTTCAAAGTGAGGCTGCAGGTGTTTCTCACAGAAAGAAACCAGACAGAACAAACAGGACTTAACTGCTCTCAGTTTCCTCCCAGTGCAGACATCACAGGCCACATCTTCAGCTCCAGCATAGCAGAGATCAGCAGGAGCAGCTTGGAGTCCAGTCTTCTTCAGCTCCTCCACTAAAGCTGCTAACATGGTGTTTTTCAGCAGCTCAGGCCTCGGTGTGAAGCTCTTCCTGCACTGAGGGCAGCTGTGGATCCCCTTCTCATCCTCTGTGTCCCAGTGGTCTGTAATACAGTTCTTGCAGTAGCTGTGTCCACAGGGAATAGCCACCGGATCCTTCAGTAGATCCAAACAGATGGAACAAGAGAAAGTCTCTCGGTCCAGCTGAACTGCTCTCTGCGCCATTTCACCTTTCAATGTCAACAACCGTCTGAGCTTCACTTCCTGATAACAGAAACTAGTCTGAGCTCTGATCTGAACAGGGTGTGTTTGTGCAGCGAATGAGGACGTCAGCTCAGTTACACCCAACCACAAACTGTAGATCTGAATGGGAGGGAACAAGGAAACTCCTGACAGAGTGGAGCTGCTGTGTGTGTGAGAGGAGGAAGAAGAGGGAGGGCTGATCGAGCTGCGACTCGCTCCAGGACGAGGAGCCGCTCTGTGAATCTGAACTGTGTTTCCTCTTTTACAACGAAGCCTCAGTTAAAACCTGCTCCACATTTGAAAACATCAAAGTTTTTAGTTGTAAAATAATTCTTGGCTCCTCAGTCTTTGCTGATATTTCTCTAACTCTTCCTCTGATTCTGTTCACTTTTTCTTTTCCTGGTTAAAAACAGCTGACTGACAGCAGCGAGTTATCAAACTGAACTCTCATAAAGATTCAAGCTGCTGTATAATAGTTGTCTCACACAGTTAATGATCTACTTTGAAGCACTTGTGACAAAACAGTTGAGCTTCAGAATCTCATCCTGAGCCAAAGCAGCATTTCAAGCTTCAGACGTGTTGAAACAAAACTCATCACACCAGTTATTAGTGAACTGTGAATCCAGAAGGACGAGAATGAACCAGATCAGCTGCTTCTGCTGATCATCTGTGGATCCATACGAATCAATCAATCTGTACAGTTGACACACTTTGGTTTGTTTGTTGTATTTGATTATTAGTTTTAGTTTTTTCAAACCGTGACGTCACCTGTTGGTTTGAGGAAGACCGTTTTGAAGCCTTTTGGCATCGCGGCCATTTCCGTCTTGGTTTTTACAACCAGAAGTGACCGTATTTGGAAAAGAGGGCAGAGCCGGGGAGGATAGCCGCAGCGACTCATCACTTAGCATACCCTGCTTTATCGTCTGTTTCACTGTGAATGGGACCATAATTTACTAAACGAACATCATGCTGTGATGAAGAAGACTTGAAACTAACGATTGAGACCATAAACTCATCAGGAAACTGTTTACTGAGCTCATAAATCAAGACAGAGGTGGGGTCATTTTCTCATAAGCTTATATATCAAATCAAATCAAATCAAATTTAATTCAAACAGCCCAAAATCACAATCACAATGCCTCAATGGGCTTTACAGTCTGTACAGTGAACGACATCCTCTGTCCTCAAACGTTCGATTCGAGTGAGGAAAAAGTTGCCATGTTGATGGGAAAAAAGACGATGGAAGAAACCTCAGGAAGAGCCAGAGAGGAGGATCCTCTCCCAGTACGGACAGACATGCAATAGATGTCGCATGTACAGAAAAAAAACAGCAACTCACAGTCTACAAGTTGCATTGACAGAATATCTGATACAAATTATAATATATGTAAAGTGTGTGAATCCAGGAGACGACTGAGCAGGACGAGGCATCGCCGAGTGGTGCCCGAGCCACACGACCTCCTGTCCACCGTGGTGACCTGGAAGAGGGCAGGACACACAGGATGATCGGTAATAGACAGAAAAGATCAGAGTGAAGAGGCATCAAAATTTACAGAAATACAGATATAAGGAGATAGTGAAACAGAGAGAGCAATAATCCAGCGGAGACCAGGGTGTGACAATCCAGATCCGACAGTATGTGAGGCTGCAGGAGCCAGGAGACGTAGATGGTCCCAGGGGCCCGAGGTCCATCAGAAGGGAGCCTGAATGAAAAGAGAGGAGGAGGAGGAGGAGGAGGAGGAGGAAGCTGTAGAGAGTGAGAGAGCGACACAGCTTGCAGCTTGTGGGGACAGAAAACAAAAACAAAAGTTAGAGAAATGTTAATCAGAATAAACAGATTGTTTCTCGTCGGCAGGAAGTCAGAGACACAGTAACGGCAGAGAGCATCCGGTCAATTTTCAAAATAAAACACCCTGTGCAGGCTCCCGATTGTATAAAAATGAAAAATGACCAGATCAACAAAATCTGAGCAAGTCGACAAAATGGGGCAGGCAAAAGGCTTCTGAAATGTTCCCGCTGGGTTCTCTGGTACTGATTGGACTCAGAATCTTGTACTACGTTCATAATGGTTTCCACAGAGGACACAAACTTGTTCTGTTTTCATAGACTCCTCTCCCTTTGCTTTGATTTGGAGATTGGTGGGGACACAAACGTGCTCGAATATCCTCCTGATCACTGCCGCTCTCCCTGCTGCTCTCCAGGTGGATCAGTTTCCTCAGGAATAAACCACAATATAAATTTGACAACTGTATAGCAACTACTGTAAACACATACACACTAGTAACACATGATGAGGCCTCTTAGAACACCAGACTTGATATAAAGCTCTGATTTTAAAGCCACATGGGTGAAGCGTTGCTATTCAGATCATCATCACACTAACATTTGTCACAGCGCTGAATCTCATGACTGACACATCCATCATTATTTAACCTCACCTGGGAATTTCCAGCCTCTCTTTCAGCTTCTCCTCCTCTATCTCCTCCAGCTTCTCCTACTCTATCTCCTCCAGCTTTTCCTCCTCCATCTCCTCCAGCTTCTCCTCCTCCATCTCCTCCAGCTTCTCCTCCTCCATCTCCTCTAGCCTCTCCTTCTCTATCTCCTCCAGCCTCTCCTCCTCTATCTCCTCCAGCCTCTCCTTCTCTACCTCCTCCAGCTTCTCCTCCTCTATCTCCTCCAGCTTCTCCTCCTCCATCTCCTCCAGCTTCTCTTCCTCCATCTCCTCCTGCCTCTCCTTCTCTACCTCCTCCAGCCTCTCTTCCTCCATCTCCTCCAGTCTCTCCTCCTCCATCTCCTCCTGCCTCTCCTCCTCTACCTCCTCCAGCCTCTCCTCCTCCATCTCCTCCAGCCTCTCCTCCTCTACCTCCTCCAGCCTCTCCTCCTCCATCTCCTCCAGCTTCTCTTCCTTCATCTCCTCCAGCTTCTCCTTCTCTACGTCCTCCTGCCTCTCCTCCTTCATCTCCTCCAGCTTCTCCTTCTCTACCTCCTCCTGCCTCTCCTCCTTCATCTCCTCCAGCTTCTCCTCCTCTACCTCCTCCTGCCTCTCCTCCTCCATCTCCTCCAGCTTCTCCTCCTCTACCTCCTCCAGCCTCTCCTCCTCCATCTCCTCCAGCCTCTCCTCCTCCATCTCCTCCAGCTTCTCCTCCTCCATCTCCTCCAGCCTCTCCTCCTCCATCTCCTCCTGCCTCTCCTTCTCTACCTCCTCCAGCCTCTCCTCCTCCATCTCCTCCAGCCTCTCCTCCTCCATCTCCTCCAGCCTCTCTTCCTCTATCTCCTCCAGCCTCTCTTCCTCTACCTCCTCCAGCCTCTCCTCCTCCATCTCCTCCAGCCTCTCCTCCTCCATCTCCACCAGCCTCTCCTCCTTCATCTCCTCCAGCCTCTCCTCCTCCATCTCCTCCTGCCTCTCCTTCTCTACCTCCTCCAGCCTCTCCTCCTCCATCTCCTCCAGCCTCTCCTCCTCCATCTCCTCCAGCCTCTCTTCCTCTATCTCCTCCAGCCTCTCTTCCTCTACCTCCTCCAGCCTCTCCTCCTCCATCTCCTCCAGCCTCTCCTCCTCCATCTCCTCCAGCCTCTCCTCCTTCATCTCCTCCAGCCTCTCCTCCTCCATCTCCTCCAGCCTCTCTGCTGTCTGTCACCTTACAGAAATATGTTGATGCATGACATGAGCAGATACATCAGGGATACAATGATCACAGAGCTCGATGGTTCAGTTATTGCCTGATCAAAAAAGGCTTTTACTAAATATTAAGATTACTTAATATTAATTAATTATATTTTATAATTATAAAATCACATGATCATCTAGAATCTGAGGTTTTACTGTATTTCCACCACAAATTTTCTGTATTTGTGTTTTTAAAAATAATGTTAAAAAAGTGTTTCTCTTTGGCATTAAATATTCTCTTTTATTCAGTATCTGTGTTGTTGAGCCTCTACCTATACACCCTTGAAGTAACTCACACTTTGACTCCTAAAGAAGTCTCTTATATCCACTTTTCTTTTCTTTGACATCCTTCAAATCCTATACAGCACACACACACACACACACGTACACGCACGCAAACAGACACAAACACAAATGTAAATGACGCCACTGATATTAAAATCCATCCAGCTGACGTGACCCAGGAAGAACAAATGCCGAACCTGTTGACAACTCACACTGGCAGCTGCAGATAACACGCGCTGCCTCTCGTCCGGTCCAACCAGCAGCTTGCAGGTAGTTTTTACAAGCAGAAGGAGTGACAGTGGGGACAGCCAATCACATGTCAGGTAGCGAGAAACCGGCAGCCGATCAGGGAGCGGTATTTAGGTTAGAGGCGGGACTTCTAGCAGAGACCGACATTTAACCCTTTGTGTGCCGTAATCACTGACTAAACACTGCGGACAGCGGTTGTGTTGATAGTGACGACACAGTAGCTGCTAAAGTTAAATGAAATGAACCAAGCTGACAGGAGACAGCGACATGTAGAAACGCTGCTATGGTCCTTTAAACACTCGGACACTTCTGTCTGTTACTGCACCAAGTGTATGTATTTGTTATGTGGCAGCCTTTATGTTCACTATATTTCCCTCCGAGGGACAAATAAGTAAGTCATCTTAAATTTTAGCACTTAGTCCTCGTATGATATTGATAAAAACAAATGTAGACAGCTGATTTTCATAATATATTGTGCATATTTATAATAGTAGAATGCTGCTAATTTACTTTTTTTTGTTTTACCATGAAATCTTATTGTATACTTACAATAATAAAAATACAATAATGACCTGGTGTGAGGCCCATGCCCTGATGAATCAAACTATTACTTTTTCATATTTTACTCCCATTTTGGGGCAATGCTGATTTCAAACCAGGGAGGCAGGATATGGGTTTCAAACACTGGATGGATCTCGGGCTCAAAAAAGTGGGAGATGTGTTCAGTGAAGGCACTTTGATGTCATTCCAACAACTAATGCACAAATATAATCTCCCCAGAAAACACTTGTTTAAATACCTACAAATTAGGGGCTTCATATGTTCGCACATTAAAACTACTGTGCAACTTTGTGACATTGAACAGTACGCAGTGAATCATTGACATGGCAGGAGACAACTGTCCATATTTTATAACACGCTCTCAACAGGTTTAAAAGAAAACTCAGAGAGAAGTTATCGACCTGACAGACGTTGCTGTTCCTCTAAAGGCTGAACTGTGTCTGCTACATATACACCCTGAAAATTGACACGTAAATGCAAAGAAACGGAAACTAATCAATGTTTGTCTTTTACAGGCCAAACGAGTAATCGCTTTAAGATGGAAGGATTGTGACAGACCAGACTCTGAACAATGGATCAAAGAAATGTCCTGAGAAACTAACATTCATAGTAAAAGGTAAAGCTGAAGAAGTCTATGAGATGTGGACACCTTTTCTACAACTTATGAGCACCTTGACTGCAAATTCACGAGTTAAGACGATGACAGCTGCCATTAATACGTCCTCTTCAAACTAGGTTATGTTTTCTTCTTCTGTGTCCGGTTGTGTTGTTGTATAATAGTGTTATTTATTTACATGTGTTCCAAAAAATGGAACAAACAAGAGTCTTACCTAATTCAGTTGTTATTATTAGTGCATCACGTAAAGTGTAAGAGCTGTAATGGGTTGGTTGTTTATGCTGGAAGTGTAAAGAAAAGGCTTTTATCATCTTCAAGACTTCATTCAAACAAGTGAAAGTCTTAAAGTATCTGATATTAAATGTATTTAAGTATCAAAAATATAAGTAAAATTAATTATACATCTATTTACATGAATGTAAATGTCAACTCATGTTAGTTTGACATGTTCTCCGTCAGCTCTGTATGAAACCCTGAATGAAGACGAGAAGAAAAGACTTTGTTCATGTTTGTTTATTGATGATTTAAAGCTTCAGTTTTGTTCACACGTCCCATCAGTAAAGTCTGTTAAACCACTCTTGTTTCAATGATTTCATGAACAGATTCACTTCATCCACACAATCAGTTTGTTGGAGCAGAATCTCAGCTGTGTACAAGCAAATAATGAAGCATCTCCTTATTGATTACGATCACGTGAACTGAACTCATCACGAGCAGCGAGAGCCTCCGTGGCTGAACAGACACAGGAAGGAGCGCCGCCTGAACAAAGTCCAACATTTACAGAACAACAAGAAGAGGTCAAAGTACCGCCCATCATGTTTGATTGACAGGTGATCTGTGTGCAGTGAAGAAACGCCACAACAATCAGCTCTCAGCAACAATGATGGAAACACAACAAGTGTGAAGACATGAAACACAGAATTTAACCCACTGACCCTGAAATGACTTCTGTCTATTTGACTTTACAAAACTCAGCAGAGCCACTAACCCAAAGTCCAGCATAGAGAGGCTGAGTGAATGTGGTCTGGACTCTGTGGAGGAGAGTGATGGTTTCAGAGACGCTGTAGAAGGACAGAATACCTGCACTGTGATCCAGGTACACTCCAACTCTGGAGGACACAGGACCTGAGACGGGAGTGTGGACTTCGTTGTGATAAAAGTCATAACTGTTTGTGTCACAATCTAACCTCCAAGATTTGTCATTGAATCCAAATAAACAGTCATATGAGCCTCCTGCTCTGCTGATATTCTTGTATGCGACTGCTACACGAACTCTTCCTCTCCACTCCACCTCCCAGTAACAACGTCCAGTCAGACTCTCTCTACTCAGGACCTGAGGCCACCCAGTGAATCTGTCTGGGTGACTAGAATAAGACTGTTGTTGAAACGTGATTGTTGCTTTTCTGTTCCCCTCAGATAATAACAGACATGTGTAGGCTGTGTTTGGATCCAGTGTGATTTCACGTGAATATCTTAAGAAGTCAGCTCTGGTCATGTTCTCTGGTTGTGGGTTTGACAGTAAAACATCCACTTGAGTCACTGTCAGTGAGATGTTTGTCCATGTCTCTCTCAGGACGTCCTGTAGTTTGTCTCTGACCTCTGACACAGCTGCTGTCACATCCTCAAAGTACTTCAGAGGACGGATATTGATGCTGGATGAGTGTGTAGACTCACTGAGTGCTGACAGTGAGGGGTAGTTGTGTAGAAACTGGTTGTGATCCTCTGTGTGTGAGAGCTTCTTCAGCTCAGCGTCTTTCCTCTTCAGCTCAGTGATCTCCTGCTCCAGCTTCTCCTGAAGCTCTTTGACTCGACTCACTTCAGTTTCCTGCTGGGATCTGACCTGCTGCTTCACATCAGAGCGTCTTTTCTCCATGAGACGGATCAGCTGGGTGAAGATCTTCTCACTGTGCTCCACTGCTTTATCAGCAGAGCCATTGATGGCCTCCACCTCCTGTTGAAGCACCTTCACATCTTCCTCTCTGTCCTGGATTCTCTGCTGGATGTTTTGTCGACTCCCCTCCAGCTCTCTCTGCCTCTCAGTCCTCTCTGCTGCAGCTGACACTGTGTCGTGGCCTTTATGTTCGTCCATGGAGCACAAACTACAGATGATCTGTTGATCAGTACGGCAGAAAATCTTCATCACCTCATCGTGACGAGAGCAGATGTTCTCCTGGAGCTTCTTGGACGGCTCCACCAGCTTGTGTTTCTTTAAAGGAGCTGCTTCATAATGAGGCTGCAGGTGTTTCTCACAGTAAGAGGCCGGACAGGATAAACAGGACTTAACTGCTCTCAGTTTCCTCCCAGTGCAGACATCACAGGCCACATCTTCAGCTCCAGCATAGCAGAGATCAGCAGGAGCAGCTTGGAGTCCAGTCTTCTTCAGCTCCTCCACTAAAACTGCTAACATGGTGTTTTTCAGCAGCTCAGGCCTCGGTGTGAAGCTCTTCCTGCACTGAGGGCAGCTGTGGATCCCCTTCTCATCCTCTGTGTCCCAGTGGTCTGTAATACAGCTCTTGCAGTAGCTGTGTCCACAGGGAGTAGCCACCGGCTCCTTCAGTAGATCCAAACAGATGGAACAAGAGAAAGTCTCTCGGTCCAGCTGAACTGCTCTCTGCGCCATTTCACCTCTCAGTGTCAGCGACCGTCTGAGTTTCACTTCCTGATAACAGAAACTAGTCTGAGCTCTGATCTGAACAGGGTGTGTTTGTGCAGCGAATGAGGACGTCAGCTCAGTTACACCCAACCACAAACTGTAGATCTGAAGGGGAGGGAACAAGGAAACATGTTGACAGAGTGGAGCTGCTGTGTGTGAGAGGAGGAAGAAGAGGGAGGGCTGATCGAGCTGCGACTCGCTCCAGGACGAGGAGCCGCTCTGTGAATCTGAACTGTGTTTCCTCTTTTACAACGAAGCCTCAGTTAAAACCTGCTCCACATTTGAAAACATCAAAGTTTTTAGTTGTAAAATATTTCTCGGCTCCTCAGGCTTTGCTGATATTTCTCTAACTCTTCCTCTGATTCTGTTCACTTTTTCTTTTCCTGGTTAAAAACAGCTGACTGACAGCAGCGAATTATCAAACTGAACTCTCATAAAGATTCAAACTGCTGTATAATAGTTGTCTCACACAGTTATTGATCTACTTTGAAGCACTTGTGCACTTGTGCTTAAAATGACCCTGTTTGTAGTGTATTGTGAGAAAAATGAGGGATCATGAGGGATAATCATTAATTATGATTAATAATAAGATCTAATTTACATTAGATCACCTCGGGGCACCACCCTTGAAGAAGGGAAAAGAGCCAATTCACCAAATCAGTCTCAGAAAAGGTACCAAACTGTTTGTAACTCTGATTAATAATTAACTTAATAACTACAACCAATATTACCACAACAGCTGTAATGGTTGAAGGATCTCTGAGTTCTTGACAGAGTCGAGGTTGGCAACATTCACTCTTGTACAATTTTAAATAAACAGCATGAAGGTTCAAAAGTCTTTTATTTTCACAAAGATGAAAACACACTAACTAACATGTACTATATACAGGTGTGTGTGTCTGTGTCTGTGTGTGTGTGTGTGTGTGTGTGTGTGTGTGTGTGTGTGTGTGTGTGTGTGTGACGTGATGCCAGGTTACAGAAGATGGTTAGTTGCATGCAAAGCTCCTGAGTCTGTGTGAAGCATCATTCAGCTAACGTCAAATTAACCATGTAGCAAAGCAAACTACCAATAACCTGACCTGAGATCACAATAACACCAAAGCAGTGAACAAACACACAGATTGAACACATGTGCATCACATCGACCACTCGGTGCTGTGAGGAGAAGTTCTTTGGGCCTGCTGGGAATGTAGCTTGCAGCTCTCAGCAGCTGTGAGGCCCAGAAGAATCCAGGAGAAGAGAACTAGAGGACAGCAGCCCCCTGAGGAGAGAGGTGGAGAAGCACTTGGAGAAGAGAGAAGAGGACAAGAAAGAAGAGAGGGAACAAGGGAAGGAGCTGGAGTTTTGACTATCTGCTCAGTGGATGGTCTGTCACCCTGACCAATAGTAGCTCAAAGCTGAATTTGCACCTGGGTGTGAAGACTGGGGAATTCTGGGAAACCGAGTTCAACTCAGAGCCCATTTTGAAATCCACAGTGAACGACTTCATCTGTGGGCCCAACATCACAGTTATGGTGAAGGCGTCCTGCAACAATGTCCTTTGGGAGGTGTACATAGGTGTGTCGGGGCAGGGTGGTGCTCCCATTGGGCCGGCCCCCCTGTAAAAAATGAACAAATCACCTACTGTCTGTAAGTGTTTCTGTCTATTTGAATGGAGTATTTATTTTCTCTTGTTGGTTTTTATCCTGCTTAAACCTGGCTTTATTCTATTTATCCATTCACTCACTGTTCATTTATTTATTTGAATTATTTATCTTGTTTTACTTTATTTATGATTTATTTACTCATTTATTTTATCGATTAAAAAGCAGTTTTAGACTTTTAACCTCCTTTAGTATTTTATCATTCTTAGTTTTAGAGTTTTATTATTTTATCTTTATTTTACTGTCTCTAGTGTCTCCTCAGTGAAATACATCAACGATAGCGTTTCCTCAGTTCCACAGTCCCTGTTGTTAGTGCCCTGTTTTATTTATTTATTACTATTTAGTTATTTATTATTACTCACTCTTTTATTTTACTTCTGTTTTAAGTAGCTGGATACATGTGTGTGTGTGTGTGTGTGTGAAGCACTTTTTCATTACGATGTATGAAAAGCGCTCTACAAATAAAGTCTGATTGATTGATTGATTGATTGATCAGTGCTAGCAATGGCTGTGTTTGTTGTTTACGTTCAATATGATAATATGAGGTGTTCACTTACAGGTGAATGAGACATGAGGAGCTACTTGTAGTTAGATGTTGTGATGAAAATGATGCACTGATACACTCTCCTCCTCAACGCTCGGGAGGACTCGGACTCCGTCTGCGGACCCCAACTTTAAGTGAAAGTCTTAAAGTATCTGATATCAAATGTATTTAAGTATCAGAAATATAAGTAAAATAAATGATACATCTATTTACATGAATGTAAATATGCTCTGTATGAAACCCTGAATGAAGACGAGAAGAAAAGACTTTGTTGATGTTTGTTTATTCATGATTTAAAGCTTCAGTTTATTCGCACGTCCCATCAGTAAAGTCTGTTAAACCACTCTTGTTTCAATGATTTCATGAACAGATTCACTTCATCCACACAATCAGTTTGTTGGAGCAGAATCTCAGCTGTGTACAAGCAAATAATGAAGCATCTCCTTATTGATTACGATCACGTGAACTGAACTCATCACGAGCAGCGAGAGCCTCCGTGGCTGAACAGACACAGGAAGGAGCGCCGCCTGAACAAAGTCCAACATTTACAGAACAAGAAGAAGAGGTCAAAGTACCGCCCATCATGTTTGATTGACAGGTGATCTGTGTGCAGTGAAGAAACGCCACAACAATCAGCTCTCAGCAACAATGATGGAAACACAACAAGTGTGAAGACATGAAACACAGAATTTAACCCACTGACCCTGAAATGACTTCTGTCTATTTGAGTTTACAAAACTCAGCAGAGCCAGAAACAATAAGTCCAGCATAGAGAGGCTGAGTGAATGTGGTCTGGACTCTGTGGAGGAGAGTGATGGTTTCAGAGACGCTGTAGAAGGACAGAATACCTGCACTGTGATCCAGGTACACTCCAACTCTGGAGGACTCAGGACCTGAGACGGGAGTTTCGACACTGTTGTGATAAAAGTAATAACTGTTTGTGTCACAAAGTAACATCCAAGATTTGTCATTGTATCCAAATACACAGTCATGTGAGCTCCCTGCTCTGCTGATATTCTTGTATGCAACTGCAACACGAACTCTTCCTCTCATCTCCACCTCCCAGTAACAACGTCCAGTCAGACTCTCTCTACTCAGGACCTGACGATAGTTAGTGAATCTGTCTGGGTGACTAGAATAAGACTGTTGTTGACTCGTGTATGTTGCTTTTCTGTTCCCCTCAGATAATAACAGCTCTGTGTTTGCTGTGTTTGGATCCAGTGTGATTTCACGTGAATATCTTAAGAAGTCAGCTCTGGTCATGTTCTCTGGTTGTGGGTTTGACAGTAAAACATCCACTTGAGTCACTGTCAGTGAGATGTTTGTCCATGTGTCTCTCAGGACGTCCTGTAGTTTGTCTCTGACCTCTGACACAGCTGCTGTCACATCCTCAAAGTACTTCAGAGGACGGATATTGATGCTGGATGAGTGTGTAGACTCACTGAGTGATGACAGTGAGGGGTAGTTGCGTAGAAACTGGTTGTGATCCTCTGTGTGTGAGAGCTTCTTCAGCTCAGCGTCTTTCCTCGTCAGCTCAGTGATCTCCTGCTCCAGCTTCTCCTGAAGCTCTTTGACTCGACTCACTTCAGTTTCCTGCTGGGATCTGACCTGCTGCTTCACATCAGAGCGTCTTTTCTCCATGAGACGGATCAGCTGGGTGAAGATCTTCTCACTGTGCTCCGCTGCTTTATCAGCAGAGCCATTGATGGCCTCCACCTCCTGTTGAAGCACCTTCACATCTTCCTCTCTGTCCTGGATTCTCTGCTGGATGTTTTGTCGACTCCCCTCCAGCTCTCTCTGCCTCTCAGTCCTCTCTGCTGCAGCTGACACTGTGTCGTGGCCTTTATGTTCGTCCACAGAGCAGAGATAACAGATACACTGCTGATCAGTACGGCAGAACATCTTCATCACCTCATCGTGACGAGAGCAGATGTTCTCCTGGAGCTTCTTGGACGGCTCCACCAGCTTGTGTTTTCTATAAACAGGGATTTCAAAGTGAGGCTGCAGGTGTTTCTCACAGAAAGAAGCCAGACAGACCAGACAGGACTTAACTGCTCTCAGTTTCCTCTCAGTGCAGACATCACAGGCCACATCAGCAGGAGCAGCTTGGAGTCCAGTCTTCTTCAGCTCCTCCACTAAAACTGCTAACATGGTGTTTTTCAACAGCTCAGGCCTCGGTGTGAAGCTCTTCCTGCACTGAGGGCAGCTGTGGATCCCCTTCTCATCCTCTGTGTCCCAGTAGCTTTGAATACAGTTCTTGCAGTAGCTGTGTCCACAGGGAGTAGTCACCGGATCCTTCAGTAGATCCAAACAGATGGAACAAGAGAAAGACTCTCGGTCCAGCTGAACTGCTCTCTGCTCCATTTCACCTCTCAGTGTCAACGACCGACTGAGCTTCACTTCCTGATAACAGAAACTAGTCTGAGCTCTGATCTGAACAGGGTGTGTTTGTGCAGCGAATGAGGACGTCAGCTCAGTTACACCCAACCACAAACTGTAGCTCTGAATGGGAGGGAACAAGGAAACTCCTGACAGAGTGGAGCTGCTGTGTGTGTGAGAGGAGGAAGAAGAGGGAGGGCTGATCGAGCTGCGACTCGCTCCAGGACGAGGAGCCGCTCTGTGAATCTGAACTGTGTTTCCTCTTTTACAACGAAGCCTCAGTTAAAACCTGCTCCACATTTGAAAACATCAAAGTTTTTAGTTGTAAAATGTTTCTTGGCTCCTCAGGCTTTGCTGATATTTCTCTAACTCTTCCTCTGATTCTGTTCACTTTTTCTTTTCCTGGTTAAAAACAGCTGACTGACAGCAGCGAGTTATCAAACTGAACTCTCATAAAGATTCAAGCTGCTGTATAATAGTTGTCTCGCACAGTTAATGATCTACTTTGAAGCACTTGTGACAAAACAGTTGAGCTTCAGAATCTCATCCTGAGCCAAAGCAGCATTTCAAGCTTCAGACGTGTTGAAACAAAACTCATCACACCGGTTATTAGTCAACTGTGAATCCAGAAGGATGAGAATGAACCAGATCAGCTGCTTCTGCTGATCATTTGTGGATCCATATGAATCAATCAATCTGTACATTTGACATACTTTGGTTTGTTTGTTGTATTTGATTATTAGTTTTAGTTTTTTCAAACCGTGACGTCACCTGTTGGTTTGAGGACGACCGTTTTGAAGCCTTTTGGCATCGCGGCCGTCGCCGTCTTGGTTTTTACAACCAGAAGTGACCGTATTTGGAAAAGAGGGCGGAGCCGGGGAGGATAGCCGCAGCGACTCATCACTTAGCATACCCTGCTTCATCGTCTATTTCACCGTGAATGGGACCATAATTTACTAAACGAACATCATGCTGTGATGAAGAAGACTTGAAACTAACGATTGAGACCATAAACTCATCAGGAAACTGTTTACTGAGCTCATAAATCAAGACAGAAGTGGGGTCATTTTGTCATAAGCTTATATATCAAATCAAATCAAATTTAATTCATACAGCCCAAAATCACAATCACAATGCCTCAATGGGCTTTACAGTCTGTACAGTGAACAACATCCTCTGTCCTCAAACGTTCGATTCGAGTGAGGAAAAAGTTGCCATGTTGATGGGAAAAAAAAGACGATGGAAGAAACCTCAGGAAGAGCCAGAGAAGAGGATCCTCTCCCAGGACGGACAGACATGCAATAGATGTCGCATGTACAGAAAAAAAACAGCAACTCACAGTTTACAAGTTGCATTGACAGAATATCTGATACAAATTATAATATATGTAAAGTGTGTGGATCCAGGAGACGACTGAGCAGGACGAGGCATCGCCGAGTGGTGCCCGAGCCACACGACCTCCTGTCCACCGTGGTGACCTGGAAGAGGGCAGGACACACAGGATGATCGGTAATAGACAGAAAAGATCAGAGTGAAGAGGCATCAAAATTTACAGAAATACAGATATAAGGAGATAGTGAAACAGAGGAGAGCAATAATCCAGCGGAGACCAGGGTGTGACAATCCAGATCCGACAGTATGTGAGGCTGCAGGAGCCAGGAGACGTAGATGGTCCCAGGGGCCCGAGGTCCATCAGAAGGCAGCCTGAATGAAAAGAGAGGAGGAGGAGGAGGAGGAGGAGGAGGAGGAGGAAGCTGTAGAGAGTGAGAGAGCGACACAGCTTGCAGCTTGTGGGGACAGAAAACAAAAACTAAAGTTGGAGAAATGTTAATCAGAATAAACAGATTGTTTCTCGTCGGCAGGAAGTCAGAGACACAGTGACGGCATAGAGCATCCGGTCAATTTTCAAAATAAAACACCCTGTGCAGGCTCCCGATTGTATAGAAATGAAAAATGACCAGATCAACAAAATCTGAGCAAGTCAACAAAATGGGGCAGACAAAAGGCTTCTGAAACGTTCCCGCTGGGTTCTCTGGTTCTGATTGGACTCAGAATCTTGTGCTACGTTCATAATGGTTTCCACAGAGAACACAAACCTGTTCTGTTTTCATAGACTCCTCTCCCTTTGCTTTGATTTTGAGATTGGTGGGGACACAAACGTGCTCGAATATCCTCCTGATCACTGCCGCTCTCCCTGCTGCTCTCCAGGTGGATCAGTTTCCTCAGGAATAAACCACAATATACATTTGACAACTGTATAGCAACTACTGTAAACACATACACACTAGTAACACATGATGAGGCCTCTTAGAACAGCAGACTTGATATAAAGCTCTGATTTTAAAGCCACATGGGTGAAGCGTTGCTATTCAGATCATCATCACACTAACATTTGTCACAGCGCTGAATCTCATGACTGACACATCCATCATTATTTAACCTCAGCTGGGAATTTCCAGCCTCTCTTTCAGCTTCTCCTTCTCTACCTCCTCCTGCCTCTCCTCCTCTACCTCCTCCAGCTTCTCCTCCTCCATCTCCTCCAGCTTCTCCTCCTGCCTCTCTTCCTCCATCTCCTCCAGCTTCTCCTCCTCCAGCCCCTCCTTCTCTACCTCCTCCTGCCTCTCCTCCTCTACCTCCTCCTGCCTCTCTTCCTTCATCTCCTCCAGCTTCTCCTCCTCTATCTCCTCCAGCCTCTCCTTCTCTACCTCCTCCAGCTTCTCCTCCTCTATCTCCTCTTGCCTCTCCTTCTCTACCTCCTCCAGCTTCTCCTCCTCCACCTTCTCCTCCTCTATCTCCTCTTGCCTCTCCTTCTCTACCTCCTCCTGCCTCTCCTCCTCCATCTCCTTCAGCCTCTCCTCCTCCATCTCCTCCAGCCTCTCCTCCTCTATCTCCTCCAGCTTCTCCTCCTCTATCTCCTCCAGCTTCTCCTCCTCTATCTCCTCCTGCCTCTCCTCCTCCATCTCCTCCAGCTTCTCCTCCTCTATCTCCTCCAGCTTCTCCTCCTCTATCTCCTCCTGCCTCTCCTCCTCCATCTCCTCCAGCCTCTCCTCCTCTATCTCCTCCAGCTTCTCCTCCTCTATCTCCTCCTGCCTCTCCTCCTCCATCTCCTCCAGCCTCTCCTCCTCTATCTCCTCCAGCTTCTCCTCCTCCATCTCCTCCAGCCTCTCCTCCTCCATCTCCTCCAGCTTCTCCTCCTCCATCTCCTCCTGCCTCTCCTCCTCTATCTCCTCCAGCCTCTCCTCCTCTACCTCCTCCTGCCTCTCCTCCTCCATCTCCTCCTGCCTCTCTTCCTTCATCTCCTCCAGCTTCTCCTCCTCCATCTCCTCCAGCTTCTCCTCCTCTACCTCCTCCTGCCTCTCTTCCTCCATCTCCTCCAGCCTCTCCTCCTCTATCTCCTCCAGCCTCTCCTCCTCTATCTCCTACAGCTTCTCCTCCTCCATCTCCTCCAGCCTCTCCTCCTCCATCTCCTCCAGCTTCTCCTCCTCCATCTCCTCCTGCCTCTCCTCCTCTATCTCCTCCAGCCTCTCCTCCTCTATCTCCTACAGCCTCTCCTTCTCTACCTCCTCCAGCTTCTCCTCCTCTATCTCCTCCAGCCTCTCCTTCTCTACCTCCTCCTGCCTCTCCTCCTCCATCTCCTCCTGCCTCTCTTCCTTCATCTCCTCCAGCTTCTCCTCCTCCATCTCCTCCTGCCTCTCTTCCTCCATCTCCTCCAGCCTCTCCTCCTCTACCTCCTCCTGCCTCTCCTCCTCCATCTCCTCCTGCATCTCTTCCTTCATCTCCTCCAGCTTCTCCTCCTCCATCTCCTCCAGCTTCTCCTCCTCTATCTCCTCCAGCCTCTCCTCCTCCATCTCCTCCTGCATCTCTTCCTTAATCTCCTCCAGCTTCTCCTCCTGCCTCTCTTCCTCCATCTCCTCCAGCTTCTCCTCCTCTACCTCCTCCAGCCCCTCCTTCTCTACCTCCTCCTGCCTCTCCTCCTCTACCTCCTCCTACCTCTCTTCCTTCATCTCCTCCAGCTTCTCCTCCTCTATCTCCTCCAGCCTCTCCTTCTCTACCTCCTCCAGCTTCTCCTCCTCTATCTCCTCTTGCCTCTCCTTCTCTACCTCCTCCAGCTTCTCCTCCTCCACCTCCTCCAGCTTCTCCTCCTCTATCTCCTCTTGCCTCTCCTCCTCTACCTCCTCCAGCTTCTCCTCCTCTACCTCCTCCTCCTGCCTCTCCTCCTCCATCTCCTCCAGCCTCTCCTCCTCCATCTCCTCCTGCCTCTCCTCCTCCATCTCCTCCAGCCTCTCCTCCTCCATCTCCTCCAGCCTCTCTGCTGTCTGTCACCTTACAGAAATATGTTGATGCATGACATGAGCAGATACATCAGGGATTCAATGATCACAGAGCTCGATGGTTCAGTTATTGTCTGAGCAAAAAATGCTTTTACTAAATATTAAGATTACTTAATATTAACTAATTATATTTTATAATTATAAAATCACATGATCATCTAGAATCTGAGGTTTTACTGTATTTCCACCACACATTTTCTTTATTTGTGTTTTTAAAAATAACTTTAAAAAAGTGTTTCTCTTTGGCATTAAATATTCTCTTTTATTCAGTATCTGTGTTGTTGAGCCTCTACCTATACACCCTTGAAGTAACTCACACTTTGACTCCTAAAGAAGTCTCTTATATCCACTTTTCTTTTCTTTGACATCCTTCAAATCCTATACAGCACACACGCACGCACACACACACGTACACGCACGCAAACAGACACAAACACAAATGTAAATGACGCCACTGATATTAAAATCCATCCAGCTGACGTGACCCAGGAAGAACAAATTTCGAACCTGTTGACAACTCACACTGGCAGCTGCAGATAACACGCGCTGCCTCTCGTCCGGTCCAACCAGCAGCTTGCAGGTAGTTTTTACAAGCAGAAGGAGTGACAGTGGGGACAGCCAATCACATGTCAGGTAGCGAGAAACCGGCAGCCGATCAGGGAGCGGTATTTAGGTTAGAGGCGGGACTTCTGGCAGAGACCGACATTTAACCCTTTGTGTGCCATAATCAGTGACTAAACACTGCGGACAGCGGTTGTGTTGATAGTGACGACACAGTAGCGGCTAAAGTTAAATGAAATGAACCAAGCTGACAGGAGACAGCGACATGTAGAAACGCTGCTATGGTCCTTTAAACATTCTGACACTTCTGTCTGTTACTGCACCAAGTGTATGTATTTGTTATGTGGCAGCCTTTATGTTCACTATATTTCCCTCCGAGGGACAAATAAGTAAGTCATCTTAAATTTTAGCACTTAGTCCTCGTATGATATTGATAAAAAACAAATGGAGACAGCTGACTTGCATAATATATTGTCCATATTTATAATAGTAGAATGCTGCTAATTTACTTTTTTTGTTTCACCGTGAAATCTTATTGTATACTTACAATAATAAAAATACAATAATGACCTGGAGTGAGGCCCATGCCCTGATGAATCAAACTATTACTTTTTCATATTTTACTCCCATTTGGGGGCAATGCTGATTTCAAACCAGGGAGGCAGGATATGGGTTTCAAACACTGGATGGATCTCGGTCTCAAAAAAGTGGGAGATGTGTTCAGTGAAGGCACTTTGATGTCATTCCAACAACTAATGCACAAATATAATCTCCCCAGAAAACACTTGTTTAAATACCTACAAATTAGGAGCTTCATATGTTCGCACATTAAAACTACTGTGCAGCTTTGTGACATTGAACAGTACGCAGTGAATCATTGACATGGCAGGAGACAACTGTCCATATTTTATAACACGCTCTCAACAGGTTTAAAAGAAAACTCAGAGAGAAGTTATCGACCTGACAGACGTTGCTGTTCCTCTAAAGGCTGAACTGTGTCTGCTACATATACACCCTGAAGATTGACAGGTAAATGCAAAGAAACGGAAACTAATCAATGTTTGTCTTTTACAAGCCAAACGAGTAATCGCTTTAAGATGGAAGGATTGTGACAGACCAGACTCTGAACAATGGATCAAAGAAATGTCCTGAGAAACTAACATTCATAGTAAAAGGCAGAGCTGAAGAAGTCTATGAGATGTGGACACCTTTTCTACAATTTATGAGCACCTTGACTGCAAATTCACGAGTTAAGACGATGACAGCTGCCATTAATACGTCCTCTTCACACTAGGTTATGTTTTCTTCTTCTGTGTCCGGTTGTGTTGTTGTATAATAGTGTTATTTATTTACACGTGTTCCAAAAAATGGAATAAACAAGAGTCTTACCTAATTCAGTTGTTATTATTAGTGCATCACGTAAAGTGTAAGAGCTGTAATGGGTTGGTTGTTTATGCTGGAAGTGTAAAGAAAAGGCTTTTATCATCTTCAAGACTTTATTCAAACAAGTGAAAGTCTTAAAGTATCTGATATTAAATGTATTTAAGTATCAGAAATATGAGTAAAATAAATTATACATCTATTTACATGAATGTAAATAATGTCAACTCATATTAGTTTGACATGTTCTCCGTCAGCTCTGTATGAAACCCTGAATGAAGACGAGAAGAAAAGACTTTGTTCATGTTTGTTTATTCGTGATTTAAAGCTTCAGTTTGTTCACACGTCCCATCAGTAAAGTCTGTTAAACCACTCTTGTTTCAATGATTTCATGAACAGATTCACTTCATCCACACAATCAGTTTGTTGGAGCAGAATCTCAGCTGTGTACAAGCAAATAATGAAGCATCTCCTTATTGATTACGATCACGTGAACTGAAGTCATCACGAGCAGCGAGAGCCTCCGTGGCTGAACAGACACAGGAAGGAGCGCCGCCTGAACAAAGTCCAACATTTACAGAACAACAAGAAGAGGTCAAAGTACCGCCCATCATGTTTGATTGACAGCTGATCTGTGTGCAGTGAAGAAACGCCACAACAATCAGCTCTCAGCAACAATGATGGAAACACAACAAGTGTGAAGACATGAAACACAGAATTTAACCCACTGACCCTGAAATGACTTCTGTCTATTTCAGTTGACAAAACTCAGCAGAGTCTCCAGAAACACAAAGTCCAGCATAGAGAGGCTGAGTGAATGTGGTCTGGACTCTGTGGAGGAGAGTGATGGTTTCAGAGACGCTGTAGAAGGACAGAATACCTGCACTGTGATCCAGGTACACTCCAACTCTGGAGGACTCAGGACCTGAGACGGGAGTTTGGACTTTGTTGTACCAAAAGTTATAACTGTTTGTGGAACAATTTAACATCCAAGATTTGTCATTGAATCCAAATAAACAGTCATCTGAGCCTCCTGCTCTGCTGATATTCTTGTATGCGACTGCTACATAAACTCCTCCTCTCCACTCCACCTCCCAGTAACAACGTCCAGTCAGACTCTCTCTACTCAGGACCTGACGATAGTTAGTGAATCTGTCTGGATGACTAGAATAAGACTGTTGTTGTCTCATGTGTGTTGCTTTTCTGTTCCCCTCAGATAATAACAGCTGTGTGTTTGCTGTGTTTGGATCCAGTGTGATTTCACGTGAATATCTTAAGAAGTCAGCTCTGGTCTTGTTCTCTGGTTGTGGGTTTGACAGTAAAACATCCACTTGAGTCACTGTCAGTGAGATGTTTGTCCATGTCTCTCTCAGGACGTCCTGTAGTTTGTCTCTGACCTCTGACACAGCTGCTGTCACATCCTCAAAGTACTTCAGAGGACGGATATTGATGCTGGATGAGTGTGTAGACTCACTGAGTGCTGACAGTGAGGGGTAGTTGTGTAGAAACTGGTTGTGATCCTCTGTGTGTGAGAGCTTCTTCAGCTCAGCGTCTTTCCTCTTCAGCTCAGTGATCTCCTGCTCCAGCTTCTCCTGAAGCTCTTTGACTCGACTCACTTCAGTTTCCTGCTGGGATCTGACCTGCTGCTTCACATCAGAGCGTCTTTTCTCCATGAGACGGATCAGCTGGGTGAAGATCTTCTCACTGTGCTCCGCTGCTTTATCAGCAGAGCCATTGATGGCCTCCACCTCCTGTTGAAGCACCTTCACATCTTCCTCTCTGTCCTGGATTCTCTGCTGGATGTTTTGTCGACTCCCCTCCAGCTCTCTCTGCCTCTCAGTCCTCTCTGCTGCAGCTGACACTGTGTCGTGGCCTTTATGTTCGTTCACGGAGCAGAGATAACAGATACACTGCTGATCAGTACGGCAGAACATCTTCATCACCTCATCGTGACGGGAGCAGATGTTCTCCTGGAGCTTCTTGGACGGCTCCACCAGCTTGTGTTTTCCATAAACAGGGATTTCAAAGTGAGGCTGCAGGTGTTTCTCACAGAAAGAAGCCAGACAGACCAGACATGACTTAACTGCTCTCAGTTTCCTCCCAGTGCAGACATCACAGGCCACATCTTCAGCTCCAGCATAGCAGAGATCAGCAGGAGCAGCTTGGAGTCCAGTCTTCTTCAGCTCCTCCACTAAAGCTGCTAACATGGTGCTTTTCAGCAGCTCAGGCCTCGGTGTGAAGCTCTTCCTGCACTGAGGGCAGCTGTGGATCCCCTTCTCATCCTCTGTGTCCCAGTGGTCTGTAATACAGTTCTTGCAGTAGCTGTGTCCACAGGGAATAGTCACCGGATCCTTCAGTAGATCCAAACAGATGGAACAAGAGAAAGTCTCTCGGTCCAGCTGAACTGCTCTCTGCGCCATTTCACCTCTCAGTGTCAACGACTGACTGAGTTTCACTTCCTGATAACAGAAACTAGTCTGAGCTCTGATCTGAACAGGGTGTGTTTGTGCAGCGAATGAGGACGTCAGCTCAGTTACACCCAACCACAAACTGTAGATCTGAAGGGGAGGGAACAAGGAAACATGTTGATAGAGTGGAGCTGCTGTGTGAGAGGAGGAAGAAGAGGGAGGGCTGATCGAGCTGCGACTCGCTCCAGGACGAGGAGCCGCTCTGTGAATCTGAACTGTGTTTCCTCTTTTACAACGAAGCCTCAGTTAAAACCTGCTCCACATTTGAAAACATCAAAGTTTTTAGTTGTAAAATATTTCTCGGCTCCTCAGGCTTTGCTGATATTTCTCTAACTCTTCCTCTGATTCTGTTCACTTTTTCTCTTCCTGGTTAAAAACAGCTGACTGACAGCAGCGAGTTATCAAACTGAACTCTCATAAAGATTCAAGCTGCTGTATAATAGTTGTCTCACACAGTTAATGATCTACTTTGAAGCACTTGTGACAAAACAGTTGAGCTTCATTCATTTTACATTATGAGTAAAACATATTCTCCTCATTATGTCAGACAGGGTCGGGAGGGTTACTTTAATAATATAGATGCTAATAGTTGCTAGTTACCTAATCCAAGTATCTTTATAATAAATCTTCTCACCGTTCCTGGAAATGTTTGTAAAATGATCCTAAACGTTGATCCCAGTCCAGCACAAAGTCAATTCAAAGGTTTTGGGCTCTTTTGAGACAGAAGCTCTGTAAGTGTTTCTGTCTATTTGAATGGAGTATTTATTTTCTCTTGCCTACATGTTTTAATACAAGAATAATCCTGCAGATGAGCTGTTCGTGCCCCTATTAGCTGGAAAACACAATGGGTGCACTTCATATAGTCTAACATGGTCCAAGTTTAAATGTGATAATAATATCACTGAAAATAAACACTTAGCACGTGTTTTTCTGAGGAAATATTCATATTGTGACCTCTAAATACCCCAGGAGCAAAAACTCAATGTAGTTCTTTATTTTCTCATTCACACTAACTTTGTGCACATAAAGTTGTTTAATTTGCCATTTACGTTAACTCGCCATGTTGGATGTGGCAGATCTGCCCCCGTGAACTGATACATGTCAGTGGAGTGAACTTTATAAAGCGTCCGTCTACAAAGCGCTATAAGTTAACGCCTCTCATTTACCCATTCACCAACGTACGAAGACATCTGGGAAACAGACAGGAACCAAAAACAACGTATGTAACGTTCTCTGACGATTATAAACGTGTTACTGTGATGATAAATGACAGTTAAATATTGAATCTGTGTCTATAATAACCAGATCCTGACACGTCAATGTGACACCTGTGGGAATAAAAAGCACTGACGTTTACATTTAACTGATTCTGATGAGTCGTTTTTACATCCAGTGATTTTAACGACTAATAATGAAAATCATTGGGACAAAAACATAACAAAGTCTGCAAATCAAAAACAAGACACCGCAACTGGCAGTGAGTCTGCTTTCTTTTCTTTTAGCAGTGAAGTGATTTACTCCATGACAGAAAATTATACACTTATTATTAGGGTTGTACCGATCCGATCACGTGACTCGGAAATCGGGGCCGATCACGCCACTGAAGACTCGATCGGGACTCGGACGTTACGACCCGATCAGAGATCGGTTTTATATATATTTATTTAGTCATTATTTGTATTAGATTGTTGATATATGGGCTATTGGTGATTCAAAATAAAAAAAATAAAATGAGTATTTACTACCACCGTTTACGACATGCGCATGCGCAGAAGACCAGCACGCCAGTTTGTTTTGAAGCGGAGTGGCGAGTTGTGGCGCACCATGTCTGCTGTGTGGAAGTATTTTAAAGTGAGTGACGAGAACGATGCAGTTGCAAACTGTCAGATATGTAAATTTGGGATATCGAGGGGTGGTAAAATATAATAAAAAATAAGGGACACCTTGGATAGTTTTCTTCGATCTTTTTAATTTTTTAAATGTATTATAAGAGTATCGGATCGGGACTCGGTATCGGCAGATACTCAAAAATCAAAGGACTCGGACTCGTATCGGGGGCAAAAAACCCTGATCGGAGCATCCCTACTTATTATATCGTATACAATAACATTTTATAGTAAAAGAAAACCCAGTAAAGTTGCAGTAGGCTACTATTATAAATAAGCACCTTATATTATGCAGGTCAGTTGTCCATATTTAAAGTTAAATGAAATGAACCAAGCTGACAGGAGACAGCGACATGTAGAAACGCTGCTATGGTCCTTTAAACATTCTGACACTTCTGTCTGTTACTGCACCAAGTGTGTGTATTTGTTATGTGGCAGCCTTTATGTTCACTATATTTCCCTCCGAGGGACAAATAAGTAAGTCATCTTAAATTTTAGCACTTAGTCCTCGTATGATATTGATAAAAATAAATGTAGACAGCTGACTTGCATAATATATTGTGCATATTTATAATAGTAGAATGCTGCTAATTTACTTTTTTTGTTTCACCATAAAATCTTATTGTATACTTACAATAATAAAAATACAATAATGACCTGGTGTGAGGCCCATGCCCTGATGAATCAAACTATTACTTTTTCATATTTTACTCCCATTTGGGGGCAATGCTGATTTCAAACCAGGGAGGCAGGATATGGGTTTCAAACACTGGATGGATCTCGGGCTCAAAAAAGTCTGAGATGTGTTCAGTGAAGGCACTCTGATGTCATTCCAACAACTAATGCACAAATATAATCTCCCCAGAAAACACTTGTTTAAACACCTACAAATTAGGAGCTTCATATGTTCGCACATTAAAACTACTGTGCAACTTTGTGACATTGAACAGGACGCAGTGAATCATTGACATGGCAGGAGACAACTGTCCATATTTTATAACACGCTCTCAACAGGTTTAAAAGAAAACTCAGAGAGAAGTTATCGACCTGACAGACGTTGCTGTTCCTCTAAAGGCTGAACTGTGTCTGCTACATATACACCCTGAAGATTGACACGTAAATGCAAAGAAACGGAAACTAATCAATGTTTGTCTTTTACAAGCCGAACGAGTAATCGCTTTAAGATGGAAGGATTGTGAAAGACCAGACTCTGAAAAGTGGATCAAAGAAATGTCCTGAAAAACTAACATTCATAGTAAAAGGCAGAGCTGAAGAAGTCTATGAGATGTGGACACCTTTTCTACAATTTATGAGCACGTTGACTGCAAATTCACGAGTTAAGACGATGACAGCTGCCATTAATACGTCCTCTTCACACTAGGTTATGTTTTCTTCTTCTGTATCCGGTTGTGTTATTGTATAATAGTGTTATTTATTTACATGTGTTCCAAAAAATGGAATAAACAAGAGTCTTACCTCATTCAGTTGTTATTATTAGTGCATCACGTAAAGTGTAAGAGCTGTAATGGGTTGGTTGTTTATGCTGGAAGTGTAAAGAAAAGGCTTTTATCATCTTCAAGACTTTATTCAAACAAGTGAAAGTCTTAAAGTATCTGATATTAAATGTATTTAAGTATCAGAAATATAAGTAAAATAAATTATGCATCTATTTACATGAATGTAAATAATGTAAATATTAGTTTGATATGTTCTCCGTCAGCTCTGTATGAAACCCTGAATGAAGACGAGAAGAAAAGACTTTGTTCATGTTTGTTTATTCGTGATTTAAAGCTTCAGTTTGTTCACACGTCCCATCAGTAAAGTCTGTTAAACCACTCTTGTTTCAATGATTTCATGAACAGATTCACTTCATCCACACAATCAGTTTGTTGGAGCAGAATCTCAGCTGTGTACAAGCAAATAATGGAGCATCTCCTTATTGATTACGATCACGTGAACTGAAGTCATCACGAGCAGCGAGAGCCTCCGTGGCTGAACAGACACAGGAAGGAGCGCCGCCTGAACAAAGTCCAACATTTACAGAACAACAAGAAGAGGTCAAAGTACCGCCCATCATGTTTGATTGACAGGTGATCTGTGTGCAGTGAAGAAACGCCACAACAATCAGCTCTCAGCAACAATGATGGAAACACAACAAGTGTGAAGACATGAAACACAGAATTTAACCCACTGACCCTGAAATGACTTCTGTCTATTTCAGTTGACAAAACTCTGCAGAGCCTAAAACAAGAAGTCCAGCATAGAGAGGCTGAGTGAATGTGGTCTGGACTCTGTGGAGGAGAGTGATGGTTTCAGAGATGCTGTAGAAGGACAGAATACCTGCACTGTGATCCAGGTACACTCCAACTCTGGAGGACCGAGGACCTGAGACGGGAGTTTGGACTTTGTTGTGATAAAAGTAATAACTGTTTGTGAAACAATCTAACCTCCAAGATTTGTCATTGCATCCAAATCCACATTCATCTGAGCCTCCTGCTCTTCTGATATTCTTGTATGCGACTGCTACATAAACTACTCCTCTCCTCTCCACCTCCCAGTAACAACGTCCAGTCAGACTCTCTCTACTCAGGACCTGATACTTGTCAGTGAATCTGTCTGGGTGACTAGAATAAGACTGTTGTTGACTCGTGTATGTTGCTTTTCTGTTCCCCTCCGATAATAACAGACGTGTGTGTGCTGTGTTTGGATCCAGTGTGATGTCACGTGAATATCTTAAGAAGTCAGCTCTGGTCATGTTCTCTGGTTGTGGGTTTGACAGTAAAACATCCACTTGAGTCACTGTCAGTGAGATGTTTGTCCATGTCTCTCTCAGGACGTCCTGTAGTTTGTCTCTGACCTCTGACACAGCTGCTGTCACATCCTCAAAGTACTTCAGAGGACGGATATTGATGCTGGATGAGTGTGTAGACTCACTGAGTGCTGACAGTGAGGGGTAGTTGTGTAGAAACTGGTTGTGATCCTCTGTGTGTGAGAGCTTCTTCAGCTCAGCGTCTTTCCTCTTCAGCTCAGTGATCTCCTGCTCCAGCTTCTCCTGAAGCTCTTTGACTCGACTCACTTCAGTTTCCTGCTGGGATCTGACCTGCTGCTTCACATCAGAGCGTCTTTTCTCCATGAGACGGATCAGCTGGGTGAAGATCTTCTCACTGTGCTCCGCTGCTTTATCAGCAGAGCCATTGATGGCCTCCACCTCCTGTTGAAGCACCTTCACATCTTCCTCTCTGTCCTGGATTCTCTGCTGGATGTTTTGTCGACTCCCCTCCAGCTCTCTCTGCCTCTCAGTCCTCTCTGCTGCAGCTGACACTGTGTCGTGGCCTTTATGTTCGTCCATGGAGCACAAACTACAGATGATCTGTTGATCAGTACGGCAGAAAATCTTCATCACCTCATTGTGACGGGAGCAGATGTTGTCCTGGAGCTTCTTGGACGGCTCAACCAGCTTGTGTTTCTTTAAAGGAGCTGCTTCATAATGAGGCTGCAGGTGTTTCTCACAGAAAGAAGCCAGACAGACCAGACAGGACTTAACTGCTCTCAGTTTCCTCCCAGTGCAGACATCACAGGCCACATCTTCAGCTCCAGCATAGCAGAGATCAGCAGGAGCAGCTTGGAGTCCAGTCTTCTTCAGCTCCTCCACTAAAACTGCTAACATGGTGTTTTTCAGCAGCTCAGGCCTCGGTGTGAAGCTCTTCCTGCACTGAGGGCAGCTGTGGATCCCCTTCTCATCCTCTGTGTCCCAGTGGTCTGTAATACAGCTCTTGCAGTAGCTGTGTCCACAGGGAGTGGTCACCGGATCCTTCAGTAGATCCAAACAGATGGAACAAGAGAAAGTCTCTCGGTCCAGCTGAACTGCTCTCTGCGCCATTTCACCTCTCAGTGTCAACGACCGTCTGAGCTTCACTTCCTGATAACAGAAACTAGTCTGAGCTCTGATCTGAACAGGGTGTGTTTGTGCAGCGAATGAGGACGTCAGCTCAGTTACACCCAACCACAAACTGTAGATCTGAATGGGAGGGAACAAGGAAACTGACAGAGTGGAGCTGCTGTGTGTGTGAGAGGAGGAAGAAGAGGGAGGGCTGATCGAGCTGCGACTCGCTCCAGGACGAGGAGCCGCTCTGTGAATCTGAACTGTGTTTCCTCTTTTACAACGAAGCCTCAGTTAAAACCTGCTCCACATTTGAAAACATCAAACTTTTTAGTTGTAAAATATTTCTTGGCTCCTCAGGCTTTGCTGATATTTCTCTAACTCTTCCTCTGATTCTGTTCACTTTGTCTTTTCCTGGTTAAAAACAGCTGACTGACAGCAGCGAGTTATCAAACTGAACTCTCATAAAGATTCAAGCTGCTGTATAATAGTTGTCTCACACAGTTAATGATCTACTTTGAAGCACTTGTGACAAAACTGTTGAGCTTCAGACTCTCATCCTGAGCCAAAGCAGCATTTCAAGCTTCAGACGTGTTGAAACAAAACTCATCACACCAGTTATTAGTTAACTGTGAATCCAGAAGGACGAGAATGAACCAGATCAGCTGCTTCTGCTGATCATCTGTGGATCCATATGAATCGACTTTGGTTTGTTTGTTGTACTTGATTATTAGTTTTAGTTTTTTCAAACCGTGACGTCACCTCTTGGTTTGAGGACGACCGTTTTGAAGCCTTTTGGCATCGTGGCCGTCGCCGTCTTGGTTTTTACAACCAGAAGTGACCGTATTTGGAAAAGAGGGCGGAGCCGGGGAGGATGGCCGCAGCGACTTATCACTTAGCATGCCCTGCTTTATCGTCTATTTCACTGTGAATAGGACCATAATTTACTAAACGAACATCATGCTGTGATGAAGAAGACTTGAAACTAACGATTGAGACCATAAACTCATCAGGAAACTGTTTACTGAGCTCATAAATCAAGACAGAAGTGGGGTCATTGTTTCATAAGCTTATATGTCAAATCAAATCAAATTTCATTCAAACAGCCCAAAATCACAATCACAATGCCTCAATGGGCTTTACAGTCTGTACAGTGAACGACATCCTCTGTCCTCAAACGTTCGATTCGAGTGAGGAAAAAGTTGCCATGTTGAAAAAAAAGACGATGGAAGAAACCTCAGCAAGAGCCAGAGAGGAGGATCCTCTCCCAGGACGGACAGACATGCAATAGATGTCGCATGTACAGAAAAAAACATCAACTCACAGTTTACAAGTTGCATTGACAGAATATCTGATACAAATTATAATATATGTAAAGTGTGTGGATCCAGGAGACGACTGAGCAGGACGAGGCATCGCCGAGTGGTGCCCGAGCCACACGACCTCCTGTCCACCGTGGTGACCTGGAAGAGGGCAGGACACACAGGATGATCGGTAATAGACAGAAAAGATCAGAGTGAAGAGGCATCAAAATTTACAGAAATACAGATATAAGGAGATAGTGAAACAGAGAGAGCAATAATCCAGCGGAGACCAGGGTGTCACAATCCAGATCCGACAGTATGTGAGGCTGCAGGAGCCAGGAGATGTAGATGGTCCCAGGGGCCCGAGGTCCATCAGAAGGGAGCCTGAATGAAAAGAGAGGAGGAGGAGGAGGAGGAAGCTGTAGAGAGTGAGAGAGCGACACAGCTTGCAGCTTGTGGGGACAGAAAACAAAAACAAAAGTTAGAGAAATGTTAATCAGAATAAACAGATTGTTTCTCGTCGGCAGGAAGTCAGAGACACAGTAACGGCAGAGAGCATCCGGTCAATTTTCAAAATAAAACACCCTGTGCAGGCTCCCGATTGTATAAAAATGAAAACTGACCAGATCAACAAAATCTGAGCAAGTCAACAAAATGGGGCAGACAAAAGGCTTCTGAAACGTTCCCGCTGGGTTCTCTGGTACTGATTGGACTCAGAATCTTGTACTATGTTCATAATGGTTTCCACAGAGAACACAAACTTGTTCTGTTTTCATAGACTCCTCTCCCTTTGCTTTGATTTGGAGATTGGTGGCGACACAAACGTGCTCGAATATCCTCCTGATCACTGCCGCTCTCCCTGCTGCTCTCCAGGTGGATCAGTTTCCTCAGGAATAAACCACAATATACATTTGACAACTGTATAGCAACTACTGTAAACACATACACACTAGTAACACATGATGAGGCCTCTTAGAACAGCAGACTTGATATAAAGCTCTGATTTTAAAGCCACATGGGTGAAGCGTTGCTATTCAGATCATCATCACACTAACATTTGTCACAGCGCTGAATCTCATGACTGACACATCCATCATTATTTAACCTCAGCTGGGAATTTCCAGCCTCTCTTTCAGCTTCTCCTCCTCTACCTCCTCCAGCTTCTCCTCCTCTACCTCCTCCAGCCTCTCCTCCTCCATCTGCTCCAGCCTCTCTTCCTCCATCTCCTACAGCTTCTCCTCCTCCATCTCCTCCTGCCTCTCCTCCTCTACCTCCTCCAGCTTCTCTTCCTCTACCTCCTCCTGCCTCTCCTTCTCTACCTCCTCCAGCTTCTCCTCCTCCATCTCCTCCTGCCTCTCCTTCTCTACCTCCTCCAGCTTCTCCTCCTCCATCTCCTCCTGCCTCTCTTCCTTCATCTCCTCCAGCCTCTCCTCCTCCATCTCCTCCAGCCTCTCTGCTGTCTGTCACCTTACAGAAATATGTTGATGCATGACATGAGCAGATACATCAGGGATACAATGATCACAGAGCTCGATGGTTCAGTTATTGCCTGAGCAAAAAAGGCTTTTACTAAATATTAAGATTACTTAATATTAATTAATCATATTTTATAATTATAAAATCACATGATCATCTAGAATCTGAGGTTTTAATGTATTTCCACCACAAATTTTCTTTATTTGTGTTTTTAAAAATAACTTTAAAAAAGTGTTTCTCTTTGGCATTAAATATTCTCTTTTATTCAGTATCTGTGTTGTTGAGCCTCTACCTATACACCCTTGAAGTAACTCACACTTTGACTCCTAAAGAAGTCTCTTATATCCACTTTTCTTTTCTTTGACATCCTTCAAATCCTATACAGCACACACGCACGCACACACGTACACGCACGCAAACAGACACAAACACAAATGTAAATGACGCCACTGATATTAAAATCCATCCAGCTGACGTGACCCAGGAAGAACAAATGCCGAACCTGTTGACAACTCACACTGGCAGCTGCAGATAACACGCGCTGCCTCTCGTCCGGTCCAACCAGCAGCTTGCAGGTAGTTTTTACAAGCAGAAGGAGTGACAGCGGGGACAGCCAATCACATGTCAGGTAGCGAGAAACCGGCAGCCGATCAGGGAGCGGTATTTAGGTTAGAGGCGGGACTTCTAGCAGAGACCGACATTTAACCCTTTGTGTGCCGTAATCACTGACTAAACACTGCGGACAGCGGTTGTGTTGATAGTGACGACACAGTAGCTGCTAAAGTTAAATGAAATGAACCAAGCTGACAGGAGACAGCGACATGTAGAAACGCTGCTATGGTCCTTTAAACATTCTGACACTTCTGTCTGTTACTGCACCAAGTGTATGTATTTGTTATGTGGCAGCCTTTATGTTCACTATATTTCCCTCCGAGGGACAAATAAGTAAGTCATCTTAAATTTTAGCACTTAGTCCTCGTATGATATTGATAAAAACAAATGTAGACAGCTGACTTGCATAATATATTGTGCATATTTATAATAGTAGAATGCTGCTAATTTACTTTTTTTGTTTCACCATGAAATCTTATTGTATACTTACAATAATAAAAATACAATAATGACCTGGTGTGAGGCCCATGCCCTGATGAATCAAACTATTACTTTTTCATATTTTACTCCCATTTGGGGGCAATGCTGATTTCAAACCAGGGAGGCAGGATATGGGTTTCAAACACTGGATGGATCTCGGGCTCAAAAAAGTGGGAGATGTGTTCAGCGAAGGCACTCTGATGTCATTCCAACAACTAATGCACAAATATAATCTCCCCAGAAAACACTTGTTTAAATACCTACAAATTAGGAGCTTCATATATTCGCACATTAAAACTACTGTGCAGCTTTGTGACATTGAACAGTACGCAGTGAATCATTGACATGGCAGGAGACAACTGTCCATATTTTATAACACGCTCTCAACAGGTTTAAAAGAAAACTCAGAGAGAAGTTATCGACCTGACAGACGTTGCTGTTCCTCTAAAGGCTGAACTGTGTCTGCTACATATACACCCTGAAGATTGACACGTAAATGCAAAGAAACGGAAACTAATCAATGTTTGTCTTTTACAAGCCGAACGAGTAATCGCTTTAAGATGGAAGGATTGTGACAGACCAGACTCTGAACAATGGATCAAAGAAATGTCCTGAGAAACTAACATTCATAGTAAAAGGCACAGCTGAAGAAGTCTATGAGATGTGGACACCTTTTCTACAATTTATGAGCACCTTGACTGCAAATTCACGAGTTAAGATGACGACTGCTGCCATTAATACGTCCTCTTCAAACTAGGTTATGTTTTCTTCTTCTGTATCCGGTTGTGTTGTTGTATAATAGTGTTATTTATTTACATGTGTTCCAAAAAATGGAACAAACAAGAGTCTTACCTAATTCAGTTGTTATTATTAGTGCATCACGTAAAGTGTAAGAGCTGTAATGGGTTGGTTGTTTATGCTGGAAGTGTAAAGAAAAGGCTTTTATCATCTTCAAGGCTTCATTCAAACAAGTGAAAGTCTTAAAGTATCTGATATTAAATGTATTTAAGTATCAGAAATATGAGTAAAATAAATTATACATCTATTTACATGAATGTAAATGTCAGCTCATATTAGTTTGACATGTTCTCCGTCAGCTCTGTATGAAACCCTGAATGAAGACGAGAAGAAAAGACTTTGTTCATGTTTGTTTATTCGTGATTTAAAGCTTCAGTTTGTTCACACGTCCCATCAGTAAAGTCTGTTAAACCACTCTTGTCTCAATGATTTCATGAACAGATTCACTTCATCCACACAATCAGTTTGTTGGAGCAGAATCTCAGCTGTGTACAAGCAAATAATGAAGCATCTCCTTATTGATTACGATCACGTGAACTGAACTCATCACGAGCAGCGAGAGCCTCCGTGGCTGAACAGACACAGGAAGGAGCGCCGCCTGAACAAAGTCCAACATTTACAGAACAACAAGAAGAGGTCAAAGTACCGCCCATCATGTTTGATTGACAGGTGATCTGTGTGCAGTGAAGAAACGCCACAACAATCAGCTCTCAGCAACAATGATGGAAACACAACAAGTGTGAAGACATGAAACACAGAATTTAACCCACTGACCCTGAAATGACTTCTGTCTATTTGAGCTGACAAAACTCAGCAGAGCCACGAACCCAAAGTCCAGCATAGAGAGGCTGAGTGAATGTGGTCTGGACTCTGTGGAGGAGAGTGATGGTTTCAGAGACGCTGTAGAAGGACAGAATACCTGCACTGTGATCCAGGTACACTCCAACTCTGGAGGACTCAGGACCTGAGACGGGAGTGTGGACACTGTTGTGATAAAAGTTATAACTGTTTGTGTCACAATATAACCTCCAAGATTTGTCATTGAATCCAAATAAACAGTCATCTGACCTCCCTGCTCTGCTGATATTCTTGTATGCGACTGCTACACAAACTCCTCCTCTCCACTCCACCTCCCAGTAACAACGTCCAGTCAGACTCTCTCTACTCAGGACCTGAACCCGCCCAGTGAATCTGTCTGGGTGACTAGAATAAGACTGTTGTTGACTCGTTACTGTTGCTTTTCTGTTCCCCTCAGATAATAACAGCTGTGTGTGTGCTGTGTTTGGATCCAGTGTGATTTCATGTGAATATCTTAAGAAGTCAGCTCTGGTCATGTTCTCTGGTTGTGGGTTTGACAGTAAAACATCCACTTGAGTCACTGTCAGTGAGATGTTTGTCCATGTCTCTCTCAGGACGTCCTGTAGTTTGTCTCTGACCTCTGACACAGCTGCTGTCACATCCTCAAAGTACTTCAGAGGACGGATATTGATGCTGGATGAGTGTGTAGACTCACTGAGTGCTGACAGTGAGGGGTAGTTGTGTAGAAACTGGTTGTGATCCTCTGTGTGTGAGAGCTTCTTCAGCTCAGCGTCTTTCCTCTTCAGCTCAGTGATCTCCTGCTCCAGCTTCTCCTGAAGCTCTTTGACTCGACTCACTTCAGTTTTCTGCTGGGATCTGACCTGCTGCTTCACATCAGAGCGTCTTTTCTCCATGAGACGGATCAGCTGGGTGAAGATCTTCTCACTGTGCTCTGCTGCTTTATCAGCAGAGCCATTGATGGCCTCCACCTCCTGTTGAAGCACCTTCACATCTTCCTCTCTGTCCTGGATTCTCTGCTGGATGTTTTGTCGACTCCCCTCCAGCTCTCTCTGCCTCTCAGTCCTCTCTGCTGCAGCTGACACTGTGTCGTGGCCTTTATGTTCGTCCATGGAGCACAAACTACAGATGGTCTGTTGATCAGTACGGCAGAAAATCTTCATCACCTCATCGTGACGGGAGCAGATGTTCTCCTGGAGCTTCTTGGACGGCTCCACCAGCTTGTGTTTCTTTAAAGGAGCTGCTTCATAATGAGGCTGCAGGTGTTTTTCACAGAAAGAAGCCAGACAGACCAGACAGGACTTAACTGCTCTCAGTTTCCTCCCAGTGCAGACATCACAGGCCACATCTTCAGCTCCAGCATAGCAGAGATCAGCAGGAGCAGCTTGGAGTCCAGTCTTCTTCAGCTCCTCCACTAAAACTGCTAACATGGTGCTTTTCAGCAGCTCAGGCCTCGGTGTGAAGCTCTTCCTGCACTGAGGGCAGCTGTGGATCCCCTTCTCATCCTCTGTGTCCCAGTGGTCTGTAATACAGTTCTTGCAGTAGCTGTGTCCACAGGGAGTAGTCACCGGATCCTTCAGTAGATCCAAACAGATGGAACAAGAGAAAGTCTCTCGATCCAGCTGAACTGCTCTCTGCGCCATTTCACCTTTCAATGTCAACGACCGTCTGAGTTTCACTTCCTGATAACAGAAACTATTCTGAGCTCTGATCTGAACAGGGGGTGCAGCAAATGAGGACGTCAGCTCAGTTACACCGAACCACAAACTGCAGATCTGAAGGGGAGGGAACAAGGAAACGTCCTGACAGAGTGGAGCAGCTGTGTGAGAGGAGGAAGAAGAGGGAGGGCTGATCGAGCTGCGACTCGCTCCAGGACGAGGAGCCGCTCTGTGAATCTGAACTGTGTTTCCTCTTTTACAACGAAGCCTCAGTTAAAACCTGCTCCACATTTGAAAACACCAAAGTTTTTAGTTGCAAAATATTTCTTGGCTCCTCAGGCTTTGCTGATATTTCTCTAACTCTTCCTCTGATTCTGTTCACTTTTTCTTTTCCTGGTTAAAAACAGCTGACTGACAGCAGCGAGTTATCAAACTGAACCCTCATAAAGATTCAAGCTGCTGTATAATAGTTGTCTCACACAGTTAGTGATCTACTTTGAAGCACTTGTGCACTTGTGCTTAAAATGACCCTGCTTGTAGTGTATTGTGAGAAACATGAGATAATCCTGCCTGAATAAACTCAGTCCACTGCATACAACTTAAAGGTGTATTTACTCATTACTTTAATACAGTTATAAAAAGACAATTGTAGCAGGGAGAGGAGGAAGAAAAGTGGATAAAATGGAATTGTAGCATTAGAAATGTCACAGTTGTGCTCACTTCACACGGGGCACCATTATGTAGTGCTTCATGCAACATTAGGGAGTTTTGGGTTAAATTTGGCTATCAATAATAATTAATGATTATCAGGGATAATTATTAATTATGATTAATAATAAGATCCAATTTACATTAGATCACCTCGGAGCACCACCCCTGAAGAAGGGAAAAGAGCCAATTCACCAAATCAGTCTCAGAAAAGGTAGCGAGTTATCAAACTGAACTCTCATAAAGATTCAAGCTGCTGTATAATAGTTGTCTCACACAGTTAATGATCTACTTTGAAGCACTTGTGCACTTGTGCTTAAAATGACCCTGTTTGTAGTGTATTGTGAGAAACATGAGGGATCATCAGGGATAATCATTAATTATGATTAATAATAAGATCCAGTTTACATTAGATCACCTCGGGGCACCACCCTTGAAGAAGGGAAAAGAGCCAATTCACCAAATCAGTCTCAGAAAAGGTACTAAACTGTTTGTAACTCTGATTAATAATTAACTTAATAACTACAACCAATATTACCACAACAGCTGTAATGGTTGAAGGATCTCTGAGTTCTTGACAGAGTCGAGGTTGGCAACATTCACTCTTGTACAATTTTAAATAGACAGCTTGAAGGTTCAAAAGTCTTTTATTTTCACAAAGATGAAAACACACTAACTAACATGTACTATATACAGGTGTGTGTGTGTGTGTGTGTGTGTGACGTGATGCCAGGTTACAGAAGATGGTTAGTTGCATGCAAAGATCCTGAGTCTGTGTGAAGCATCATTCAACTAACGTCAAATTAACCGTGTAGCAAAGCAAACTACCAATAACCTGACCTGAGATCACAATAACACCAAAGCAGTGAACAAACACACAGATTGAACACATGTGCATCACATCGACCACTCGGTGCTGTGAGGAGAAGTTCTTTGGACCTGCTGGGAATGTAGCTTGCAGCTCTCAGCAGCTGTGAGGCCCAGAAGAATCCAGGAGAAGAGAACTAGAGGGCAGCAGCCCCCTGAGGAGAGAGGTGGAGAAGCACTTGGAGAAGAGAGAAGAGGACAAGAGAGAAGAGAGGGAACAAGGGAAGGAGCTGGAGTTTTGACTATCTGCTCAGTGGATGGTCTGTCACCCTACCAATAGTAGCTCAAAGCTGAATTTGCACCTAGGTGTGAAGACTGGGGAATTCTGGGAAACCGAGTTCAACTCAGAGCCCATTTTGAAATCCACAGTGAACGACTTCATCTGTGGGCCCAACATCACAGTTATGGTTAAGGCGTCCTGCAACAATGTCCTTTGGGAGGTGTACATAGGTGTGTCGGGGCAGGGTGGTGCTCCCATTGGGCCGTCCCCCCTGTTAAAAACTAACAAATCACCTACTGTCTGTAAGTGTCTCTGTCTATTTGAATGGAGTAATTATTTTCTCTTGTTGGTTTTTATCCTGCTTAAACCTGCCTTTATTCTATTTATCCATTCACTCACTGTTCATTTATTTATTTTAATTATTTAGTTTTATCTTTTTTACTGTATTTATGTTTTATTTACTTATTTATTTTATCGATTAAAAAGCAGTTTTAGACTTTTAACCTCCTTTAGTATTTTATCATTCTTAGTTTTAGAGTTTTATTATTTTATCTTGATTTTACTGCCTCTAGTGTCTCCTCAGTGAAATACATCAACGATAGCGTTTCCTCAGTTCCACAGTACCTGTTGTTAGTGCCCTGTTTTATTTATTTATTACTATTTAGTTATTTATTATTACTCACTCTTTTATTTTACTTGTGTTTTAAGTAGCTGCATACGTGTGTGTGTGAAGCACTTTTTTATTACGATGTATGAAAAGCGCTCTACAAATATAGTCTGACTGATTGATTGATTGATTGATTGATCAGTGCTAGCAATGGCTGTGTTTGTTGTTTACGTTCAATATGATAATATGAGGTGTTCACTTACAGGTGAATGAGACATGAGGAGCTACTTGTAGTTAGATGTTGTGATGAAAACGATGCACTGATACACTCTCCTCCTCACCGCTCGGGAGGACTCGGACTCCGTCTGCAGACCCCAGCTTTAAGTGAAAGTCTTAAAGTATCTGATATTAAATGTTTTTAAGTATCAAAAATCTAAGTAAAATAAATTATACATCTATTTACATGAATGTAAATATGCTCTGTATGAAACCCTGAATGAAGACGAGAAGAAAAGACTTTGTTCATGTTTGTTTATTCGTGATTTAAAGCTTCAGTTTGTTCACACGTCCCATCAGTAAAGTCTGTTAAACCACTCTTGTTTCAATGATTTCATGAACAGATTCACTTCATCCACACAATCAGTTTGTTGGAGCAGAATCTCAGCTGTGTACAAGCAAATAATGAAGCATCTCCTTATTGATTACGATCACGTGAACTGAACTCATCACGAGCAGCGAGAGACTCCGTGGCTGAACAGACACAGGAAGGAGCGCCGCCTGAACAAAGTCCAACATTTACAGAACAACAAGAAGAGGTCAAAGTACCGCCCATCATGTTTGATTGACAGGTGATCTGTGTGCAGTGAAGAAACGCCACAACAATCAGCTCTCAGCAACAATGATGGAAACACAACAAGTGTGAAGACATGAAACACAGAATTTAACCCACTGACCCTGAAATGACTTCTGTCTATTTGACTTTACAAAACTCAGCAGAGCCTAAAACAAAAAGTCCAGCATAGAGAGGCTGAGTGAATGTGGTCTGGACTCTGTGGAGGAGAGTGATGGTTTCAGAGACGCTGTAGAAGGACAGAATACCTGCACTGTGATCCAGGTACACTCCAACTCTGGAGGACTCAGGACCTGAGACGGGAGTTTGGACTTTGTTGTGATGAAAGTTATAACTGTTTGTGGAACAATGTAACCGCCAAGATTTGTCATTGTATCCAAATAAACAGTCATGTGAGCCTCCTGCTCTGCTGATATTCTTGTATGCGACTGCTACACAAACTCCTCCTCTCCTCTCCACCTCCCAGTAACAACGTCCAGTCAGACTCTCTCTACTCAGGACCTGACGATAGTCAGTGAATCTGTCTGGGTGACGAGAATAAGACTGTTGTTGACTCGTGTATGTTGCTTTTCTGTTCCCCTCAGATAATAACAGCAGTGTGTGTGCTGTGTTTGGATCCAGTGTGATTTCACATGAATATCTTAAGAGTCCAGCTCTGGTCATGTTCTCTGGTTGTGGGTTTGACAGTAAAACATCCACTTGAGTCACTGTCAGTGAGATGTTTGTCCATGTCTCTCTCAGGACGTCCTGTAGTTTGTCTCTGACCTCTGACACAGCTGCTGTCACATCCTCAAAGTACTTCAGAGGACGGATATTGATGCTGGATGAGTGTGTAGACTCACTGAGTGCTGACAGTGAGGGGTAGTTGTGTAGAAACTGGTTGTGATCCTCTGTGTGTGAGAGCTTCTTCAGCTCAGCGTCTTTCCTCTTCAGCTCAGTGATCTCCTGCTCCAGCTTCTCCTGAAGCTCTTTGACTCGACTCACTTCAGTTTCCTGCTGGGATCTGACCTGCTGCTTCACATCAGAGCGTCTTTTCTCCATGAGACGGATCAGCTGGGTGAAGATCTTCTCACTGTGCTCCGCTGCTTTATCAGCAGAGCCATTGATGGCCTCCACCTCCTGTTGAAGCACCTTCACATCTTCCTCTCTGTCCTGGATTCTCTGCTGGATGTTTTGTCGACTCCCCTCCAGCTCTCTCTGCCTCTCAGTCCTCTCTGCTGCAGCTGACACTGTGTCGTGGCCTTTATGTTCGTCCATGGAGCACAAACTACAGATTATCTGTTGATCAGTACGGCAGAAAATCTTCATCACCTCATCGTGACGAGAGCAGATGTTCTCCTGGAGCTTCTTGGACGGCTCCACCAGCTTGTGTTTCTTTAAAGGAGCTGCTTCATAATGAGGCTGCAGGTGTTTCTCACAGTAAGAGGCCGGACAGGATAAACAGGACTTAACTGCTCTCAGTTTCCTCCCAGTGCAGACATCACAGGCCACATCTTCAGCTCCAGCATAGCAGAGATCAGCAGGAGCAGCTTGGAGTCCAGTCTTCTTCAGCTCCTCCACTAAAACTGCTAGCATGGTGCTTTTCAGCATCTCAGGCCTCGGTGTGAAGCTCTTCCTGCACTGAGGGCAGCTGTGGATCCCCTTCTCATCCTCTGTGTCCCAGTGGTCTGTAATACAGTTCTTGCAGTAGCTGTGTCCACAGGGAATAGTCACCGGATCCTTCAGTAGATCCAAACAGATGGAACAAGAGAAAGTCTCTCGGTCCAGCTGAACTGCTCTCTGCGCCATTTCACCTCTCAGTGTCAAAGACCGTCTGAGTTTCACTTCCTGATAACAGAAACTAGTCTGAGCTCTGATCTGAACAGGGTGTGTTTGTGCAGCGAATGAGGACGTCATCTCAGTTACACCCAACCACAAACTGTAAATCTGAAGGGGAGGGAACAAGGAAACTCCTGACAGAGTGGAGCTGCTGTGTGTGAGAGGAGGAAGAAGAGGGAGGGCTGATCGAGCTGCGACTCGCTCCAGGACGAGGAGCCGCTCTGTGAATCTGAACTGTGTTTCCTCTTTTACAACGAAGCCTCAGTTAAAACCTGCTCCACATTTGAAAACAGTTTTTAGTTGTAAAATATTTCTCGGCTCCTCAGGCTTTGCTGATATTTCTCTAACTCTTCCTCTGATTCTGTTCACTTTTTCTTTTCCTGGTTAAAAACAGCTGACTGACAGCAGCGAGTTATCAAACTGAACTCTCATAAAGATTCAAGCTGCTGTATAATAGTTGTCTCACACAGTTAATGATCTACTTTGAAGCACTTGTGACAAAACAGTTGAGCTTCATTCATTTTACATTATGAGTAAAACATGTTCTCCTCATTATGTCAGACAGGGTTGGGAGGGTTACTTTAATAATATAGATGCTAATAGTTGCTAGTTACCTAATCCAAGTATCTTTATAATAAATCTTCTCACCGTTCCTGGAAATGTTTGTAAAATGATACTAAACGTTGATCCCAGTCCAGCACAAAGTCAATTCAAAGGTTTTGGGCTCTTTTGAACGGTTATAAGCTGCTTCTTTTTACAAGTAGACAGAAGCTCTGTAAATGTTTCTGTCTATTTGAATGGAGTATTTATTTTCTCTTGCCTTCATGTTTTAATACAAGAATAATCCTGCAGATGAGCTGTTCGTGCCCCTATTAGCTGGAAAACACAATGGGTGCACTTCATATAGTCTAACATGGTCCAAGTTTAAATGTGATAATAATATCACTGAAAATAAACACTTAGCACGTGTTTTTCTGAAGAAATGTTCATATTGTGACCTCTAAATACCCCAGGAGCAAAAACTCAATATAGTTCTTTATTTTCTTATTCACACTAACTTTGTGCACATAAAGTTGTTTAATTTGCCATTTACGTTAACTCTCCATGTTGGATGTGGCAGATCTGCCCCCGTGAACTGATACATGTCAGTGGAGTGAACTTTATAAAGCGTCCGTCTACAAACCGCTATAAGTTAACGCCTCTCATTTACCCATTCACCAACGTACGAAGACATCTGGGAAACAGACAGGAACCAAAAACAACGTATGTAACGTTCTCTGACGATTATAAACGTGTTACTGTGATGATAAATGACAGTTAAATATTGAATCTGTGTCTATAATAACCAGATCCTGACACGTCAATGTGACACCTGTGGGAATAAAAAGCACTGACGTTTACATTTAACTGATTCTGATGAGTCGTTTTTACATCCAGTGATTTTAACGACTAATAATGAAAATCATAGGGACAAAAACATAACAAAGTCTGCAAATCAAAAACAAGACACCGCAACTGGCAGTGAGTCTGCTTTCTTTTCTTTTAGCAGTGAAGTGATTTACTCAAGGGAGTAGGTTTGATTTTGAGATTGGTGGCGACACAAACGTGCTCGAATATCCTCCTGATCACTGCCGCTCTCCCTGCTGCTCTCCAGGTGGATCAGTTTCCTCAGGAATAAACCACAATATAAATTTGACAACTGTATAGCAACTACTGTAAACACATACACACTAGTAACACATGATGAGGCCTCTTAGAACAGCAGACTTGATATAAAGCTCTGATTTTAAAGCCACATGGGTGAAGCGTTGCTATTCAGATCATCATCACACTAACATTTGTCACAGCGCTGAATCTCATGACTGACACATCCATCATTATTTAACCTCAGCTGGGAATTTCCAGCCTCTCTTTCAGCTTCTCCTCCTCCATCTCCTCCAGCTTCTCCTCCTCCATCTCCTCCAGCCTCTCCTCCTCTATCTCCTCCAGCTTCTCCTCCTCCATCTCCTCCAGCCTCTCCTTCTCTATCTCCTCCAGCCTCTCCTCCTCTACCTCCTCCAGCCTCTCCTTCTCTACCTCCTCCAGCCTCTCCTTCTCTACCTCCTCCAGCTTCTCTTCCTCCATCTCCTCCAGCCTCTCCTTCTCTATCTCCTCCAGCCTCTCCTCCTCCATCTCCTCCAGCCTCTCCTTCTCTATCTCCTCCTGCCTCTCCTCCTCTACCTCCTCCAGCCTCTCCTTCTCTACCTCCTTCAGCTTCTCCTCCTCTATCTCCTCCAACCTCTCCTCCTCTATCTCCTCCAGCCTCTCCTCCTCCACCTCCTCCTGCCTCTTTTCCTTCATCTCCTCCAGCCTCTCCTCCTCTATCTCCTCCTGCCTCTCCTCCAGCCTCTCCTCCTCCATCTCCTCCAGCCTCTCCTCCTCTACCTCCTCCTGCCTCTCCTCCTCCATCTCCTCCTGCCTCTCCTCCTCCATCTCCTCCAGCCTCTCTGCTGTCTGTCACCTTACAGAAATATGTTGATGCATGACATGAGCAGATACATCAGGGATACAATGATCACAGAGCTCGATGGTTCAGTTATTGCCTGAGCAAAAAAGGCTTTTACTAAATATTAAGATTACTTAATATTAACTAATTATATTTTATAATTATAAAACCACATGATCATCTAGAATCTGAGGTTTTACTGTATTTCCACCACAAATTTTCTTTCTTTGTGTTCTTAAAAATAACTTTAAAAAAGTGTTTCTCTTTGGCATTAAATATTCTCTTTTATTCAGTATCTGTGTTGTTGAGCCTCTACCTATACACCCTTGAAGTAACTCACACTTTGACTCCTAAAGAAGTCTCTTATATCCACTTTTCTTTTCTTTGACATCCTTCAAATCCTATACAGCACACACACGCACACACACAAACACGCACACACGTACACGCACGCAAACAGACACAAACACAAATGTAAATGACGCCACTGATATTAAAATCCATCCAGCTGACGTGACCCAGGAAGAACAAATGCCGAACCTGTTGACAACTCACACTGGCAGCTGCAGATAACACGCGCTGCCTCTCGTCCGGTCCAACCAGCAGCTTGCAGGTAGTTTTTACAAGCAGAAGGAGTGACAGTGGGGACAGCCAATCACATGTCAGGTAGCGAGAAACCGGCAGCCGATCAGGGAGCGGTATTTAGGTTAGAGGCGGGACTTCTAGCAGAGACCGACATTTAACCCTTTGTGTGCCGTAATCAGTGACTAAACACTGCGGACAGCGGTTGTGTTGATAGTGACGACACAGTAGCGGCTAAAGTCAAATGAAATGAACCAAGCTGACAGGAGACAGCGACATGTAGAAACGCTGCTATGGTCCTTTAAACATTCTGACACTTCTGTCTGTTACTGCACCAAGTGTATGTATTTGTTATGTGGCAGCCTTTATGTTCACTATATTTCCCTCCGAGGGACAAATAAGTAAGTCATCTTAAATTTTAGCACTTAGTCCTTGTATGATATTGATAAAAATAAATGTAGACGGCTGACTTGCATAATATATTGTGCATATTTATAATAGTAGAATGCTGCTAATTTACTTTTTTTGTTTCACCATGAAATCTTATTGTATACTTACAATAATAAAAATACAATAATTACCTGGTGTGAGGCCCATGCCCTGATGAATCAAACTATTACTTTTTCATATTTTACTCCCATTTGGGGGCAATGCTGATTTCAAACCAGGGAGGCAGGATATGGGTTTCAAACACTGGATGGATCTCGGGCTCAAAAAAGTCTGAGATGTGTTCAGTGAAGGCACTTTGATGTCATTCCAACAACTAATGCACAAATATAATCTCCCCAGAAAACACTTGTTTAAATACCTACAAATTAGGAGCTTCATATGTTCGCACATTAAAACTACTGTGCAACTTTGTGACACTGAACAGTACGCAGTAAATCATTGACATGGCAGGAGACAACTGTCCATATTTTATAACACGCTCTCAACAGGTTTAAAAGAAAACTCAGAGAGAAGTTATGGACCTGACAGACGTTGCTGTTCCTCTAAAGGCTGAACTGTGTCTGCTACATATACACCCTGAAGATTGACACGTAAATGCAAAGAAACGGAAACTAATCAATGTTTGTCTTTTACAAGCCGAACGAGTAATCGCTTTAAGATGGAAGGATTGTGACAGACCAGACTCTGAACAATGGATCAAAGAAGTGTCCTGAAAAACTAACATTCATAGTAAAAGGCAGAGCTGAAGAAGTCTATGAGATGTGGACACCTTTTCTACTATTTATGAGCACGTTGACTGCAAATTCACGAGTTAAGACGATGACAGCTGCCATTAATACGTCCTCTTCAAACTAGGTTATGTTTTCTTCTTCTGTATCTGGTTATTACAGCCAGAGCAAGTTTCTTTAATTGGGACTAGAGAATAGCCAGACCCCTTTATTTATATTTGTTTGAACTGAACTGATCATCAATAATTTATTAGTACAATTGTAACCAGGTCAAAATTACCCTACACTGTAATAAAAATGATGTTGAGATTAAAGTTGGTGACTTTGTTAAAACAAAAACAAAAAAAAACACACAGTCAAGGTTAAATGTTACATCAGGATAAAAATGTTTAAATGGTTTAAAGGTACATTATAAAAGGGTTAAAAAAGCTATTTCATGGATGATTAAAAGGGTACAATGTAATAACTACATTTAAAAAGATGCAGAGGCATTGTTATTTATTGTGTTTTATTTTGAAGAGTTCATGGTTGAAAAAGGAAGTGGTATTGTGAACGAGTAATTATGATCATTCATTGGTTGAGGTGGTTGATGGACGGGCGGGCAGTAACAGGAAGTGATAGTCTGAGCTAAGTTTGTGTAGCTTGAGGAATAACAAAGACCGTGAAGAGTTTGTGCAACGAGTGTGTAGCAGGTGTCTAAGACTAGTGAGTCCGTGTCAAGATACTCATGCTACACGTTTCTGTGAGCAGCTAAAGATGGGTGCATTAGCCTCACATGTCTGTTAGCTCATTAGCATACTGAGTGTATGTTGTTAGCATGCATTAGCAAAGTGAACCAGCAGGAGAGAGGCGTGTCGAGTAGACACGCCCCCCGTCAGTACAAGGCCCGCCCTACACACGGTTCTTAAAGGGATATGAGCCCAAGTAGCTACTAATAGTTTGAGCATGTTCCAGCTGCACAAAAGTCAACGTTTTTGCCTACGCATCCTTTGCCCTATAATAAATGTATTCAAAAGCGTACAAATGTTGTTATTATTTTTATTTTTTTATGTGGGAAAAGATTTTTTTTAAGGCAGGATTTGAGAATAATTTTATTACTCCTTAATGGGGAATTCATTTGCGAATCTCTCCATTCTGTAGGTTACTGAGGAGAGAGCAGTGCTGCTCCCTTGCTTTCTCTCTTGACATCAGCAGGGTCGTCAGCAGCGTATTTAAATAAATACTTTGTTAATTGGCTTTTGTGTGCATCTCCGTCCTTTGTCATGGCCGTTTTGTGACAAGTGGCCATTCATCACTACTGTTTTTGGTCTGTCAAATGTGTTTGTAGTGAAGAGGGAGATCTTATCACATTAATTTGGAATTTGGTACTTTATGTACGTATGTTTTTTTTATGAATTTGTGTCATGTGAATGGCTCTGTGAAATGTAGAAACTGAATATGTTCTACAAAAACAAACTATATAATAAATATAAAAAAAATACAAAACATTTCAAGGCTTCTCACACAATTTATTGTGTTATTTATCTTATAGCCGGCTGAGAAATGCCTCAGAGGAGAGGGCTTTTTCCAGTTTGCCCTTGAAAGCTTGGAGCTTCACTGTTGCCTCCTCTGGTAAGTGCCCGACCAAGGCTTCCTCCATCATTTTCAATTCACTGTCAAAAAAAGAACAAACATTAAATGGTTTTCAATAACATGTTGCATTACACATTGAAATATGTCTATCATCAATTCTTTACATATTAATCTTACCATGGTTCATATTTTGGTCCCCTTTTGAACCTGGCTACAGCCTCTGGCACTGTCAGGTTAAATTTTTCAGCCCGGGTGTGAACTGTCACCTAGATAGGATAATTGACATTTGTTAAATTAAAAAAAAGTCACTGAACTGAATGTAGCCTTATGTTGTGTCCAGTTTGATATCATTTTTTCCTTTGGTCAAATCTTATAGTGTACGAGGCTCTGTAAGATTTGACAAAAGGGGGAAAAAATTAATAGTCTAAGAACGTGTGTCTGAATGCTCTAAAAATTTTAACATTACACATCTGTGTTGTTCTATTTCAAGGTTCTTTCAACTGCAAGTGTGAGATGTGATATTAAAAACCCTTATGTACAACATTAAATAGTGCCAATTTTAATAATTTAATGTAAATGAACAAATCATGTCATACTTCTTGTAAGAGCACATTGAAGATGAAGGCAACCCAGTCTGTTAGCTGCCTCGCTCTTGGGGTTTCCCTGATGACTCCAAACAAGAAGGAGACAATGAGACAATTTCTGTTACTCTGACAAAAACCTGATGGCACATAGTTAACCCCTCAGTAGAAACCCATACAAATGGCTTTCTCTGCACTGTATTAGTTCACTTCTTTATACACAATATTTAGTAAGCTAGTAGAGTGGCTGTTTATGGCCTGTTCATCTGTTCAGGGTGATGTGCATGTATTCATTAAGAAACTGTAACTTTTGTGACTGTAGGAAGTACGTGTTTGAATGTAAATTTGAACAATAACTTCAACCAAACTAATGGTACAACACAAATGCTTGTGGACAAGCTCTCAATTACTGATATGGCCCGTTCATGTCACCGTCGACCTGGTAATAATAATCAAAAGTATGCTATTACTCATTTTAAACTGCTGCACTAGACCACGCTGAGAATAATGTTTTTCAATGAGCAGGTGACATCACTACTCGACACGCCTCTCTCTTGCAGGCCGCAGACAGACCCATCTCAAGTGAACGGACTCGTAGCCACTGTTTAGCTAACCCAGCTTACGACAAAGGCTTTAGTTCATCGTTTCTGGCGTGGAAACTCTGAAGATTTATCAGAGACTGCATTGAGCTGACATTACAGTATCAACCTAAAGCTCAGTGCACTTCGCTGGAGGAGACGTTGTGTCGTTGGACACCTGTGTGCCGTCTTCTTCATCACCGAGACTGAGAGACTGGTTAAAGCTGCAGACTGGACTTATAACACTGGAATAAGGTACCACACTTTTATTTTGCTCATTTGAGTGAGCCGGCCATAAGTTTTGGGCCGCGCCGCTCCCAAGCTTCGTATCAGGCCTGCAACGGGGGTTTCTATATTTTATGTTATTATATGCCGGCTCAGGTGTGTAGTGAATGAGTGTGGGCCCACTGAGCTAAATGTGCATGTGGATTAAGTGGCTTGAATTCGGTTACATTGTGTGTTGCAATTGAAAGGAAATATTGCCATGACGCCTGAAGTTGTTGAGATGTGTTAAATATTATTTCATTTGTTATTTGACAATTTGAAGAGTAAATAAGAAGTTCATTAATTTTAAAAATGGATTTCAGTCTGGTGATTCATTATTATTTTGTTAAAAGAGACCCAAGACAATTTAAAAGAGTGCATTAGCACAAGAGAAATATAAATACATTATCTTATTATTCAGTATTAGTTGATCAGTTAAGTGATTTAAAGAACTCAGGGCCCTTCCCTGAATAAATGAGGGATTTACTGGGCTACACAATGATAAACATTATTGTCTGTTTTTCTTCCTGTCATTATTACTATTGTTATTCTTGTTATTTATTTCTGGACTTATTCTTTTTTCTTATTGCTGAGATTGTTGGGGGGGGGGGTGTTATATGTTGTGTTTGTTTTCAACTTAAAAATCAATAGAAAGAGCATCGGGAAAAAAAACCAATGCTGACAATCACAAACAGTCGAGGATTGCAACATCAGCAGCCTGACCTGTTGGCCAACACTGATCTGTGTTTATAATCTATACTATTTTTATTTTAGTGTTATTTATTTACATGTGTTCCAAAAAATGGAATAAACAAGAGTCTTAACTAATTCAGTTGTTATTATCAGTGCATCACGTAAAGTGTAAGAGCTGTAATGGGTTGGTTGTTTATGCTGGAAGTGTAAAGAAAAGGCTTTCATCATCTTCAAGACTTCATTCAAACAAGTGAAAGTCTTAAAGTATCTGATATTTAATGTATTTAAGTATCAAAAATATGAGTCAAATAAATTATACATCTATTTACATGAATGTAAATGTCAACTCATATTAGTTTGACATGTTCTCCGTCAGCTCTGTATGAAACCCTGAATGAAGACGAGAAGAAAAGACTTTGTTCATGTTTGTTTATTCATAATTTAAAGCTTCAGTTTGTTCACACGTCCCATCAGTAAAGTCTGTTAAACCACTCTTGCTTCAATGATTTCATGAACAGATTCACTTCATCCACACAATCAGTTTGTTGGAGCAGAATCTCAGCTGTGTACAAGCAAATAATGAAGCATCTCCTTATTGATTACGATCACGTGAACTGAACTCATCACGAGCAGCGAGAGCCTCCGTGGCTGAACAGACACAGGAAGGAGCGCCGCCTGAAGAAAGTCCAACATTTACAGAACAACAAGAAGAGGCCAAAGTACCGCCCATCATGTTTGATTGACAGGTGATCTGTGTGCAGTGAAGAAACGCCACAACAATCAGCTCTCAGCAACAATGATGGAAACACAACAAGTGTGAAGAAATGAAACGCAGAATTTAACCCACTGACCCTGAAATGACTTTTGTCTATTTGATTTGACAAAACTCAGCAGAGTCAAAAACAAGAAGTCCAGCATAGAGAGGCTGAGTGAATGTGGTCTGGACTCTGTGGAGGAGAGTGATGGTTTCAGAGACGCTGTAGAAGGACAGAATACCTGCACTGTGATCCAGGTACACTCCAACTCTGGAGGACTCAGGACCTGAGACGGGAGTTTGGACTTTGTTGTGATAAAAGTTATAACTGTTTGTGGAACAATATAACCTCCAAGATTTGTCATTGAATCCAAAACAACACTCATCTGACCTCCCTGCTCTGCTGATATTCTTGTATGCGACTGCTACACAAACTCCTCCTCTCCTCTCCACCTCCCAGTAACAACGTCCAGTCAGACTCTCTCTACTCAGGACCTGATACTTGTCAGTGAATCTGTCTGGGTGACGAGAATAAGACTGTTGTTGTCTCGTGTATGTTGCTTTTCTGTTCCCCTCAGATAATAACAGCTGTGTGTGTGCTGTGTTTGGATCCAGTGTGATGTCACGTGAATATCTTAAGAAGTCAGCTCTGGTCATGTTCTCTGGTTGTGGGTTTGACAGTAAAACATCCACTTGAGTCTCTGTCAGTGAGATGTTTGTCCATGTCTCTCTCAGGACGTCCTGTAGTTTGTCTCTGACCTCTGACACAGCTGCTGTCACATCCTCAAAGTACTTCAGAGGACGGATATTGATGCTGGATGAGTGTGTAGACTCACTGAGTGCTGACAGTGAGGGGTAGTTGTGTAGAAACTGGTTGTGATCCTCTGTGTGTGAGAGCTTCTTCAGCTCAGCGTCTTTCCTCTTCAGCTCAGTGATCTCCTGCTCCAGCTTCTCCTGAAGCTCTTTGACTCGACTCACTTCAGTTTCCTGCTGGGATCTGACCTGCTGCTTCACATCAGAGCGTCTTTTCTCCATGAGACGGATCAGCTGGGTGAAGATCTTCTCACTGTGCTCCACTGCTTTATCAGCAGAGCCATTGATGGCCTCCACCTCCTGTTGAAGCACCTTCACATCTTCCTCTCTGTCCTGGATTCTCTGCTGGATGTTTTGTCGACTCCCCTCCAGCTCTCTCTGCCTCTCAGTCCTCTCTGCTGCAGCTGACACTGTGTCGTGGCCTTTATGTTCGTCCATGGAGCACAAACTACAGATGGTCTGTTGATCAGTACGGCAGAAAATCTTCATCACCTCATCGTGACGGGAGCAGATGTTCTCCTGGAGCTTCTTGGACGGCTCCACCAGCTTGTGTTTTCTATAAACAGGGATTTCAAAGTGAGGCTGAAGATGTTTCTCACAGAAAGAAGCCAGACAGACCAGACAGGACTTGACAGCATTCAGTTTCCTCCCAGTGCAGACATCACAGGCCACATCTTCAGCTCCAGCATAGCAGAGATCAGCAGGAGCAGCTTGGAGTCCAGTCTTCTTCAGCTCCTCCACTAAAGCTGCTAACATGGTGCTTTTCAGCAGCTCAGGCCTCGGTGTGAAGCTCTTCCTGCACTGAGGGCAGCTGTGGATCCCCTTCTCATCCTCTGTGTCCCAGTGGTCTGTAATACAGTTCTTGCAGTAGCTGTGTCCACAGGGAATAGTCACCGGATCCTTCAGTAGATCCAAACAGATGGAACAAGAGAAAGTCTCTCGGTCCAGCTGAACTGCTCTCTGCGCCATTTCACCTCTCAGTGTCAACCACCGTCTGAGCTTCACTTCCTGATACCAGAAACTAGTCTGAGCTCTGATCTGAACAGGGTGTGTTTGTGCAGCGAATGAGGACGTCAGCTCAGTCACACCCAACCACAAACTGTAGATCTGAAGGGGAGGGAACAAGGAAACTCCTCACAGAGTGGAGCTGCTGTGTGTGTGAGAGGAGGAAGAAGAGGGAGGGCTGATCGAGCTGCGACTCGCTCCAGGACGAGGAGCCGCTCTGTGAATCTGAACTGTGTTTCCTCTTTTACAACGAAGCCTCAGTTAAAACCTGCTCCACATTTGAAAACATCAAAGTTTTTAGTTGTAAAATATTTCTTGGCTCCTCAGGCTTTGCTGATATTTCTCTAACTCTTCCTCTGATTCTGTTCACTTTTTCTTTTCCTGGTTAAAAACAGCTGACTGACAGCAGCGAGTTATCAAACTGAACCCTCATAAAGATTCAAGCTGCTGTATAATAGTTGTCTCACACAGTTAATGATCTACTTTGAAGCACTTGTGCTTAAAATGACCCTGCTTGTAGTGTATTGTGAGAAACATGAGATCATCCTGCCTGAATAAACTCAGTCCACTGCATAGAACTTAAAGGTGTATTTACTCATTACTTTAATACAGTTATAAAAAGACAATTGTAGCAGGGAGAGGAGGAAGAAAACTGGATAAAATGGAATTGTAGCATTAGAAATTTCACAGTTGTGCTCACTTCACACGGGGCACCATTATGTAGTGCTTCATGCAACATTAGGGAGTTTTGGGTTAAATTTGGCTATCAATAATAATTAATGATTATCAGGGATAATTATTAATTATGATTAACAATAAGATCCAATTTACATTAGATCACCTCGGGGCACCACCCTTGAAGAAGGGAAAAGAGCCAATTCACCAAATCAGTCTCAGAAAAGGTACCAAACTGTTTGTAACTCTGATTAATAATTAACTTAATAACTACAACCAATATTACCACAACAGCTGTAATGGTTGAAGGATTGTGGAGTTCTTGACAGAGTCGAGGTTGGCAACATTCACTCTTGTACAATTTTAAATAAACAGCATGAAGGTTCAAAAGTCTTTTCTTTTCACAAAGATGAAAACACACTAACTAACATGTACTATATACAGGTGTGTGTGTGTGTGTGTGTGTGACGTGATGCCAGGTTACAGAAGATGGTTAGTTGCATGCAAAGATCCTGAGTCTGTGTGAAGCATCATTCAACTAACGTCAAATTAACCGTGTAGCAAAGCAAACTACCAATAACCTGACCTGAGATCACAATAACACCAAAGCAGTGAACAAACACGTAGATTGAACACATGTGCATCACATCGACCACTCGGTGCTGTGAGGAGAAGTTCTTTGGGCCTGCTGGGAATGTAGCTTGCAGCTCTCAGCAGCTGTGAGGCCCAGAAGAATCCAGGAGAAGAGAACTAGAGGGCAGCAGCCCCCTGAGGAGAGAGGTGGAGAAGCACTTGGAGAAGAGAGAAGAGGACAAGAGAGAAGAGAGGGAACAAGGGAAGGAGCTGGAGTTTTGACTATCTGCTCAGTGGATGGTCTGTCACCCTGACCAATAGTAGCTCAAAGCTGAATTTTCACCTAGGTGTGAAGACTGGGGAATTCTGGGAAACTGAGTTCAGCTCAGAGCCCATTTTGAAATCCACAGTGAACGATTTCATCTGTGGGCCCAACATCACAGTTATGGTTAAGGCATCCTGCAACAATGTCCTTTGGGAGGTGTACATAGGTGTGTCGGGGCAGGGTGGTGCTCCCATTGGGCCGTCCCCCCTGTTAAAAATTAACAAATCACCTACTGTCTGTAAGTGTTTCTGTCTATTTGAATGGAGTATTTATTTTCTCTTGTTGGTTTTTATCCTGCTTAAACCTGGCTTTATTCTATTTATCCATTCACTCACTGTTCATTTATTTATTTTAATTATTTAGTTTTATCTTGTTTTACTTTATTTATGATTTATTTACTTGTTTATTTTATCGATTAAAAAGCAGTTTTAGACTTTTAACCTCCTTTAGTATTTTATAATTCTTAGTTTTAGAGTTTTATTATTTTATCTTTATTTTACTGCCTCTAGTGTCTCCTCAGTGAAATACATCAACGATAGAGTTTCCTCAGTTCCACAGTACCTGTTGTTAGTGCCCTGTTTTATTTATTTATTACTATTTAGTTATTTATTATTACTCATTCTTTTATTTTACTTGTGTTTTAAGTAGCTGGATACGTGTGTGTGTGTGTGGGGGGGGGGGGGGGGGGGTTGTTGTTTTAATTGTTGCTGTTTTAATTCTGTGAAGCACTTTTTCATTACGATGTATGAAAAGCGCTCTACAAATAAAGTCTTATTGATTGATTGATTGATTGATCAGTGCTAGCAATGGCTGTGTTTGTTGTTTACGTTCAATATGATAATATGAGGTGTTCACTTACAGGTGAATGAGACATGAGGAGCTACTTGTAGTTAGATGTTGTGATGAAAACGATGCACTGATACACTCTCCTCCTCACCGCTCGGGAGGACTCGGACTCCGTCTGCGGACCCCAGCTTTAAGTGAAAGTCTTAAAGTATCTGATATTAAATGTTTTTAAGTATCAGAAATATAAGTAAAATGAATTATACATCTATTTACATGACTGTAAATATGCTCTGTATGAAACCCTGAATGAAGACGAGAAGAAAAGACTTTGTTCATGTTTGTTTATTGATGATTTAAAGCTTCAGTTTGTTCACACGTCCCATCAGTGAAGTCTGTTGAACCACTCTTGTTTCAATGATTTCATGAACAGATTCACTTCATCCACACAATCAGTTTGTTGGAGCAGAATCTCAGCTGTGTACAAGCAAATAATGAAGCATCTCCTTATTGATTACGATCACGTGAACTGAAGTCATCACGAGCAGCGAGAGCCTCCGTGGCTGAACAGACACAGGAAGGAGCGCCGCCTGAACAAAGTCCAACATTTACAGAACAACAAGAAGAGGTCAAAGTACCGCCCATCATGTTTGATTGACAGGTGATCTGTGTGCAGTGAAGAAACGCCACAACAATCAGCTCTCAGCAACAATGATGGAAACACAACAAGTGTGAAGAAATGAAACACAGAATTTAACCCACTGACCCTGAAATGACTTCTGTCTATTTGACTTTACAAAACTCAGCAGAGCCAGAAACAATAAGTCCAGCATAGAGAGGCTGAGTGAATGTGGTCTTGACTCTGTGGAGGAGAGTGATGGTTTCAGAGACGCTGTAGAAGGACAGAATACCTGCTCTGTGATCCAGGTACACTCCAACTCTGGAGGACTCAGGACCTGAGACGGGAGTTTCGACACTGTTGTGATAAAAGTAATAACTGTTTGTGTCACAAAGTAACATCCAAGATTTGTCATTGTATCCAAATACACAGTCATGTGAGTCCCCTGCTCTCCTGATATTCTTGTATGCAACTGCAACACGAACTCTTCCTCTCCTCTCCACCTCCCAGTAACAACGTCCAGTCAGACTCTCTCTACTCAGGACCTGACGATAGTTAGTGAATCTGTCTGGGTGACTAGAATAAGACTGTTGTTGACTCGTGTATGTTGCTTTTCTGTTCCCATCAGATAATAACAGCTCTGTGTTTGCTGTGTTTGGATCCAGTGTGATTTCACGTGAATATCTTAAGAAGTCAGCTCTGGTCATGTTCTCTGGTTGTGGGTTTGACAGTAAAACATCCACTTGAGTCACTGTCAGTGAGATGTTTGTCCATGTCTCTCTCAGGACGTCCTGTAGTTTGTCTCTGACCTCTGACACAGCTGCTGTCACATCCTCAAAGTACTTCAGAGGACGGATATTGATGCTGGATGAGTGTGTAGACTCACTGAGTGCTGACAGTGAGGGGTAGTTGCGTAGAAACTGGTTGTGATCCTCTGTGTGTGAGAGCTTCTTCAGCTCAGCGTCTTTCCTCGTCAGCTCAGTGATCTCCTGCTCCAGCTTCTCCTGAAGCTCTTTGACTCGACTCACTTCAGTTTCCTGCTGGGATCTGACCTGCTGCTTCACATCAGAGCGTCTTTTCTCCATGAGACGGATCAGCTGGGTGAAGATCTTCTCACTGTGCTCCGCTGCTTTATCAGCAGAGCCATTGATGGCCTCCACCTCCTGTTGAAGCACCTTCACATCTTCCTCTCTGTCCTGGATTCTCTGCTGGATGTTTTGTCGACTCCCCTCCAGCTCTCTCTGCCTCTCAGTCCTCTCTGCTGCAGCTGACACTGTGTCGTGGCCTTTATGTTCGTCCACAGAGCAGAGATAACAGATACACTGCTGATCAGTACGGCAGAACATCTTCATCACCTCATCGTGACGGGAGCAGATGTTCTCCTGGAGCTTCTTGGACGGCTCCACCAGCTTGTGTTTTCTATAAACAGGGATTTCAAAGTGAGGCTGCAGGTGTTTCTCACAGAAAGAAGCCAGACAGACCAGACAGGACTTAACTGCTCTCAGTTTCCTCCCAGTGCAGACATCACAGGCCACATCAGCAGGAGCAGCTTGGAGTCCAGTCTTCTTCAGCTCCTCCACTAAAACTGCTAACATGGTGTTTTTCAGCAGCTCAGGCCTCGGTGTGAAGCTCTTCCTGCACTGAGGGCAGCTGTGGATCCCCTTCTCATCCTCTGTGTCCCAGTGGTCTGTAATACAGTTCTTGCAGTAGCTGTGTCCACAGGGAGTAGTCACCGGATCCTTCAGTAGATCCAAACAGATGGAACAAGAGAAAGTCTCTCGGTCCAGCTGAACTGCTCTCTGCTCCATTTCACCTCTCAGTGTCAACGACCGACTGAGCTTCACTTCCTGATAACAGAAACTAGTCTGAGCTCTGATCTGAACAGGGTGTGTTTGTGCAGCGAATGAGGACGTCAGCTCAGTTACACCCAACCACAAACTGTGGATCTGAATGGGAGGGAACAAGGAAACTCCTGACAGAGTGGAGCTGCTGTGTGTGAGAGGAGGAAGAAGAGGGAGGGCTGATCGAGCTGCGACTCGCTCCAGGACGAGGAGCCGCTCTGTGAATCTGAACTGTGTTTCCTCTTTTACAACGAAGCCTCAGTTAAAACCTGCTCCACATTTAAAAACATCAAAATTTTTAGTTGTAAAACATTTCTTGGCTCCTCAGGCTTTGCTGATATTTCTCTAACTCTTCCTCTGATTCTGTTCACTTTTTCTTTTCCTGGTTAAAAACAGCTGACTGACAGCAGCGAGTGATCAAACTGAACTCTCATAAAGATTCAAGCTGCTGTATAATAGTTGTCTCACACAGTTAATTATCTACTTTGAAGCACTTGTGACAAAACAGTTGAGCTTCAGAATCTCATCCTGAGCCAAAGCAGCATTTCAAGCTTCAGACGTGTTGAAACAAAACTCATCAGACAAGTTATTAGTTAACTGTGAATCCAGAAGGACGAGAATGAACCAGATCAGCTGCTTCTGCTGATCATCTGTGGATCCATATGAATCAATCAATCTGTACAGTTGACACACTTTGGTTTGTTTGTTGTATTTGATTATTAGTTTTAGTTTTTTCAAACCGTGACGTCACCTGTTGGTTTGAGGACGACCGTTTTGAAGCCTTTTGGCATCGCGGCCGTCGCCGTCTTGGTTTTTACAACCAGAAGTGACCGTATTTGGAAAAGAGGGCGGAGCCGGGGAGGATAGCAGCAGCGACTTATCACTTAGCATACCCTGCTTTATCGTCTGTTTCACTGTGAATGGGACCATAATTTACTAAACGAACATCATGCTGTGATGAAGAAGACTTGAAACTAACGATTGAGACCATAAACTCATCAGGAAACTGTTTACTGAGCTCATAAATCAAGACAGAAGTGGGGTCATTTTCTCATAAGCTTACATACAATCAGACTTCTGTTTGAAACCAGTGGAGTCGCCCCCTGCAGGTCAGATTTAAGACACTTCTACATCGGCTTCATTCTTCAGACCCTGAAGCTCCGTCCATATTTCTTACAGTCGATGTCTTTTCACGACTCAGACTTTATATGTTTATCATCAGCTTAAAGTTATTAAAGCTTCTCAGCAGAGGTGTCATGAACATTCAAGCTAGTGGAGCACAAGTCCTACCAGATTATTGATATCTGAATGTTTTATCTTATATTTTATTACTCTTTTTGTTTTATAACATGTAGTCAGGATCATTTTACATTATGAGTATAACATATTCTCCTCATTATGTCAGACAGGGTTGGGAGGGTTACTTTAATAATATAGATGCTAATAGTTGCTAGTTACCTAATCCAAGTATCTTTATAATAAATCTTCTTACTGTTCCTGGAAATGTTTGTAAAATATAATATAAAAACTGGGTGTAAAAACCTTTAATTTTCCTTTGAATCTGGACACACATGGCTAATTCAGACACACGTATGCATCACAGCCATGTTCTGACACCATGTCTGCATTAACACCCACCCTGTCATCCCCATCACTGTTTAATAAGCTCTGCCTCCAACTCGTCAGCTGACCCGGCGCTCCATGTGGGCCCAGAGAGCCTCCTCTCATTAAGCAGAAGCCTGCGGAGCTGCGGCAATTAACTTCGGCATGCTGACGGATAATGACTGGCAGGGCTTTGGTGACATCTCGAGTCGCGGGGTGGTACGTGTGCACGTGCGGAGGTTGTTTACCCTCCAACAGCGCCTCGTAATCATAATCACTGGTGCACCGAATGGCACGGAGAGTAAACCCCACCATGATAATATCACTGGAGGTGATAGTTACGCAGCATGTCACAGCGTGGTGCTCTCCATTCAGCTCTGATGAGGAATAAAGAGGGAAAATGTCTTCTCCTTCCTCCAGGCCTGTTTTAGGCTGCGTGAACGTGACCTGTCCTGTAGTGACCTGAAGGGAAAGTGAATTTCCATTAGCTGAGAGGTTATCATTCACCAGATCTTCTCCCAAACATGATAAAACACGATACCTGGGGATGAAAACCTCATGAGGAGATGGATGATAAAACATTGTCGTTGTGAATCAGACTCATGCTTCTGTGCAGCTGTAGGTGGGAGGAGGTGGTTCATAATCATTACGAGAGTTGGATAACAGACTCCAAGGCGGTGCTCATTCATTCCAGTTAAAGTAGCAGAGCGTGATCCAAAAAGGCTTTTTCTGCCCCACCGTGCACACACATCAGTGTCTCTCCCCTCGGCCCAGCCTGCTCGCTCACAGACCTGATAATGTCACGTACGTAAAATAATTAGCTTGTCTAGACTCTGCAGATGTTTTACAAATCCAAAACCTTTTTTTTTTTGTAGGTAGAGGTGTCCTGACAGCCATTTTAAAGACTGCAAATTGGCAGCAAGACTGTCTCCCTTCACCTTAATAGGTAATAAAATGTTGTGACCCTCATCACCAGCTGAGTTGATGAAAGACTGACAAGAGACACCTTTATGGGTTGAGGTTAAAATACTACTTTGGTCGATCGTGGTCATGAATAAAAGAAACTTGTGGAGGAAAACAAGAGATAAGCGTCTGTCCCCTCCATCCCGACCACCTGAACTTCCTTGTTAATATTTAATATATGATAAAAATAACACTTCCACCTTATCCCTGGTCATAATTAGTATGGCCGCCTGAAGGCTTTGTCATGTGGACGTGGACAGATATGGATTTGTGGCACACGTCTCTGTTGTCTCTTAAGCTACACGTCAGATACATTTTGAAACATTTGTAAATAACGAGAGAGAAATATATTAATACTGACCATTTTTTTCCAAACTGGAGTTTGATTGTCCCCGTAACCCTTCACACAGCTGCTCTGCCTTCACACGTGTTTGCTGTTGTCCTGATCAGTACATGTATTTGCATGAATTTCATCATCAAAGTGCAGCTGTTGGCCGCCATTGCCAGGAAACGAGGTTGGCAACGTGCCCTCTGCCCATAAATCAATGAGACATTTCATCCTTTTCCATTTGCCAACAACAATCCGCTGCTGCTCTCGACTAACAATGCAAGAATGTCACTCATGCTGATGTGAGGACATTCCCCCCCCCCTTTTTTTTGTCTTCTTGTTGGAGTACGGCCAGTGTCCTCACTGTGGACACAGTCTAAGACCACCACATACAGGTGGATTATGTATTTGTTTCTTTTGTTGTCAGGAGGTTATAGTCTAAATGTCTTGGAAGTGCAGGGTCAAAAAATGTGGGACTCAAGGCCATCAGCAGCCTGGGCCTCGTTCACTCACTGTCATTTAGTAGCTCGGAGTTCAAAACTAAAATCTAATCAGTTCATCCTAGTACCAAATTTGAAGAAATTCCCTGAAGAATGGGACGGACGGAGACCATAACGCTCCCAGCCACGGCGATCTCTGCGGCACTTTGTAGTTTTGGGAAAGGAAATTCAAACAATATTAATGAGGTAATAATACAAAACTTTATTCGATGAGTGGATAAACAAGCTGTTCTCAGAGGAAAATAAGGTCCCAGAACACTGTTTGAAGCTAGAAAGGTGGCAGGGTCCGCCACTTATAAACGTAAAGTAAAACAGTATAAACTGTGTTGTCTTTTAAGGTCAGTGTGTTTATTCAGTTTATTCAGTCATGAGTTTGATTATTGATTTATTATTTATCAGTCAATGAAGACCTTTCTCTTCTGAATGTTAAAACTACATAGTGCACCTTTAAAGGTTAAATACGTGTTAAAAAATAGAAAATAGTGATAAATATCTAACATACAAAGACATTTCCAGTTCTGCAGGTCAACAGGAAGAACATATAATCAAACCTGGGGTCTGAAGTAAACTGAAACATAAAGTTCAGCTTCCCTCCACTCTCCAATTATTTAATACTCTCAGATACAGACTGAGCTGCTGTGTGGAAGTTTCCTCAGCCACAGGAGTGCTTCCAAAAAAAAAAAGTGTTTATCTATCAAAAGTCTGGAAACAGATTTGGGATCTCGGGGCTTCTGGGGACTCGGATTACGCCGGATGAGCTCCTTTTAGTTGTTTTTGTTGAGTCTTCTGTCCAGACTCGTGATACATAAACACATTTTTTGTGTCATTTACGTTTCAAAACAAGTTCCCATCAACTTAATCTGTTTATGAGAACGCTGCAGCGATGTTTGGCTGTTTTCGTGACGCTCCATTAATATTTCGTGGACGAAGAAACTTCAGCCGACTTTCCGTCTGCAGGGGGTTGAGTGGATAATATCTGGGTGAACTTTAAGTCTACTGATATTTAACAACTTCCATCTTTTGCAGCATCGTGTGAAAAGGCCTCAGCTGAACACAGACTTTACTACGGTCCCATGTTTACATGCTGGGCTGAGACGAGACTTTGGGAGATGTATCAGATAGGACCTGGGGACACTCACACACCCACAGGACCCACATTCATATCTGCACAAAACAGTTTCTGATGCGACCTGGTCCCTCTGAGACTTTCCCCACCATGCTGTTTTTCCACCAGCTATATAATTCATAATTGAAGAAGTCTTGAGGGAGTTGGTGTGGGGTGGGAGGGAGCTTGCTAAAGATGGCTGCCCCACAGCATTTCATTTTCTGACAGGCGTGATTTGTACTGAGGGAAATGATTGTTAAAACAGCACTCAGTACTAATACACCAAGATAAAAATGTATACTCGCTGGCTAGCTGCCAATATGGTGACAGAAATGAATGTTAGGGAGGTGACAGCTCCTGATTACAAATAGCGGAAATAGCCAGCGCACAGTAACACACAGCTACAGGACTGATTGTAAAGGTATTGATTGCAGACTTTGCTTAAATCTGTCTACATGTTCTGCCCAGCTATGCTATAGAGTATATACTCTGTAATCTGTAAGATATCAGGTTCAACCCACATATTCCTACATCTTAGCCTTCATTATAAAAGAAAAGGAAAAGGAATAAAAAAAACTCCAAACCACTTCAACACTGGCTGAGCGTGGATGTCATGATACGTCGAGATAGCACCGGCAGCCGATGGAGTTTGACAGGAGACAAATGTCGAGTGTCGCTCAGAGTCTGAAGGTGTGATCAGAGAGGCAAAGTCAGCGGAAAGAAACAAGAAGACGCTGATTTGAGATTGTGGGTTTGTGATTGCTGAGCAGAAAGACTGAGGCTGAGAGCTAAAGAGAGGAGAGCAGCACGCACTGCTGCTTTATAAGGCTGACATAAGGCTGAAAATTAATTACTGACCACACAATATCTTCATCATCCTTCAAATCAAATGTCAAATAACGCTGACTGCTCACAGGAAAAATTAGAGACTTCAAGCAGCGACGTGGCTCCTCACTGCTCATTGTGATTTTATCTCCACACTACTTGACGTTGCAGCTCAACAGTTTACTTTGGAAAAATGGCCTGCTGCAACATTCGAATCAACAATCATTGTTATGAAGTCAGTTTTTAGTATTCAGTGGCTTTTGAAATTCAAATCTCTCTGTCACTGTTCACTTCAGGAGGCATTTCCTTGTTTGGAAAAGGTCATAGTCAATCACGACCTGCCTCTCCCGGCCTGACCGAGCGAAAAACACTTCACATGTGACCCTTTTCCTCTAAGCTGCACAGCAGCAGCCTGTTGCATTTCACTTTTTTAGTGATGTGTTTTCCCTGGAAGCTGCTTTCAGAGTGTTTTCAGTCTGTTCCCCTGTGAAATAAATCAAGTGTGGGCGGCTTCAAGAAATCCAGAGTTTCCTGTTTGCATCACTGCGTCTGCACATGCAATTTCACATGTCAATGCATTTTCTTGTAATGTGTCAAACGTTAAATGCACATGTAAAGATGGTCGGATGTTTTTTTGAATCCCTGGAGTGAATTCTGGGTGAGTGTGATGTTGCTAAGGTGCCCTTGAGCACAAGTGCTTATCCCCTCGGTTCACACAGTGCAAGCTGGTCTGCGGCCAACAGTTAATGTGATTAAATGGCTGCAGCTCGGTGCGAATGTGCGATTAAAAGTCAAGCAGGGGCACAGATTACTGGAAAGTTGTAAATTCTTCATTTTTCTACATGATTTCAGTCCCAAATGGACAGAATCATACGATTAGAGCTGCACTAAGCAATATTTTTTGTTTTTTTAAATAAATTCATGATGACTTGATCAGATTGTATTGCCGATGGTCAATGACATCACCTTTTTCAAACTGAGACAGATATCTTTAAAAACAAAAGTTGATTGGGAAAATATGTTTTTAAGACCTTTAACAATAGTTAAACTACTAAATAAAGGTGAAAGAGGTCACAGCCCACAATGAATTATCCCCCAAATGTTACATGGACCATTTTAGTGTCTATCAGCTTATTATTTTTGGCAACGTTAATGTTTTGGCTAACTGTCATTGCACGGATTAATGGCTGTGGTTGCAATTGCACATGTACAACCCTGAAAAGGGGAGTAGAAGGATTAGCATTTGCATTAGAGTTGCAAACTGCATCAGTGGTAAGCATAACAGTTAGGCACCTGGATAAACACCTCTTGTTTACTGAGAGGTTGTTTTGTTTCACCGATGTACAAATCTGCGCGGTCCTGGCTGCACTGAACAGAGTCAACTAGAAACCCACATGAAGGCCGGTCGGACTCACACAGACATCACCCAACCTATACTTTGATTTCTAAATCTAAAATGTTCATTTCCCAAACTGCACACACTCATCTGCCTCAGCGCTCTTCAGACGGTTCAAGCGCCACACTGGAGTTTTATTCATAAACAAATATGGCCGGAAAATGTGCTCCAATGTTTTTGGAGTTGAGTAGCTCCACAGATGTCTGCTTTCTAGCTGGCTCGCTCGTCGCCTGCTTTAGATAAACTTTAGGGGATGACGTACACATCCAGAGACCGATCCTCCTCCCGTCTCATCGCCTCTTCTGCTCCTCGTTAAAGCGTACTGACGGTAGCTGCTGTCCGTCTTTTATCGTAATAGTTGTTTTACCTTAACTCTTTATTCTTTAAAATCAATTTAGAAACACAAACAACCACTTTTAACAAGTCTCTTTCCCCCTTTTTCTTTAATCTGCCTCACATGAATATTGGGAAACTGGCAATAAACAACTTTTATTCAACAGTACTTGTATTTTTAGAGGAGAAGGTAATGTTGAGATTGATGCAGTCGTGTGAGGCAACGTACAGGATTGCTTTAGTCCACGTCAGTGTTAATGGCCTGCTGGAGACGGTATGAATATAATGGACCACAAACAGCTTAGAAAGAGTGAACACTACTTATATTCCCCAGGTGGCTGGAACATGACTAGGACAGGTAAGTAGTTAAACACAAAATGTAATCTGCCGATGTGTTTACAGCTCATTTTGCTGCCGACGTGGCCAAAAAAACAAAACAAAGAAGAATTACTCAGGTGGCTGTATGGATATCTGACAGTTTGCATAACTGATTTTGACTGTTGGGAACATCTGCCGTGGATCAGGAGACAATAAGCCTTTAATGGCATTAATTACGATTAACATAATCGGTATAAACTCAGCAGGATTTTAAATGATTGATACAAAACACCGTCAGTGTGATCATTTCATTTATAACCTTCTTCTTTATGAAAACATATATTTAAAGGAGGGGTTCAATAAATATAGTGTTTGAGAGGTGGCATTTGTGGTCGGCTGCACATTCTGCTGCTTTATAATAAGCTGTTCAAAATATGCAAAGGTCAGTTTTGCATGAAAAATACTCGAGAGAAAAATAATATCAGCTTGCATCCGGCTGAATTTCGTTGGCGGCAGGTGACTCTGGGCCGGAGAAAATGAGCCAGGGAGCTACACGAAATCATAATAATTAGGAGAACGTTTTTAAAAAATCATGATATGAAACATATACATGCAATTTCTTACTGCTCCCCCTCCCCTGCATGCTTATAGTTATTTTTTCACCCGTGTCTGTCGGATGGTTGGTTTGTCAACAGGATTACACAAAAATTACAGAAAGGATTCCCTGTAAATTTGGTTGGAGGACGAGTCTCGGCCCAGAATAGACCCAGTTAACTTTTGGTGCAGTTCTGGACAAGAGGGACGGATCCAGGAATGTTTCTTTAACACTGTGAGATGGGCTGTTTTTTTGCCATTCATATTAATTTCTCAGGGAAATAATGCCTGTGTGTTGTGGTGTCGCACGACACACAGGCAGACGAGTAACTGAAGGAAAAGCGAGCTTTTAATAAGAAAAATCAAAATCCGTGAAATACAAAATGCAAGGACCAAAAACACAGAAGCTAAACAAAGTATCAAATCAGAAGGCAAGGGTACGAACCAGGAGTAACGTGGATCAGAAACATAAACAGATGAGACAACGGGAACAGAGCGGAACAGAACAGGACGGGAAACTAAAGAGACGAACTTGACGAAGAGAAGGTGAGCTCACAGACGAGGGAGGGAAGACCGGACACAGGTGAAACACATCAGGGAGTGGAGGACGATCAGGTGGAAAAACACGGACAGAGGGAGGAAATGGACAACGACAACAAGACACGTGAGGGTAGAACTTCAAAATAAAACAAACTTCTTCCGGGTCACCACAGTGGAGTGGAGGCTGTGACACTCGACGATGCCTCGTCCTGCTCACTCGTCCTCCTGGATCCACACTCTTCATATATATTTTATATGATTCACTTGTATCAGACATTCTTTCAATGTTGTTTTGTTCTGTACATGCGACGTCTATAACATGTCTCTCCATCCTGGGAGAGGGATCTTCCTCACTTGAATCGAGGGTCTGAGGACAGAGGATGTCGTTCAGATTTTAAAGCCCACTGAGGCTGATGTTGATTGTGATTTCTGGGCTTTATAAATAAAACTTGATTCGATTTACAGAAGCCAAACCTGCTAAAACTAATCATTTACCTTGAATCGAATGTGAAGATGGTCATTTACAGTACACATGTTGACTTATTTGGACCTTGGAAACGTACTTTTTAAAACTTATCGACATCTTTAAAGCAGCAAAAAAACGTCTCTCTCTGTTTTTCTCGGTATCTTTTTTTTTTTTAGTTTTTGTAGATTAGTGAGTCAGAAATGGAGACAGACATGACTGAAATGACACCAGCTCATTGACTGGGTATCACATTTATTTTTGTAGAAATGCTTTCTATTCAGGGAATATGGCACGAGGAGGGAAGAGCAGCTGAAAATGAAATGTGTCACAATCACAGTCACACATATTGATGTCGAGGTGCATACAGACACATTTGTATAAGACAGTATGTTTATTCTAACGTAAACAGCACCTCCCCCACCTCCTCGCTGCAAATGTAAAACATTTCTTCTTAATTAGCCTAATGGACGTGTTTTCAGCTGAGGGAATAGATTTGATCCATAAATTAAATGCATTGTTTTGAAATGGTGAAAGGTTGCACACTGCATAGAAAACTGTTTCATTGTCTTGATAAATTGCCGCTGAACACCGTCTGACATGCCATTAATTGCTTTTCTTGGCTCATCTGAGCAGATTTCCTGGCAGAGAAGACGAGGTGTGCAGACGTAAAGCAGTCCGTTTATCTTTCATGACTTTCACCACGGCTGTCTGATATGTTCGACTCCACCGATCAATGAACGCAAACTATGCTTCATTATCTTTGTTTATATCTCATTTGTGCAAAATTAACAATCGACAATCTTGAAATCCCTTCTCACTTTCTCCAGACTCCAGATCAATTTAATTAATCCGAGTCTTTTATTTTAATCCGTCTCAACGTACTTCAGAAGTCTCCGCGTTCGGCCTTGTTCGGCTTACAAAACCCGCCGAACTCATTTTCTGATTAGACGATATGTGTGTGCTGAAGCAAATCGACACTCGATGCGCGGCTGATAAAATGGTAATAATGGGCAAACAGACAAAAGGCTTTTCAGTGACTCTGAAATCATTAACTCGTATTTGATTTGGCAGGTTGAGGAGGACGTCTCTCAGTTACGACGCAGGGAGGGGGTCGGCAGCAGCAGCAGGAGGGCTGCTTGATTCTACAAATCATAACGCTAAATATCACACGTCTGTTGCTCAGCTGCTAAAACAGTCATCTCGTGCTTTGATTAAAAAGGTCGATCACTGGGGGAAAGTCCTGTAATGAAGGAGGGAACGTCCATCTTGTCATGCAACGCAACGAGCAAGACACACCGAGAGGAAACGTGATAACGAGGTCATTGATTTAAGATGGCTCTTTAAATAAATTCATTTCACAACTCAATCGACGTAAGCCTCACCCTGTCGGCAATACAGAGTGTGGGAAAATACAATTATGCAATCTTTCTAACATAAACATTCATATCATGGTGATCTCACGCACAGACCAGCATCGTCATGTGTTGCTTTTCGTTTCCTGTGTGCTCCCTGATGTCTTCGTCAGGTCGTCCTGTTTTGTTACCTCGTGTCTTCCTGTGTCTCCTCGTGGATTTTTTAGTTTCTCGCTTTACTCCTTGTGTTTTTCCTGATTTGTACTTTTGGTTGAACTTTGTTTGAGTGTTCGTGTTCTTACTTTCTATTTTGTAATTTGCACTTCATGTTTTTTTTGGATGCTATCATTTTTGGATTTCGGCTCGTTATTAAAGCTCGCTCTTTATCCTGCTTGCCTGCCTGAGCGTCTTACATTTGGGTCCCCGCCATTTTGCCACAACTGACACAGCATAGCTCCGACAAACTCCTGAGCGCCTGAGCGGAGGTGTTTTTTAATAACAATGCTGTCATTCAAGTACTGAAAAAGGTTGGATTTTTCTTTACAGGCAATAAATAATGCTGGGTTTTAATAGGGTCTAACTGTCTCCAGAAAACACGTGATTTAATTGGTTTGGCATGAAAAATCTTAAAACGATGCCTCAGGTTGGCCAAGAGATGAGTAGAAGGAGCCAAGCTGGAAACCAGCGAGCGGTGTGCTTCATATGTGATGGAAAGTAACAATCATCTGCTCACAAAGTGTTTCACAGACTCCACTTTGTGTGGTGGGAAGAAGTGATGATGTTCAGTACCCCTCCACGTGTCACATCATTAAACAGTTATAGAGAGCTAAGCAGCTCACAGAACTGAACCAGAACCAGCTCTCCTTTCACAGAACTGCAGTTGTCAATATGAGCAGATTTATTGTGATCTTCATCTTTTTAACGACCTTTTCTGTGCTGAGCTGGCGGCCATGTTGGTGTTGGTACAACTTGTACAGATGTTCCAAGTTAAGGTATATGTGGTAATGCATGCTTGTATATTATTTGCATTTATATAGTAGTTAATCCAACATACCGTGAATGAATTTCTGTTTAATTATTTCAAAAGTATACATGTGTCTGTATACACGCTCTTTTTGTCAACATGACTTCATTAAAAATTGTTCACCAATAAAAACTAGATGATATTTTACTTTAATGACAACAAATTACAACTTTTATTACACAAAATCAATTTAAAAGATGATCTTTCAAGTCTCAGTTTGTCATCATTGAAGTAAAATATCATCTGGTTCCGCTCAGCACACGTCACCAACACCGTCTCTCTTGCCCACAATGCTCCCCTGTGCCAGAACTATATGAATAATCAATTTAGTGTAAATGATCCATGAATTATAAAACCCTGCGTTCATCTGGACAGAAATAATGACATCAGTCTCCGGAGTGTATCCGTCAGTACTGAATGTCTTCACTACAATGTGTAACAAAAAATCTGGATCCGATAAGCACCGATATGAAAACCTTATATTTAAAAACTATAATGCAGAAAAACGTGAAAAAAATGCAGAGGCTTCGTTGTAAAAGAGGAAACACAGCTCAGATTCACAGAGCTGCTTCTCATCCTGGAGCGAGTCGCAGCTCGATCAGCCCTCCCTCTTCTTCCTCCTCTCTCACACACACAGAGCAGCTCCACTCTGTCAGGAGTTTCCTTGTTCCCTCCCCTTCAGATCCACAGTTTGTGGTTGGGTGTAACTGAGCTGACGTCCTCATTCGCTGCACAAACACACCCTGTTCAGATCAGAGCTCAGGCTAGTTTCTGTTATCAGGAAGTGAAACTCAGACGGTGGTTGACACTGAGGGATGAAATGGAGCAGAGAGCAGTTCAGCTGGACCGAGAGACTTTCTCTTGTTCCATCTGTTTGGATCTACTGAAGGATCCGGTGACTACTCCCTGTGGACACAGCTACTGCAAGAACTGTATTACAGACCACTGGGACACAGAGGATGAGAAGGGGATCCACAGCTGCCCTCAGTGCAGGAAGAGCTTCACACCGAGGCCTGAGATGCTGAAAAGCACCATGTTAGCAGTTTTAGTGGAGGAGCTGAAGAAGACTGGACTCCAAGCTGCTCCTGCTGATCTCTGCTATGCTGGAGCTGAAGATGTGGCCTGTGATGTCTGCACTGGGAGGAAACTGAGAGCAGTTAAGTCCTGTTTATCCTGTCCGGCCTCTTACTGTGAGAAACACCTGCAGCCTCATTATGAAGCAGCTCCTTTAAAGAAACACAAGCTGGTGGAGCCGTCCAAGAAGCTCCAGGAGAACATCTGCTCTCGTCACGATGAGGTGATGAAGATGTTCTGCCGTACTGATCAGCAGTGTATCTGTTATCTCTGCTCTGTGGACGAACATAAAGGCCACGACACAGTGTCAGCTGCAGCAGAGAGGACTGAGAGGCAGAGAGAGCTGGAGGGGAGTCGACAAAACATCCAGCAGAGAATCCAGGACAGAGAGGAAGATGTGAAGGTGCTTCAACAGGAGGTGGAGGCCATCAATGGCTCTGCTGATAAAGCAGCGGAGCACAGTGAGAAGATCTTCACCCAGCTGATCCGTCTCATGGAGAAAAGACGCTCTGATGTGAAGCAGCAGGTCAGATCCCAGCAGGAAACTGAAGTGAGTCGAGTCAAAGAGCTTCAGGAGAAGCTGGAGCAGGAGATCACTGAGCTGAAGAGGAAAGACGCTGAGCTGAAGAAGCTCTCACACACAGAGGATCACAACCAGTTTCTACACAACTACCCCTCACTGTCAGCACTCAGTGAGTCTACACACTCATCCAGCATCAATATCCGTCCTCTGAAGTACTTTGAGGATGTGACAGCAGCTGTGTCAGAGGTCAGAGACAAACTACAGGACGTCCTGAGAGAGACATGGACAAACATCTCACTGACAGTGACTCAAGTGGATGTTTTACTGTCACTACCAGAGAACATGACCAGAGCTGACTTCTTAAGATATTCACGTGAAATCACACTGGATCCAAACACAGCACACACACAGCTGTTATTATCTGAGGGGAACAGAAAAGCAACAGTAACGAGTCAACAACAGTCTTATTCTAGTCACCCAGACAGATTCACTGACTGGCAGCAGGTCCTGAGTAGAGAGAGTCTGACTGGACGTTGTTACTGGGAGGTGGAGAGGAGAGAAGGAGGTGGTGTAGCAGTCTCATACAAGAATATCAGCAGAGCAGGGGGCTCATATGAATGTGGATTTGGATACAATGACAAATCTTGGTTGTTGTATTGTTCCACAAACAGTTATAACTTTCGGTACAACAATGTCGAAACTCCCGTCTCAGGTCCTGAGTCCTCCAGAGTTGGAGTGTACCTGGATCACAGTGCAGGTATTCTGTCCTTCTACAGCGTCTCTGAAACCATCACTCTCCTCCACAGAGTCCAGACCACATTCACTCAGCCTCTCTATGCTGGACTTTTTGTTTATGGAGACTCTGCTGAGTTTTGTCAACTCAAATAGACAGAAGTCATTTCAGGGTCAGTGGGTTAAATTCTGTGTTTCATTTCTTCGCTCTCTTCTCTCTTCTCCAAGTGCTTCTCCACCCCTCTCCTCAGAGGGCTGCTGCCCTCTAGTTCTCTTCTCCTGGATTCTTCTGGGCCTCACAGCTGCTGAGAGCTGCAAGCTACATTCCCAGCAGGCCCAAAGAACTTCTCCTCACAGCACCGAGTGGTTGATGTGATGCACATGTGTTCAATCTGTGTGTTTGTTCACTGCTTTGGTGTTATTGTGATCTCAGGTCAGGTTATTGGTAGTTTGCTTTGCTACACGGTTAATTTGACGTTAGTTGAATGATGCTTCACACAGACTCAGGATCTTTGCATGCAACTAACCATCTTCTATAACCTGGCATCACGTCACACACACACACACACACACCTGTATATAGTACATGTTAGCTAGTGTGTTTTCATCTTTGTGAAAATAAAAGACTTCTGAACCTTCATGCTGTCTATTTAAAATTGTACGAGAGTGAATGTCGCCAACCTCGACTCTGTCAAGAACTCCACAATCCTTCAACCATTACAGCTGTTGTGGTAATATTGTTTGTAGTTATTAAGTTAATTATTAATCAGAGTTACAAAGGGTTTAGTACCTTTTCTGAGACTGATTTGGTGAATTGGCTCTTTTCCCTTCTTCAAGGGTGGTGCCCCGAGGTGATCTGATGTAATTTGGATCTAATTTTTAATCATAATTAATAATTATCCCTGATAATCATTAATTATTATTGTTAGCCACATTTAACCCAAAACTCCCTAATGTTGCATGAAGCACTACATAATGGTGCCCCGTGTGAAGTGAGCACAACTGTGACATTTCTAATGCTACAATTCCATTTTATCCACTTTTCTTCCTCCTCTCCCTGCTACAATTGTCTTTTTATAACTGTATGAAAGTAATGAGTAAATACACCTTTAAGTTGTATGCAGTGGACTGAGTTTATTCAGGCAGGATTATCTCATGTTTCTCACAATACACTACATTGAACATTGTGCAAAATAGTAGAGCCCGACCGATTCATCGGTAGGCTGATTTTATCGGTCGATATTAGCCTATCACAGATATATATCGGTATCGGTGTATATATTGTCCGATATGCACTGATATGAAAACCTTATATTTAAAAATTATAATGCAGAAAAACATGCTTGGGGTAATTTAAAATTGGTGTAATGACATAGTTTGTCCAGCAGAGTGGATAGACAGCTGGTGTCAGGAAATGTAACAGCTACCTCACTAATGGTTAAACTATAAACCAACACAAAAATGACAATTACCAACATAACATAAGCCAACATGTTCTGAACAGACACTAAAAACACTTACAAAAAGTAACATTTTAGTTTTAGAACATAAATAGCAAACTTACTATTAATATTAAACTGTTAGAAAAAATTAATCTCTGAAATAACTTGAACATTACTGAAAATAAACATGAAATATTTGCACCCCTGACATAACCAGCAAAGGGAGAGGAGTCTATGAATACAGAACAAGTTTGTGTTCTCTGTGGAAACCATTATGAACGTAGTACAAGATTCTGAGTCCAATCGGTACCAGAGAACCCAGCGGGAACGTTTCAGAAGCCTTTTGCCTGCCCGATTTTGTTGACTTGCTCGTTTTTATTTGATCTGGCAATTTTTCGTTTTTATACAATCGGGAGCCTGCACAGGGTGTTTTATTTTACCAAAGTGTGTCAACTGTACAGATTGATTGATTCATATGGATCCACAGATGATCAGCAGAAGCAGCTGATCTGGTTCATTCTCGTCCTTCTGGATTCACAGTTGACTAATAACTGGTGTGATGAGTTTTGTTTCAACACGTCTGAAGCTTGAAATGCTGCTTTGGCTCAGGATGAGATTCTGAAGCTCAACTGTTTTGTCACAAGTGCTTCAAAATAGATCATTAACTGTGTGAGACAACTATTATACAGCAGCTTGAATCTTTAAGACAGTTCAGTTTGATAACTCGCTGCTGTCAGTCAGCTGTTTTTAACCAGGAAAAGAAAAAGTGAACAGAATCAGAGGAAGAGTTAGAGAAATATCAGCAAAGCTTGAGGAGCCAAGAAATATTTTACAACTAAAAACTTTGATGTTTTCAAATGTGGAGCAGGTTTTAACTGAGGCTTCGTTGTAAAAGAGGAAACACAGTTCAGATTCACAGAGCGGCTCCTCGTCCTGGAGCGAGTCGCAGCTTGATCAGCCCTCCCTCTTCTTCCTCCTCTCACACAGCAGCTCCAATCTGTCAGGAATTTTCCTTGTTCTCTCCCCTTCAGATCTACAGTTTGTGGTTGGGTGTAACTGAGCTGACGTCCTCATTCGCTGCACAAACACACCCTGTTCAGATCAGAGCTCAGACTAGTTTCTGTTATCAGGAAGTGAAGCTCAGACGCTCGTTGACACTGAGAGGTGAAATGGCGCAGAGAGCAGTTCAGCTGGACCGAGAGACTTTCTCTTGTTCCATCTGTTTGGATCTACTGAAGGATCCGGTGGCTATTCCCTGTGGACACAGCTACTGCAAGAACTGTATTACAGACCACTGGGACACAGAGGATGAGAAGGGGATCCACAGCTGCCCTCAGTGCAGGAAGAGCTTCACACTGAGGCCTGAGCTGCTGAAAAACACCATGTTAGCAGCTTTAGTGGAGGAGCTGAAGAAGACTGGACTCCAAGCTGCTCCTGCTGATCTCTGCTATGCTGGAGCTGAAGATGTGTCCTGTGATGTCTGCACTGGGAGGAAACTGAGAGCAGTTAAGTCCTGTTTATCCTGTCCGGCCTCTTACTGTGAGAAACACTTGCAGCCTCATTATGAAGCAGCTCCTTTAAAGAAACACAAGCTGGTGGAGCCGTCCAAGAAGCTCCAGGAGAACATCTGCTCTCGTCACGATGAGGTGATGAAGATTTTCTGCCGTACTGATCAACAGACCATCTGTATTTTGTGCTCCATGGACGAACATAAAGGCCACGACACAGTGTCAGCTGCAGCAGAGAGGACTGAGAGGCAGAGAGAGCTGGAGGGGAGTCGACAAAACATCCAGCAGAGAATCCAGGACAGAGAGGAAGATGTGAAGGTGCTTCAACAGGAGGTGGAGGCCATCAATGGCTCTGCTGATAAAGCAGCGGAGCACAGTGAGAAGATCTTCACCAAGCTGATCCGTCTCATGGAGAAAAGACGCTCTGATGTGAAGCAGCAGGTCAGATCCCAGCAGGAAACTGAAGTGAGTCGAGTCAAAGAGCTTCAGGAGAAGCTGGAGCAGGAGATCACTGAGCTGAAGAGGAAAGACGCTGAGCTGAAGAAGCTCTCACACACAGAGGATCACAACCAGTTTCTACACAACTACCCCTCACTGTCAGCACTCAGTGAGTCTACACACTCATCCAGCATCAATATCCGTCCTCTGAAGTACTTTGAGGATGTGACAGCAGCTGTGTCAGAGGTCAGAGACAAACTACAGGACGTCCTGAGAGAGACATGGACAAACATCTCACTGACAGTGACTCGAGTGGATGTTTTACTGTCAAACCCACAACCAGAGCCCAAGACCAGAGCTGACTTCTTAAGATATTCACGTGAAATCACACTGGATCCAAACACAGCACACGCATATCTGTTATTATCTGAGGGGAACAGAAAAGCAACATACACGGGTCAACGACAGTCTTATTCTCGTCACCCAGACAGACACACTGTGTGGCAGCAGGTCCTGAGTAGAGAGAGTCTGACTGGATGTTGTTACTGGGAGGTGGATTGGAGAGGGGAAGGAGTTTATGTAGCAGTCACATACAAGAATATCAGGAGAGCAGGGAGGTCAGGTGAATCTTTATTTGGATTCACTGACAAATCTTGGAGGTTAGATTGTACCACACACAGTTATGAGTTTTATCACAACAGTGTCCAAACTCCCGTCTCACTTCCTCAGTCCTCCAGAGTTGGAGTGTACCTGGATCACAGTGCAGGTATTCTGTCCTTCTACAGCGTTTCTGAAACCATCACTCTCCTCCACAGAGTCCAGACCACATTCACTCAGCCTCTCTATGCTGGACTTTATGTTTTAGGCTCTGCTGAGTTTTGTCAACTCAAATAGACAGAAGTCATTTCAGGGTCAGTGGGTTAAATTCTGTGCTTCATGTCTTCACACTTGTTGTGTTTCCATCATTGTTGCTGAGAGCTGATTGTTGTGGCGTTTCTTCACTGCACACAGATCATCTGTCAATCAAACATGATGGGCGGTACTTTGACCTCTTCTTGTTGTTCTGTAAATGTTGGACTTTGTTCAGGCGGCGCTCCTTCCTGTGTCTGTTCAGCCACGGAGGCTCTCGCTGCTCGTGATGAGTTCAGTTCACGTGATCGTAATCAATAAGGAGATGCTTCATTATTTGCTTGTACACAGCTGAGATTCTGCTCCAACAAACTGATTGTGTGGATGAAGTGAATCTGTTCATGAAATCATTGAAACAAGAGTGGTTTAACAGACTTTACTGATGGGACGTGTGAACAAACTGAAGCTTTAAATCATGAATAAACAAACATGAACAAAGTCTTTTCTTCTCGTCTTCATTCAGGGTTTCATACAGAGCTGACGGAGAACAAGTCAAACTAATATGAGAGTTCATCAGCTGAAGTTTGGGTGCAGTACTTGTATTTTACTGGAGTATTTCCATGTTCTGCTCTGTTATACTTCCACTCCACTACATTCTGGAGTCAAATATGGAGTCTTTACCAGCTTTAGTTACTAGTTACTTTGTAGATTACATGCTCAACCAGAGCCAAAGTCGTGCATTTTTAAATGTATTTGATGGTGATTATCAGGAAAATATTGAATGTCTGAGTTGATCATTCTGAGCTGACATTATTTACATTCATGTAAATAGATGTATAATTTATTTTATATATATTTTTGATACTTAAATACATTTAATATCAGATGAGGAAATCAGTCAAATGTGTCAAGACTCCAATTCAAAGCCCTGATCCTTTACAATAACACATTGTTTATTATAAATATATCATCTTTTATTCAGCGAGTTAACTTAAATGGCAAATTAAACAACTTTATGTGCACAAAGTTAGTGTGAATAAGAAAATAAAGAACTATATTGAGTTTTTGCTCCTGGGGTAAGTGTTTATTTTCAGTGATATTATTATCACATTTAAACTTGGACCATGTTAGACTATATGAAGTGCACCCATTGTGTTTTCCAGCTAATAGGGGCACGAACAGCTCATCTGCAGGATTATTCTTGTATTAAAAAATTTAGGCAAGAAAAAAATAAATACTCCATTCAAATAGACAGAAACACTTACTGTGCCAGAATTATATGAATAATCAATGTAGTGTAAATGATCCGTGAATTATAAAACCCTGCGTTCATCTGGACAGAAATAATGACATCGGTCTCCGGAGTGTATCCGTCAGTACTGAATGTCTTCACTACAATGTGTAACACAATCCTACCCGAGCTTATAAATCAAAAAATCTGAATTGGAAAATTTGAATCGGTTGATTTAACAACCACTGTGTGCTTTCCTTCTGTGTTTGGACTGAATGTAGTTGATTTCAACTCATTCCCTACAAACCGCTCGACATTTGGAGCCAGCTGCTCATCTGGTGACAAAGAAGAGGCAACTGGAACAAAGGAAATTACTGTGATGAGAAACAATAAAAGCTGGTGTTTTGACAGGGCTTCCAGGGGAGATTTAACTCACTCTGCAGCCAAGAGACACCATGTTTTCAACAGATGCTCTTTGAATCCTGAAAAAGAGGAGAGACGTGCAAAAAAAAAAAACTGAGCACAGATTACTGGAGCAGCTTCTTCTCACAAAAAAAGCTAAAGAAAGAAAAGAAAAATTTGCATATGTCACTGTCGGGCAAGCATCTGGCGGCAGGCAGAGTCACCTCGCTGCTTTTCTAATCTGAGCTCGTGGATGGAGGGAGGTGAGGAAAAACGAGACGACAAGAAGAGGTGTGTTGAGGGAAAAGTCAGCAGCCATGTGGCTTCAATCTCTCCCTCTGTTATTCCCTTTTTTAAAAGTTGGCTTTGTGCCCCGCGACTCCCCGGTCACCCGCCACCCCTCTCCCAGCAGAGTGCGGACGCCAAAAACCAAGACTGCCGTGTCTTTAAACAGAGCGGCTGCCAAAAGCTCGGCTGCATGAATACATCTTCATTCTTTCAGTTTGAAACAACTTTGAAAAGAAGTAAAAGGTAGAAGTTACTGGATGAGTTTAGCCAGCTGCCACCAAGAGACATTTATTTCTTTATTTTCCATTAAAAACATGAATTGAGTTACAAATGATCATCAACCATCCCGGCCTCTCCAGTTACTGTTGTTGCTGTTGAGAGCAATGCTGTCTTCTTCAGGAAAACAAGGTGGCTGCATTCTGCTGCTACATGCTCCTCGTCAGAAACAGTTAAAAAGATTATTTGACTTATTATTTTCTGTTTTTTTTTCAGGTCTGTCGCTCTTTGGTTGGGTTTAGGCGACAGAACTACTTGGATACGTTTCAGAAAATAGTTTACTATCTGTAGTTTTCTATGCTCAGTTGGTTTTAGTTTCTGCAATCAGGCTCATATCTTCAAAAACACAATCAGGCTGAGCATATGTATGTCTTATCATTAAAACTGCATGCACACTGTTCATTGTTCGATGCTATCCAACCATTCTTAGGTTCAGTTGGGCTACCAGGCATAAAACAACACAGGGAGAAACCTGTTTTTTTTATGTTTTTTCTCACCTTTTGACGTGTAGGCCTGGATATTTACTGCTGGATCACTCCCGGCTCACAGTAGCACATTTTCAGAAGCAATGCCAAGAGCTTGTACCGAGGCCAACGTAAAAATATTTATTAAATATTTACGACAGGGGGATTAAGAGCGTTCTGTTTGTTTGACATTATAGCCCGGCTGACAAATCTTCTGTTATGGCAGTGTAAATCACACACAATGAGAAGAATGTTTTTTATGACCATGAATGATGAAGCCTTGGCTCCGTCCCATTAAAACTGCCCCCACACTTGGCGACTTCTTCCTCCCCGGGCGTGCACGATGGAGTCGAGATGGGCAGGTAGGAAGTCGCAGGTTGAGCTCAGATGATTAAAAGCTTCTTCATCATTTGAGGCACCAGATTTGACCTTCACCATCATTACACTCGCTGTACGTTTAGATTAAAAGTCACCCGAGCGCTCTGAGTTGTTAAACACTCAAGTGAAGAAGCTCATAAGAGCCACAGAGCTCGACTCTTTAAGAAAATGCTTCTTCTCCTAACACACATCTACAATTGGCCTCTTGCACCCAGGCCTGCACCGTGTAATCCCTGGAATTACAATGCAAATGAACAAAAGGATATCCACAATATGAGACGCGTGGGCTCCGTGCGACAAAGCAGCAAGAGACGGCCTCTTCTCAGGCAGCGCTGCACAGTTAAGTGCTGCGTTGCATTAGTCACAGTGGTAACTGTCAGCAGGCGTGATGCATTTCCATAAATCCACTGAAAGCTTTTGATTAATATAATTTGCTCGGCTTCAGTCGCTGCACTTTTATGAATTTATTATCGTATCGAGAGGACAGCTGCTGTTTGCCCCGTTCCTTCAACCCAACCTTCATCGTGGAGGATTTAATGTATGCAGTTGTTTCTATAATGGAAGTTTTTAATGGATTCTTTGTGTAATAAACAATAAATCATTGGGGAGGTACAGCTAGTGAGATGGGATGAAGAGCTAAGAGCTGAATTTTCAAGGAATTGTTTGACATGATGGGATTATCTCCGAGCGAAGGACGGAGATCTCGTCCGCTCTGGTGTGCATTAGTCTGTAGATTATAGACTCAGGAACACGAACGGTCCAGGACAACACACTGTATGATTAGCTGTGTGTAGAGCAGCTCATGAGTGCACTTAGATAGAGAATCTATAGGGTTTGTCAAGAGGAGGATGAGAGAGACCAGACCAACAATACAGACGAGCTGAAGGCTGCTATCAAAGCAGCCTGGGCCTCCATCACATCTCCATGCTTGCAAAGGAGCCCTGAGTAAGTATTGAGCGCATAAATGAACATTTCTGTATTATAAATCCTTTTTATTGATTGGTTTTATGTAATATTCTCATATTTTCAGATGATTTTGATGAAAGTTTCACTTTTTGAATTAATTTATGGGAACTTTTCAATGATATTCTACTTTTTTGAGATTGGTGGAGTGTCAACCTACAAAATAACAAAAGGAAGTTGTGTTACCTCCAAACACTTCTTCTCCTCATGGACCATAACATGTGTAGCTGCGTCCGATTAGACAACCTACAGTTACAGTTATCTGTGTGTTTGCTGCATTTGTTTTTTGATTTGGTAGTTTAAATACTGTTAAAGGTGCAGTATGTAGAGAAAGAGAACAATCTCCAATTTTAAACCCCTCTGTATTGATTGCAGTGGATTCAGATCAAGCTGTGTGCTCTCAGCCAATCAGGGTGTGGTGACGGCCCTTTTTGTGACGGCTTAAGAGAGGTGGGGAATGACACCCGGGTCAGACTGGTTCTGATTCTGTCCTTGACTCACTGCAGACCTCATCCCAATAGACTGTCAGCCAGAAACTCTGAGAACTTGAGAGGTTGTAAAAGTACATTTCAGTTTCATTATTTTCCCCTGAAGAGGCATCTGTTCATTACTATCCAAGTATTTGTCATTCCCTGGAAATACACATAATATTGTCTATATATTTATGTGGGTCGGGGCTGGTTTGTAAGCATTTCACTGCCAGTACCGCCACAGTTGTACTTTGTTTATATGTGGTGGACCCTGCCACCTTTTTCCAGCTTCAAACAGTGTTCTGGGACCTTTATTTTCCTCTGAGAACAGCTTTAAGGTGGTTTTAAAGCAATACATTTGTTGTAAACACAGGATTGCACACTGCAGTCGTGTTTTTCTGCGTCTGGTCGAGCTTTCTCTGACACTTCTATAGGCCCGGTACCTGACATTCTCAATTAACTTAATGAGCTGACGGGAGTCAGCCGGCATGAACGCACATAATTAGATTTAGCAGCTGAATTACTGAATGACAGTGATTGTCACTGATGAGCAGATTCAATCAATCCAGACTAAATGGCAAACATGAAGCAAGGCAAGGCCACAGACTTGTTCTGTCATTGCTGCTGATGAGCAGGTAGCCTTTCATTACAGCAAACTGACAAATGACTCCATAAATAAGTAAATACAGGCGAATGTGTCTAAACAGAGTGATGAAGGCCGGGCTGCTGTTTGTGTCAGTGTGAATATAACGGCAACAGGACGTCTCATTACTCCTACAACACACTTTCCTTGTTTTTGATGAGGTACAGGGTCGGCTGACAGGAGGAAGCAGACATTAAAATGACCTCCTGACACGATAGTATCCATGTTACGACCCCGGAGGTTTTCATGTCTGTTCTTCAGTTCTTCTCCTGATTGGTTTGTTGGTTTCGGGGACATATGAGTGAGAGACAGGAAGCGGTGTGTTGTGAAGCTGTTGTGAACGCTGCTTCATATTCAAGTTATCCACCTCCATCCTGCCGTCTCTTTGTTACCAAGAATAGTCCAGTCAGCGCCAGCGAACCCCTCACGTTACATCTGCACGGAAATATCACAGCAGTCCATTCGATATGAGATATTTTATTAAAAACTATCAGCACCTGGAAACCATGATTTCTGTACCAATCCATCAAACAGCTGTCACCTTTAAACCTACCGAGGTGAAGTCAGGCAATCATTAAAGCAGGATTCATCTTCTGGGGTCCATGAATGTCTGCACTAAGTTTGACAGCAGCGTAGGTACTTTACCTTTATTAAAAATCAGGCCGGTTACACTGCAGATTCATCGGGTGGTGAAGTGCACTCCTCCACATCAGACTGGAGAATATGTTCACTATTCCATCATGTAGGAGGTGGGCAGTGCTGATGGCTGATAAAAAATAAAAATGTCAATATCAGCCTGAGATATCAGCAAATATGAATATATATTGTTGTGGGAACAGTGTGTGTGTTTGTGTGTATGCGTATGTGTGTGTGAAAGGTGGTGGTGGTGCTCCTGGCTGGTTATTATGTCCTCGACGTGCGAGGCAGCGATGCTGATGACAGTGGAGTGAAATGATAGTCCTTCAGTTTGTCTCTGGAGAGTCGCCTCCCAGGACTCAAGCCTCCGCTCAGCTCTCCAGCACCTGCCTCAGCTCTTACACACACACACACACTTTAACAGCCAGCGAGAGCGCACACAATCACTTACTCACGGTTATTAACACACTTACGCCAAAACATTAATGCACAGACATACTTGATGATCTCGTACTAACGTGGACGCATGTGCACAGATTTGTAATTTCTTGTCCCCCTTTGACTGAACGCCGTCCGCTGTTGAACTCAGCTGCTCACATAAAATAATGTGTCAAATAGCTGTCTAACAAACAAAGAGGCAGCTTGAGGGACAGGGAAAAGAGGGAGAAACTTAAACTATGCAAAATGGTTCCTCAGATCACGAAATATTGGAGCCTTCTTATAAAATTCAGGATAAAATACATTACGTAAATGTTTTCTTTCCTCGTGAAAAGTCAGTTTGTACATTAAGCAGCTGTTTGAACACACTGATTTCACCGTTTACGCTCAATTAATGAAAAAAGAAACATTTTATTGACACTAAACATGTCAAATTTTACAAATACCCTAAACAGTAACCAATATAGGCTACCTGTGGAGAAAGTCACCAGACTCCCTTTGAAAATGTCTCAATTTAGTGAGTTTTTGAGTGAGGAGAAACTTTATAAACTTACTGAAACACTGTTTCTGACAAATTCTTCATTATCAAGGCTTTCTTGTAAATTCTGCATTAAATGTTAAACAATTAGTTGTTTTTTTACTTGTAAAAACTGTTGGTTTGTCACAGGTACATCTTCTCTCAGCAGCTGTTTGAACACACTGTTTACACTGATTTCAACATGTATGCAGAAATCATAGAACACATTTTATTGTTGGTCACATGTCATGTAATTGTTTCACCTGTGTCCCAGTCTCCCTTAAAAAATTGCTAAATTTAGTGAGTTGTTGAGTCAGGAGAAACTTTATAAACGTTAAGTAACGCCCAATCATTTTGGTCTTCTTGTAAACTTGGCAACTGTTATACATATATAAATGTTCCAGTGATGTATGTTTTTATTTGCACAGAGCAGGAAATGAGAGCCATTTTCATACCAAGTGTGAACTGACCGACAAGAATCGGACACAGCAGGCGTCGACCCAAAGGCACAACTCGTAGACGGTTCAGGTTAAGGAAGCAGTCTTTACTGAAGGCAGGTAGCGTGATCAACAAAACACAAAGGGCGAGGCAGAGGTGAGGTAAAGTCCAAAAAACACAAGGATCACTTGTTACGAAGGACGAACACGAACTGGCGGAGAGAGCAGGGAGCACACAGACGATATTCACAAGAGATAATAAGACACAGGAGAAACACTTCAGGGAGGAGCAGACGATCGCAACGGCAGGAAACACAGAAGGGCAGGGAGGCGATCTGAAACGAGACGAGAGTTAGATAACAAAACCAAACAGGAAATGTTCAGACGAGATGGGACACTGATTTGTAGATGTGAAAGGAATCACACGCACTGGAGGTAATCGCAACGAAACACATCCATCCTCCCTGTAACGATCAGGTGCCAGTTGTTTTCCTGTCTCTGTCAAACCTGCCTCCACTCTGACACACCTTACCACATGTGGAAGAGGGCTGATTGAAGCATTATCATCGGCTGGTGGGCTGCAGGTGCTCCCCGGGGACTGATGGAGCACCTGAGACGTTATAATCAGCCTCCATGAAACCTCCCCAGGCTCATCTTCTACCTCCTTCCTTCCTCCTCCCTCACCCTCATTCCCAACACCTCTCTCTCTCAGTCTTTCTTCCCTTTGTCTCGATTCTCTCTAAGCTATCATCTTTTTTTTTCTCCTCCTCCACAATATTTCTCCCTCATGTCCACTTCCACCAACTCCCTCTCTTTCTTTTTTACCTCCAGTCATTTGCTTCCACTGTCCCCCTTTTTCTCACCTCACAGTCCTTCAATCTCCTGTAGAGTTTCATGTTGTCGATAATAGTTTGGGTCTGCTGCCATCCTCTTGTTTTGCTGCTCTTCTTTCACTTTCTGTCTGAGTCAAGTGCATTTTGCTATGCAGCCGTGGCCCAGAGCCAGAGACAGACATCGAATTACTGTCTAAAGGCTGTTCAGTGTTAATGAATGAACCAGGACTGGTGAAAAGACGATTTTTCTATTTTTTCACAAGGTAACCACAGAAGAATATACCTTTTTAATAACAGTAATAAAAAAAGTGACAATGACCCGGATGCAAATCACCTTGCACGATGGCAGCGGCAAATAAAGTCTCAATCTGGTACCACTTTGCTCTACTCTGGCTGCACTTTGGGTTTCGAGAACCGAGAGACACTACTGAAGAGGTGTGCAGGATTTGAGCGAGTGTAATCCACGTAAAAAATTAACTAATATTCGTGACAATTGTTGGTAAAACATCCCATCAAACATGCAACACTGCCGTCACGTGCCACAGTAATTCTGACTCAAGTTTTTTGTCCTTCCCCTCTTCCTGCTGTCCTGAGTTTCCTTGTGAGGAGTGATAACGTTGATCACCACACACTGGTGTTTGTCCCGATTATCCCCACCTTCTAAATAAAGTGTTAAATGTGGAATAAGGATGAAGCGGTAAGAAGACTTGAAGAGGAGCACAGATGGTGCTACCCAGCGGTTCTGGCTCCTCTGACAGGCGCTGGCTCGCTGAATCTCTCTCCACTGGTTTGGAAAATGACAGGAAGCAGATGCAGAGCAGGGCCGAGCTTCCCAGAGGCCGACAGCAGACCTGATCATTATGACCTTTTATTAAAAAAAAATCACACGCTGGCTGTGGTTTATTTCTCATATTGAAGGTACTCCCTGATCTACCGGTCAGGAGAGGTTATTTCTGTATGCCCATCACTCCAGTCCATAAAACCTGCAGTAAAATGTCTCCTCGCTGTGTCCTAATGAGCTGCTGTGGCTTTCAGTGGGGACATCTGCAGTCCTGAGGAGGTCTCAACTCGGTTTCTATCCTGAAAATAACAACACGATAGGAGAAACCCTGAATGTTTTGTGGAAATGAGCATATGGCAGCTAAAACGACTAAATGTAATCATATCAGACGAACACAAAATGAATCAGCAGCTTAACTAACTGCGTTACTGAGCTGTCATGATCATTTACCGCACTTCTTTAAACCGTGCTGCAGAGTTTTAGATATTTCAGTGTGTGTTTTTCTGCTCTCTGAGGCAAAATCAAGTGTTACGCTTGAGATGTTTTATCAATTGACGTTGTAATGCAGCAAAGACTTTTAGATCAATCTGGTCTTTAATGGAGAGATTTTAGAAAATGCACTTATTTGCTTTTTTCAGTTAAACCAGAAGATTGACATCACCGTCACGTCTGCATGCTGAGTATGTGCTTGAGCCGGCAGCCTGTTAGCTTGACTTTTAGCCAAAAGACCAAAAAGAGAGGGAGAAACAGCTGGCCTGTCCCCCGACCAGCACCTCTAAATCTCATTAATTACAGTCGCCACTTTTGGCAGGAAAGCACAGTGATGTTCACTGAGGTGACGAATAGTTGACTGGTGAGATGCAGATGAGTTGGAAGGAGGACTTTGTTATCTTCGGACAGAGTCTGGATAGCTTTTTCTTCTTGTCTTTATGCTAAGCTAAGCTAATCATCTACTGGCTCCAGTTTCATATTGAGGAGAACTATTCATTTAATCTCAGACTTTTAAAAACTCGGATTTGTGTAAATCCACTGGTGCAAAATACTGATGAGACAAAATCAAAATCAGTTAAATATTCAGCCGTGACTTTGGAGATAAAGTCACGCTGGTGGTCCCACTACTGTAGGTGACCTCCAGACTCCTCTCTCCACCATCATCGCCCTGCAACAACTCACCTCTCGAGATCTCAGAGGGAGACTTCACCTCGAACGAGACTTGTGTTTAACAAAAAAGGTGTTTCAAAGGGTTACGTTGCAGTCGTTGCAGTTGTGTCTCAGCTGGAACAATTCCTAAATGTTTTGGTAAGTAATGAATTATTAACCCACCAAAACAAGTTTTTGGTCTCATCGGCTAGTGTCAAGTCGTCTTCAACACGGCACGCTATTGTTTTTGTAAATATTGTCCAGTTTGGAGTAAAAGAGACGATAAAGCGGGGTGTTGTTGTCGGACGTGGATTGACGACCACTCAACCTCGGCTCTCAGTCCGATCCAACCAGGATGTTCTCGTCCAAATATGGCAACTTCTGGCTCCAAAAAAACAAAGATGGAGACGGCCATAATGCCAAACTTCAAAATGGTAGTCCACAAAACAATGGCTGACGTCATGGTGGCACAGGACACGTTTTTTATCTCACTCAGCCTCTTGTCCTGGCTCCTTCTCCTTCATCCTCGTCTGTTTCATCTCTGTTCACCCTCAGTCGCAGGTCAGGATTCACAAAGACAGACAGAGACAGAGAGCCACAGCACATCCACAGAATAAATAGTTTTTTGACCTGTTCTCTCTCTGAACGTTACTGAAGACACTCTGTACCACTCACAGCCGTTCTTTGATCTGGACAAAGAAAGAAACAGAGAATCCACACGCTCACACACACCTGAACACCTGTTGTTGCTTGAAATGATCACAAAGCCAATGTGTTGAATCGTATATCAATACTGTAATTACTCCTTTTTCTGCAACAGAGTACATTAAAATTGATATTTTATAGCAAAGAGCACAGATAAAAACACCCACTGTACAGTTAATGTGACTCCACGAATGGCAGTTTAACGACGGAGGCAGTAACAGATACACAGTCACCTGTAGAGCAGCACTTTTTTTTTTCACTTCAAATGGCAAAAAGCATGACTGAACTGCAGAAACGAACATTTTAAAATACTGTCTCAACTTAGATCTTCTTCAGGAATACGTCAGCGTGATTAGAAACAAGTAAAACATCGATACAGTAAAGAAGTCGGACAAACATGGCTGTGTCTGAAAAGTGCCTGATAACCACTCGGTGTATGATTCAGATTTATATCGTATCCGTGTTCAGTGTTCATTGGACTTTAAATGACACACTGAGGTCGAAGTGTGGACTTTCAGCTTTATGGTTTTTAGGGGGATTAAAAAAAACTCTCAGAGGAACTGGATGAATTTTATTCCTACACCCGCAGGAGATTTTTGCATTCAGAGGACTGTAAGTTCTACATGGTCGATCGGGTGTGAATGTAATCACCATCGGTGCTGGTCAGCATTTTAAAGGATACGGCTCAGAAAAGAAATAAAAAGTTTCTTTATTGTCAAAAAAAAAAAAGACAAGAAAAATCTGCAATGCATTAATCCTTCTTGCAAAGCTCTTAACAGCCGGACAATGACTTCGACTCCTTCAGCTGTCAGAAGACTGAAAAAGTGCTACAGAAATGTAGAAAATAACCATTTATATGTTGCTCACTACTGATTTTGAGTGCAACACAAAGTGAAATCAACAAAAACATGACCCCAGGCTGAATGAAATGAAAACTCAAAGTTTCATGCCAAATTAAATTAACAAGAGTTCAGAGCAAAAAACAAAACCCGTCTGACTCGCAGCCTCCTGATTAAATTTAGGAACATAAATGCCAATAAAGGGGTTGGACTATGACAAACCCAGTCTGGCTGCTAAATGCCGCTGCAGCGAGGTGAAAGTCAGGCTGACGTATGTCGACGCAAAGAAAGCAAAGGGATCATCCTGCGTGTGGCAGCGTCAGTTTTCAGACACAGCCATTATCAAGATGAAGCAGAGGTATATATGATCATTTTGTACTAGAACAGGCACTAACTGTAAGAAGATGTCTCTTCGTGGCACAGAGTCAGCATCTTTGTTCCCCCATGAGTTCACTCCCGTCTGCTGCGATACTGCACAGTAACATCTCTTTCCATGGATTCATTACATTTCACAACACAACACAGATACAGACATTTTTCTATATCATGGTTCATAGTGAGTCCTCTGTTCAGCTCATAATCAAAATGTCACATTCAGAAAAGGTACAGCAGATTCACAAATAGATTCACTGAGCAAGATAAGAAAACCAGAAGAGTATTTTCACAAGCAACGATACCAAAGCCCGACTGCAGCAACGCACATCTCTACATCGATTACTGTTCACATGGCAGAGGCTGTTGTTTGCTGCTGTTTTTTTTGCAGGGTGCTGTGGGTTCGACCCTGCAGCTGAGACAATGCATCTGTGTGTGTGTGTGTGTGTATACGGGCGCACGTTGATGAAGCGTCATCCGTGTGCACATTCGTACTGTATAAATGACACTGATGCAGCCACGGGTGGCACAAACTACTCGGGTCACTGCAGCACCGATCTGGTGATTAATCACACACACACACACGAATGCACGCAAACATACGTGTGTGTGTGTGTGTGTGTGCGCCTGCATGCTTCAGCGTATGTTCGGCTGGTTGTCCTCTTCACTTCTCGGCTGTAATTAACATGATTGGAGAGCGAGGGGATGGATAGAAACACAGGAAGAGATGGTGCTGATGAGGCTATTCACCCTGCTGTGTAGCCTGCCTGGCGCCTCTCCTCAGCAACAAGCTGGCATCTTTTGTCTCCAACGCTACAGCTCTCATCATCGAGTGTGTAAGCGTAAGTGTGTGTGTGTGTGTGTGCGCGTCTGCCGAACGCTCATTTAAGGAGCTCTCGCTCGACAAAGTTGATTACACATTCATTAAAGCCCCAGCCTCTCGTTCACCAGCTCCACTTGACCCGACCAAGTGACGGGGCGGATGAGCACGAACATACTCTGTATTTAGACCGCGGGGTTTTGGATTAGGGCACCGTGTTCAAATTAAAAATTAATCATAAAAAAAAAGGTTCAAGGATGATGATGAAGATTGAAGTAGGAGTCTGGATATGTTATATAACAGGCCTGTCATTTCTCCCCCTGTAATTAAATATGATGAGCTGGTTGAGAATCATTTTATAGGATCTTTTAATCTTTCTTCAAACACTAGTTTAACATAAAACTAACGTTAAAATAACACACTTCACCACACTCGACACTTTGTTTAAGATAGTAATTATTATTATCAGTTTATCAGTATCAGTTACCTGTTTACGAGGACGTCAGAGGACGTATGTAAAGAATGATTTTGAGATTTCTGTAGCAGAGGGAAGGCACTGGCTCAGAACCAGCACCTGAACTGCCTCGGTTGAAGAGGGTTTACAGTGCCCCTTTAAGACCGAGCTACAAAATAACCTGTAAATATGTAACGATATTTTTGACCCTGTAAACCCACGAGGGTCGGGCACTTTGTGCGCCTGACATGACAATAAAAGAAATCAATCAATCGACCAATCAATGACTCGACCGCAGCAGGATAAAGCTCCAGCTGCAGCCATTTCCACCGACTGTGATAAAGATGCCAAGCTGGCTGTGGGGATCGGTGCAGGTTGTGCACTGAAACGATACTAATCTGGATTCAGAGCCGTCATGAGAAGCCGAGGGTTCGTGTTAACTACACAGGAGTGTGGCTGCATTCGGTTCATGGCTGACGGCTGCTGCTGTGGCTGTCGCTGTGATCAGACTACACACCGCTGTGTGGGCATCGCTGGGGTTATGTCAACAGCAGCAGCTACGGCTGTTGCTGTTGTGATTGGCTGTGACACATCAGTTTTTAATGCTGGTGCAGTGTTTGCTTCTGTCGGTTCGTCAGGAGGAAGCACAACCTCGTTTACCCTCCTGTACATTCACTGTTTGAGCTAATTTACTTGCAGGAGTCCACGCAGACAAGGAGCATTTCCCTTTATCCAGCTCACTGACTCCAAATCATCACATCAGGGCAGGAGGCATCAAGGGCGCAGGTCTCGTTCATACTGTAATCAGATAACTACGTTTCTAATGTCATCAACCGTAATGTTCTCGCTCTCTCCCGGCTCGCTCTCTTAGGTTGAACTGCGATGATCCCGAGAAGGTCGGCTGCCTTTGTTAAACTCCCCTTCTCAACCCAGCGTTGCGTTACTAATTTTAGGCTGATATGCATCTCTGAATGTTTAAAAAAATAAAGGAATGCAGCGCTAGAAAGCTGAGTGATTGTGTGTCACGGCTGCTGCCAGGACATTTTCTGCAAAAGTGAGAATAATTGTGGCTGTTTCACAAAAAAAAACTCGAGCACGGCACACAAATCCTGTTGAGTTATAGTCGACACTTTGACACGTACCATATGCTGCTGTATGGAAATAGGTCTGGTGTTGGACATTAGTGGGCTTACTGCCAACACTTCAGCTTATACAAGTGTTGTGTCCGTGCATTTTTCCAGACATCATAACAGGTTCACCGAGGCCGGTCCTGTTTCTTAACATACAGATGACAAATGAAGCATCTCGTTGCCCATATTTGGAGCTCAGACCTGCTTTCATGGAGTCACGTTGGGAAATGGCCACACTACGCTGAAAAAGATGGAAAGCAGGTATAAACTCTGCAGTTTGTTCTTACTGAGCCGAGGGTTACTAATGAATAAAAATAAATAAATAAATAAATAATTGCCATCATGTGTCACTGTGTTCGACTGAACTGAACGTCCTGAAAAATGTTAAATGTGTAACTTTATACAATTTTTTTAAAGGGCAACTAAAAGTAGTATAAAGCCTCCAGAAGAAGCCGCATGGAGGTCTGATAAAATGTCTCCAGTGATGTCACTCAGTGGCTAAGTTGCATTGTGGGTAATGTAGGCTGCAGGTTTTGAAAAAGGAAGAAGAATGCATGGAATAACAAAGAGGATATCTCCTTTTTGTTTTTAAACTGTCCATAATAAGTCTAACATTGTTATAAAAAACCTGCTGCCTACATTACCCACAATCCAACTCACCTATAAACAGCTTTTAATATGTAAAACTGGTGGAGCTACCCTTTAAACGACCACCAGAGCAGACAGGAGCTGGTCGTTCCTCCAGGTTTCTTTTGCGTATCGACACAGAATATAGAGCAGATGTAAATTTGCGAAGGGCGGCCGGCAAGAAATTACCACTTGAGTGAAAATTGTGCCTTTTTATTGTGCGTCTATTGTAATTTTCTTTATAAATGCACGGACAGCAGAAGGAACAGGACATCGTTCAGAGTGTCTGTGCACACAAACGAGCACTTCATCTTGTTTTTATAGGAGCTGCTTCCCCTTCATACATACATACATACATGTAGAGATCACTGTGTTCCCGTACTCACTGAAGGTGGAGGTGTTGATCACTGCACCATAAACGATTGGATGACATTCAAAAGCTACATCACATCCAGTAATAAATCTGCTTAATGAGATATGTCACGATTTAACGAGATGATATTGTAGTTTTTATATTCATGAATCATCGGGGCACATCCACCGAGTGTGTATCTTAATTGTAGTCGAGGTTCCTCAAAGTCCCAGACGATCACTCAGCATTGTGTACGTTAACGCGCTGATGATGATGTTCTCATCATTGAACTGACGACCTGACCGAGACATTAATCTCTCAAACGCTCTGAAGGAGTATTTACATTTCTGTTCCAGCCTCTGTGAAAACATCTGTTCTATGTCCTCCAACCTCCCGTCGTCCCTGCACCGTGTCCATACTTTGTCTCATATACGCCTTGTCTCGTCTCGGGGTGGGGGGGGATACGGTGATATAATACAGATTATGATTGCGGTGGTTGTGTTGCTTCACATCTCCTTCTCAGTTTCACGTCAGCTGACTCTGGAATTTAAAACAACAGCTTTTGTGCGCTGAGAATAAACCAGGAGTCAGGAGGGGGAACCGAGGGGTGTGAACGCAGAATGACGGCTGTCAACAGGTGATCACTCTCCATGTGTGTGTGTGTTGTGTTGTGTTGTGTTTGCACACTGCAAAGAATATGTATCTGGTGACATGATTTCACAGAGGACTGAGTCATATTCTTTACAAATGTGATAACGTGATAATTGTGAGACTATTGTGTTGATTTCCAACGCGTAGCATCTGTTTTCTTTATACTGACGTACTTCAAAAAGACCGATTAAAAATGGATTTTGTCTTCTTTGTTCCTTTGTGTGTGTGTGTGATACATTAAACTGTTCGGTGGATGTGTGTCGTTAAAGCCTGTGTTTTTTTTGTGCGCCCAGCAAATATGTAAATCTTCAGGATTTAGTTATTAAGCTCACCGCAGGATATTTGTATTAAAAAACATTCTGGCTCCCATTAATCGACTCCACTTTCATCATCGAAAAACCAAAGAAAAAAACTGTGCGTGAAGTCGTCCAGCTGGAACTTGGTAAGTGAAGATCTTTAAAGAAGTCGGATTATCATGATATAAAGTGAATTTGCCTCCTGTTGGGAGACGAGCTTAAAATGTTGCTCCTCAATTTTTTATAGTGGTTAAGTGTTTCTGTGTGTGTGTGTGTTTGACACTGTGAGAGGTTAAGACAGTTTGTCCCAGCGGGCTTCCATAGCCCCTGTTGCCTGACCTTCCTTTTTCCCGGACCCCAGCAGAGTGAGCAGTGTCTCTGCTCCCCTCGCCCCGGTACAGACATTATGCTACGCAGCAAGGCACATCACTGCACGTTAGAGGAGCTGCAGCTAACGAGGCTGCCTGTGTACATTCGAGGCTTCAGTGTCTACAGAGCCCTTTTTTTAAAACCTTGATAATAACATGCATCTTGTATGACTGGATTGACATTTGGACGGCGCAGCGGCACATATAAAACATGGATGGTTTCAGAAAATGGGCAACGAGAGATTTAAAGCGAGGTATAAATGTAATCCAGCCAAATCGCATTAAGACACAGAGTGCATGTTAGTGCCAGGCGGAAGGGTAGAGCAGCTAATGAAGAGTTACATAAATATTTCACAGTTTGAAAGTGGCGCCTTGCATTCAGATCATGAGCCAGTGTCATGAGCCTGGTGAAGGTGGAGCGGGTTACAGACAGGCAGCTGAGGGGACGGTTATTATGATTATTACGGAGAAATTTAGTAGAAAATTTGAACGTTTCATCTGATTTCCACTGCAGATTGATCTCTACGCTACACGCCAGCGTTGTTCGGGGGTTTAGTGGTGTCACGGACGACTACATCCGGGATGGAGGTCTCATAATTGGGCAGTTTAGGTTTTACTTTTCACTCGAGGTTTGGCTCTCGCCTCTTCAGCATTTGAAGCACCTCTCTGTTTCAAGATGATGCTCCCAGCTGCTGAAGATGAAAGCTGAACTACATGCTGCCAGCGTTTCAGGTGATTGCCAGACACTTTCAGCAACACCTGCAGGGGATCCTTTAGAGCGATCCTTCAGCCAGACAGGCACTCAAGTCCTGCTCAGGGAGACAGTTGGCATTATGATCAGCTCGCCACACACACACACACACATACACTCACACACTCACACAAGTTCAGAGTTTATGCTTTGTTGTTTTCCTTCTCTCCATCACCTCTTCAGGGAGAGCCTTTCAACTGAAACCACACATCTGCCTGTGTTTTCAACATGTATCTTCTGGGGAGAGAGAGTTCCTGTGAAAACCAGGTGGAGAACTTTCTTGCAAAACCCAAGGTCTCCAAGCACTCAAGTCTTTCCCTGTCAAAACGAGGAGCCGCTGCATGCACCAGCATGCCGGTCTCGTGTTAAAGCCCCGCTCCAAAATAGACTGTGTGAAGTCACACAGCTTGTGTGATTTGCGGATGTGTGAACCTTCATTCTGCAATGAGAGCATGTTGGTGTGACGAGCAGAGGCTGTGAAGATCGGAGGCGTTAGCGTCTGCTTCGGTTTGGCTTTTGAACTGGAATGTGCTCGTATCGTTGAAGTGCTCATCAACACTTTTTGGCACCGAGCAAGCCTCTCTAATGGCAGTTGATCATTAACTGTGAGCAGCATGAGTACTTTATACAAGGGCGTTGTGGGTGAAGACAGCGCTCAGTGACCAGGGGCTTCGTCTCACTTGCAAATTACCTCACATGATGCTCCAGTAGGCACGCTGGAAATGTATTCACCAAAGCCACAGTCACTGGCAGACAAACTCACACATTCACGCTGTTCTTTTGCAGGAATACACGGCGGCAAAAGCAGCAATGTGAACAGTCAACTCACGCTCTCCCTGCTGTCCAGCGCAATGCCTCCTGCGTTTGAGGTCCTATTCCTGCAGGTTGTTACTGGAGTAGAAGCTGGATGTCTCTGATACCGTCTTGGAGACGCTTCGTGACGACGACCCGTTGGAGGTGAGGTCCAGGGAGGAGCAGGCTCCGACCGCTGCCCCGCCGGGGCCCGGACATGCCGCCGCCTTGACCTTGTGTTGCTCCATGTCGTCCCCACTCTGGAGAACAGTGGACACGGTGGTCTCCATGCGGCTGGCCTTGTAAACGCTCGTCTGGGTCTGAAGGTAGCGAGTGGACTTGAGTTCGAGGCCTTCGTAGGAGCCTCGAGGGACGCAGGGGCAGCAGCGGAAGGCTTGTTTGAAACCAGCACGAAACCTGTGTGAGAGAAGCAAAGATCGGTCTTATTGATCGATTGATTAGTCTTGGTTTATGCACATTTAGAACTATTAACTGTTACCAATCAGATAGTATTGTGGGCGGGACATTGTGTGAAAGTAGCACATTTTTAAATGTTTTATCAGCAACTGACAGAAAAATCACAGATGCAGATAATTGGAAAATGACACCTTGAAACCTCTCTGCACTCCTAGAATGTGCATTGGCTAATAAAGATGTAAAGTAAAAAAAAAAAAAAGCTTTGTGTGTAAGTGAAGCACTGTAATGTTCAGCATCACTAAATGTTGCATGTGACATTTACGACTGGCCTTTTATTGACAGACTAATTTTACCGGCGCTCGGTGGCTCTCATTTTAGATGCTACAAATAGTTTTAAATGTTTTATAGAAATGCCAAAAGTCACACGAAGAGGTGACAGAAATAAGAACAAGGAAAAAGAATGGTATCACAATAGGCACACACACACATACGTAACGCATACAAAGAGGCAGAGAGAGAAATGAAGGCAGGAAAATGTCAATCACTGAGAGCCGGTGAGCAGAGACTGATGGGAAACAAGAGGACACATTTGAATTTAAATTGGGCTGAGAGATGATGGAGACAAAAGCGGCTTGATATCCTGTACATAATAATGACTAAACTACTGAATGCAGTCCAACCCACATATTTTCATTTTTAGGACTTAATGATCTTATGAACAGAGGGCGAAAACAGCCAAGTGTGAAATCTCATTTCTCCGCCAGCATGGAGACAATTAACAGGTGGCTCTGAAGACAATGGAGAGGATGATCGATGAAAGACAGCGAGCAGACCTGACCATCTGTCTTCATTTTGACCAGACGGCAGAATCTTTTGGATTCACTGACATTTTTCTTGACAGGCAGACTTCTAATAATGCCGAGAGTTTGGGAGAGCGAGCGGTCGATGTTCACAGTGGGATTCAGCCCATTAAAAGTCTGGAGTTTCTTCTAAACTTCAGTCCGTGTGTGAAATCATAAAGCTTCTTGATCTCAGAGTGAGCATAAGCAGCCTCTCCACAGCGACGGCAGAGTTTTTTTAACTGCTTGTCACTCAGGCAGCAGCTGAGGATGGGATGTTGTTATTCGGCGAGTGTACCTGCAGCTGTGTGTGTGTGTGTGTGTGTGTGTGTGTGTGTGTGTGTGTGTGTGTGTGTGTGCAGTCCTACAGGACAGAAAGATTGCTGGTAAACAAGAAAATAACCTTTTTCCTCCCTGAAGAGATGTCATTTTTCCTCACAAAGAAAGTTATTTTGTCACAGAACAAATAAACAGATTGGACTTCTGCCTCTTTTTTTTGTCAGGGTGATTACTTGCAAATGGGGAAATTGTATTTGTGTGATGTTTTTTATTCATGGTACGACTTCTATTCCAGGAAAAAGACTCCCACACACTGTCCACTTCACTTGCAATTAAGTTTTAAAGGTTTTAAGGATTAAACTTTAATTGCAAGTGAAGTAGACAGCGTGCAGGAGTCTTTTTTCCCTGATGTTGTCAGCCTTCGGTCTTCTCCTACGCACCTGTCCATCTTAAGTTGTGCAAAAGTTGGGACATGGTGTGAAACAGACTGCGATGATTTGTTAATCCTTGTTGACATTTACTCGATTGAAAGATTTGAAGAAGACGACGATATATTTAATGTTTTTTTGTAAATATATGCTTGTTCTGAATTTGATGCCAGCAGCAGATTTCTAACTAGTCGGGACAGAGGCAACACACACAGTTTACAGTTTATGACTAAGTCCTAGACTAAGTTATAGGGTTAGCCAAGTAGTAGTTATCGTTAAGGTGAGTGTAAAGCGACTAACCTGTCGTTGAGGCAGCAGTAGATGATGGGGTTGTACATGGTGGAGCTCATGGCGAGCCACATGATGGCCAGGTACACCTGCTGGATGAACCTCTCCTCAAACATCTCGGGAAAGAACTGGTGCAGCAGGAAGTAGACGTGGAACGGCAGCCAGCAGATGGCGAACGTGCACACCACCACGATCATCATCTTCACCACCTGTGGGACACGTGACAGTTAAATAAAGACAACAGGGGAACATGTAAAACCCGCCCGGTTACATCAATCCTATCAATCCCAACCATGATCCTGCAGAAGTCAGTTTGGCGCTTGCTTTCGTAATCTTTTGATGATGAGACACGCGGCGCCGCATTGATCGTCTTCTCTCATCATCCTCTTTCCTTAACAAGCTTCTCTCTGAGATGAACAAGTGGCGACAAATCTGTCAGGCCAGGAAAAGCTCAGCTGCTCACTGTCTGCCAAAATGTAAATCAAACGCATGTATGGCACATCATTAGCTGCTGTCAACAGACAATGAACTGGAAATAATGTGCAAGGACAGGCGTAACAGATCCACCAGGCTGCATCGTTAGCGTAGGAGGTGGACTGGTGTCCTGCAGAGGGACATGATCAAGGAGAACAACTGAAAAGACACGAAAAAGACAATTTTGCCTCTCCTACTTCTTCTTCTTCTTCTTTTTCTTCTTTGTTTCTTCTCCTTCTTCGTCTTCTTCTTCTTCTTTTTCTTCTTTGTTTTTTCTTCTTCGTTTCTTCTTCTTTGTTTCTTCTTCTTCATTTCTTCTTCTTCCTTTCTTCTTCTTTGTTTCTTCTTCTTCGTTTCTTCTTCTTTGTTTCTTCTTCTTCATTTCTTCTTCTTCGTTTCTTCTTCTTCTTCTTCTGTGTTTCTTCTTCTTCATTTCTTCTTCTTCTTCTTCTTTGTTTCTTCTTCTTCATTTCTTCTTCTTCTTCTTCGTTTCTCCTTCTTCTTCGTTTCTTCTTCTTCTTCCTCTTGTTCTTCTTCGTTTCTTCTTCTTCTTTGTTTCTTCTTCTTCATTTCTTCTTCTTCTTCTTTGTTTCTTCTTCTTCTTCCTCTTGTTCTTCTTCGTTTCTTCTTCTTCTTTGTGTCTTCTTCATCTTCTTCTTCTTCATTTCTTCTCCTTCGTCGTCTTCTTCTTCTTGGTGTTTTGCAGTTGTCTTGAAATTTGTTTCTACAATTTCTGTCCGCCACAGCGTCCAAGAAATGTCATAAATGACCCCTTCTACCGTGTACAAGTCTCCATTATAGTTGTTGATGGCCAAGAGAAGAGAAGAAACAAACATGACCATACCGTACATTTTTTGGGCCACAGCTGGAATATATGGTGTGGTCTTCAGAGCACAACAGTCTTGGAGAAGCAGAGTGCATTCTGGGCAATCTGGAGCAGCATGTAATGCCAAGAGCAAGTGTTTTTCTTTTTAACTCTTATTAACTGAGCCATGTAGCAAAAGCAATGTAATATGATTTTTTTTGATCAATCAGGGGTTTTATATTTGTAAAACTTTCCTCGAGCCAAGTAAATCGATTAAAGGAAAAGACCCTGAAACTGCTGATAACACTCAAACTATCAATATGTTCAGTGCTGCAAACCCCGAGCAGGAGCTTTTATGTGGGGTAAAATAATTTGCCCAGAACTTAATTTAGACGCTGGTCCCTGCGGTGGAAACACACCGAGTCCCTCCAAAGGTTCCTCGTCCCTGGAGAAAGTTCCTGCTGCTGAAACACAGCAAAACTAAATGTTCAGTGTGACATGACGGCTCTGAACAGTGCAGGAGCTCCTCAGTAAATATGTATGAGCAAAGTCTCACGGGATTCCCATCTCCTGCTCTAGATTCAGAAAAGGCAAGTCGCTGCAATCGTCTTCATCAGGAGAGTATCCTCTAAAGAAATGCAACACCGGAGCTGTGAACACACCTGACAAGCACGGGCCATGAAAGATGACAAGATGACAAACAAACAGGTAGGGGAGGTGGTGGAGGAGGAGGAGAGCCGGTGGGGGAACCAGACGGTGAAAAGACAACAGGTAGACTGGAAAAACCACCGAAGAAGAGCAGAGATTTCAGATTCAGGTTCATGGTGCTGTGATGATGATTTCATCACTGGAGGAACAATACAGGCAGACGCATCCTGTTCAGGGCTGAAGCATACACAAAGCACAAGTGGAGTAATCTGATTACAACTGTAGCTATCTCAAAACGCAGGTTACCTTGCGTTTGGCGGTCAGCTGCTCCTTGTAGCGGTCAGAAGAGTCTCCTGGGATCTCACTGGCCCAGAGCGTCAGTCCCACCACCAGATAAGCACAACCCATCACCAGCAGAGGAAGGAAGTAGAGCAGGATGGCCACACACACATAGTACCTGCAAGACATGCAATCCATATCACAGATAAGCCATATTGAGTCTGGCTCGTAAAGATCAGTCACCACCACCTGAAGCTTCGCACTATAAAAGGCTCGCAGTTAAAGCACACTCGTAACCAGACAGTGAAAAAAGTCCGGACATTTTAAATCAGAGGAGAAAGATCTTTTCCTGTTTCTGCCTCAACAAACTAAATAACCAACCTCTCTTTGTCTTCATGACTTAATAAACTGAATAAACAGACTGACCTTAAAGGACAACACAATTTATACTGTTTTACTTTGTTTATATGTGGCGGACCCTGCCACCTCTCTAGCTTCAAACAGTGTTCTGGGACCTTATTTTCCTCTGAGAACAGCTTGTTTATTCACTCACGGAACAAATAAATATTTCTGAGATTGTATTATTAAGTTTGTTAAAAGTGAAAAACAAAAAACATTAGAATTCAGATTTATTTCTGACAATCATTTCATTGGATCACGTAAATATTTGTATACATATATTTCAGACTCAACTGTTGTCCTGCCTCGCTGTAAACTCTGCCTGTGGTTGAATCAATCATCACTGGAGGACGGAGAAATTATTCTGCTTCGTTAACACAATTAAAGATGTCGGGGGCAGCGGTTAGACCTCTGCTCCGATGAATTTCAACCCTCTAGGAAATAATTAAATATGACAGTTTCAGTATTTAGCTAATGATTTGCTAATCTATCGCAGACACAGTGTGCGATCCTGTTAATTCCCCCTGTTTAGTGTGTGTGTATGTGTGTGTGTGTGCATTAAAGTCCATTAAAATGTTGAAAATTGTGTTATATCACTCGGAGCTGTGCAGAGTGAGTGTGTGTATTGTGTTTAACTGTCTTCAGAGAGGGAAGGACCCCCTGACTCCAGCGTCCACAGAGGGGACGATCTGTTTTCCCCTCGGCGAGCGCTGCAGATGAGCCTCACAGGCCATTTCCTCTGCAATTAACTTCAATTATGTTAATCCCATTGAATTCCCAGGAGCACGGGAGCTTTCATCAGAGGAAGAATGACCACACACACGCCGAGGACGCGTTCAAAACGAAACATTTTCCTTTTGTGTTTTGACTTCTCGTCACTAAAACACAGATTTCTCATCGCGCCTCGTTCGTGCAGATTCTTCCAAACTCAACAAGTTGTGTGTGGGTTAAGGAAAAGATGACGTCATCGCCTCGATGCCCAGAGAGTGCCGCAGGGATGACGTATTGTTGTTGGCCAACCTGGAGGTTATAATAATGATAATAATATGATAAACTTTATTTAGAAACAGAGTTTACAAAGTGCTTTAAAAACAAGCAAAAGCAGGAACTAAAGACTCAACGGTTGAGCCAAACACAAGGAAGCCGAGTCTAGAGTTAAAACACGAAGGTCAACATGAGAAATTACAAGTAAAAGGAAAGAAAGAGAGAGAAATAGATAAGACGACATCACATCAGAGGAATCAAGGACGGATAAAGAGATTAAGAGCAGTAAAACGAATAAAGGATAATAAATAGATTAAAAGTAAACAAATTAAAGCAGTAAGGGACAGTAAGAAAGACGTCACGTAAGAGGAATTATAAAGATTAAGAGCAGTGAAAGGATTAAAAAGTTAGAAAGATGAAAAATCTTCACAAAAAAGCAAAAGTCTATAAAAGTGGGTTTGAGGTTTTTACCACCTGCAGACGAAAGAAAGAAAGAAAGAAAATCCTTCACACAAACACACACACACTGCAAAGAAAGTGAGTCATTCAATCAAGGGAAAACATAGACGGCTCATATCAGAGCCTGAAGCTCCGTCAGGCTTCAGATCTCAAGGATTATGACGTGTTGCCGTCAAACCTTTTTTGGTTTCGCAACGCTTGCATGTTTGTCTCCAAATTTGTCTCCATTTGAGTTTGCCAGCTAGTTTACCCTGTCACCAAACTTCTAGACAGATAATCTCATGAGGATGAACGTGTGAGTTGTGCTGCACCACTGTTCTGACTGCATTAATAGCAATGAATATACTACATATTAATTTTGACTAATGTGCACAAACATGTTTGTTTTACACAATCTTTTTTGAGCAGCAGCTCTGTTTCCTCAGTGCACTGACTCAACAGCACCCTCAAATAACAAGACTTTGTATTAAACATGCAACCTCATTTTTTCCAGTAGTTGCAGTTTTGTCTCTTTTCCACCACATACTCCAAAATGTGCTTAATTAGCATGTAAGTGGGACGCAGCTATGATCGTCGCCGTGCACGTCCGCTGGCACGCTGACGCGGCTCAGCGGAACGAGCCGCCGCTAATGTTATTAGTGACACCTGGGCCTTTTTCACCCTCTTTTCCTCACGTGAGTGCAGAGAAGAAATGCAGTAAAAAAAAATCTAATCTTGTCTTTAATTAAACCGAGAAGTCAAGCATTCTGCCACACCAGTGCTATTAAAAGTGTTAACCAAAGGCAACGCGTGCAGGAGACGCCGCACGAGCCCGCGGAGCGTTTTACCACGCAATCAACTCAGAGAAAAACGGAAGCTGCTGCAATGAAATTAGCAGAAAAGCAGGAATTGATTTGTAGGCACACGAGAGCCCAGAGGAGTAATGAGCTTTTGTTTGTGTGTTTCTGCAGAGCTCAGACAGGATCAACAACGTGCTGCACATCACATCTGTTGACCTAAAGTTTTCCCTTCACTGGATTTGTTGGCACAGAGGTGTGAAATTGCCTTTAGCAGCCGGCTAATTCCCTTACATGGCTTAATATAAAGGGCGGCAGATAGTCAACATTTGTAAATGAACAGCATTACCTAAGATAAATGTGTTGCCTTGTGGAGGATAGGAGGAGGGAGGGCTGGGTAATGTACCTCGCTCTTGTAAAATGCTACGAGAAGAAGAAAAAGAAGAAGAAGAAGAAGAAGAAGAAGAAGAAGAAGGAGGAGGAGGAGGAGAATGAGAAGGAGAAGAAGAGCCACCAAGCTATGATTTCCATTTTCTTGTCTTTCACTTGTGTGACGACGAAGGAGAAGAAGACATGAAGAAGAAGAAGAAGACATGAAGAAGACATGAAGAAGAAGAAACAAAGAAGAAGACATGAAGAAGACATGAAGAAGAAGAAGAAGAAGAAGACATGAATAAGGCACGAAGAAGAAGAAGAAGAAGAAGAAGAAGAAGAAGAAGAAGAAGAAGAAGAAGAAGGAGGAGGAGGAGGAGGCATCAGACTCATATCTTCATTCTTGGCTCTCGTGTGTTATTTCTCAGCTCTCGGGCATCTTGTAGTTTCTTCCCTTGAAAAAGTCAGACATGTCAAGTGTGACGTGCCAGGATCAGGCTGTGGTTAAATATGCTGTCGGGGTCGACTCCCGCTGAGCGTCGACAACTGCTGAACAGCCACGTCTCTGCATACTTCGACCTCCCGAGTCACAGTGACACCAAACACGACAAACATGCTGAAAATGACACACTCATGGCTCCAGATGGTGTCTCTCTTTTCTGAAGTGCTCCTTCCTTCCTGACTCCCCCAGACACTGAATCATGAAGCAGAAGCGTAAATCATGCTAAAAGAGTCGACTGATTAATTTGCAGATCTTATTTGCATGATTAAAGTGGCTTTGTAGGTGTTGTAGGTGGTGAAGCACAGACCCCCATTAAATCTACTTTGATTCAATGTTGTATAACAATTAAACATAAAACCTCCAAGAGGGTGAAGACTGTAGACTGCAGTCATGGTTTCATCTCCAAATCCTGCTCTCGTCTTTATCAGAGATTAGGCTGAAGATATACTTACTTTTAAAGGGGTATTATGTAGTTTTGGAGAAGAAATTCAAACTCAGAACTTTAATATTAACAATATTAATGAGGTAATTGTGATTTCTGCAAACCACTGATGCATTGAAACTTTACATTTCTACATGTTGCAACTCTTTTAGCTTAGATTTTCAAGTTTATGTTGCGACAACACTTTGCTCATGTTCTGGTTAGGTTTGGGCACAAAACCCACCTGGTTAGGGTTCAGAAAACAAATCATGTTTTGGCTTCAAATACCTGGTTATGTCACCTCAAACCTTTGTGGAAATGTCCCAAAGGCTTGTCTAAAATTTCCACTGCTGTAGCCACAAACATGGCTGGAAATTGCCCAGATGTCTCATTTAAAATGCAGCTTTGTCGCCCAGCTGGAACACCAAATTTCTTCCCCAAAACTACAGAGTGCTCCTTTAATATGATGTAATATTTTCAAAGGTTTGCTTCCTGCAGGTCTTTAGTTTGTGTCAGGGACAGTTGCTTCTCACCTTCTTCTACAGTAAAAGTAGACTAGCCGTCATGCACATTGGCCGACTGACTGTCTCCAATCATCTCGTGACCCTCACACTGGAGTTCATTTGGCGGCAGTGAAGTGCCGAGAGAGATGCAGCAATATGGCAGCCAAGACAAGGAAGAAGAAGACCGCGAGCTAACAACATGGATGTAAACAAGGCAGGCAGTTCGCTCAGCGTGTTTGTTAGAGCTCGAGGTCACACAATTTGTTTTGGTGAAAAAAGTTCTGCAAACTTTGCTTGTTTACAAGAAAATCTCCGCAGGGTGTCTCATCCTGGAAACACTGTGAGCCACAAACCAACAGACGGGAGTTTTAATTATAACTCGGCTGGAGCAAACTGAAGCTCCTGAAAATATGCACATCTTACTGAAATAAATCCTCCCGCTTGTGGACCGGGCCCTCAGACTTCACGTCTTAATGAAATGATTTTGTCCTCTGGAGAGCAGCAGCAGTGTAATAGTGAAGTAGACTGAACACAACATAGATGTTGATGCAACCTTTCCTTTAAATCTGTGGTCAGGAAAAAAACATCGTGCCTGAAGAGATCAAGTACCAAAGTTAAGAAACATATACTTTTAGATCTTAAGGCTGCATTTTATTGGAGCAGCTGGTGGAAGATGAGCTCATCACATTATTTTAAACTGTCGTTCTCATTTTCTTCCTGTAATTTCCTAAAAAGAAACTGATATCTAACTGGAATTAACAAGATCTGTAAAGTAGAGGATCAATACAAAAACATTAATACATCAGATCTCAAACGTTTCTGTTCTAGGACCAGTTTTCACATTAAAAGTTAAAAGATAGTTAAGCTCAGGGATTCAGAGTTAATGTGTATTTTATCATTAAAAGGGACACAGTGGAGAGAAACTACGCAGTATTTGCTGCTACGTGAGCAACACTACAGAGATGTAATACTTGAATCAGGTTCGGTGAACAGGAGATCAGTCGGCGGAGCAAACGTAGATAAAGGGATCACACAGAGGCAAAATAAGGGTCACACACCAGAAAGGCTGTCAGGAGGAGACATGCTGGGATTCTTGCTATGGGGAGACAAAGATGACTAAATACACAAGGGAGGAGGGGATAACAAGGCACAGGTGTAACACATCAGGGAGGGGAGGACGATCACAGCGGCGAGGAAACACACAGAGGCAGAAATGAGAGGCTGCATCCAAATCTCCATCCTCCAGACCTGTGGGCCGAGCCCTCGCAGGCTTCAGTCGTACGTACCACGACATGTTCACTGTCATCACGTCAAGTCTGCGAGTGACGCGGCAAGACGTTTACTTCTACATGTTTATGTATCATGATGTGGTTAAATATTATTTCTGGCCAACATGATTCAAGGAAAGTTCCAATAAAGTAATTGTTTTACACATTGCAATGAACTGTGGATAAGTAAATCAGCGAAGTCTGCAGCTTAAGTAGACTCTTGTCCGCTTGACAGCCCCGATGGACCGGATGAAATGTGAGCTTGGACAGTGATCAAGACTCGCGGACTTCCTCTGAACACGAGTCTGCAAGTGCGGTGAAGTCCGGACATTTTGGACGCAGCCTTAAACACCAAAATAAAACAGGAAACGGAACTAAAAGGCGAGAAAAAACAAAACAAAAGCATGACCTGAAGACGGATGAGACATGGAAATGTTACAGTATTGCTCTCTGAAGCGTGGTGGTCTGTTATCGTTCACTCCACCTCTTTATCGGCGATCCCATTCAAAGTCCAGCTGTAGCTGAAGTATTACCCTGTAAGAGCCTGTTTCTCTGGGCCCCCGGCGGACCCTTAGCTCCCACTGATGGATGAGGCTCTGGGGGAATAGAGAGCTGGTCTGTGTACGGGCTGAATTAATAAAACCTCCCTCCACAGAGGGCCACAGACTCACACTGACACATTATACACACTAACTTATATTGTTTTAATCTCTGGGGCTGCTGCCTCGTCTCTCCCACAGCACACAAAACACTCCACATGCCTGTAGTTCTTGGCTGTGTGTGTGTGTGTGTGTGTGTGTGTGTGTGTGTGTGTGTGTGTGTGTGTGTGTGTGTGAATACAAAGCAAGCGAGCATGCCAAGCAAATATTTAATGCACGGCATCAAACAGAGGCTGAGCTCACACTCAGCTTGGTGTCACATACTCAGATTTACTGTATCAATATGTGCAGGTTATGCGAAGGAAAATGAGTGTTTATGTGCATAATCAATGTGCATCCGCCTGTTATTCAAACATGTGGGTGTTTGTATGAGTATTCATAATTAATGAGCGTGTGTGTGTGTGTGTGTGTGTGTGTGTGTGTGTGTGTGTGTGTGTGTGTGTGTGTGTGTGTGTTGGGAGGGAGGACAGCTGCTCTTTTGACTTCGCCTGCCAGCAGAAGCAGAAGAGTGGCGGGGGTAACGGGACGCCTCGCTCCACGCCGCCTCACCGCCACTAATCTCACGGCTCATGTTGTGCAAAGCCCAATTAAGGGGAGAGACATCACAGAGGACGAGGTGTGCTCAGTCTGCGATTTCCTGTGTGTGTGTTTGAGTGTGTACATGTGCATCCATTAAGTCAGTCTGTGTGTGTTTTTCTTCGGGATAGTGTCGCTCTATTTTGTGAGGTTTTCAGGTATTTCTGTTCTTGTGGGAAGGAGAGGAGACGAGGACAAGATGATGAGATGAGTTTGTTTAGTTGATTCTGCTTTCATGGAGTAAATTAGTGGGTTTGCTGTTAAAATATGAACTTGGATGAAGGTTGAAGGTTAAAACAAGCTCCCAGGAAGAGCGCCAGGCCTTGAAGCCAACTTTTGTAGTGGCCAAACTGTGTAATTACAACGTCACGTGATGCACTGCTGCCCCAAAAAGACTTTTCCACGAGCTGACGTTGTGAAAGAAGCAGCTGTAAAATGGTGGATAACATAACACAACAACAGCGTCACAACCCTGACGAAATCACTCGTTTGAATGTCAGCCAGTTGGTCCAATAAAACTGGGAAAGTCGAGGAGAGCCACAAGATTAAACCATTTAATTTCTATGCAAGTTGGCCCGATGCTAAACAGGAAGTTAGTCTCTATGGGCCGCACGACACAGAAGAGCCGGTTAATTTTACAGCCAGGTGGTTGAGTCATTTTGGCTTCATGCCGTGTCATGAATCACACATATGAGTGTGACTGTGAAAATACGTCATTATAAAGACGACACAGTCAACAGTCTCGTTAGTGACGTTGTCTGAGATCATTAACGTGCAACTATGGCGTGTTACAGAAGGTACAGTGCTTCAAGAAATGCACTTAGTTACTACACGGGCTTGTAATGTTCATCGTGCGGTGTGGAAACCAGCTGTTCTTCACAACTGGACAGCGCTGTGATGTTGCTGACTGACATTACTTGTCCCAGTGCCTCGCATGTTTGTCTCAGAAGAGCGTCCTCCCACACAGCAGTCGTCTTTTCTTCAAAAAGCCCAGCAACTCTTTAGCTGCGATGACACTCAAGCCTGTGATTATGTCATTTTCAAAAATGTATTACATCCATCTAAGTAATCAGCTTACATGCAAAAGAGCGACTGCAGGAATGAAGTCGCTGCTGAAGGTGACACGTGTAAATGTAAAAGGAGGCGTTTCCAGCAGCTCTCTATGTAAGCAGCATCCACAGGCAGTGTCATCTATTAATACTCTCCTATGAGACCTCACTCAGTAATTCCCACTGACTGTGAAGGCAGCAGACAGGGTGTAGACTGTGACGGCGGCGGCGGCGACGCCCGGAAACAAAGGCATGTGGGAGCTGACCCCGGGTCGGCCTTAATCAGACGTGTCATTTACAGCTTCAGCAGCTGATCTGAATGATTCCTGCGTTTCTCCGCCCGGCTCTTATGTGTGACTGATTACAGTTTCATTAAAAAAAGTAATAAGTGCAGCGGGCGTCACATCATGAAGAATGAAATTGCCGTTGCGCTGTTCATAACAAACTATATTTCCATGGAGAAATGTGACAGAGGCAGCGGGAGGGGGGACGGCAGTAGCAGGTTGGCAGAGGCAGCAGGGTAAACACTGCGGCTGATGAGCTGAAAGGTTGCCATCAGCAGAGCTGTGATCAGAGCCGTGTTCCTGCACATGTGCGTCACTGCGTGGGTGTCTTTTCTTTTTTTTCCTGTGTTCGAGTATTGTGTGTGCATTTGTGGAAGTGTGTACCTGTGTTTGTGCCGTCATGTGTGTGTCGCCCAGTTCTGCCAGTGGGATTACAAAAAAGACAAAATGGAAGAAAATAGAAGGTTACTGGGGTGCTGCAACGTGCGAATAAATCACTCGCAGCGTTTATTCTGTTCCTCTAAGAAGAAGCCTCAGAAGTTTGTCTTGAACAGCACGCTGTCAGTGTGTGCACAGGGAAGATTAACGACGCCACGTGTACGACAATACACGCCTTCGCTTTGATTGTAGATCAGAGACGTGAGGGAAGATGAAATTGGTGTGCTTCTGCGGCAGTGACAGCTTTTTAGCTATTTCCCCCCTGCACAAGCAAACGCGTAAATGCAAAATAAAATAAAAGAAGCAGCATTAATGTTCAGTCGCTGCTATGATAAGATGCGAAAGGCCTTCAGTTCTATTTTAGCAGCTCAAGGAAAGATGATATCTGGAGGAAAGGTGACTGTAGTGGACCCTGACTGTCACCAGGCAGCCGGAGCAGTGTGATTTAATGCCTGCAAATCATTCTTAGTGCTTGTTTTAAACCCTGCAGCATCACAGTTATTCAAATGGTGTGAGGGAAGCCTCTTGCCAAAACCTCAGTGGCACTAACAGATTAAAACGATATGCAAAGAGTGGATGTTCAGCTCCACTGTGCAGAATAATACATGCGCAGGGTTTGACAGGAGAAGCCTGTTTTTAAGGAGGAAGGTTTCTCTGTGCTCACCTCAGGCCGGAGATACTCGCAGTCGAGCGGCACGTTCACGTAGACGACCGGCTGCGTCGTGAACATTGTTGTTCACACGTTAGCTCGTTGTCCCTGCTGCTGCCGCCGACGTGCTGCCGACTCCTGACCCTGTCGGTCTGACACTGATTGCATCTTGCATACGTGAAGCGTATTTTTTCTCCAAAACTACATATTGTATTTTAAATGTATATGTGCTGAGTCTTATATCAGGAGCAGAATGGGATCCCGCAGGCGTTCCAGCTGCGCGACAAAGCTGCCAAGCCACTTTTTGAGAAAGCGTTTTAACGCTATTGTTAACGAGACGTCTGAACATTTTCCAGCCATGTTTGTGGCCACAGCAGTGGAAACTTTAGACGAGCCTTCAGGACATTTCCACAAAGCTTTGAGGTGACAGAACCAGGTATTTGAAGCTTAAACATGATGTTTTCTGAACCCTAACCAGGTGGGTTTTGTGCCTAAACCAAACCAGAACATGAGCAAAGAAGTGTCGCAACATAAAATTTAAAAAATTTGACCAAAAGAAAGCACAAAGTTGCAACATAAAGAAATGTAGAGTTTCAATCTGAGTTTGTATTATAACCTCATTAAAAACTACATAATGTCCCTTAGTAACTATATCTTCAAGCTAAACTCTGCTTTTGCTTCGATTTTGTGGAAAAAACACATCTTGACATAAATTACACCAACTCTGGAGGGAACCTCTAAAAATTTGTGATGTCTGGACCCATCACCTCCTTCTCTCTCCTGAGGCAAAAACATATTGAAACTATAATTATAGTATTGTACTGTACTGAGCTGCTCGAGATGTTTCTTCTAAAAGGCCCATTAGAGGGAGCATAAAGAAGATGAATCATAGAAATATAGGTTTTGCTGCTTGAACAATAAGCAGCACAGCGCTTCAAACTAAGGGAGAAGATGAGTTATTGAATATACAGGAGAAGATCAGACTTTGACCCTGCACGACTCGCTCGGTCGCCTCGGGCTTAAAAATCCTGTGAATGTTTTGTTTAGATTAGGAATTTGCATTCTGTGCAGAGCGCTCCTAACCTGCAAAATCAAGTCCTTGTTGGACTTTTTCGAGAGGATTATGAAACAGGTTTCTTTCATCGATGAAGTCGAGGTGAAGTTGGCTGACTTTTAGCACACATCCCTAATCTGCTGTGGTTTGATAAACAACTAAAGTAGGCCAGAGGGTTGTGAAGGTCTCTGTCCATATTAGGCTTTTCATAGAAATTACGTTTATTCAGCTTGCTCAGGCTGAGAGTGAAGGCCATGGACAAATGTGAAGTGGGCCGACTAACGTGTGTGTGAAAGGCTGAACTAAGCGAGAATCATAGTTGTTATCTAAATGGGCCAAGGTGTATCCACTGTTAGCCGTTAGTAACGGGAACAGGTCTTCTTCCTCGCCGTGGTTTTTCAGCGAGAGTGGATTTATTAATGGGAAATGAACGGCGGCTTTAATCAAATCAAATTTCTTTTCTTCCAGCTCGATTCGCTTCCATTCAGTGAGAGAAAGAACATAAATCCCCTGTGATGTGCCTTCAATTCAGTCACTACAAAGCACAAAAAGCCTCCGTGCTTTCCCTCCGCGCTCTCTCATTTACACCCGATAGAAAACAGCATCCTCCTACATTCGCTGTCAATTCAAAAAGTAATTAACGGCGCTTGTTGACTTGTTTCGAATAGCTGTTTCCGCGGGGACACTCACATCTTTTTGAAGTCGCACACATCGTATTCGGGCCAGTCGATGTAGCACACCACCCGGTCGGGGAGCTGGTCCGTGGTGGAGTAGTAGTACTGAGGGAAGGCCAGGAGCAGAGCCAGAACCCAGATCACTCCCACCACCACTTTGGTCTCTGTGGACGACATGCGCTGCTTCAGAGGGTGGATGATGGCCATGTACCTGCAGGGGAGAGGGCACAGATCATGAGTGGGATGATAATAATTAATCTTGCTCCAAGACCTTCACTGAAACTGACCATTCTGTTTTTTTTATGTCAAGCTCAGGGAAAAAGGCCAGAAAAATATGCACAAGGGAGAAGTTATCCTTCCAAACCTAACCAAGTACTTATGTTGCTTAAACCTAACCAAAAGAAACCCCTCACAGTGTTGTAAAAGGTGCGTTAAGGTCACACTTGAGTAAAAGTGTAGATATTACTTAAAATATTACTTTGGTTTAAGGTTAAGTCACACATACAACTAGAACTTGGCTATAAATATAAAAGTATCTGGTATAAAAGGTACTGAAAATATCAAAAAGTGATTTTCTATATCAGCATCAAAAGCAATTAAAAGTAAAATATACTTATTTATTAATATTATCAGATCTGATATTCAGCGTTATTCTCATTATCAGAATCTGCTTTTTTTAAATCCGATTGCTGATAAAATGAATTAATTCACAAACGTGCTACTTTGGTAAATATAAATATTGATCAAATAACTCCAGGGCGAAGACAAAGTACAATATTTGCTTCTTAAATGTAGTGGAGTGGAAGTATAAAGTAACAGAAAATGGACATAATCAAGTAAAGTACCTTAAAATTGTACTTAAGTATCAAAAGTAAAAGTAAATTATACATATATGTATGTTCATACTGTATACTACAGGTCGATCAGCCTGGCTGATGTTTGGATCTGATATTCAGGATCCATTTTTTGGATGCAACTGCTGATAAAATAAGTTAATTTGTAGTTGACAAGATCAGACACACTAGACATAGACCCAAATGCACAACTCGAGACAGTTCAGGTTTTTCCCAAACGTGGCAAACATACACAAAAAGGGATCAGCAGAGGCAAAAGTCAGGTCCATAAACAGGGTCACTGGGAAAACGCTGGACCGACAAAGGGCGAAGACGAACTGGAAGGGAAGACGGGGAGCACGCAGACTAAATACACAAGGGAGGGATAATTAAACACAGGTGAGACACATCAGGGAGGGGCCGACAGTAAAGGGATCTTAAACAAGACGAGAGTTGAAAACGTGGTGGAACAGAAGTATACAGTCGCAGAAAATGCAAAAGAGTTGCACAGATGGAGGATTCACTGTTCGGCGTGTGATCACAGGTTATTTCGGTCCATCATGGAGGTTGTAAGTGTCAGAAATGCTCATTTGTGTCAGAGTCATATACTTAAAATAGAGTTTGTGAAGGCTGAAAACAAACTACAAGCTGCAGGAAGTGATTATTCACACACACACACACGCTCACCCACGCGGCTGCATCTGAAACATTTAATTCTGAGTTTAGGTCAAACGATACACGAGCGGCAAAAGTCATACTGGTTTTTAAAAAATGAATGGAGACGGGATCGTGAGAGTTTGTGTCTCTGGAGCCAAACCAACGCCGGAGTCACATTATGGAGACCGTCTGTCTGCTGCTGATGTTAAACTCTCGTCGTACGATTCCCCTCGGCAGCTGAGTAATCATTTCACATTGTCATAATCATGCACCTAATCAGAGAGTACGACGCAGCGCATGAATAACTTAAAATGACCTTGTGCATCGTTAACACTGAGCCTCAACAGGATATTTGGTTTAAAAGACTTTTCGCAGGCAGAATCCATTTGCCCTCGGTCAGAATAAAATTCATCAGGTTGGTGTAGAAAATCACTTGCTTCTCTCTGCTGATTCACTTTCATTTAAATCCCTTAAACATTGTTTGTTTTTTAATAGAGTCTCAATAACTTTTATATTATTATAAAGCATTTCACAGGGACTCGTTTCTTATCTAAACTTCAAGCTGCTGTTGGTGTTGTCGTTGTTTTTTGTCGTCGCCTCACCACATGAGCACGCAGCTGTAATCGCCAGACTTAGTAGAGACATCTGTTACTGACCAAACAGACACAGCAGCGACTTTCAGGTAGAATTGCAGAGATGTGTTAAAATTGGTAAACTTGTCCATTTCCATTGTCGATTTCAGCCGTGACTAACATTTAAGAGGCGTAACACACGGTGGTCCCACCTTTTGGACGTTTCTCGGATCAACTGCTAGTTTAAAACCTAAGTGGTCATTTTCTTTCATCTGTGATGAGATGTTTCAGGAGTCGTGTTTAGTTCCTGCTGATGAAAACAGACCAGCTCGTCATTAGTTTAAGACAAACCTTGAAGCCCAGTTGTGGTGGAAATGCAAATCCTTGCCGTGCCGAGTCAATGTCTACAAATAATTAACATCAGTGTGATTATTTTTTTGGCTCCCTCTTAAAGCAGAAGCTCTCCAGTGGAACGCCGTCCTCAGCCAAAGAGGCCTAATTAAAGGCTTAATCCCACTAATAACCTAAATGAATCTGCTAAATGGACGCTCACCCTCTAATTATATCAGAGACGAGAGGAGGCCTTTGAAAATCAAACGCTCCCAGCGGTCCGCTGAGGAAAAAATGGGAGATCACAGCCTTGGCTTTACTTTGGCTCTGCTTCAAACGCCGCTGGCAGCCGTGTGGCTTTTTCTCTTCGTGTAGGTGAGTCACAGTCATGTTCGTTGATGTCAGAATCAAACACACACCTGCTGAGGACAGCGGACCGCTCGCTCGACATCATCACCCCTGCTGGCGTGCGTGAAAGCTCAGATTTCATGCACGCCAGATCAGACAACAGTAGAGGTTTGTAGAGGTTTTTGACTGAAGCCCTATTCACATGGGACCAGTGTTACCTGAGGACCTCTAGTAAGTCATTTTAATCGCTGAGGTCGTCTGTGTTTGGCGAAATATGGTCGGTAAGTCGAAGAGTCACACAGGACCTCATCAGTGACTTGCACCTACCGACCACAGCAAATTCCTCGTCTGTGAAAACTTACTCTGCAATCAAAACGATTCTGATTCTGATTCACAAACATCATGTGTGATCATGGCACAAAAACGTATTTGTGTCTCTTCATTGACGACCGTACAATGTTTTTTTTCGTCATCACTTCGGCTCTCTGTTACACGGTGTTCTGCCCAAATGGAGTGAAAACTTGAACTTTCTCTGACAAAAACAGAAAAGTAAAAAGTGCCTGAGGGCAACAGCGGGAACTCATTCTCAACTCCCTCTGAAAAAGCTTTCAGTTGGCTGCAACAAACACTGAGTATTATCCCAAACGCTTTGTGTCTGACATCTGCTGTGCACATTCAAACCCTTCCCCACTGTTCATCCCATTCTAATGTGTTCTGAGTCCATTAGTTCTGTTTGATTAGCTCCTCTGCCTGCAAATAGAGTATAATTTATAGTCTAGCTCCTCCAGCGTAACTCAGTATGAACACCTTTTTATTTAACGTTTCATTCGCCCCAGAAAAGTCAGCCTCTGCGTTGCAGTGCCCCACCGGCCCTGCTGCAGCTGAGAGGTGTTTCATTTTTATGGATTTATCAGTGGAGCTCTGCTCGCCGCCGTCCTCCTGCCCTTTATTTCACATCTTGTAAAGCACACCTCTGAGACCGTACTCCAAAATCTGTGGGCAATATCTGATTTCGCTAGGCGGGATACCTTCTCACGAGGTGGCAGGCAGCATCGGCAGCCGGCGTTAGATTGCATGGGTGACATACACCTCCAATTATCCACAACGAGCAGCTAAACTGCCACGGCAATGCTACGGTTCGATATAAACACCATGAGGCCGCTGCAGTGTTTTCCAGAGGAGACATAAGTGATTAAGAAGGAAGCAGCCAAAGCGACAGATGAAATTGCCTGCCTTCAAGCATGCTGGTGATTTTTCCCCCCTTTTTTTTCCCTCCAAATTGTATTTGAAAGTAGGTTGTGGTAATTTGATCATGAATTTGTTTCATCGGGTTTATTGGTCTCTCAGGGCATTGCTGTTGTTTTGAGGGAAGGTGACGTTCAACTCCATCAGCTGGGAGGAGATAGGCTGGTGTGTGTGTGTGTGTGTGTGTGTGTGTGTGTGTGTGTGTGTGTGTGTGTGTGTGTGAGTGAGTGATGGATTGTCATTGTTGTTTCCATTATTGTCCACATGCATACAACTCCTGGAGCCGCCTCGGTCTCATCAGTAACCAGCAAACACTCCGGTGTCCTGTACAAAACCAATATCCACCTACACACCACAGCTTCACCTCTCCCCTGATATTGTTTGTCTGTGTGTGTGTGTGTGTGTGTGTGTGTGTGTGTGTGTGTGTGTGTGTGTGTGTGCACATAGAAATCCTTTTGGGAAGGATTGTGTGTCCACTGAAGAAGAAGATAGGCTTGCTAATCTAGAGGTAGAAACAGTCTGTGCAGGTGAAGAAGGTGAAGAAGAAGAAGACGAAAAAGAAGACGAAGAAGACGAAAAAGAAGACGAAGAAGACGAAGAAGAAGAAGAAGAAGAAGAAGAAGAAGAAGATGAAAGAGAAGATGAAGAAGGACGAAGAAGACGAAGACGAAGAAGCCCACAAACATTTCAATCTTCACCTGATAACTGCAGTTTTAAAGTTATATCACAGTAAAGTGAAAACGAGATGTGAGACACTGTGCTCCACCAAAATGTGCAACATGACCCAAAATAAACTAAATGAGTGCAATCTGACTTCTCATTCAATTTCATTATCATTTTAATTTAAGGAACCGCAGAAAAATTGAGATTAAATAAGAGCCTTGACGTTGATGCAGCTGTCACCTGACTGCATGTCACAAAACAACCCTGCTCTCATAGCTTCTGCTGCAGGACTCCATCTGAACCGTGACACACTGTGTTAACTCTGTGACTTCCCAATCTGCTGTCTCTACTCTTCGTCACTTCTCCAGCAGCTCTTTTGGTGTCTCGTCTGTCTGTCAAACTCCTCTCTCCATCTCACCCTCCTGTCCTGGTCATCAGCACAGTGGATGGAGCTGTAGCAGTACTCTGTTCCGACACCCTGGAAAATACATGAATTTGCTAAACATCTGACTGTAACATTTGTTCCTCGACGGTCTAATTAGCAAAGAGTCAGATAAAATCATTCAGGTAGTGGCTTCTTGTTTTAAGTTGGCACTGACTGACGCTTTCAACAGTTAAAAATGTAAAATGATTGTATCAGCAGTGGCTCCTTAACGTTCTTTTCTTTTTGTTTTTCTTTGACGGCGGGACAAAATCAAACTTGGCCTTTGTCTGGTGTGCGTCCTCTCTGCAGTCTGCTTTCTGGACTCTGCCAAAGGTTGTTTATGAGGCAAAATAAGCGTCTCTCTGTAACACGGCTGTACAACTGTGAGTGGACTGAACGCCGACGCAGTGATGGGTCTTCTCTTCTAGCTGAAGTAAACTTCAGGAGTCACTGCTGCTTCCATTCATATCATATTAATAATTTAAGTTCAGCACCTTCATAGCTTTGAATGAGGACCTGTACTGATTAATGTTGTCACCGTATCTGATGCATACTTAATCATCATTTAGATCATACATGTAAATATGGGATCAGACTCTGATTACATTATTCAGATTATACATAGCATTATGTGAAGTGGTGGGGTAGTATTTAGCAAACTGCTAACATAAGGTTAAAGAAAGAGAGTCAAAGAGAGTTTGATTATTTAGGCAGAAAACGATTAAGCTCTTTCTCTCCTGGTTAAAATGTCTTCCCCAAAACTACATACTGCACCTTTAACTGCAAATACCTGCAATATAATCAGTTTAATTATGAATTAAAACAAAATGAGTTGAGCATTTGCTCATTTTCCATCAATGATAACTAGCCAACTTTCTTTTATTTGAGTGTTTTCTGTCTTTTGTCTCTTTGCTTATGTTTGCACCTTAAGTGGTTATGGACTGAGCTTTCAGGGCCACCGTACTTACACCTTAACGAATTAAAACAACTGGTCAACAAGATCAAACAAGAGCACTACATGAAAGACATCACATCACTTGTAACTCCACTAAGTGCCTTTAAGCAAGATATTACCGGCCCTGAAAGCCACTTTTCAAGCTCTAATCGGAGTTGATTTTTCGGTGACAGGAGATGACAAGTGTTGATTGGAGTGTTGTTTATTCATTGAGGGGTGGCATGGCTCTGAGGCAGCTGTTCAAAATTATCTAAATGTGTGACACTTACTCTAATGGATGTGGATTTATAGAAGCACTGATGCCGTCTTTTCCAAAAGCCTCGGAGTGAAATTATTAGTGTAATTTCTGATGTGTTCCTGCTCACTTCGGGCAATAACTCCTAATGTAACACCTCATGTGTTGTTTGTGCATTGACCTGACCAGCAAACACACTAAACAGACACTAAACAACATGCTGTGATCGAGCATAACGTAGACACTGAAACAGAAATTATATCTCGGACATCTGTTACATATTTCGTTGAACCCAGGACCTTCTGGAGCTGCGTCTGGATGACTGCAGCTTCCAGCGCTACCCGAGGCCGACCGGTGCCCAGTTCTCAGCTGCCAAGCGCCTGCCCATCTGTCTCTCACAGAGTAAGTGTGTTAAAATCAATAAATAGAAACTGTGACCAGCAAGTAGACATCGACTAAATTAATCTGTTTTACCACATCGGTATGAAACCAAAACAAAGAGATTTCTCTGTGATCTGATGCGATAAACAGATCAAAAGGACGCCGAAATAACAACATCGCAATGCCGGCATGTAAAAAGCCTGAGTTCATGCTCCGTCAGGTCTGTCGGCCAGACAACAAGCAAACAACTTTTAAAATGCTTGTTCCCTGAATGGAGTTTGGATCGATCCGGGAAATGCTGTGCTGAGACATATTTGCGTGACTTACCAGGTAGTCCAACTTCCTCGCTCACTTTCTTCCATGTCAGCTCCTTCTTTGTCCCGCATCGGTACGAGTAGACGTGTTATCGTGCAGCTCTGGGTGTCCGCAGACGGCTACGATTTTCCTCTGTCAGGACATCAGCGACGTTAGCGTCATGACGTCAGTGTGAACCTCAACACCGATAGGCTTTCATGACACAGCGTCATGTGGAATCATCGCTTGAGTTCGATATTGTCAACTAATGCAACATATATTTCACGCGTTGCATCTTTTCATTACCACGCGAATAATTCACCTCACGTTTGGTCTGAACGCAACATGATTTGGAGGTTTCAGTCGGGGTTAAACGAGGAGAACCTGAACGCTACAAAAGGAAAATTTCACTCACAGCAGAAATGTTCACGGTCTGATTGGAAGTCCACATTTTCTCCACTGTCACATCTCTGCCACTGACTGTATTCCTGTCACCTAATCCTTTTGTAGTGCGAGAAGTCATACCTCCCATTTTTCATGCACAGAGCAAGAATTACAAATAGGTCCAGAAAGAGAGGCGAAGCCAATGATGACCCCTCTGGGGACGACAGACAGGAGAAGGAGGAAGAGGAGGAAGTGGAAATTGGAGGAAGGCGGTGAGCGAGCTGGAGACCGTACAGTAAGCTCTCATTGATATGCTGCACAGTAAGCCCATCTGCTGCCATGACCCAGTCTGATTGTGCTAAGCTGCCTGCACTACAGCTACAGTAGGTGAATATAAATGGTCCGGCACTGGAATAAACTTAAGTCTCAGCCGATCACTCTTTCATTCGTTACTGTATCAGCTCCTCAACCATGTTGGGGGGGCAGCGTAAAGCAGGTCAGAGGTCAGAAAAAAAAATTAGACTGAGGGGTTTTTCCCAACATGGCAACCTTACAGCTTCTACTTGATTTACATAGCGTTAGTAATTGATTTATTGACCATATAATAAGCTGAGGGGAACTGCAGAGTTTTGTGATAATTGAACCCGTTCACAATTCACTTTGTCACTTGACCCATTGTTTATATATAATATTGATTATTGCAGCTTTAAAGTGGTAATCTGGTGAGACCTGGGGCTACCGTGGTAACTGTCAATAAGGTTTAATACTACAGTCAATGCAGCAAAAAAACAAGGTTTTTCTGAGGTAGGCAGGGGAACTCCACCACTACTAAAATGGCCGTATGGAGATAATAACTTGCTGTAAATTCACGTGTCCGACTCACTTTCGCTGATGACACTGCCCTTACACCGTGACTGTCAATAAAAAATCAGTTGCTACCCTCTGAAGTGTGTTCTTTCATTTTTCTGCAGGCCCTAACCCTTCTCAGAAATCATAGACGTAGATATGTTGGGTTTTAGTGTGTTTCTCCACGCAACTTCCATCGACTGTCACCACAGTCTGGTCCCAAAGCGAGATTCGGTGACGTAATAACCCGTCCTTCTTTCTTTCACATGAAGTGAAACTGAAAATGACCACGACGCTCCATCGCTGCCTGACTCTGTGTGGTGCCTCGTTGTGAAGCTGTGATTATGTTGGTGTGTTTTATTGGTGCTGTTGGGAAATCAAGCAAATGCCAGGGGGTTGTCTGTTGTGCAATAACTTTGGTTTTTATGGTCTGTCAAAACTTTGGTGGCTTACACAGCACCTTTAAAAGGATAAAACAGCCGCCACCGGTGCTGCTGACATGTAAGTCGAAGAGGAACATCTTCAAAGAGGAGCTATAATCTGATGGGGTTTTCTTTTTTCATTTAGGTTTTGGCTGACTTTTACCCTGCGGGCTTGTGACTTTCTCTGCAGCGTTAAAGCAAAGTCTGGGTTTCCTCGATTAACCGTGAACTTAACAAACTTGCCTGCTGCCTTTTCACACTTATAGCAAACGAATGACAACCTTACACAAACTACAGGACCGAACTGAGCTGCGGGATATATAAAATTGCCAGTGCGTTTTCAGGTTGAAGCAGAAATGGGAGCAGTGCTGTCGACTCATAACTGGTCCAAACGTTGCTGTTTTTAGATTAGATAACATTATGCTAATTTCCCTGCATTGCATAGGCTTTACATGAAATATGCTAATCTGCATATGTCTCATTCATCCTGTCCAATCAGCCTAATCAAGAGTAGCTTTACTCAAATTGGCACTTGAAACTTGCACACTTATACCTCCCCACAGGCTCATTTTTAAATGATCAGTGCCTGTAATTTCCAACTGAGTACACCAGAAATTGATCAAATCAAGCACTGCTAAAAACTGAACATGAGGGAAAGTGATCATCAGTGATGCACACAAAGGGGCAGCGACCAGCGGCAGCCAAATGGAAGACCAGAACTAAATGGAGGGGAAATAATTCTCCACTAAATGAGACGGTAACAAGTTTCAGTCACATCTTCCACACTGCACTGAGCACAATGATACACTGCAACTGTCTATCAGTCTATTTTGGAGCCTTTCAACGGATGCCTTAGGCAAGATGGAGAAACCTACTGGTGACCAGTCAATTGCAGGTAATACATTTTCACATGCTGTATGAGCCGTTCAGAGCTTTTCATTTCACTTAACTCACCTGAGGAAGCTCGTTTCAACGCAGCAAGAGCTCCTGTATCAGGTTTTACCAGCTATTCGTAAGTCGTTAACTACTAGCTGGTTTCAAACTAGTGATTTTCTAAACCAGGCGGCATAATTAACGTCTTATAGCAGGGATTTTCCAGCTGTTGTTGTTGTTTCACACCAAAATAAACTACACCTCCATTTGCAATTGAAATGAATACACAATTCTATTTTTTTTAAAAGTGACCTGACTTTTATTTTGAAGTTGACTTGTCACAGGAAATGCAGTGTGTTCAGTTAGCACCGCTGTCGTCTGTCAAAGAGTAGAGTCGGAGGATTGAAGGATTTCAAGCTGTGTTGTAAATAAAATATTCAGATTGATGAATATTGGTGTTTGTTCCTTGTTTTGGATACAGGCTGAAACACGACTTAGTTCCACAGGTGTCCATTTTCTTCAGAAGCGAATGACACCCTGCAGCAAATCAGAATCGAGTATTATACTTATAATCTTGTTAGCAAGATTTAGCTCACACTAAGCAGCTTTATTTTGGCAATCTTCAAATTTCCTCTTTATAAAAAAGGATATAAGTGCAGTAAAACTATGCAAAGTCGAGGATAAACAACCGACTCCTGAGGATGAGAGAGCTATAATCACCCTGACACTAGAGAATATGATTATCTTAATTAATGAAACAACTTTTTTTTGCTTTTGTTGCTCTGTTAAGTCTTTTCTCTGCTACATTTAACAGGGATTTTATGCAAGAAAGAAAGCAAGCGCCTCAATAGAAACCCAGTCTCGTTAAAAATAAAATCCAAGGGAAAAGAAATAAAAACATGATCTCAATCAACAGGGACTTTATGAGCTTGGATGCTTCTCAACTTCTTAAATCAGCATCTGCGTGCACACACTGGCATCAAAATTCAGCTGTACAGTTGATCTATGAGTGGACGCCGCAGGAATGATTGAAGCAATGATGAAAAAAGAAAAGACTTATCAGCTGCAGCACTGTGCTCCATCCCCCCCTGAAGAGATCCTGCAGTTTTTGCCCTATTTGCCTAAAATTATATCACGTCTAGCAACTAATGGAAACTCTTCAGCGTGCACAGAAGGTGGCAAATGAAAATTAAGAAGTGAAATATTAGCTGCTGAGAAATTTCAGCGTGTGATAGGTCACAGTGGGTCTTGACATTTCACAGAAATAACTACCTCCTCCTATCGTTGCCACACAAAGTATGAAAGGCAAATTTGCATGAATAGCGAACTCTCAATGAGCAGATTGGATTTGTATCGTGAACGTGGCCTGGTGCCATCCTCATCTGCCCTCTATTTCCCACTTTAAATGTTTCAGTTCATATTGGAAAAGGATGAGTTCATGGCTTTCCTGCTGAAAGAGAGACTCTACGGAGGAATTACAGGCAGTTAACACTTTCGATGTGGAGGTATAAAAGACGTAGATGCAGTTGTGAGAAGGTTCTGGCAGGATGGATACAGCCAGACTTCCCCTCTCTGCTTTTGATTTCCCCCCTGTGGTCACATATTGTTTAATCCCCAGTGACGACACAGCTCATCCCTTCTTCTAGTCGGGATGAAATAAAATGCATCTCATATTCCTGATAGTTTGATAAGATGTTCGACAGTTTCACGTGTATGCATTAAATGCAAACCAACTTGACAGCACATAGCGAATGAGCCCTGGTTTATAAACAGCCTGTCATGTCCCTTGATAACGGAGCGTTGCTACAAGTGACACGTGAACAGCTGATCATTTATCGGCTGTGTATTTCGGTTGCACCATCGCCATGAGACTGACAACAAGAGATCTCACAGGACCAGCCGTGCTCCGCCTGTAAAACTATTAACTCACACAGCAGTGATGTTTGCTATTCTCGCGGTCTGATACGGTGGCCTGCGAGCTGCAGCCGTGCCGGCAAACACGCCGACCCCTTCAGCCTGTGTCCTCGTTCCCCTGCTGCTCCTCTCGGTGTCACTCATCCTCTGGAGCCGCTTTTCGCTGCCGGAGTGTCTCCGGGCTCGTTGGTTGGTCCACCACCCAGCCAGTTTGCTCTACCTACGAGCCCAAAGACACTGCAGCAGCTGCTAACCCGCAAAAAACAGACTCACAAACCACTGCACCAGCTCCACCAACTGTTTTACAAACCAACCGCGGGGAAAACACAAAGCACAACACCGGAGTGAGAAGATGAGCGCTGACCGAGAGGAAACTGTGTTTGATAAAGTGGTTATGTTCAAAATAAAGAGGTCAAATTCAACCTTTTTTTCACCTGGTCTTTAAAAATGATGAAAATAGGACAGGTCATTAAACCATATCAACCAGGCCGACCCAAGAGACAGTGTCGTATCGCACACTGGATACAGCTTCATGTGTCGTTACAGTGAGAGGTGACTGTCTCATACACACACACACACACACACACACACACACACACAGAATAAAGATGAGTGATGCAAACGATGATCTTATAAATAAAACAATACAAATACTCACAGACATGCACACACACATGTAAAATACACATACTCACCCACACACGTACACACTGCGCTGTACAAATGCGCATAGACACACACACACACACACACACAAACAGCAGCACAGGCATTTTTATGCATCTAATTTCCATTCAGCCTCATTGTCACAAGCAGCCGTCCCACTGATGAACAGGGTTCATTGACGGGAGGAGGAGCCGTCAATACAAACATATAAATCTCCTAAACACCACGTTCTCTCCAGCAGTCACCACAACGAGAGAATAAAACCTAACACAGCCTGCGTTGTGTCACAGTCATCGGCTTTATCTTCAACAGGACTCCATGCAGAAGGCTCTGAACCTTTTAACCACGCCTGTGTTTGTCACACTACACAGAGCTTTCTTCAACACACTGTAAGAAATAAAGACGTCTCCCGACAGAGAGAAGCTTCACATATCAGCTGCATCACCGCCTGAAGAGATCCTGCAGTTTTGCACCCTATTTGCCTGGTGAATGAAAATCAGGAAGGTGAATATTAATGCAGGAGTGTGATGGGTCACAGTGGGTGAATCTCTTCCCCACCTCCATTTTCTGAAATATCTAAATTCCTTTTCCCACCGTAGTACGATGCTGTCAGAGTGAATTCAGTACTTTTAACCTTTAACCATGCCTTTTGTTTGTTCCACTCACTGAGCTCCACACAGCAAATCACATCAGATGAGAAAAAGGTTGCTACACATGACAGTTTTTTTTTTTCTTTTTGCAATTGTGAAACACATTGCTCAATGCTGAGGCCACTTTTCCATACAGCTGGAAAGCAGAATGGACCAAACTATGGATCACTTTTCAAAAATCATGCACTGATTTCTCAAACCATGAGTGTGAATCTGTGATCAGGCTTTAGAAATAAAACTTACTCAACTAGAACCGTCTGAACTCAGCGTAGAGAAATGTCTAAAGACTTCTCAAGAGCCTCAATAAACCAGAGCAGAGATCTAATATCACAGCCTGTTCCCTATCACCTGCAGTGATTTTAAGGGACAGCCAGCACCAGAGTCCTCTCAGATATCAGTATTGTTTTCAGGAATATTGCTCAGGGACCTTGTGAGTGGGCAGAGGGGGAATTCAACAGGTCTTCTAAGTCTCATATCAGATTGTTTTTTTATTCGGTGCCAGAGCTATAACATAATATCCGTTTATTGGCTCAATATAGAGGGTTTTTTTATATTGGGTTATTGTGCGCTTATTCTTAAAGTCCTCCAGATAAATTGCATTGGGTTTGAATCTTTTTCATTACAGGATGACTGGCCCAGTCTTTTTCCACCAACAGACAGACAGTGAAACCCGCAGCTCACCTGTCCAGAGCGATGGCAGTCATCGAGTAGATGCTGGCAAAGACAGCCGCGATGGGAAAGAAGTTGTGGAAGCGGCAGTAGACCAGTCCGAAGTACCACTCGTTGTGCACCGCGTAGGTGAAGTTGATCACCGTGTTGAAGGCGGACATCGAGGCTTCGGCGAACGCCAGGTTGAGTAGAAAATAGTTGGTGACGGTCCTCATGCGTTTATGCGCCATGATAATCCAGATCACAGTAAGGTTGCCCACCACGGACACGACAACTATGCCGCTGTAAGCGATGGCCCAGAGGACGATCCTCCAGACCGGCTGCACGAACTGGTTCCAGTATAACGTCTCGTTGTTGGTGTTGTTGTTGGAGCCGGTGGTCAAATTTGGCACGTCGGTGGTGTTAAATAAAGGATCCATTCTGCTGCTCAAGACCGAAAGTCCGACTGTAAAACGACAAGTACAACTTAATTCAATACATGACAAAGTTAAAGACCCCGGTGCCAAATGCAAAGTGAACAAAAGTTTAAGAAACGCGTCCCCACCGCACCGCACCGCACCGCACGCGTTGTCTGCGGGATGTGCAGTCAAACACTCCGCTGTATTGGAGATTTTGATTTCAGAAATTCAATCTCAGTATTCACGTGGAAATTTTGATTGAAAGTCGATTACTTTCTGTTAATCGTTGGCACTTTTCGCCGCGCGTAAAAACGGAAAACGCGCCTTTTACGCGCACCAAGAAACAGAACAGGTCTGCGCTCCCGGCACAGCTCCACGTATCTGAGCTCTCTGCTCCTCTCTGTCTCTGCTCCTCTCTCTCTCTCTGCTCCCCTCTCTCTGTGTCTCTCTCTCTCCTCCAGCGCTCTCCTTCGGCTCCTCAGCTCAAACTGAGCGACTGTACAGCAGCTCGTGGAGCGAGCCGCTGCGCACCCGCATCCAATAGGCAGCCTCTGTAATTATGATTATGGATGAGTCCAGGTAAGTGATTCATTCCATCCGGCTCATACCAGGATCATCCTGCCTGAATGCTTCTTATCTGATTTCATTTGCTCATAATTCCTTTTGTAGACAAACACAAACAGCAAAGCAGGAGAATGAATGGAAGTCAGACTGGGACATGAGTAGACGAACAGGATGATTTTAATAATTAATGTCAGTAATGATGATGATAAAGACACTGTTATAGGATGTTATAGGATTTAGTTGCGTAGTGGTTGCAGCAGTGGCTTTGTTGATGCCAGTTTTAATAATTAATCCCCACATACAGCTGAATGTGTAATGTGTTGAGGTGCCACACTGATTGATGACCCTTCTCCCCACTCACTGCCCCCCTCTTGTGGACTCAAAGTCTGGACTGTGTGTGTGTGGAGATCAAGCTGCTTCACTGGATGCTAACATGCTTCACAGTAAAAGTCCTAATGCCTTCATACCCAGTAATGCAATATTTAAATAATAATGAAAATAAGATCATAATAATATGATACAGTGACCTGATATGAATTGATAAGACTGAGTCCAGGAGATTTTCCTCAGGAGACTGCACTCTTTTTGTTTACACCGCCGAGCTCTAGATATTCTGTCAGACCTTTTGTTCCAGCTGCCATTCTTCATGTGTGTGTTTGCGGCTGTCTGCCCAGAAGAGTGTGTGAGAGGATGAATGAGGTCATTAGGAGGGCTTCCAGGCTCGCCGCTGGACCGCTGACACCACTGAAAGACTGGAGATCCAAAGGCTCAACTCACAGCTCCTGTCAGGGCAGTTTACAGCAACAGGTCTCATATTTCTTGGTATTATTGCAATTCATATTTGATTTATCAATATTTTAACACCAGGTCATCAAAGTTTTCATTTATCCGGTGAATATCTCAACATCTACCTGATGGATTTGCAATAAATCCTGTACAGACATTCGCGCTCCCCAGAGGATGAGTCCTTTTGACTTTACTGTTCCCCTGAGTTTTCCTCTAACGGCATTAATGTCCCCCTCAGGATGAGCTGTAATCATTGACCCCTGACTTCTAATCTCGCTCCATCACCAGGTTAAAATTTACGTCTCATACTTTAAGTAACTCGATCACGTCGCTCCCGTCCAGATCTTCACGCTGGCTTCCTGTCTGTCAAAGAGTAAACTTCAACATCCTGCTGTTGGTTTATAAAGCACTGAATGGTTTCGGGCCCAAACACATTTCTGATCTGCTGCGACGTTATGAACCATCCAGACGTCTGAGGTCATCAGGTACAGGTCTGCCTTCAGTCCCCAGAGTCAAAACTAAACATGGAGAAGCAGCGTTTAGTTATCATGAACCCCACATCTGGAACAAACTCCCAGAAACCTGCAGGTCTGCTCCGACTCTCACCTCTTTTCAATCAAGGCTGAATTAGTTTTAAAGCTTTGATCGATATATTGAACTGCACTGTAACTCTTATTGTCTTGTCTCTTTTAAACCGATTCTACTTCAGCTTATTTTTCTATTGTTAACTTGTTTTAATGTTTTGTTTCTTGATGTCTTCCTACTTGTTTTTAATGTCTTTTAATGTCATTTTATGTCCATGTAAAGCACTTTGATGTTTGCACTGTGCAGCTATCCTGTGCAGTCTAATGTCTCAGGCAGCGTGTTTTACATTTATGGGTGCAGTTACCCTGTGTAATTTTCCTTACAGTGGTTTTATGTATATAGTCTTTATTTTTTTGTATTTCTATTCATTTATACTTTGAATATTATATAGATTGTTGTATGTTTTCTTTTCCCTGAATGAAGAGTCAGTCACTCAGTACGATGCTCATGAGTTATATGTGATAATGTCTTTCCTGCATCATGAGAGCATTAGAAATAATAAATAAAAATAAAAATCCTGTGTCTTCCAGATGTAAAAAAAAGGCTCTATTCATCATTTACAGCAGAGTTTTCTTCTCCGATCTCAGCAGAAACATATTCTCATGAATAAATTAATGAGGTTGCTACATTACAAGGTTATAGAGCCATAACAACTCATAAAAACCACACAGAGGAGAAGGTCACTATAGATTCACTGCAGCTACGCTTTAATCCCACAATCCCACAATCAGACACACTTTCTCTGCTGGAAAAAAGAACAGAGGCTTTTTTGTCATGCCATCATTTACAACATCAAACTCGCAGAGTGCAGAAAAGCCATGCAATTATGCAAGCAAAGTATTTTCTGCCTCTCATCAGAGCTCTTATGTTTTTATGATTTTGCTTTCACGCAGACTTGTTAAGTACCCAGAACACCATCAACGTCTTGTGAGACCCTTTGAAAGGTGGCCGTTCTGACCAAGGCTGACATGAAAAGAAAAATAAATGCAATTTTATGTGCGAATGCTGTGATTGAAAGAAAAATTTAAAAAAGGCAGTTAATCCATCCGTCCATCTGTCTGTCTAACACTGTGGTCCAGAGAAAAATATCTGGACATCTCTTCACCAGATTGCTGTGAAATTTCACGTAATTTCCATTTTTTCCCTTCAGAATCACCCCGTGGCAAATATAATGACAACTCTAACAGCTAAATCTCGTTGAAAATTGTCTGTGAACTCGGAGGTTTTTTCAGTCTAACCCGGAGAACCAACTGTAATTATAGCATCTGCTCACAAATCTCACAGAAATTTCAAGCAGGGATGCGACTGTGTGAAAGAAGTGTCAGAAGGCTTCTGCAGCACATTAAGGAGATGAGACAGTGGTTTTCAACCATCTTAAGAAACCGTCTGCCTGTAAATTTTATGCAGATGTCTTCTTGTCGGTGAAATGGGTCGTCAAGTTCTTCAACAACACATTCACCAAAAAAATGTTGCCCCCTTCCAAAGATAATTAAATTATAGATGGTGTCCAGTCACGTTCCTGCAGCACAAGGACACTTCTTCTCTCCTGGGAGATTCGCTTCGATCCACTCCGGTCCGTCCTCTCCATCACGTCTGTCAGAGCTCCATGCTGGAGTCTACACAGCCTGGAGGGTGAAACTAAAAGAGGTGAATGACACCAGCCTCACATAAACAGTTATTCCTACTCATTTCATCCTATTTTCAGCTGCATCCCTGCTGCACTGCACAGCTCGAGCCATGAGATGACCGGGTCAGCCACAGTAACCTGTTATGTCGATGCTATCCAGGTATCATGTCCACTACATTTGCTCGTAGAGTGCACTGAAATATCTTACTCATAATCAAATAAGGCTTTACATGAACATAGATGATTATCTTTTATTGTATAAAATTGAGTACACACCTTCGAAGCACGTGTGTATAGATGTTTTTCCACTAGAGCATTCTTACAGCGGCTATGCTAACATGCTGATGTTCTCAGATATAATCTGTACAATGTTTACTTGATTTAGCTTGTCAGCATGCCAACATTTAGTCGTTTGTTTATTGTAGTATCGGGCTAATAAAAAGTCTCGACCTGTTGATGGCGGACGTGAAAAGTGAGGGGATCATCAAGGTTTATCATGATGTAACAGAAACACGCTTATCAACATCAGAAAAAAGGAAGTGGATCAGATTAAATGAAGCATAATGGCCCATGACATCTTCCGACCACACAGCCAAACCAGCCGGACCAAACGCCACCGAGATCGCACAAATAAGAGAGGGAAGAGAGCCAGCTTGGACCGATAAGGCTGTTCCACTTTGCAGCCTGCTTCTTGCTTCTGTCTGGTCGCAGGAAAATAAAAATGGCTGATATAAGACCAAGCAAGGGGAAGGGGATCCTTCCAGAGACCTGACACCATCACAACATCCCAGATGAAGCTGTTGCGCTTAATGGACGATCCATGTTCCCTGTCCTTCCTGCCTACTTACTCCCTGTACTCCATTTTCTTTATTTCCTGCACTGTACAGCACACATAACTTAATATTTAAACATGTTTTACTCTCTAGAGATCGAACATAATGCCACCAAAAGAGAAGGGACATCTGGGGGTGGGTGGTTGAGTCCTTACTTATGTTGAAACCAAACCTAAAAAACATTCGGTGGTTGATTCTCATTCCCAGCTTGTCAAATACTGATGCTTTGGGATTGAAGGTTGAGTCGGTCGTCAACGTTTGACGAGTTGGGAAGAATCAAATCAGCTTTTCTAACAGAGTGGACCTTTAAACGACCCAGAACATCATTGCTACCAGTCTACAGAGCATCAGTTATATCACCCACCCAGCCACAGTCTGTTCATCCTGCTGCCATCTGGCCAAAGATACAGAAGTATCCGCTGCCATATCATCAGACTATAAAGCAGCTTCATAAAATGATTTGTGTTTGTGAAAAGCACTGAGGGACTGCTGGCATGTCGTTATAAAACCCTGTGTTGTAAAATCATAAATAAATGAACCTTGTCCCTGCTTTACAGAGAGAGTCAACACTACGAGAGAGTTTCTCTCCCGACTGAAATCCAATTGAAAATGCCTGTGAACTTTTATTGAGGGGAGAGGTAGCGCTGCTGCCTTTGTTAGACAGTGAAGACGGGCAAAACAAGCTGGATCAAGAGGGACTCGACATCCTATAACCTTCCCAGACTCAATCACAGAATCTCAGGTGGTTACCGGACGGCTGCCACACGCAGTTTTCCTCAAAGAGACATCTATCTTAAAAAATAAACATAATTATATTATTCTTTAAAATAACTTTAAAGCAACATTTTCACCTGTATTTATTTATTTAATCTCCAAGCAATACCACACTTGTATCAGACAATGTAGTTGCTGCCAAACAAGATGTCCATCGTCTCCTCACTCAATCACCCTGCCACTCACAGTTTGTCTTTATATCGACTGCGAACACGGCAATCTTTCCCAACAAGGTCGGCATGAGACCAAATTATACTGAGGTCAAATCAATTCTACATCCTATCTCCTGCAGATGACTGGATATTGACAGACTGTATCAGTATTTAATTGAAATCAGCTCAAACAAATTGGTACGACATGTCCGGGCGTGATCGGTGGTCCAGGTTTCATTTTCATTTCATTTTCATGTTTGACTGCAGAGTGTTGTTACAAATGGATATAAAATTAAAACAAACAAATTAAGATGATTACCTTGGCCTTTTTAGAAAATGTGAAGTCGACTTATGTGATGTTTGTATTTTAAAATTGGCAGAGATTGACCTTTACGCAAATAAAGCTTGAATTCATGAGAATATATTACATTATTTAAGATGATTTGAATCAAAAAAAGTACACGCAAAGTACTTATAATCATGATATTATGATATTAATCAGATGTTTCAAGTGTTTTATTGCTGCTACGTTATGATTCCCATCATTTTAATGGGTTTGAAAAGATCCAATCACAGCGAACAGAAAAACAAGTTAGTCTGAGGTGATGGAAATGAGAATGATTATCATGATGATAAGTTGTTTACTTCACCTTTCCTGATGATATAATCCAGCCCAATCAGCAAAGCGCTCACACTGCTGAGAAAGATGCAGCCATTTTCCATATATATAAATATTAAAGTTAAAGAAAAGTTTCTTTACAGAGTCCAAAAGCTGTGACTGATGCTGAGCGTCCCGTCGTGGCTGCTTTCACCCTCTCACCACCCACAGCTGTGGTGGAAAGGGTCATTGTTTGTGTGCAAGGTGACCACAGTTTAACTATAAAGCTCTTACCGTGTGTTTAAAAACAGTTAGCGGTTGCCAACAAGTGTCTGAATGAGACTACAGAGGTTGTCGGGGACATTAAACGTCCTCACAGCGAACACGGAGACTCATCTGCTCACTAGTCCGTCTTTGCAGGCCCACTTTAGTTACAGACTATTCTAACTCTGACTTTACAACTTGTACATTGATCAGTTTATAGGAAACCTGGATAGTAATTGTGTAACTCGTGCTAACTTCAGGGTTAGTTTGTATTGTAAGTATTCAGAGAGTGGGAAAGGTCCTCAGCTGGACGCTACAGGATGTGATCAGCTCCCGAGGCCACCAAGTTGCCTCTACGTGACCTTACTGCAGGAGTGGACTAAACCCTCTCCGGTTCTTCGAGGCATCCTGGGAGGCTAAATATTACGAACTTAAAATAGAATTAATTGTCTGTCAAAATGTTTATATGCAGCCCATAATCCATTTGACAGTATGATTGAGGCTAATGAGAAAATTGCAAACTGAAGCCGGCTTTTAATTTCAGGCTGTTTGAGGACCCTGATACGTGAGGCCAAGCCACAATTATATTATACAGAGACAAAAAGGGTTAATGGCATCGGTTAACAGAATTAAATACATGAATGAAGCAAACAGGATACAGTATATATCCTATTATAGTATGTGTGTGTATCTATGTATACATATAGAAGAGCAAATAACAAAAGGAGGAGGTGGCAGAAAGAAGGAATAAGGTACAATATGTGTTTTTGTTGTTGTTCCAGCTGGTTTTTCTCTTTTCTTCTGGCAGGAAGTGACATACTTAGCTTCTTTAAGTTTGAATATTGTACTTTTTAGGCTACGTTTATTTGATTACTTTAGTTATTAGTTACCTTTTAGATTACATACATTTATTTTATCAGCAATCAAATGAAATAAATAAAAAGCGAAACAAAAGAAAACGCAGAAAATGCTGAATATTACTATTCGTATGGGTGACTTTTTGTTTCCACCAAAGAAATACTTTAACACGATATTTTTACTTTTACTCAGGTATATTTTGTTTACTTGTTGCAGCACTGGGTGGGGTGGAAAGGTCCCTACATACCTATAAAGGTGAGACTTTTAGAGGCTCTGCTGGGCGCTTGTCCTGCAGAGTATTCACACGGCCGGGCATCATGATGGCTGAAAAACACAGAAAGCCATCAGGTCCTATCTGGAGGCTGCTGAGAGAAGCTGCAGACAGACTAATAGTCATCTATAGAGCTGCTGGGACACAAGTCAGAGCCTGATCATCTCTGTGATACATACTGTTGTGCATTTTTAAAGAGTAGATAAAAAAGCAATCGTAGGCGCTGAAACAATTTATGAGAAGTGTAATAAACTACGTCAGCAGCACCTCTCCTGCGATCTGTGAATAATTGACTGTCTGTGCCACTCTGGCCTGGAAAAGCTCCCGTCTGATACTTTTTTTTTTTGGCACTTTCCCACAACTGCAGTGAATTACTTGCATCTCATCTCAGGTGAGGAAAAAATTCATCTCACAGAGCATAAGTCATGACGGACAGGAGTCTTCACAGGGCTGGGTGGCGGTGTCACAAGTTTCACATTGCTGTCTGTGAAGGTGCAAAAAGAGATCTGCTATTATAAAATAGAAGAAATATACAAGTTACTGCTCACATGTTTTTAATGAGACCTTATTAAAGAAAGAAATATCCCTCACAGCTTATAGTGTACACAAATAGCAGTGTATCTGTGTGTGTGGTATGGAGTGTGGAAATGATGCTGGCAGAGGAAGTGCTGGATTCAGATGACTTAACACATGAAATGAGCCGAGTTTCTGAATTTAAACTCCATTCAGTCCTCGCAAACTGTCTCCGAGTCAGGTCCTTGATCCCACAGGACCCACTGAGGAAAAATATATCCGAAAGACGTCAATTCAACGTCCTTGACGACTTTGAAAAGAGACAGGATGAAAGTTTCTTTGTGATGCCTCGTGACATCCTGAGAGAGATAAAATGAAAGTTTTTACCATGAAATTTTAAATATCTTTTCAACTTCAGTTACGGACGTATACAAGAAATTCTTGTGGTTAAAGTTTTTAATTCAAGCACCAAAAGCTACAGGGTGGATTCAAACCTTGATCCAACCTTCATCAGGCGGACTAACAGTTCAAACTTCCTCCCTGTCTTTTTAGTAAAATAAGTCATATTTGGCCGTCATAGAAACTTTGATTTTGAACCACAAGAAGTTCTTCAGACGTCTGTATCGAAAGCTAAAAAGATGTATTAAATGACATGGTAATTCATGTAACATCTATTGTCTGTCCTCCTCTGTGGCTCTTCCTGAGGTCTCCACCATCTTTGAATTCCCCATTAAAAGGTTTTTTTTCTCGATATGGCAACTTTTTCCTCACTCGAATCGAAGGTCTAAGGACAGAGGATGTTGTTTCAATGTACAGCTTGGTAAGGCCCACTGAGGCGATGTGATTGTGATTGTGAATTGATTTTATTGATGGTAAAACTTTCAATTTGAACACCTGTAAAGATGTCACCTGGACATCGATAGTGAACGTTGGAAAGTCTCTACAGAGGAAGTCTTTTCAACATCACCAAAGACGTTGAATTGATGTCTTTCGGACATGTTTGTGCTCAGGGACATTAAAACATTTCTAAATTCTAGCTATCATCTCTGACCTTTCATTGATCGACTTCCAATAGCTTGATCTGAATGTTCCTCCACCACCCACTGAAAAGTCTCAATCGATTATTTGTGAAATACGCGAGACTCGGATTGTTGCCATTGACGAGCTGCTGCCAATCTAACGACCTTGAGAACGTGCGCAAGGGTGACGGATTGAATTCCTTCCGCATCGATCAATGCATAGGTTGATGATTCTGAACGGCCTTGGGAAAGATTAGGTTTTCCCACGCAGCTCCTTCATAGCAGTGCATTATCATCCATTTCCTTATTTGCCCCATTTATTCCTGTTCATGGTCATAAGGGACTCGTTGCAATCCCAGGGTCGATCACAGATACACTCTCCTTCCATCAGGACGCAGTGCACGATAACAGAAAACTGTATCGATCCCTGATGGGATATTCGCTTTTTCATACCAGCCCAAGTCAGAGGTCAACAAACAGTATCTTCCTCAAGGAGACGTAATAAATGTGCATGTTTGCGTACCGCTGGTTGAAGGACTCCAGGAATTGATTAAATGTAACCTGATGACTCATAGCTAACTCGTGTTCGTGTTCAGCAGGTGACGTTGCGTGAATGGACACTCTCTCCAGGACTGAACAAATCAGGAGGAAGTGAAATGACTGATCCCACAAAATAATAAAAAATAAGATCACAAATCAGCTTATAAAGACGGGAACGACAGACGAGTAAACGCTTGCTGATAATCACTTGAGCGAACACATGGCCAGCTTTGCAATCATTTAAACCTCTTTGTGATGCATCTGTAGGGTCATTAGCACACCAGATATATCCAACAAGTGGTGACAACAACTGATGCAACTTGAAGCAAGAGGGGATTAACTCTGCCCTGAGTCGAGAGGTTGTGCATCACAGTAACTCCTAGCAACATATATATTTACTTGCATGTTTTTTCTGCCATTTAATATGTTTTTACTCATGTAAATTATCTGGTGAAGATCATTTTTACCTTTTACACATATGTTTTTTTATTTCTAGGGTTCATTCTACTTCCACCCTGTTTCATTGTTAAAAAATAAACAGCTTTTTACTTTTTAATAGGCAGATTTCTGTCCTCTCTGGCTACAAAATGTCAAAATATATGCCACCTTTTAATGTTTACATTTGTTTCTACTGTTATTATTAATATTTCATTAAAATAACCGCTGACAATATGAATGCAACACGTGTGTAAGAGTTGAAACTAAACACAAAATGATGTCACAAAATTAAATGTAGCAGATTAATCCAATTAAGTAATGACGATTTGTGTACTGTCCCTTTAAGAATGTAGTCAAAACAAAGCGTGGACCGGCCGCACGGAAGTGGTTTTGTTTCGGTGGCTCCCCTCTGTAGTAATGTGAGAAATGAGGGCTGCTACGTATTTAAAATTCAGTTAGCTCTCTTTAAAGCATTTTTAATTTCAGGAACAATATCTTATTTTTCATTTGTATTATTTTCATATCGCCAGAACCAAACGAGGGATAGCTAGCTAGCTTGTTAGCTAGCTTCGCAGCCATGCCGCCCTACTCTGAACTGAGGAAAACCAACCACTTCTACTACTTCATCAAATTTACCCTAAATATCTACTCAATGCTCTTCTCGGTAAGTTTCCGGTCCGTTTGTTGAACTCGGCATCCCGTGTGCCATCGTGAGCTCGCCCGAGCAGCACCGGTGTCGGCTAATTGTAGCAGGCACGAAACACCCAGTAGCATCTGTGAGGCTCACTCCAAACTTCATTAGGAATACCTGCATGTAGCATCTGCATACATGCGTACATAAATACACGCTTTATAGATCATAACTCCAGGCATAGTGCGAATCTATACAATCTGTAGTACAATTCGGCATACACCCCAAACAGCTACCAGGCCTATTGTGATTACAATTTAATTTTTAAACACGGGTACGTGTCAAACTCTCGTGAGCTTCCATCTAAACAGCGTTGCATCATGTAACGGGGTATATGTGAGATTAAATTGAAATAAATCACCGTGTGGTTGATAGGACATTAGCCGAATTCATCAGAAGAATCTAATTAGTTGAAAATAAAGTATACATCGGATTATAACTACACGTATATGTTGTTTAACAATGCAATATTAAGTTGCCACAATTTCCAATGGGACTCGGTGTGGAATTCCCTGTGTACTAGCTAGCTGATGAATGGTTAGCTTACAAGATCGATGCTACTATTTCACACACCTCGCATCCTGCTACATTTTGATATGTTGTTAATACAAACAAATCGTGGGCCGTGTAGCAATAAAATAATATAGCAAGGTATTAATAATTACACGTGATAGTGAAACAATGCGAGCAAACAGCTCGGTGGTGCAGGGCGTTGGATCCAGTTAAAGGGACGGTGATGTGGGTAAATAGTGTCGCCGACAGAAAATAGCAGCAGCCTTGAGAGGCGCTTGTGTTGGACATGCAACCAAATTATATACATATTATGGTTTAAATAGATAATGTCATTTATGTTTTGACAATTCATGTAGTTATACCTCTCTGAAATGTTATCTTGCCCAATGTAAACAGGTAAGTTTAACTCAGTTTAAAGACACACCTGGCAGGTTGAGAGCATTCTGGGTAATATAGCATGTCAAATAATGCAGATTCATTGCACAAGTGTGGCCCTTATTATTCTTTATATAATAATATAATGTGATATTTCGAATATAGGCCTAAACAAGAGTATTATGCATGTCAAACACATAAAAAAACATCAGAAACTATGCTGCAGTGTTGTCTGTAATCATGTAAATGCCATATCAACCTGTTTACAATCCCTTGTGTTTTAGTCCGGCTTCACGCTTCCTCCATCTGACCCTTGCACCACTTTCATCTCGAGGAAAATTTGCGGTATAATGTTCAATTTGCACCACCACCACCGCCGCCGCCTCCATTCTGCCTGACTATCTGTGTTTGTTGTATTTATACACCCTGAGGCACATTATTGAATATGACTCCAAAACATCAGTGGTTTGATTCCATTAGCACTCCAGAGTCTCTTTTCGTATGATCCGTCTGTCCCCGCTACCATTTCTCTCTTTTTACTGCTGTGATTGAGGACAGTGTGGTCCCAGCTCAGCTCAGCTTGGCTCAGCTCAGCTCGGCTCAGCTCGGCTCAACAGGCAAAAGCTTTTTTTAGCCCAAAGCTGAATGTATAAACTTAATTAAAGTTGTCTCCCTGCAGTTGTAATATTAGTTTTGGTTAATGTGATTTAAGTTGCATTCTCATGACAGAAGTAGAGCTGCAGGTGTCCAGTGGGGATTACTCTTCCTCATCCAGTGAATATGAATAGGTCTGGTTAATTGTCCCACGATACTGCGGTAATACTTTATAATCACCATCATAAATAAATGATACATTTATAGTTAAAATAGCTCAAGTTAAAAGTAATTTAGCCGTTAACAATTTATGAAATGCTTTATAAACAATTCATTAAGGAATTGTTAAGTTGAATCTGATGTTTATAGACTTTAACAATGATTGTTTATGGCTTTTATATAAGTATTTCATTATTAATAGTGAAATAACTTAATTAAAGTTTAATTAACTATTAATTTACAGTTTATTCATGATGGTTATAAAGTGTCACTCAAACTACAAGTAAAAGCAATTGGTTTTTAGCATTGTTAGCTTCTGTAAAGCAGGCTTGGACACATACATTTCAGGGATTAGGTTTCTTTTCCCTGAGTCGATGTGTTTTTGTGCGGTGTCACCGTTCAGCGCTGTCAGAACTCATCGGTATCCGGCTTACAGACCGTTTGTCTGCAAAGCATCCCGTCCTTTCCAATATCCCGCGATGACTGATATCATGCTAGCAATTCCAGCTATTGTCTTTTTCTTTTTTTCTTTCTCTTCGTGATGATATCAGATCCCTTTCTACAAAGTCTGTTACTCACTCTTATCTTCATTACTGCAGCAGGGTGGGTAGAAAGGCTGACATTGGATGTGGGATCCAAGCCAAATGTATCTGCCAGTGCTTTATGGAGGGTTGTGAGCAGTAAATGGAGTGGAAGTAGATGGACCCTGCTCTTAAGGTAGATTGCCTCCGTTTCCAATTGAAAATCAATAGCAGGGAAGCAAACACTGTGTATAACGTCTTCTTTCTTTTGGCAGTTGCATTAGTTAGATGTAAACGGGGCGACACGCTGCCTTTGACAAATTTGACGTGGTGCTCTGAAGTTATTTAACAGTTTACAGCGGGCACAGAGGGCTGCACTCAGTCCTGCTAATCATTTTAATATAATGTTCTTTATGACAGTAATTCACTGTGAGTCTAAAACACTGCGCAGCTAGATGCAGAGGTGGAAAGTAACTAAGTACATCTACTCAGTTTTACATTAGAGAAGTATAATAAGCTTATAAAAACAAATCATTGTTGAAGATTAAAGTAGTGATTCCCTGTCTGGTTTGAGCGCCACGTCATAATTCAGATGTGTAACTTACAGTTGACGGCAACGAGTGTAAATAAATCAAAACCTCTTTTTGTTTTTTAATGAACTGTTCGAGACCTAAAGAGGTTTAATCATCCAATATTTCACAACAGAGCAAAACAAAGAGTCATTTACTGTCCCGTTAATCATCTCTGGCTTCAGTCGTACGTACCGTGACGCGTTCACTGTCGTCACGTCAAGTCTGCGAGTGAGTGAGACCTCTATAACCTTCTACACATTTCTGTTTCATGATGTGGTTAAATATTATTTCCGGCCTGCATGATTCAAGGTTACATAGTTAAATCAAAATTAAAGTGTGTTTATTGGTCATATTTCCAGCTTTGTTGTGCTGCAGGTCGGCGCAGGGTGTTTTATTTTGAAATCTCACTGGATGCACGATGCTGTTTCGCTGTCTGACTTCCCGTCTGGCCCGATCTGCTCCGTGCAGGTTGATGCGGCTGCGGTCCAGTTGAATTTCTGCCATCCATTTTAGTATAAGTGCCCATATTTGAAATCTACACAGTTGACTTCTCGGGTGAAATATTCCCAGAAGTGAAGTTAGTGATGAAATAGTCTCCAGTGTGGTGCTTGTCCCATAACTTGAGAAAGAGTTTGATAAAACCAAATGCTTCTTAATTAAAAAATCAGTGAATTGAACTGAGAGGCACTAAAATAAAAAGCTCTTCCCAACTGAAATGAAGTTATGGTTGTAATATTATCATCTAAAATTTAATACATTTAATTACTGAGTAAAAGATTTATATTAAAAGTTACATTGCATTTAATTTACATGCATTGAAACTTTATTTTGAAATTAAATATATTTAATTGATGAGTAATGGTTTTACATTAACAGTTTAAATTGTATGTTTTCATTTAATTTCTATAACATTTGTCCTTCATACACTATTGTATGAAATTGTCATATGCTAACAATCCAATCCTCAACACCCAACTGAATTATTTTTTCATAAACACTCTCTTTAAATCAGTAGCCGTCTACGTGAGTGTCATGTTTTACCTGTCAGACTCATGTATTAAAGCCGTCAGATTTCCCAGACAGAGAAAGTAAAAGTGTGTCCTGCTCAGATTAAATCCCAGCGGTCCACCGAGCGTCTCTCCTGCCAGGCGCCCGTCAGCCGAGGAGTCAGTCACGGTGGACGGCGAGTAGAGGAGGTTGTACCAACGTCTGGTTCAGGAGTAGTTCAGCCAACTTCACTGACAGTCGTCACCGGAGCACGGAGCGTCCAGACAGACCGGAGTCACGCCGCTCTGCTTCATGCTGCCCTTCGTGTTTTTCACTCTTCTCTGCTGCCATCACAGTTTTGTGGTTTGTGCTCATTTTGACACTCGATTTGTAAAGTTCACAGTCTGTCGTGCCGTTGTTTCTGCATCGCTCTGCGGACGTGACGCAGCTAAAACACAAAAGTGCAATGATTCGACTCAGGAACGTCCAGACTGATGATGAGAGACAGCAACTTTTAGGGAGGCAGCCTTAATATTAACAATCTGATGCAATTTATAATAATAATAATAATAATCCGAGGGTCTGTGTATTTCTTCCTCCGCGGGTTAGATGCCTGATGCTTTGCACTGGGGGCACTTTGGATCTGATCATGGTCACATTACGCCAACAACACGTATTTTTCTATTTCTGTGCCCCGATCACCCTTTCACATTGTGCAGCCTTCACCCAACACGATGTGAGCACTCAGGGCAGCTTGTGGGTGACGTGGGGTTTGTGACACTGGGAACAAAAGCACCTGTAAAACCTGTATGTCTGATAATAAATACATCTTTCATGCCTGAAAGAGCCCTTATTTCAGGAATTATGTGGAAAGCTGTCACGTGGTAAGAATAACTCCTGAATCGTTGCTCGAACAATGCAGGATATTAGCTGTAAGATCAGTGCACGGTCAGAAGTATTGGATAATGAGGTCCCAAAATAACAGAGCAGAACATTTCTTGCCATGTGTACCCAGCCAGTGTATGCGTCTACATTGGTTTGATTTAATAGAAGAATGATGAAAGAAACTGAAAGTGTGTATCTGATGTCCTGATATCTTTGCCTTCCCCGTCTGAATGCTGATGTTATTGAACCAAAACACACCAGGCGTAAATTCAAGAAGCATCAATTAAAGACGGTCTTTTATTATACATTCCTCCCACTTTCCAGGAAAAAAAAAAAAATAATAATAAATAAATGATATTAAAATCCTATGCTCTGGTGCCACCATTTGTCGGTGGCTTCTTGCGTATTTATTACATCCAGTCAGGCATCTTTAGACTCCCACTGTCTCCGTCCCACCGTGACGGAGAGTCTGTCCCGTCCTCTTTATCCGTTCTGTAATTCCACTAAGTGGACGTAGTCGCAGTTCATATGAACCGGAGTCTTATGCTGCTTTAAGATGCAACAAATCCACTTAAAAGATTCTCATTAGTCTGGATTTTAATGAAGCATTTTGATGTCTTGTCTTTTCTTCTTGAGGCTTTTTCCACACTGATAAAAATACAATTCTGAAGGAAAACAGAAACCTTTTTTGAATGTTATTGACTTTTAAAAACGTTTTTAATAAAACTTTCTGTATCAGCCTTTAAAACTTGTTGTTTGGCTGCTAATCTGATCGTAGATTAGAAAAGCTTATCAGCTACATTCACCAGCTGCTCTATTTCCATTTGTTATTCATTAAACCAGATGTGTCTGTGAGGTTGAAGTTTCATTTTCAAACAAGAGGGAGACGAACTGACAGGATTATTCTCATCATTCATAGAAGAAGAAGCAGGAGGAAGGGAAGAAGAACTCAGAAACACATTTTTCGTTCTTCATTCAGAGACTTTTCAAGGTTTGTATCTCATGAACCCTCTGTCTCTCTGTCTGTCTCCACCTCCAGCTGATGGGTCTCTGTGTGCTGTGTGTGGGGGTGTATGCTGAAGTGGAAAGGCAGAAGAATCGTACCCTGGAGGGCCTCTTCCTGGCTCCTGCTGTGGTGCTCATCCTCCTGGGCCTGGTGATGTTTACAGTGTCAGTGGTGGGCATGGTGGGATCCCTCCGGGACAACAAGACCCTGCTGCACATGGTAAGACTGAAAGAGGAGGACGAGGAGGAGAGAGGGTGTCAGTGCCTGCGTTTGTTTTGCACATTATAGTTTTCCCAGTTTTGTACAATGTGAGTTGTCATCTGAGTTACAAAATCAGGGTAGTAACGGGGAATAATGGCTCGGTCAGACATGCATGATATTTCATATCTGTGCAGGCGAAGGGGCAAATTTGCCTCCAGTGGCAAAACAGATTTGCATCTTCGTTTTGAGTGGTGAGCCTTGACTGGCACAACCGATACCCTCAAACAAACTACAACCCAGTAATCTGACTACACAGCACATTCAGTACCAGCAGGCAGTGTTCACACTGGTGTACAGATTATACACGTCAACACTGAGAAATGTGTGTTCAGTCAGTGATCACTTAGGATGTTTTATCCTCAGGGAGTAATGGTGAATAACTCATCACTTCACTTGCATGTGTCCGATCGGTCATTTGCTCTACCACAGATATATTGGTATGGGCGTCGAGTACTGGTCGGGTATACTTTGCAAAGTAGTTTTCCTAATGTGTTGTTGTTGCAGCACTTGACGTTCACACAGTGATGTATTAATCCGTCATCTTTCTCCGTCTGCAGTTCCTCTGCGTTCTCTGCGTGCTGCTGCTTCTCCAGGCGATCGCTCTCACCATGGCTCTCATCTTTGAAAAGAAGGTACATTTGTCATATTCGGGGTCACACCCTGTCCTTTACATTCCTATATACTACTTCTACTTTATGACAGCCTCCAGACACAGTCAGGCAACGCTGACCACCTCTAATCTGCGTTTCTACCTCTCGCCATTCTCTCCAGACGTCTGCCTTGTTTCAGAGCAGTATACGAGAAGGAATCAAACACTACTACGACGACTTGGACTTCAAAAATATCTTGGACTATGTGCAACAAAAGGTATCATGATGATTTATCTAGAAAATGATAGTCAAAGATATTGTTGTGACACGCAGGTTCAGAGCTTTACTGTAGATTCGTCTTTCTCCATCAGTCAGTTGGTCAGTTGGTTTGTTATCCTGCATTTTAATCCAGCCAGATTAACACCAAGCTGGTCGTTTCATCTCACAGATGACATGATTGTTGATTTCACTTTTATTTCTGTATCCTCAGTTTCATTGTTGGGATAGTCAGTCTGCTTTTAATGATTAACAAGTTGCCCTCCATGTTACGCTCTCTCTCGTTGAGGTAGGTCTCAGTCGGTCTCAAAAAGTTGTTTGTTGTAGCCTGCAGCTACTAAATCTATCAAGAGAAGAAATTAATAATAGATAAATGCTGCAGGTGGGTATTTTGGAAATGTCTCATGTGCTCACTCTTTGAGATACATATTTTATCTGAATAGAAGCAGCAGAACTGACATCAGTTCAGCTCCACTGAGGCGAACGCTGAATGGGTTCAGTGTCTTTGAACTTGAATTTCGAAACAAATTTGCTGTAATGGATGTTTACAGTAACCTCTGACCGGGAGCTCAGAGAATAGTCCAGCCTCTCGACTACAATTCTCACAGCTGGAAGCCTTTTCTTCGAGGGGACACCTACTGTGTTTCCATCACCTCTATCAATGTGGAGGGCAATAAATCTTGTAGCCGTCCGCTCTTTTGTTTTTTCCCCACAGCGTGCAGGCTAAGTCAGGCGATCACAGAGGTAGAGGCGTCCTTCGTGGTGTAGGAAAGGTCTCAACACATTGGACACTTTATTGAATTTCCTCTGTGAGGTACATTAAGATGTTAGCCTTTGATTGTCAGAAACTCTGCAGTCTTCACATGCTCACATGTCATGACGTGACATCTCCACATTGAGGCTCAACACAGGTGTGGACCACACAGCAGAAGCTGTAACTTAGTTTGAACTTGAGCCTGTTGTTGTTTCACATGTTGAGATGACCCTGCTTTGGTTCCTAACTGCATCGTCTTTTCTTTTCCAGTTTTCATGTTGTGGAGGGGACGAGTACAAGGACTGGGGTGTCAACCAGTACCATTTTTGCAATGGTACAGGTCCACTAGCCTGCGGGGTTCCATATACCTGTTGTGTCCGTCGCAAGGTGAGTCCTGGCTATTCGTTCTGTCGCACGGCTTTTATTCTTGACTACAAACTCAAGAAAGGTGCTAAATTCGCTGCCATTATTCGGACAATACAGGAGATTTAAATTCTGCACAACACCAGAGTTTGTTTTCCTCTCGCCTGTTAAACATCGAGTCTAACTGAGCTGAACCAAATAAAAACATAAATCCTCATGAAACAAACCCATCAACACAAACTGAAGTCAAACTAAAAACATTTTAAATGTAAAATTCTGTAAAAGGATTAAATTGTCCTCTCTGTTCCTACAGTCTTTCAATTCCTGCTCTAAGATGAATCACTTTTCAGAGTTCAGTTCATAAAGTTACTTGGCAAGTATTGATACCATGTGATCCATAAATGGGCCTGCTGCCTGTAGACGGCCATCTTGTTTGATGATTCTGGTCCCTGATGATAGATGGGTCTGATCCAGAAGCCATCCACAGACTTTGTGATGTCTGCTGCTTAATTATGGAGTGAAAAGACACCGATTGTCTCCCCAGCAGAGATGATTGTGTGAGAGAAGTGTCTCGTCCTGCTAGCAGGCGGTATGCTGTGATTTAAAAGTGAGTGGCCTCTGAAAGGTTTCTCTCTTCAAATGAAATGTTGTTGCCTCATGGCGCCCCGAAGCTCAAAGCACTGATACTGTTCGTGGAAGCAGTGGAGCTGTGCTGGAGAAATTAATGGCAGAAGCCTCCAATACTCACACACACCAGAGATGGAGGAGTTGATTAGAAAAGTTGAGCATTTGCTGGGTGTCTGCTGTTATCACTGTCCACCTGTCAGGGCTGGAGCCATTTTGTAAGCGCCTTAAGGTCACGCTCCGGCTGTCAGCGGACAGGAACACACCCCCCTGTCAGGAGCGTCACTGTCACACATGTCCCCACGGTGCCGTCTGTGGTCAGCTCGGCTCAGCTCAGTTAAAATCTCGTCTCTGACTCTCTGAATCTTGACTTCTTTGCACAGGTTGGAGAGGTCGTCAACACTCTGTGTGGTTACAAGACTCTGGAAAAAGAGGTAAGACGAACAAGTAGACACATTTTGTCTTTGACTCCTCACACAGCCTGGATGCATCACACGTGATTTAATTTCTCAAATTCTAATTCATTAACCCTTCGTAGATCAAATTACCAGATGGGATGTTTCTTGCTAATCCAGTCAATGAATTGTCTGACAAATCAAAGCACTTGAGTTGACTTAATGCTGTTCAGAATCCTATAAAAACACAAAGTAACTGTATTTTAGAAGATAGATTAACAACTTAAACGGGCTGAAACTTACTTTTTAACACCAACAAACTTTGTTACAATGTATGAAAGGAAGTCACTGACTTCATTGGCCCGACTGTAAGACAATTCACTCTTTTCCTTCACTTTTTAAAGACACAATACACCTTCAGAACATTTTTTAGACCCAGACATTATCAGTCCAAAGAGAAGAGGCTCTCTGAAGGCTTTTCTCTTGTTAAAAACAAGAAATACTTTTTTAATTGAAGCAGAACTTTAATCCAATATTCGTGCAGTTTATCTATCTGTCACATATTCACACTCGCTCTCCCATCAGGCTTTTTGTGAATAGTCATAATGATTTTCTCTGGCTTTTCAGACCGTCTAAAAATCTCTTCATGACATCCTGTGACACCATTATTTGTTGGCAGCTTGACAGCTGATTCGCTCCCGGTCTGTTTTTTTTCTACAGTCAAGATGACGGACGATGCTTTTAGCTCATTTTCAGCCATCAGGACACGAAGTAACACTTTAAACCGACTGGAAAAAAAACCCGCTAGCATAGCAACATCAAGGCTACGTACAACCCATAATGCAGCACTGTGTTACTCAAATACTCTATGATGGTGATGTTTTTATTGTGTTTCATGGCTGTGAAGGAATACAAAGACTATTGGGCAAAGCTGATGATCACAGAACCTGAAATCACTGAAAGAGAATTAATCCAAACGATCTAACGTCTGATTTACAGAGTTGTCGGGCAGATTCTGTGATGCTCATTGACTCTTTTTGTCTTTATTTTTATTTTAAGCAGTGGCTTTTGAGTTTGAGTTTAAAACTGAGACTTTCCTCTTGTTGTCTTCCTCCGCTCTGTGTATCAGCGTGAAACCCTGCATGACACGATCCACGTGCGCGGCTGCATCCATGCAGTCAACCTCTGGATGAGTGACAACATTGGAATAACCATCGCACTCTGCTGCGCCATCGGGCTGCCTCAGGTAATTGAAAACTCACAGCACCGACTCACTGAAACCGAACTGGCTTTAAAGCCCTTTTTCCAGCCAAATGCACCTCTCCAACTTATAGTGCTGATAGTTGAACTGTAGACTTCCTGCGAAAGTTTCTGAAAGTTAAATCACATTTTCATTTTCCTCCCAAATGATTTATATTTTCTGTGCATCATAAAAAAAAAAACCTGATTAATCGCTGCCAGAATTCCAGATTGTGGTTTAACTTTTCAGAAACTTGCTTCAGTTTTTTAATAGTTTCAGTACATTTTGGTAAATCTGAATCCTCCGCACCGCAGCGTCCACAAATCTTCCCATGCTTACATCCAGACTTGTCGCAGCCTCCACAGAGGGGAGTAATTACAATAATTACTTTTCTGAAACAGCTGCATAAATAAAAAAACTGGCTCTTTCCAGCGGCACTGCTTCAGAATTAAATGTAGCTCGCACAAGGTGCAATAAATTTAATCCAATTAAAAATAAACACCCACTCCTGCAGTTAATAGTGCCCTGTCACCACTGTTTCCTGGGAAACTCTTCACTTGGCCTTTTCCTTTGAGTTTTTATTGTAATAAACTTGTGTACTGGCCTGCATACTTCAGGTTTGATTTCTTTCAGTATGCTGATCCTGTAAAAAAATATGTGTGGGACAAAATATCGATACAGCAACATAAGATTATCGATACACATGTGATGAATATCGTTACGATAACATTTTACCTTTAGTCACTACTTCAGGAATAAATCCTTGTGGTGGAAAGATTGAAAATAATTTAGTGAGGCATGATTGATTCACACCCCCAAATAAGTTTCTACACACAGCAGCAGCACGGCTAATGCTGATATTGTGTTACTGTGGACCTTGTAAAAGCTTGAAATACACCTTGGATCAGACCGTTTCCATCGCTCCAGCCTGAGTCTTCGTTCCACTGTCTGTGATAGAAGGTCAGGATATTCGGGCAGTTATGGAGCGCAGCAGGTTCCTGCAGAGGTTCGGCCACCTACCCTCCACTCACATCGTTAAAAATGAGAGCACATGGTGTCGGTCTGACACACCTCCTGTCCTCAGACTCTCAGTTCAGATACGAAAAACGTCCCCAGGAAAAAATCTTTTAACAGCGTGGTGGAGATGTTTGTTTGTTGTTAGTTTATCTTTTGTTTGATTATTCTAAATGTTTGCTCTAATCAGAGTTTGATGGGATTTTCTTTAGCGAGTTGTTTGTTTAGTTTAATTATTTCCTTGTTCATTGTACCACGATGCACCTGAGAGGGCCTATGTTGTTTTTTTTTAAACCAGAGCAGGAGAGGCATGCAGGATTTCTTTGTTCTTTGCCTGCTTTATGGAAAATAAACCATGAATTTAAATGATCTTTAAATGGACATAGAGCGACTTTTACCTGCGTGCACTACAAGCCCCATGATGCAACAGTGGCTGTTTGGATTACATTTTCAAGTTTCATTTAAAGCTTGATTTGGATTTTGTGATGTAGAGCAGCAGAAGAGGAGTCCCCCTCTAAGGATGGACAGACACGCAGTACAGTCGATGTTGTGTACAGAATAGATCAGCAGAAAATCACAATATTCAGAATACACAAGCTTTATTATTAGTTATGTTTGTGATTTTAACCACTGAAAGCGACATTCAGCAGTGCCTAAACATGATAAGTAGTGTGATCTGAATGTTTTTTACACACGTGCAGTGTGTGTTGGGAGATATGTGCTGTTTAAGTCTAACGAATAAACAAAATAAACTTGCAAATGTCAAGAATTTCAATAATTTTACACATTTTCCTTACTGAACAGAATAATACAACCAAACACCTTCTGAATTCAAGTTTTTCTCATTCACAGAACTAAGAGGAGCTAATTGTCTCGCTAACTCTAGTGTGAGTTCAGTAAAGACAGGACGGCATGTTGATGGAAAAATGAAACAAGTACCGTATTGACCCGAATATAAGACGACCCTGAATATAAGACGACCCCTCTTTTTCAAGACCAATATTTGGAAAAATACTTTTTATTTGGACAAAATTTCATTTGCATAAAAAAAAATTCATTTTTTGCCCTGTACATTTCAACATCGTTGGTGTTCATGCGGGGGGGGGGGGGGGAATCATAAAATCTTCTATAACTCCGCAAATAGGCAAAGCGAACGCACTTCACGGTTCTCTATGTCATAGGTTATAACAGTGCAATTAAACGAGCATAAGCCTACTGGCTTAACCTGTGCAATAAACGGCGCACATTTTCTTGACAAACAGTGTCAGAACAGTCTGCAAAATGTGAGAACAATAACATCTAAAAACACCACGAACAGTTTTTTGTTTTTTTTCATTCATTCAGCTGCATCCTCCGCATCACTGGGTTCCTCCTCCTCACTCGCACTTTCGTTGTCGCTCGCTGCCGCTGCCGCCGGCTCCTCCCACATCAAATCATATTCACACACCCTTCTGTCAACTTCTGTGAAGCGACCAGTTTGTGGACCACGATAGCTCCTTCTCTGGCTGTGAGCGTTTTTTAGCTCATCTTTCTGGGACCGCCAGCGTCGCACGTTGCACTCAGTCACATCATATTTTTTTCCTGCCCTCACGTTATTCGTTCTCTCAGCTTCATTTACAACCATAAGTTTAAAATTCGCATCATAACTTCTCCTCTGATTTTTATTCACCTGACCGACTTTGGAAGCACTTTTTTCAAGTGGATCTCTGTGTCTGGGCTGCATCTTTCTGTCATTCAGTACAGTAGCTTATGCAAATGAAGGCTAACACACCCACCATGCTTGTTTATGTTTACAGGATCACGTTAGGGTCACACTGCACTAAACGCTGACGGAGACAAAAGCGCTCATATGGCGCTACCTATTGTTTTACATGAGTTATTCCTTAGACCCCGAATATAAGACGAGGCGTAATTTTCAGGCATTTTTCAAGGGAAAAAATATCGTCTTATATTCGGATCAATACGGTAATCAAAAAAAATGAAAATGACTGAACTCCAGGAATCGAGCCTTTTTACAGTATTTGCATTAACGAGGTCTCGCGTCTCCCTGCAGCTGCTGGGCATCGTCCTGAGCTGCGTCTTCTGGAACCTGCTGGTGGACATGAGCGAGTCGGCGGACATGGTGGACTTCAAGCTGAAGAAGACAGAGGTTGATTACGGCGAGCTGGACCTGGCCGGCGCCGGCTGGTGTATGTGTCTGCCGAGGGACGGCGGCTACCTGCCCGTCCCCGTCGCCGAGCCCGAACTCGACCCCATTGACGTTCACCTGGAGAAGCTGAAGAAGCAGCCGCCCCGCACGCACGCTCAGCTCCGGGAAATGCAGCAGTCCAGATCGGTCACGGGGCTGGACGAGGTCGACGTCGGCCGAAAGCAGAAAAGGGAACACTGAGCGGTCTTTTGAACCCTTTCTTGCCTTTTTTTTTGGTTTTGGCCTTTTCTGTTTCTGTCATTGTAATCATTTCATTTGTTGGAGTTATGTTGCACTACTTAATGGTTGAACCCGTGAGTCATTGGATCAAGAGAAATTCGGCCAGCTAAAGGGATCAGAAGTACTTTGGCACTTTGTTGATGAATTTGTTTACAACTTAAAAATTGGAGGAACAACATGCAACATTAGCTGTTTTATTGTTTCTTTTTTTTTTAGAGAGAGAGAGAAAATCTTTTGTCTTCTTTGTGAAAGTTGATGTTGAAGGATTTATGGCATTATGTCACATTTAATTGAATCTTTTTAGCCTTTAAAATTGAGCGATGTCTCATGTGCTAAAGCTTACCTCAGGCTGTTTTTTTGAAAATAGCCCAGTAGTCAGAGCACAGTACTATGTGGTGTAAAAAATTAAATGGTAGCTTGAAATGGCGTTTTTTTTCAGTGTCGGAGAAATAGGAATAGCCAAGTACGTCTTGCGTGTAGCGTCAGTGACAGATGTATAAAGTTTGTGTATTATTTTTTGTTTTAATTATTTTTATTGGTTGTGTGCAATCGATGTACATTGTAAGACTGATAGTTGTGGAATAACATGGGATGCATGTTTTGTACTGTATATGAAGTAAAGTTTAAAAAAACAAAACAAAACAAAAAAACAACTCGGTTTACATGTTAGCTCTCATCAGGGGGGCTTGAGTCTGCTCCATTTTTAACTAAACTTTTTATTCCATCTTTTCAAAGGAACAACTGAAGGGATTATCCAAAATACAAATCCAGTGAAAAACTACTCTATTACGGTTTTTTGTATCTGAGTTATGCACTGTTTTGAGCTTCCCCCTAGCTCCTGCCTTGTATCAATCAACACTACTGTACTTGTTAATAAAGCTGAATTTGTCTACTGATTGTTGTGCTGAATCTTTTGGTATGAAAACTGCAAACTGAAACATTTTTCCTGCATCCAGAGAGGATAGATTGTTTATTTGCTAGCGCAAGTATGTGGACATTGTGTCCTTGAGCTCTTACAAACATGCAGAATGTTTCCTTCCTCCAATAACACATTTGCCATGCCAGTTTTTAGTATTCTGTATGCAGCATTGTTTACATCCATGTTTGCTGTCTTGTAGCGTTCTTCTGTGAGTCATTCGTGTACGTGTGTAACCTTCAATCCCTGCCAATAGCAGTTTCTGTAACTCAAGGGCTTGAAACCCCGCTGTACACTGTAAGTGTAGTGTGTAACTAAAGTGGGCCTGTAAAGACGGACTAGTGAGTAGATGGGTCTCCGTGTTCGCTGTGAGGACGTTTAATGTCCCCGACAACCTCTGTAGTCTCATTCAGACACTTGTTGGCAACCGCCGCAGAACAAAAAGTGCAAATATCTTCAGCCTCTGGTAACCACAGACCTTATTTCAGGCATTTAACAGATTAACTATGGAAACAACTCTCAGGCTTTGAGACGAGGGAACTGGATGTGCAAAAATGCAAACTGATTTCCAGGTTTTAGGACAACAAACTACACGACTCTATTGGAGCTGTTTTACAGCTGTAAATGAAAACACTGCAGCTGTGATGTGTGTGTGAAGCTGTTCACTAATGTGGCAACACCACAAACTTGTTTAAACACAAGAAAGAGAAACTCAGAGCTGCTGCAAAGAAGAGAGGATGAGGAGGGAAAAGTCTCATCAGCATCCAGAGACTACAGAGAGGCAGGAAATCTCCAGACATGTACAGTAAAATCAATATTGTTGTGGTATCACCTGCCCCTAACAGGTGAACACATGAAGGCACCAGCTGCAGGGGAAGGAGAGAAGGTGGAGAGGATGAATGATTGACACAAATTGCAGCGAGAATGAGATATTCTCCCTCCCGTCATCAAAAACCTCTGAGTGCCTCAATTATTTCTGCGTGTAGCATCTCGTAATTATCAACATCTCACCAATTTAAACACATAGCACATTCAAGTATGTCACGTGGTCTTAGAGAGACATTAATTCACACACAATACACAAGAAACGCTGCATGATTCAAATGTGAGGTCTTTTATATCGTACAAAACGTGTAAATATCTGCAGCTGCACCTTATTTCAGACATTTAACCAAAAAACAGAAAACTCAGACTTTGAGATGAGGAAACCAGAAAGACAAAAAATACTAACTGCTCACTTATTTCCAGGACTTCCTCCTGGTTTGAACTAATTCAACAAATTTGTTATTAGATGTGTTATTATTAACCAGGTTTCTGCCTGTTAAAGGCAGTTTTTTCTTGCCACTGTTGCAAAGTGCTTGCTCAGTGTCATGAGATGACTTCTGTTGTGAACTGGTTCTGTACAAATAAAGATTGATTGACTAAACATTTGTTAACAATTTAGACCTTTATGTCTCTTACGAGTAAATCACGTGGGCCGAGTTCATGAGCGATGAAGTGCCGCTAATGTTACTGCAAATGTATCCTGAAATGTTTCAAAGATCCAACTTTTAATGCAAATTGTTGAGCACAGAAGTATTTTGACTTGTGGTCTCAGACTTTTGGTTCCCTACATGGTTGAGGCTGAATTTCAAGTGGATCTGCAGATTTGTTCCCCTGTTTCACACACCGCTCTCCGTGGACACAAGTCGTATTAATTCAGCTCACAAGCAGCGCATGAACGCACACAGCTCTCCCTCCTCCTGCAGGTCATCTCTCCTCATTCGCTTCTCACCTCTCTTCCCCCCTCATCATCATCATGATCAAGACACTGGGGATGGGATAATTATGGCAGGCAGCTCGATTGCGTCAGCGGATAAGATTAAAAAAACAAAAAAACAACACTCAATAGTCTGAGAGCAGGATGTGCGCACATCTAAACAAGCTGTGATTATTATAATATGGACGTGAATGTTGTTGTTATGATCAGCAAGGGAACCATAAACACACACACACACACACACACATGCACACACACACCATCTCAACAGCCTTATCTGTCAGGGAACAGACTCGGTGTGTGGAGGTATCACTTGTTGAAAAGAGAACATATAAATTAAGCTCAGATAATAATATACAATTTCCTTGGAAATGATGCTGATGGTCAGTGCAGCGACGTGTAGTGCATGTTGTCAACAACCGTGTTGTGCAGAGAGCAGCAGACCTTCACACAGACACATCGTGTTGTTTTTGTTTGCTTTCCCAGTATTCAGGTGACAACAAGGTGCTCCTCACAACGGACACGAGGACACAGAGTTCACTGAACACAACAACAACTAACACAACAACAGTATATCTGACAAACACAACAACAACAACACAACAACAGTATATCTGACAAACACAACAACAACTAACACAACAACAGTATATCTGACAAACACAACAACTATCACAACAACAACACAACCGCAATAACAAATATCTTGTTTGGTCAGGTGATAAACTGTAGTAGAAGTAGAAGAAGAAGAAGAAGAAGAAGAAGAAGAAGAAGAAGAAGAAGAAGAAGAAGAAGAAGTAGAAGTACTAGTACTACTACTAGTAGTAGTAGTAGAAGAAGAAGTAGTAGTAGATGTAGAAGTAGTAGTAGTAGAACTACTACTAGTAGTAGTAGAAGTAGAAGTAGTAATGGAAGTAGTAGAATTAGTAGTAGTAGTAGTAGAAGCACTAGTAGAAGTAGTAGTAGTAGTAGAAGTAGTAATGGAAGTAGTAGAAGTAGTAGTAGTAGTAGTAGTAGTAGAAGTACTAGTAGGAGTAGTAGTAGTAGTTGTAGTAGAACTAGTAGTACTACTAGTAGTAGTAGAAGTAGTAGTAGTAGAAGTAGAACTAGTAGTAGTAGCAGTAGTAGTAGAAGTAGTAGTAGTAGTACAAGTAGTAGTAGTAGTAGAAGTAGTGGTAGTAGTAGTAGTAGTACAAGTAGTAGTAGAGTAGAAGTAGTACAAGTAGTAGTAGTAGTAGAAGTAGCAGTAGTAGAAGTAGTAGTAGTAGTAGTAGTACAAGTAGTAGTAGTAGTAGAAGTAGCAGTAGTACAAGTAGTAGTAGTAGTAGTAGTAGTAGTAGTAGTAGTAGAAGGACTAGTAGCAGTAGTAGTAGAAGTAGTAGTAGTAGTAGTAGTAGTAGTAGTAGTAGAAGGACTAGTAGAAGTAGTAGTAGTAGTAGTAGCAGTAGTAGCAGTAGTAGCAGTAGTAGTAGTAGTAGTAGCAGTAGTAGTAGTAGTAGTAGTAGTAGTAGCAGTAGTAGTAGTAGTAGTAGTAGTAGCAGTAGTAGCAGTAGTAGCAGTAGTAGTAGTAGTAGTAGCAGTAGTAGTAGCAGTAGTAGTAGTAGTAGTAGCAGTAGTAGTAGTAGTAGTAGCAGTAGTAGTGGTGCCAGCAGAACCACCTCCAGATCAATGCAGGGACCAAAGAGCTGGTGGGGGATTTCCAAACACTCCCCACTGACACAGGTGAACATCCAGGGAATGGACCCTGAGATACAGAACTCTTACTGGTACCTGAGCGTTCACCTGAACAACAAACTGGACCGGACAGACAACACTGATGCACTTCACAGGAGAGGCCAGAGCAGACTCTACCTGCTGAGGAGCCCCGGGGCAGTCCTGAGGACCTCTGCTGACTCTGCTGGGGCAGCAGCATCACGACCGCTGACAGGAAGAGACTCGACACACTGATTAAAAAGGCCGGCTCTGTCCTGGGATGCCCCCCTGACCCAGCAGGTGGTGGGAGAGAGGAGGAAGATAGCTAAGCCGAGCTGTCGTCCCTGGTGGAGAGCGACTCCCAGCCTGAGCAGCACTGGAGAGCTCCTTCAGCAACAGGCTGCTTCAGCCTGAGTGTGTGAAGGAGCAACATCTCAGGTGCTTCCTGCCGGCTGCTGGTAGACACACACACACACACACACACACACACACACACACTGATGGCCAATTTCAGCGTCTCAGTGTGCGATGGTGTACATATTTTTGTAGAGTCTTATTTATATTGTTCACATTGTTTTTACTGCTTTTTTACTCATGATCACTGTTTTAATTGCTGCTGTTTCTGACGATGTTTCAGCTTTCAGCACCAGACCTGGTGTGTAAACATATTCGAGGGCTCTGTGTGGAGTTGACTTGGACCTCACAGAGAACCATCATCTGCGTCTGCAGCTCTCCTCCGCTTAACAGAGCGTTTAGCTCATTGTTCAGCTGTACGGCGAACGTCACTGTTGTGGTTCACTCTCATAGCATCAATTTCTGCTGCAGCAGGCGGTCGTTAAAAAGCCCTGAACACCCTCTGCACACTCACTGCTCAGCAGAAATCCATAGCTGGAGAAGATAGTGGAGCATTTTAGTAGCTGAATATCAGATATTTCACTCAGGAGTCGGTGGAGACCAAACTCATTCATCAGATGGACAGCTGGATGTGTAAACTGTTTGTCATGTTGTTGTTCACCTTCAGTTTTCCCATTTTATTTCACTGGAGACTTGAGAGGTTGTCGAAGTATTTCAGTTTTATTATTATCCCCTGAAGAGGCATTTGTACCAGCATTCCCTGTAAGTGAATATATTTGTTTTCGTTTATATTTTTATGTGTTGGAGCTCGCTTGTAAGCATTTTACTGCCAGCACCGCCTCAAATGTGTCATATTTTATAAACTGATCGTATGTTTTGTCTTACTCTTAAGTGAATTGACGATGTCTGCACAGAGCCCAAAGATACTAAAAGACAACACCCACCCCGCCACAGTCCGGCAAGAGATACAGAAGTATGTGCTGATGTACCACCAGACTACAGAGCGGCTTCTTCTTCCTGAACTCATCAGCACCACCATAAATAAATAAAATAACCTTGAACCTCAAGCTGCTACCACTGCTGTAAAAACTGCAGTGCCTCTTTGTGGCTACCAGGGGTCAGACTGGGCCGGGGGAACAAATGCATTAAATCAGTGAACGCCTTCACTTTAATCTCAGTTTTTGTGACGTTCCCAATGAGAGACAGTTTCTCCAGCTTCTTTTGTCTGCGAGGTAACTCCAACTCTTTCTCCCGTCATTAGCAGTGCCCACGCCTGTGTGCACCCTTGATTGAATTACCCACGTATCTGGCATCAGTAACAGGGAAAGGTTGACCAGTCTGCAGTCAATTTCACACTAAATGCTCCGTGTGCTGTGGGGTAAAACAGACAGAGTTGATACTCTCACCAGAAGCTGCAGATTTTCATGCACGGACTGGTTACACATCACATGAATCCCCCTGTGTCTCATCCTCCTACTTAACCTTTTTATAGTTTCGGCGCTCTTTATCTCTACACCTCTTCAGATCTGCAGTCTCACTCCATTAGGTTTTAACAGACTACTTTTTTAATAGCCTCGCTCGAGTCTCCTCCGCCTGCTGAGTTTGTACAATGTGAGGAGATTATCAGCGACACAATCAACCAGATTTATTGTTAAGAGCTGGGAGGAAAAAGTCAGCGTCGTTTGTCATTTTGAGAAGCAAAAGACTTCCCCGTCTCACTGGTGTTTGTGTTCGGTAGATATCACAAGTTGTTTTGTGATGAAGTGCTGTAATTTACTTTCTGGGTGCAGATGTTTCACTGGATGTTACTGATTTTCTCCCAGAAGCCTTTGTGACAACAGATCCGAGGGTTTGAACAGCTGATTTCAGTTCAAATCAGCATATTTACACAAAACATCATCTGTTGTGTTGGTTTGATGGATTTCATGGATGGATGGCATTAATGAAGACGCCGGCTCGATGTGCAGAAGCACTACTTACGTTATATATGTACATCCTTTGCATCCGGGCATCTTCAGGGTTGATGAATGGCTGCCCATTTAACAGTCGTTAAGGACGCCACAGGGATGAGTTGGAAGTGACAGTTTAATCCTCTCTGAAGAAGTCATTTTGAGAACGAAACTGGAGAGCTCATTTCCAACTATTTTATACATTTGTAACGCTTTAATGGTCAGATACATGAATGACCATTGTGACTTCATGCATGAATTTAATGTAGTCCTTCATGAACTATCAGTAATGTACATGTTTCAATGGTATCTCAGGCTTAATGCAGGAACAATATATTAACCAATGCAACAACTAAGGTGTTTCGATCAGTGTGATGTCGGAGTTATTGATGAGGTTCATGTCTTCTTCACAGGTAAGTCTGCAGTTAAAGGGACAAGCCAAAAAACATAATCACCCTCAGAGCCAGACGTATCCAGAGGACGTCAATTCAACGTCGCTGACAGCGTTGAAAAGAGTGGAGAGCCAGGATGAATGTTTTTACCATGTAACTTCAGACATCTTTTCAACTTCAGTTACAAACGGTCACATATGCAAAAACAAGACCCAAATGCAAACACAAGAGCAGCTTCAACACAAAAAGCAAGTTTTAATGAAAGCTGATGACCGATGAAGAAGCACAAATCAGGACAAAACACGAGGAACAAAAAAACAAAACAGAAACATAGCACTGGAGGAGGAAAATCAGGCAGGTGAGGAGCACAAGAAAACAGGAGGGAAGACAGAAAACACATAAAACACACAAACAATGAAACCAAAATGTTACTTCATGCAGCAAAAGTTACAGGGTGGACGGAGTTACAAATGTATTAAATAGTTTGAAATGAGCTTTTCCAGTTCTGATTTCTTCCTCTAACTCATCCCCACGGTGTCCCTAACGACTGCTAAATGAGCAGCCATTCATCAAGATGAAGACGCAGGGACACAAAGATGTAGAGACATTAAAGTCGTACTTGATTCATGATAATTCACTCACAACATCTTTTAAACATCTTCACCTATACCTTTTTAAAATGCATAAGTTCTTTCAATCTGTTAAAAACTGAGGCAAACCCAGAGCTGATGATCATTTCAGGAACACCGGCAGTAGTTTCAGATGGTTTTTGTGTCATGTTTCAGCGGCTCTCGTCTCGTTTTCTCCACCAAACTTTTCCAGTTGAACTGGGATGAGTTTGCTGCCTGACTGCAGGGCGTCACCGTGTGGCCTTTGGTCTGCTCAGTGGAGAGGAAGATCGATAATGATGATGGTGCTCTTGCAACAGCTTAAAGGGTCAGTTCACACATATCACAAAAGAGCATATTTTCCCCAAATTACTGCTGGAAGTGGATAACTGTGATGATAGTTTTGGTTTTATATGCTGCAAACTTGAGACTTGCCTCTGACTTTGTCTTAATTTTAACTTGTCAGTGGTTCGGTGTTATAGTTTTTCAGGTGTTGCTGATTTGCAAGAAGAAGCCTGGGCCTCAACTTTAGGCAAAAGAGGACTGGGAAACACGACGTACAGTCTGAACGCAGTGCCAACGGTGACTTACATCCTGCAGTCTACCAGATTATTTTTAATATCCTGTAAACTCTTGTTATCCATGTGTGCTGGGCTGGTCGACCCCGATGCCTTGAGTTCATTGAGGGATGAAGGGTGATGGGGGAGGTAATGATGGACCTTTCTGAAATTGTCATATTTCATGATCATTATAAACAGTAATCGTCAGACTGTGTGGCTCCTAGTAGAAAGCTACAGTACCATTATTGATCCGCCTCCATGTTCAACCTGCTGGAAATCCATGTTTTTCCTCAATAAATAAATATCCCAGAAGATGTATAATAGCACTCACATGCCTAATGATGGTATTTTGTCCTGGGGAGCTTACCACGTCCTGAAAATAAGAATAAATGGCCGAAACCTGTAAAGACTCTGTAATAAGCCTCAAAATAAAAAAGGAGTGAAAGATGTGCAAAACAGGTTCATAGCTTGAATCAAACACGACGAGCTGAAAGCTTTTTAGTCGTCTCCATGAAAGACAAACTTGAAACAGGTTAGCACCTACAGCACCTTACCTTGCTAGGTGTGCGGCTCTTTATCCAACAGAGCGTGGTCTTTGAATCGAGAGGTGACTCATTGATTTTATGCTCAGATATTGTTCGCTCTTCCTCCAAAACCCTGCCCAGGGCGCTAGACTCCAGCTCCTGAGTCATGAAGGTGATGTTGTTTTCCCTTCGGGGAGGCTGGTGAAGTTATTCAAGCCGAAGGAAAAGTCCTGTTATTACAATAGTTGTAAAGAAAGCAGAGGGCGGTTAAAGACTAACAGCTAGTTTTGTAATGTTTTTCAAAAACAAAGAAATAAAGCATTCACATCCCAGATGATGGTCTTTTTGAGAGCCTAACTAAAAATAAGAATATACAGCGTGCCTCACACAGATATGTAGTGACTGTGTCATAAGCTTAGAAGTGAAGGGAGTGAAAGAGGTTTATAACTATCAGCAAACATGGTCGACTGAAGACTGGCTTTCTTTATCATGTTCTTATGTCCAAACCCTGTAAAACTGGCTTTTGAGTATCCAGCTGCAGTGCTGAGAAACGTTTGAATAAATCCAAAATGGTGATCCGTCACTCCTCCTCTCTCCAACTCCAAAATCCATTTTTAACCCACGGCTTGTTTTCACGAGCAGCATCCTGTAACTTCCTATCCTTCATCACTTTTTCCGCGATGCCATATATTGACCGGCTGGTGCGATATATTGAGGGATTTTCTATCGGTGGTTTGGTGTCAACCATACTCTGAAACAACTTCCTGCCTGGAGCTCTCTGCTGAGTCCTAGTTTGCCCGTTATTGAACCAGTCATGAGAGAGAGAGAGAGAGAGAGAGACAGACAGACTGAGAGCCACTCAGACAGACAGACAGACAGACAGACAGACAGACAAACAGACAGACAGAAATGGAAAGGAGCTTTCCTCTTTGCTGAGTTTGTACCATTCAGTAGTGTGTTGGAGGTCCACTGGCATGTTTTCATTGATGCGACCCTCTGAGCAGCAAAGGCCTTTTCTGCTTTCACTCATCACAGCTGACAACTAATCCAGGTAGGTTTTCTTTACCTGTTTCTTGTTTTCCTTTCACTGCAGTCTGTCTGTCTGTCTGTCTGAACTGAGCCTTTCTCAGCCTGTTACCTCAGAGATGGCATTTATTTCCACAGTTTAGGCCTCACAAATGTACTTTATCAGAAACACAGAAAACTCTAATAGACGTTGCACTTTGGAGAAGTGGGTGCAGGCTGATATTCCACTGATGCATGAAGGCTGTGCAGCTTCATATATCTTCTACATCTTCATCTGTAAATGTCTAATATTTTCAGGGAGCTGTACACACACCCATTGAGTCAGTACACGAGGGAATGTGTGAAGGTTTTGAGTTTGCAGATAAAGTGTAAGGCGACCACTTTGTCTGGGTTTTTGGGGTTAAAAAATGATGCATAACCCACATGATCATCCTCCTGTACAACGCTTCCTCGCTTTATTCCTGCAAAACTAAGATTTCATACGTCGCCGTCCTCTTTCAGGGGAAACAAAGCGTATAAAACAAGCTTTTAAAAACTTTCTGAGAAGTCGATGAGACGTACGGTAATTCCTTTCGAACTTAGTGAAGCACTAATGAGCACCGTTTAACTTAATAACCCCCCTCTCACTGCACACACACCATTTAATAGCTGCACAGAAATGACACTTAAAAGTTTTAACTGGCTGCCTCATAACATGAAGGGACTGGTGCATGTGTCTCGATACAGAACAGATTAAAGCTTCACTTGTGGGATCTTCTTCTCCTCAGTTTGTATGTTAATGCTTATTAAGTGACTTGTGCAAAAAAATATAAATCTGTAAAGTATTAATGTTCAGGATTGAATTAAATGTTCCTCATTTTTTATTAGTTTAAGTCCAAATACCTGCAAATACGACACCCTCATTACCATTAACACTGTGTTTACTGCTAATAAACATGTTAGCATGCTAAACTAAGGTGTAAACTTTATACCTGCCATCATCAGCATTGTTGTAAAATTACACAAAAATCATAAGTAAAGATGCTAAAATATTATTTGCGAGAGTCACACATATGAAAAGCATAAAGTACTTCAAGTATCTGATAATAAATGTGCTAAAGTATCAAAAGTACACTAGTGATACTGTGGGTAACCTAAATATTTTATAATATTACGTAAACAGTCAGATTTTTTAATCCATTTGCTGATAAAATAAATTAAAATTAAAAGTAACTAGTAACTAAAGTTGTCACATAAATGTAGTGGAGTAAAAAGTACAATATTTGCCTCCAAAATGTGGTGGAGTGGAAGTATAAAGTAGCAGAAAATGGAAATACTCAAGTACAGTACAAATACCTCTACACGATACTTGAGTAGAGGCATTTTTGTATCATCGTTTACCTGCAGAATGACATTCCCATTATCTGCATATTGTGTTTAATGCTAATCAGCTAAAGCTAGCATGCTAAACTAAGGTGTCAACATTACACAATATAACAAATATTTGTCACTGAAGTGAAATAATATCAGTCTGCTGCAGCTTCACTTTTCTTTGTGAGTGTCAGACGTGTTAAATAATCCTCCCGGAGTGAGTTATTAATGTTTGAGATGTATTCACTCGACAGACCTGACCTGGTTTTTCCAGTGCACATTTGTGCCTATTGCTGTTTGCCAGAGACTCGCATACACAATTGCATGCACACACGAACACATTACCCCCGTGTGCACGTGCGCATGTTTATGTGTGAGCGTATGGAGGTTTTGGAGGCAGGAGCGATGCCCATCGATCGGGCCGTGAGGGGGGCAGCCTGCAGCTCTCGCTCCAGCTGCCCACTGGGTGTGAAGGACACTGATGTGACAGCGCTAATTACAGAGGCAGGAAGCCAGTGCTACAAACATTCACAGCAGCAGCTCAACTGGGCTCTGCTGGGCTAAACCCATCCTCCCAACAGCCACTTTACACTTCTCGTCCCTCCGGGGTGGACTGGGGAGATATTATCCACACAGAGCGAAGTGAAGAGAAACACTGCTTTCGCTTACAGGATTCAGAAATCAGGCTTTTTATTTTCTGCAGTGAAACAGGAATTTAAAAAAGCTCACAGAAACTCTAAATACTAAATCAGTATTTTAATAATTTATGATGTGAGCTGCCTTGGAAACAAATACACACTGGATTTGGTTGAATTTCGTGGTTTAAACATGTTTTAACCATAAATAATTAAGAATACAAAAATCCATTTGAATTTGCATCCAAAGCTTCATTTTGCAGCTGTCTTAAAGCAACATTATGTAGTAATTTTGTACTTTTTTAGGCCTAAAACACGACTGTCGTAAATACAAATCCCAGACGCAATCTAATGCTAACTACAGAGAAAATGTGGCGCCTCATAACGTATATCTCATAAATTAAGTCTTGCTGAAGCATTTTTCGCGGTACAGTACGGTAAGTTTGCACAAACACTTCACTCAACTCAGAACAGCTCAGCTGCCAGCTGTTGAAATGGGCCGACGAGTAAACGGGTCTCTTCAGCTCTTCATTATTTCCGTAGGCGTAGAAGCTGCTGAACTTGGTTTCACTGCCCGATCGCCTGGCTCCAGTTTTGGGTGCACATCCCGACCCCGACCTCCAAAGCTACTGTGATAGCATCGTTAGCACCAACGCTCCCCTATGGAGTGGACAGACTTGTCAGCAGTTACCGGTTGCTTTCAGGAAACTCTGAGTTGAGGCAGAGTTTATATTTTTCTCAATAAAATATGATCCAGTTTCACGTAGATCAGTGATCGCTGGTGAAGTTAACGCACAGAAACAAGTGAAAGGAGGGCGGGGTGGCTGTGACGGAGATACCGTTCACACCGTATAAAAAATTAACTTTCTTAGTTTAGTAACAAACCAAAAACAACCACCTGACTTGTGCAAGTCTGATGTAGACTTGTGTAAAAGCAACCACATAACAGTTTATATGTTGACAATTGATAACAGCCCTTTGTCCACTTGTAAAATAAATAAATATTGACATACTATCATCTTAAAGCTCTTTAGCTGCTAATTACTTCATTATGTTCACAAGCTAGTCGCACACTTCTCCAGCCTGCTGCTTGGTACCGAGCAGCTGTGCACTGGATTTATTACAGCTGCTGACACACACCACACACACCTGCACACCTGCACACATACAGCTTTAGGTGTGTCCATATTTTTATCCTTCTGTATATTTATAGAAATATTAACCTCATATTGTACTTTAGTCTGGTGGGTTTTTTCCAAGTTGTGGCTCAGTTTAATGGACGTGATGTGACAGACCTCTTCACAACAGACTTCATGTCAGAGCAGGAAAAAGCACAAGTGCAACTCACGACATTAACAATGAATGCAGTCTGTGGGGGGCTGTGGCTCAGGTGGTGGAGCGGATTGAACGCTAATCAGTAAGATAGAGGTTCGATCTCCGGCTGCTCCAGTATGTCAGCCTGGAAATATCACGGGGGAGCACTTTAGATAGAAAGCAGCGTATCATTCCTGATTGGCATCAGTGTGTGAATGTGTGTGTGTGAGTGAATGTGGCATGTGTTGTAAAGTGCTTTGAGTGGCTGTAAGAATATAAAAGCACTGAATAAAGACGGTCCATTTTGCAGCAAACAAGTATAAAAACTTGGAAAAGGCACTTTAGGATGACTGATACACAGTTTCATTTAGGTTGGAAAGCATCAGGTTCTGGTACATTAGTTCTTACTGAGACATTAACTGGAACAGAACCACCATTAACACAACGTATTCCTGTGCTTTTTTCCACTAGCTAAAAACTTAAAACATTACTCAATATTTATTATGTCATTACTGAAAGTAAGTGCAATGTGAAAGAGGGTCGTTGCATATTTTTCAGTCTGTTTTCAGGAAGATTTATCTGAAAAAATAACAACAACTGCACCAAAAAGCAGACGGACAGACGTCAGCGGCAAGCTGAGAAAGAACGTAGAAGTTAGCACGCTAAACAACATTAATAACATGAATATCAGACTTCACAACATTTCAGAAAACACATCAAAATTTCACAGAACATATTGATTGATGCAGCTTTTTAGTAATTCAGGCTACAGCTGCTAACTTAAGGCCTACGTGATGTGTTTCTTTAAAATTCAACTACAACATCTCGTGTGTTGGAGTCGATCTGTTCTGCTTCTGGTCAATATATTTGTTGCGATGACTTTATTCACAGAAAAGCTGAAAGTTGCCTTCACTGCCTGTCTTGTAATAACTTCAGCAAATTCACTTCCCGCTGACACGTGGGGGCCAATACAAATTCTGAACCCTGCAACGACAGCGCTGTGTGTAATCCAGTGAATGAATGTATATGATCTCTGTAACCTAGAACAGGGTGGCCCTAAACATTACTGGTGGGCGCTCGATGTGTGAATCGGCTCCACGTGCGGTAAGTTATCTTCACATTTGTTTTAATTAAGCACATTTCCATCGACTCGGCCTCGCTTTTTAATTATTTTCCCATTGATCTGCGCTGTAACCCGACATGCAGGTCAGTGAACAAGAGCCCTGCTGCTGCTGCTGCTGCAGGCTCGGATCAGAAACACAGCAACAACATACACACACACGTGCACTTAAACCACTGAAACACACACATACACCCATATTACAGGTGCACTGGTAAACACACACACACACAGCATACAGACTTTAACCATAGTCTAACGTTACACAAACCTGATGTGTGTTTTCACTGTTAAAGTGATGTGCTGTCTGTCTTCCTCTGCAGGATGGAGCATGGAGACAGAGGGATGGGCGTCTCTCACCTTCGCTATGAGGAGGAGGAGGGTGAGTGTGTGTGTGTGTGCACATGTGTGTGTGGCTCATATCTACAGGCCCCCCTGATAATAGACACAGGAAATTAAGTCATTACACCCATCGTCCTGATGTCTCCTAATACAATGACGCGCCAGCCGATAATTCACACCAACTTAAAGTTTCTGATTCGTCTCTTTGTTGCTAATTTGTTCTGAGAGTTTGTGTGGGTGAACGCTGTTAATCGACTGCAAATTAGCAATGAAGATTGTTTGTGTGTGTTTAGGAGTGTGTACTTGTGGAGGTTGTTGGAGTTGTGTATGCGTGTTTGTGTGTGTGTGTGTGTGTGTGTGTGTCGTCACACTGAGCTGCAGGTTCACAGGCTCTGTTCTTCTTCCAGACGTTCAATATTGGTCTGCGTCTCCCTTTTGTTTAGTTATTCCATGTGGAGTTTTGTGTGTAATTAGTTTTTAAAGTGACAACTTAATTGCCAGCAGATGATCCAAACTCACATCGTGCAGGCTTTTGTTGCAAAACGGGGGATTATACAAGACATATGTTGAATCACGGGGAAAAGCTGCAGGACTGAGTGATTGTGGATAGACTTGATTCAGTTTATACACGATTCTCTGTGACGACTGCTGTTGTTGACGAGCAAACACGAGGTGAAACGTTGTTTATTCAGAGTTTGTTACAGTGGTTAACATTCATGACAACACACACTTGAGGGGATTAATGAGGAACTCATTAGACAATCTGCCAGTGTCTTAATCATCATGTTACCAACCTAGAAACGTCCACATCTGTCCCCAGACCATCAGTCCATCTACATCGGCGTTCCAGTGCCTCGAGGATATCGACGTAAACGCAGGCGAAGGCGCTCGAGTCGCGAGGCTTCCGACATTGAGAGGGACAGACGCTACAGTCACCACAGACACCACGAGCAGGAGCAGGACCGCTACAGAGACATCGATATAGAGGAAGGACTCATGGATTCGTCTGAGCAGGGTCTCCAGGACATCAACCGCACAAGTAAGTTCTAACCTGAGGCCCGGTCAGCTTTCCTTCCTGGATCCGTCCCCTTCATCTGGATCCGCACCAAAAGTTAATGGGGTCTATTCTTGGCCGAGAGCCAATCCTCCATCCGAGTTTCGTGGAAATCTGCTGTGTAGTTTTCGTGTAACCCCGCCGACAAACCAACCAACCAATGACTAAGAAGCGGACATGGGTGACAGCATCACCTCCATGGTGGAAGAGAAATGTGTTACTGTAGAATAAAAGAAAAAGTTTGAAAAGCCTTTGACAGGTGACAGTTCTTAAGAAATCCTTTTCTCTCAGCCTTCATTAAGAGGAAACTATAAAAAGCCTCTAATAAAACTTCTGCCTCTTGCTGAGAGCGCTGCGCTGTGATTATGGGGAAGTAAGGCTGCAATCTTTGACAAATAACTCAAGTGAAGTCTGGAGCAGATAGCAGGTTTTCTGCAGAGACCTGCCAGGAGTTTCTGCACTTTAAAAATTAAAAAACGCTTTTTAAAGGATTGGAACATACTGTGTCATGTATTACAATATTGTTGCATTTTCCCACCTTGTGCGTTTGATTTGATTTTGCTTCCTTCCAGCAGTTTGAGCAGCGAACAGCAGGAGTCTGAAACACCGAGTGCCTGAGAGTTTGTAGCTTCTGTTACAGCTTGCAGTAATGAGTCGCCTGGCAGAGCGCTGCTGCTGCTTTGGCTGGGAAAGTTGTCCTGTCTTGCTAAATCGATGTGGTGCAATCAGTAGCAACGCAGCAGAGGTGTTTTTTACGATGTCTGGATAGTGTGCAGCCCTAAACACAGTGTTTTAGAGCGACTGGGCCTCAGAAACATGACTATAAATAATGCATACAGTGCCGTTATCTGTCGGAGGATTACAGCAGGGGCGAAAAACAAATGTACGAGGCAACAACGGGAGAGAAAATCCAACCCGCTGAGTGAAAGTCAAGAACTTGGGGAAAATAGACTCAGTCTGAGAGAAAGCATTAACCCACTGGGTAAAAACATATCGAAAGACGTCCAATGGAGACGTCTTCTCAACGTTCACTAATGATCCAAGTGACAGGGTTCGAAATTCAACTTTTTACCTCAGTCACAGACGTCTAAAGAACTTCTTGTGGATCAAAATTAAGTTTTTATGACGGCCAAAGTTTAGCTACAGGATGGATTCAAACCCAGAACATCAGCCTCAGGAGTCTGCATTTTACCAGAGGAGCTTATATACCATGTTAACCTTGAAATATGAGCCTACCTGATGAAGGCCGGATTTAATAAAGCTGTGGATTGGTCGTCCTGGTAAAGTACATGCCTCATACAGGCTGCGTAAGTTGATGCTCCGGGTTTGAATCCATCCTGTAGCTTTTGCTGCAAGAATTCAAATTTGGCCGTCATAAAAACTCACAAGGATTTCTTTAGACGTCTGTGACTGAAGTTGAAAAGATGTCTTTGACAACCTTGATTTTGAACCCTGTGAGGACGTCACATGGACATCAATGGTGGACGTTGGTTGGTCAACAAAAGATGTCACAAAATCTTCCATGCTGGCTCTCTACTGGAAGTCTTTTAAACGTTGGATATGTTTTCTGCTCAGTGGGAAGTGAGTTGTGTTCTTGTCTCTTTAGCAGCCAAAGTATTTAATGAGTTTGGAGGAGCTGTTGAACAAAATGCATCAGTGGTTCCTCAACTTTTTCTGGCTTTCCCCCACCATCAGAAGCTAAAACAGGTCCTGCCCCTGACCTCACAATCTTTAATAAATCAATTAAAGGGGAAGCAACTAATATAAAAGAATGTATTTTCTGTATATAAATCAGATTTATTCAACTTAGCTCAACGCTCCCCCACTTTTCTACATCAGACAAAGTTTAAATGCTCGTGAACGTTGTTCTTTTTCTCTGGTTTTACTCGATTGATTTCACCAGTGCTTCTCATTCAGGAAAAATAACTTCTAAGTGGAATTCACTGTTAGTCGCTGTCAATAAAGAGCTTCAATACAGTCGACTCAACCCGTGTTCAGTAATTACCGTACAGCTGAGTCCATACGTTAGCAGCACTGACAGCTCATTACCCTGCAGCACCATTCATGAATATGGGGGTGGGGGGGGGCAATTTAGCCTCTACGCAGCAGTGAATTGGATTGTAAGTACAGTGGGCTCATGATTGAATACCTATAATCAGGTAGTACGATGTGATCTGGACGTAGGTATCAATACTGCGATCGTTACTGCTGGTGCCGTATAGGAAGTATACATGGCGTGACAGACAACAGCCTGCAGCTGGTTGTAAGAGCACAGGGTGTAAGTGGAGTCATATTAGAGATCATAATTAACATTCAGGCGTGAGAGGTCAGATTCACTTAAAGGACAAGTTCACCCAAAAATGAAAAGCAAAGCAGGGTGGCAGCAAACAACAGGTGTAGATGAGGACTTGGCTCAACGCAGCTCGTCTGGTGTAATCCAAGCTTCTGGAAGCCCAAAGGTCCCAACTAGATGTGAAGACACATTATTTACAACCTTTTTAAAGCTGAAATCTTCAATGTGAGTGCTAAGCTAAAAGCGTTAGCGTGCACCATGTCTAAAGTGGGTGCACAAGCTTTAAATCAATTTGGGATCTCGAGGCTTCCAGAGATTTGGATTATGAGCTGTATGGGTCATCTTATGATATTTTTATTGTTTAAAACAAGTCCCCATCAAGGTTCATACAGTTATTTAGGAGAACGCTGCAACGCTGTTTTGCTGTGAAGCTCCAGAAATGTTTTGTGGACTTCGAACCTTCACCTGACTTTCCATCAGCATGTGGGGGAGGAGATCATGACTGAATTTTCATTTTTAGGTGAATACTTTCACCTCAGCAAATGAAGGTTAACGTGAACGCTACAGCTCTGAGCGCGAGGTCACATATGCCAATTGTTTGTAAAAATGTCCGAGACCTTTTCATTCATCGTCTTCTTTCCATCAAGTGTCTCCGGCGGCTGAGCGGTTACGTTACATCCTGAGCGAAGACGACGACATGCCCACGCCGACGCTCTTCACCGAGATGGACACTCTGCAGCGAGAAGGAGACGAGCTGGAGTGGAAGGAGTCCGCCAGGTGAAGGCCGCACTCACACTCACAGACACACAGGCTCATATATCTGCTCCACAAACGATTCAGCCTTTTGACCCATTAATTTGACCCATAGGTGTGCAGCTCGTAACATTAACGACGGCTGCGTTCCATTTAGAGGATGATTTAACACAGGGGAGCTCCACCTGTATTATTCCTGCAAAAAAATGTATGAAGCAGATATAAAATGAAGCACGATTTTAAAGCTGATTCAATTTGTTGTTGCTGTGATGTTTATCAGTTTGAGAACTAGAAGTCGATCCAAGGACGACTCAGAAAATGGTGTCTTTGTACAGCTAATTAACTCTGTCAGCTTTCTAATGCACAGCCCACTCAACATGTCAAGCTGATATAAATGCAGAATCAACCCTCCGACTGAAAAGATTTACAAGTTTTTGCTGTTGGGAAAATGTATTTCTGTGATTCAACACTGTTATTCTGAATGGACAAGCTCAAAAGAAATCTCTCCAGTTGTGTGTTCCTCACCTGTTCCTCTCTCTGTCCTTTTGCTGCCTTCAGGTGGGTGAAGTTTGAGGAGAAGGTGGAGGAGGGAGGAGAAAGATGGAGTAAACCGCACGTGTCCACGCTGTCCCTGCACAGTCTGTTTGAGCTCAGGACGTGTCTCCAGACGGGAACGGTGCTACTGGACCTGGAGGG